>NC_079147.1:268792768-269415125 GCF_945859685.1 Eupeodes corollae
GTCTTGGGTTGAAGCCACCTAAACAAAATTTGTTGCACGAATACTGCCTCTTGTGACGAATTGACAAACCAATATTCCAAGAGTATTTCTTGTCATGAAAAGTTCTTGCTCCAATTAACCGTTCGGATTTGGCTTACAAACAAAAGGTCATTTCCATTCCTGACATGACTTGCAGACAGGAAGGGTTGAGAGTTGTAAGCCCTAGTTCTCTTCGAACTGTTGTGCCACATAATGAATAAATTAAAATTTATTTATTTGATTTAAAAATCTTAATTGTCTCACTTCGAGAAAGTGCAAAGTCCAATAACACGCATTAATCTTCTATTCTACACTTAGTTACTTTCTCAACTTCTCTCACGGTTTAAAGAATGTTTAATTAAAGCTTAATGAACCAATCAGGAAGAACATCACAATCACAACACTGTAACCTTCAATCGAAATTCACTTTCATAGGATTTACTCTGTTTCTTTATAGAAGGTTATTTATTGCACTAATTAAATGAACTATTGTGCAATTAAATCTTTCAAATAAACTAATTTGATTCATCCAATTCCAATTATACATACATTGAGTAATTTTAACTTCAATTAACACAACATTCTCGTTCATACATATCTGGTGTTTTAACCTCTCGTGATATTCAGACTTTTCAAATCAAACCATATAATAACCTAAATTATTGGATTTAATTAACCTACTCTTGATGTTGAAAATGCCAAATAGATGCGATAGTTATGTATTTATGAAATTCATAAAATTCAAAGAATTTAATACATATAGAATTTTAAATATCGAAAGTTCCCATAGCTTTGAGTGATGATGTCCAGCAAAAGTTGTTTCTTAAAGTTTGAAAGTAATCTTGTGGTTTCCAAATATATGTGTACATATATATTTGTACCATCATTAACAAATGGGTACAGACTGCATGATTCACAATTTGTTGCCATTTATTTCTCATCGCCATCATCTTTTGATGGTGAAGAAGCATTTCTTGTTTTAGTGTGAAGCACGTACCCAATACCCATGTTAGCCAATGATTAGAGTCTGAATGCGTGATCTTTGCAATTAGCCATCGTAAAATCACTAAGTAAGCTAAAATATTGCTTAAAAAATATGAAAAAAAGAATCAGAAGTTTCAACCATGTTGAGTCAAGTTTAAAAGTTTGTTTGTGCCTTACACTAGATTGAAAAATTATTTTGCTTTAAAACAAAATGGAATGTCAAAACGAATTGTCTATACATTTTGACTAGTACTTTATAAGCCAAATAATATTCTATAATATCATGTGATTTTTTAGAGCTTACAACTTTTCGATAGCGAAACCATTAAAATGGGTTTTTGACCTTTTCAGTATACTTTTCCCAATCATCAAGCTCTGGACATTTACGAGTATATCCGGAATTCGTGCTCCAAACTTAAAAAAAAACTTCAGAGGCGTTTTACCCTCAAATCATCTTTGGCGATAGAACTTTTTACACGCGTTCTCCTAGATTTAAGAAAAATTCGAGAAATAAAGATTTGGTTTTCAGTTTCTGCTTACAGATTTGTTTTGCTTAAAAGTTTGTAGGATTTCGTGTTGCGTTAAAAAATTGTCAGTTGAATTATTCTTAAAAAAATAAAATTACCAACAATATTTTTTATATAAAGAAATAGTTTAGTTTGAAAATCAAGTTTTGTTAAATAGATTTTTAGTCGAAAACAAATTTTTACCAATTTTAGTAAAATGTCTTACATTTTTACAAATTGGATGAATGAAATTAATTTGAGAGATATCAAGAAACGATCATCAATTTTTAACAAATTTGCGTACTATTTTTATAAAAAAATGTACTGTGTGATTTTTATAAAAAAAAGTACTGAATGTTGGAAACAATATTTTCTGTGAAATAAAAAAAGACAATATTTTAAATTTTTGAAAAGCTATTTAAGTCGAAAGTATTGTTTTTATGCTTTTTTTTTTTGTAAAAAAACTGTCAATTAGATTTTTCTCAAAATTTTACTGAATGATGACAACAATATTTTTTAAAAGATAAATGTAGTTTAAAGAGAATATTTGAAAGTTTTGAAAACATATTTGAGTCAAATATCAATTTGTACAAAGTTTTAGTAATTTTTTAGGTTTTTATTTTTTGTAAAAAAAACTGTCAATTCGAGTTGTCTCAGAATTTGTCTGAGTGTTGAAAACAATATTTTTTCAGAAGATAGAAGTAGTTTCAAGCCAAAATTTAAAAGTTTTGAGAAGGTATTTGAGTCGAAATTCAATTTTTACCAACTTTGAGTAATATTTTCTTAGGTTTTTTTTAACCGTCAATTTGATTGTTCTCAAAATTTTACGAGATGTTAAAATCGTTATTTTTCGTTGCACAAAATAGGTTTGGAGATTACATCATTTTTATTCGTTAAATTTTCGAGGTAACAATTTTTTTATAATAATATTTTATTTATTTATAATAATATACCGTTAATCGAATTCGGATATATTTGTTTGGTATCACGTTAAAATATATACTATAAAATTTAATTCAAGTCTCTAGCGTCATTGGTTCGTGACATTCTTAGGGTTATGCAAAGTTTTCAGATTTTTTAAAAAAATGAATGGTAAAAAAACCACCCACGCAATTTTGTCGAAAGCCTTTTCTGCATCTTTCTGCACTATTTTCTGTATAACAAAATTTATTTTGAGTCGATATCTCTTCTGGTTCTTGAGCTATGGACGACGAAAAAACGTGGTGAACGTACGGGTGTACGAACGTACGAATACACGCTCGCTCAGACATCTTTCTAAAAATCTTTATTTCGACTCTAGAGAACTTGAAACGTTTAGAAATGTAAAAATTTTCAATTTGACAAATCAGACCCATTACAACTTTCTATGGGAAGTTAAAAAGAAGGATGTGACCCACACTTATAACTTCTCATCCCGTCTGTAGGTTTGTCTTGCTTAAAACTTTAACAAATGTTTCATAACAATATTTTGTGTGGGATAAATAATTGTATGTCTATATTTTTCTTTGTTTTCTTAATACTTCAGTCGAAAATTATTCCTTAAGGGTTTTGTGTTGTTTTTCCTGTTTTGTGAAAAAAGTTGTATTTTTCTAAAAGATTAACTAAAAACTACTAACAATATTTTGCGTATGATAAAATAAGTTTGATTTCAAAATCAATCTTTAAAAATTTTAGTACAATTTCTTGAAAATTTGAATTTCTTATAAAAACGAATACAGATCGGATTTTTTTTAAAGAAAATTTAGCATAGAATGAAATAATTTTGATGTCAATACGTTCATTTATCCCCGAGATATCAAGAATCGAACATCAATTTTTACCAATTTTGAGCACTTTTTTTTAGATTTTTTTTTTTAAACTGGCTGTTGGATTTTTAGAAAAATTTTACTTAATGTCGAAAACAATATTTTTTCTAAGATGAAACTACTTTTAATTTTTGAAAAGATATGTATTTAAGTTGAAATCAATTATTACCAACTTTTAGTAATATTTTGTTATCACGTCACGGTAGCGTTATTGGTTCGTGAGATATTTTGGCTTAACCAAAACCAAGCATTTCTTAAGAGTCCTTTCTGCATAGGTCTTTATGGTTCTTCAGATTTAGAAGAAACATCTCTCTTAAAATCGTGTATAAGATTCTGGGGACTTTGAAATTTTTCAATTCGAAAAATCATAAAAAAACAATGTTGGAACTTCTTTTTGGTTGTCTTGTATTTCAAAAAAATAAACCTTTTTTTGCCTCTAAGAACAACTGGAACATTATACCCAAAGTTGAAGACAAAGAGAAAATCGACATTCCACCAACTTCTTGAGTTGTGTCAAGACAATCGGAATAAGGTAATTTTCTAAAAACAATTCTGAATTTTTAAAACAATAATTTTACATAATTTCGTGAAAATAAAATTGAGGCATTTCAATTGTTATAAAAATATAAACATTTTTCAAACATCGCTGTATTTTCTTTCTCAAATAAATTGGCCATGTGAAGATTTTAATTATGCAATACTACAGAGTGATAATCAATGCTACGCGACGCGACGACCGAAGACGATGATCGCACTCTAAACTGCTATATAGTCGTATGCAGACGCCACCGTTGGATTTTTAAGGCCAACAGCATCAGCGTACTGGTCAAAGACGCGCAGATTTCTCTTGCTATAGGTAAGGTATGAACCTATATATAAGAGAAGATGGTTCACGAAATGAAAAAAAAGCTTCCATTGATTATATTCGCAACTATTTGATGATGTTGAAATATTTATAATGCTATGTGGATATGTTTCTAGTTTTTCGGCCCATAGCACTATCGCCAACGTCAAGCATCACTCTTGTTATGGCCCATGAAACTGGAAAATTGAGACTTTAACCTTTTGCTAAAATCGGGGCTAACCTCTGCATTTTGCCACGTCTTCTTCTTCTTTGATATTTCGGTATACGAGTAATATACCTACTTACGAAGTCAATCCTCACTTGATAGTAACATATTCTATTAAAAAATACAAAATAATTTTGCGCAATAATCTTGCCAATTGCGGGTACATCTATCTTCTAGACGATAGAAGACTGACGCGACGGACGCGACCCTAAGTGTGTTAACTTAGAATTTATGGCTTTCAAGATATCCATCACTCATTTGGATAACATGACAAAATGAAACGTATTGTTGTTGTTTTATATATTCGAAGAACAAGAATCCACTAGGGGATTGGTGTTTTAAGAGAATAAATCACTTGTCATTTATTCTGCTATAGGTACCTAAAACCTAAGTGGACCAAAAGCTTCACTCTTTAAGAAGCTGTGATGATGAGGATGATGATGATGATGATGGGGGCTTCTAATTATAGTTCTCGCTAGAATGCGTGGTACTGATGGTAATTGTTGAAGTATGTTAGTAAGTACAGAATAATTTGTTGAGCAATAATGTGGGTTTTAGTAAATATTGAAAAGGTATAATTGGTTCTTTATAAGTGGGTAAAATGCCGCTGGCTGAGTGGCTTTAGCTGGTTCCCCTAGTTTGCTGGTTTGGTTTTGTGATGTGATGTGAGGTAGCCATTATAATTGATGGAGATGGGAACAATAATGTCATTAATCGATTCGACTGATGATGTTGAGAAGATCATGTGGCGTTATGTAAACATCTTGTCAATTGCAAGTCTTATGGGTAACATATCAATCAGAGAATGGAGTCTTTTGATACGATGATCTATTATGTGATGGAGGAACAAACAAAAAATATGTACATAAAACCAAAATCTACAATGAATTCTTTTAGAAAAATAATGGATTGCAAAATATCGAAAATTGAAAGCTTTGATTGATTAATTGCTAAGTAAGCCTTTTCAACGATTTAGAGATTCATTTCTTTTAAAAAAATATCAGCACAGTTTAATGTTTAACTTGGACTTTTGTAAATAAAAAAAATTTAGAAGACTTGTAAGTAAATGAGATAAAGCTTCAAATGAAAGCTTTTGTGATTTCTAAATACTAATGAGATTACTTCATATTCTAAAATTTGAATTAGGTGTTAAAATACTAATTCGCTTTTAATAAAAAATTCAATCAGAATACGACTAAACAGTGGCAGCTTTTGAAAAAAACGTAGCAACCTATTTGAACTGCCATAAACTCAGAGTTTATATGGGTTAAGCAAATTACTGAATTTAAAGTAACTATTTTTTATTTTATTTCTAGTAAAATGTGAGGAGATATTAAGATGCTAAAAACTAGCAAAAACATATTTTAAGCTCAGAAGGTTATTAAAATGGTTTTAGCATTCGTTAAAAATTTTGTGTGCTAATAATTCTATAATTGGCAAATTTTTTTGTAACGATTTATATTTCTATTATTTTGAATAAAGCTTAAAGAAATGTATGTATTTTGTTGAAAATCGGTCAAACATTTGAGTATATTTCACATAAGTTTCTTGGATCAGAATATCAATCCAAAATATGGAATTGATAGTTGATAGAAGTTTCAACTATGCTATTCAAAGTTTCATTAATGACAGTTTACCATTTAACTCAATTTTAAATGCCTTTGCCAAGTAAAGATCATTATTATTCAGCTGCACATCATGAATGTGGGATTGCAACTGAACTCTGTTTTTAAGGTTTGGATTTTGTCACTTAGGTCTATGCATTTTATTTTGAATAATCGATACTTTTTTATGTTTTCAAATTGATTAATATAAGAAGAGCTGCACTCTGTACAAATTTGTTGAAAATTCATGGTTTTGACGGTAAGGTTAGGTTGTGGAGGGTGATGCACCTACAAGTTTGAGAAAACATCTCACTTGTATCTCTTGGTGTCCATTATTCTCCCCATAAAAGTGAAATAATTGGGAAGGGCATGGGAAGGTTAATGAAAATTAAGGTCGAGGGATAGGGGGTTCCCTGTCTTTGAATATTTAAGAATGTCTCTAGGTGACAAGGACGATCCGTAGTATAAGTCGTCGAAAAAATAATTTCTTAATACTGCCATTTTTGTTTGGCTAGGCTTGGGCATTCGCATAGAAGCTGAAAAGTAACATTCTCAGTTTCCTCGTTCTCAAATCATCTACATAAATCAGATAAGCCGATACCCATTCTGTTCATGTGAGTACCGAATAAGTTGTGACCTGTTAGGATACCTATTAGTAACGACAGCTGCGGCCTACCTAGTTGTAAAAGGAATTTTGTTTTACCTTTGGAAATTTATGGCCATAGATTCATAGAAACCCCGCAAGCAGGAAGTGTCCACCTGCTGTTTGCGTATTCAATGAAACTTTGGTGGATTTGTTAATTTACTTGCTTTATTGGCCTGTTTATGGCTTTTTCTGAGCTTTGATTCGTTTTTGGACAATTTGTCTGCCTTTTCAATACCGTCATGTCAATATCACAGTGTCCTGTGACCCAACAGAGGGTAACCGTTTTGGTTTCGATGAATAAACGAAGCTCCCTACGGCATGCATTGCTGTACAAGTCTTGACTCTGTGACAGTTGAAGATATGGTCTTGATTGCTAGTTGGCTGTCGAAAGATATGTCAATGCATTTGCTCTCCAAATTATGCTCAAAAGACACAGCAGTAATTTTGAAGCTTTATTGATCTTTCTTGGAGAGGATTATATGAAAGGATGCCAGACCCTACCCCGTCCCCCGTTTTGGAACCATCCGTAAAGACATATACATGATTTCAATTAAGGGAATTTCTATTCGTGCTAATGTATTAAAATCTATAAGTGGCTTCGAATACTCTGTCTGAGTGCCAATGTCTAAGTTTATTAGTTCTCTTCATGTTTCTGTGACCAAAGGAAGCCCTTTTTTAGTTATTTCACAGTACTAAACGTGATGCGGTTTTGGTCGCCAGTTCCTTCACGAATATATCGAGAGGGATTAGCGGGAACAATGCCTCTGAAACTGCAGTTGGTGTATTCCTCATTGCACTTGTAGTACCTACACGTGCAATTCTTTGAATTGTTGTCAAATTTTTTTGTAACCCTTTCAAGGCTTGGCCACACTACCAAACTTTCGTATCTTAATATTGACCTTAAAATGACAGCGTACATAATGGTTTTAGGGCTTGGACCCCATCTTCTACCAAAAATTCTGCTGAAGGTATCCTTAAAATTTGGTTTACTAAATGCATAAGTGTTTTAAGAAAAACCGGTACAAATTATTAAAATATGGTTTGTTTTCATTTTGAATATCATATTATTGGAAACACGATAAATTGGCACACAATTTTAAACAATTTGGCAAAATGTTAAAAAATGTTTAGCAATTTACTAAACTTAAAAGCTGATTTAACTTATTTTAAACCATCCTAACACCTTATTATATTTTCACAATTTGCCAATGTTAAAATTACGGAACGGCTACTTTAACTTTTAGCAAATTTGCTAAATCCATATGACATCTGTATTTGCTTTGTTAATTTTCACGAACTGTCACTTTTTGGACATGTTTGGATGCTAGTTTTTTAATAACAATTGATAAGCAATTTAATAGTTAACAAAACGAAAAGAAAGGTTTTAAATTTTGGACTCCTTTATTAAATTGCTAAATATTTAGAAAATTGTTAAACTCTTAACATTAGGTTGTTTCAAATTATGTGCCACTATTCATAGACACAATTTAAAACTTAAAACCTTTCACAGAATTTACAAAACAAAAAACGATTTTGTTTGGAAGAGCCTATCAAAAATTTCGTCGTGTCTTGTGTAGTGGCTAGCCTTAACTTGATATCGGGTACAGAACATTTTGTTTGTAAAGTTTTGGGAGGTGAATTACGAATTTATTTTTAGTTTATAGACCACAAGGATTTTGATTTTATACAAAAAATCCAAAAAACAACTCTAGAAATTATACAAAAGGTATAGTTTCCAGGGTTTTTGAATGAATATTTTGTATTTGTATCTCACCGATTTTGAAAATAGTTAAATGATTGTTCAACATCATTAATTTTAGAAAATTAAATCTTATTAAAATATTTAGTCTCTTTTTATTTGACAAAATAAATTCAAGTTCACATTAAAATGAAGTCAAAGTTTTTCTTTGCATATCTCATATTTTCATGACTTTCAAATATATTCACATGCACATTTAAAATAACACGTCACCGATATAAATAAATACAAATTAAATTGAATTTCCATAGAATTACTAATGATTTTGCACTAATAATTTTTATTTTGTAAACGTTTTCTCCTTGAACACTTAAGTACATAGGGGCACACCATTCAAGACACCCAACTGGAACTGGAACAAAAATTTGTATTCCGTAAAAAAAAAAACAAAATTAAATATAATTATATAAATCTTAATGGATTTTATATCCAATAATTTCTTACACTTTGTAACGTGTGTGTATAATTTTGTTGTTGTTTTTCTTTTTAACATAAAATACAATTGAAATAAAGTCTCATAATTACAATATACAGTTTTTACCTATTTATTTAAACCACCTAACCGGCAGATAAACATTATTGACTTTCAGTCTTCTAATGAATATACTTTTCACAGAATATGGTCAAGAACAGGTAAAACGTAAAATTTATAATGTAATTGTAATCCAAAAAGAACCTGCTGAGGTAAAGTGGTTTACCTTTCCAAGAGCGTATTTTAAGTCACTATGGCAGCAGCAAACCACCGAATGGTGTGCAGACACTTGTCTCGTGGTCACCTTGAAAATGTATACACTTTGCTCTGGTTTGGTTAATGTGCTTCATAGGTGGCTGCTTATATCTGTGACTATATATCGGTCAAGGTGGTCATAACGTATCAACAACCGCATAAAGAACCCGAGTACTTCCCACGTATAATATTCGTCGTTGTTAACGTCATCGCATAGTTTGAGCATAGCCGCACCATCAAGCCAGGCCAAGCCGGGGCAGTTCAAGCCCAAGCCAAAGCCAAACCAAAGCCGGTGGTGGAGCCTTGGTCAAAATCAACCATCGACATTGATTTGTGGTCGACCTACCATGAGACTTTGTTGACCAAAATAAACCATACCCTGCTATACAAGATTCTAACAAAACCGAATTGTAAACAACCGATTCTAATTGGCATTATATTATACCGCACTTCAAAGCCAAGCAAAGCTAAGAAACAGGTGCCAAACTTACCATAACAAGATCACCACTTTGCAAATGACGCCGCATTAAAATTGCTGCCATATTCTCTTCGTCCTGGAACACTTGTCCGACTTCCTCCGCCGACAATGACTTGTCCTAGAAAAAACAAAAGAACAAAAATAAAATATTTTAAAACAAATGCGATTAGAACGCAATAAATTAGATACTCTCGTTCACAATGTGCCGAGGTTTATTTTGTTTAAGAAAAAGAAAAAAATTTTTTAAATTGTGTGAGGAGGCATGTTTATTAAATTTATGGTCATTGGACATACCCCCAGGGGGCGATCGATTTAGGGTGATTATAGAAATTCAGAAAAGACACGTCAAGTTAATTAAATGAGGTGAGAACGATATCATATCAATGTAATTTGTTATTTGTTGGTTTTATGTTTTTGTGATTTGTGATTTTTGGGTCCAGGTCAGCGTGTGATATATGAGAATCTCAAACTTAAGCCTA
Source organism: Eupeodes corollae (assembly GCF_945859685.1). Lineage (NCBI taxonomy): Eukaryota > Metazoa > Arthropoda > Insecta > Diptera > Syrphidae > Eupeodes > Eupeodes corollae. Next base: position 268,802,845 of record NC_079147.1, read on the forward strand.
CTTGAGCTACACGATAAAAAGATAAAGCTATTTGGCTAACAAATCGAAAGCTGGAGGGCTAAAGTAATTTATTTAAAAGCAGTGGCGGCGGCTTCGGCTTCAGCGGCATTCTGTCAACGTGACCATGTACAGTAGCGAGCAAAAAAAATGCAAACAAAGAGCTCAAAAGCAATAATTGTAAACTGTATTTTTCGTAACGGTAAAAACTGGCTTTTGTTTTTGTACAATGTAATCACAGTATGTGGAGGTTTGATATTGATAAGCATTATTACCGTGCTGCTCGTCTGGTGTCGTCAGAAAAAATTTTAAGTGGTAAATAAGGTTTTCAGTGCGAGCAAAAAAAATGCAAACGGCAAATATTTCTACGAAGGTAAGTAAAATAAATATATTTTTTTGTATAAATCAATTGGAATATGTAATAAATAGAAGCACCTATCGACAGATAGCAAAAAAGCTATCATAAATGCTGTTAATAACGGACGGTTCATGCAGGATATTGCATTGGAGTTTGGAGTGGCGATATCAACAGTTTCGCGCATTGTCTCCAGATATCGGGCACGAGGGGATGCCAATCGGAAGGTTGGTAGTGGCCGCCCACGCAAGACAACCTCCAGGCTAGACCGAATCATTGAAAGACAAGCTAAAGTCCATCCTCTAAAAACTGCGGTGGAAATTATGCAAGATGTAAACGAGCAATATGATGTTAACGTAGGAGTGCATACAATCAGACGACGTTTAGTCGATGCGGAACTTTTTGCAAGACGGCCGGCCAAAAAACCTTTCATAAGTTCCATCAATAGAAGAAAGCGGCTTGACTTTGCGAGGCGCCATATCCACTGGACAAGCGAACAGTGGGCTAAGGTCTTATGGAGCGATGAGAGCAAGTTTAACTTGTTCTCATCAGATGGCATTCACTATGTGCGAAGGCCTCCAGGACATCGTTATAACCCCAAGTATCAAGTTCCTACCATTAAACATGGAGGAGGATCGGTTATGGTGTGGGGTAGGTAATATAAGATAGTCAAGAAATGAAATTAATAGCTCTGCTATTTTTAAGGTTCGTTTTCTCGTGAAGGAGTGGGTCAATTGTGTCAAATAAGTGGTCGGATGAATGCCGAAATGTACAGGGACATTTTGGAAAGCCATATGCTTCCACATTTTCGATCCAATATGCCCGAAAATAGCCTATTTCAACACGACAACGACCCAAAACATACCAGCCGGTTAGTAAGGAGCTACTTGGAAGAGGCCAATATCGATGTTCTGGAGTGGCCACCGCAATCTCCTGATCTCAATCCCATAGAAAATTTATGGGATCTTGTAGATCGGGAGATTAGGAAGCGGAAGCACTCAAATTGTGCACAGCTGATGGATCACATTCGATCGGAATGGGAACAAATACCATCAAATGTTTTGGAGTCTTTAATAGACTCAATGCCAAGAAGATTGGGCGCTGTTGTTTCGAATAAAGGCTTCGCAACAAAATATTAATATGAATAAATATAATATGAACTAAAAACGAAAAAATGTTATCAAAAAATATGAATAAATCACTTTAATTTATTGTTTTTCACATATTTGCATTTTTTTTGCTCGGCTAAAAACGCATATTTAGGTAGACTTTTGGCCAAATAATTGCCTTGAAGTAAAATATTCCACAAATCGACCCTGTTTCGTGAAAATACAACATTTTCAATATTGTGTGCCAAATTTGGTAGCATAACGATGTAAAATGACTTAGTTATCATAGAAAACTCTTTTAACCTTTTTCGTTTGCATTTTTTTTGCTCGCTACTGTATATGCCGTTTGGGCCAATTAATATTGAGAATTGTCAAACATAAAGTCCTTTTGACAGATAAGCGTGACAATTAAGGTAAACTGTTAAACATAAAAGGTTTAATTTAAATGGTTTAGATTAGAGTATTCAACTTTTCATGACTAATTCGAGATATGTGTGTAGCTTATAGGCAGCCTTGAAACTAAAGGTGATAAATGAGAAGGATAACTTCTATAATGTTTACTAAATGGAGAGTGAACTTCTTGAAGGTTATTTTATCTATACCTACTGTTATTTTATCCAAATGAGTTTTAGATATTACTAAAAAAGGGCACAAAAGTAAATAGATTGTTTCATGATCTCCGTAATTGTGACCTTAGAAAGTTAAATTTTTTTTTGTTTGTTGAAAAATTCAGAATTTAATTTATTAATGGTTCAATTAATTAATTGTTTATTTTTTTTTAGAAAAGTGCACTAGGGAATAGATTCTATTTAGAAGAATGAGTCTCAAGTGGTTTACTTCCACGGACAGTTTGAGTCTTGTAAAAGTTGTTGATAGTCATTTTTATGGTGATTCTGGTTATGACTAAATTGCAGTTTATGAAAAATAAAAATCCATATTTGGTATTTAAGTTTGGACAAAAACTTTGTATATGTAACTAATGGGTTTTAAAATTGAATGGCTTGGCTATACAATTCGCTCAGACTTTGCGTTTTCTTTTCGTCAAATATTCTGCATAATCTAAGTATATTGGTCTTCCCATAATGGCGGAAATAAAGAAAAGCCACATTCTGATTTGCTGTCAAAATTTTTTTTGGGGGGGGGGGGGGGGGAGAATACAACTTGCTTTTAACGAAACAATTGCGTTGATGTTTAAGCGATGTAAAAGTTTTTGTTCTTTCGCTCAAAAAAATTAATTAATCATTATATTCGAGAGTTAAAAAAAAGTAACATTAAACAAAAACTTTAATTTTCGATTGATAAATTTACATTGATGGACAGTGTTTAAATTAAGCTTTACCAATCAAGGGTTTTCAGGAAGTGACTTGTGGCATTAAATCAACTACCTTACCGTAATTTCTCTAAAACTCAAAGCTTTCTTAACGGACTTGTCTGATTTTCTCAATAATCAAATATCAAAAACTCAAATAATCTGTAATATGCTTTAATCAAGTCGTGTCAAAGTTACTATGAGCTAAAAAAAACTCTCACAAGAGTACAGAGAATGGCATGCCCAGGCGTAACAGGAGCGATGACGACCACTCCTAATGCTGGAATAGAAGAAATAGTCAATCTTCTACCCCTGGGCCTTTATGTGAAGGAAACTGCTGCAAACAGGTCCTTACAGCTTAGCCAGAACAATTGCTGGAAAACCATCTACATCGGGCACGCGAAGATTATACATGAATACACATAGGGAACAATGCCAGCACAGATTACATGACCCCATGTCTGAATTTCAATGAACCTTGTAGTGCTATCTTCCTTGATAGGAACAAATGGATGAACAATGTCCCACACATAAGTGAGTCGACAATATCTATATACTGACGGCTCGAAAAGGGATGATGGAGTAGGTGCCGGTTTCTTTTCTAAAACACTCAATCTTGTCAACTTTTTCAGATTCTCTGATCAAAGCCGAGGTATTGGCAATGACAAACGTTGCAAAACAGGTCTCAATGATGGTGTTATCACGAACTGATATCACCATTTTTATGGCTAGCCAAGCACCAATAAAATCGATTTCTGCTACAGTAATCAATTCAAAGCTTGTCGCTAAGGACTAACGGTTCTTAGCTCATATCATAGCAGTCGACTCTGCTGGGTCAAAGTGATGTGCCTGGAAAAGAGTAAGCTCTGGACCAATTCCATACAAACTCAAGTACCCCACCTTTTGTACTTAAACTGACAACATTGGCAACAAGATATTTCAAATAATTACGAAAGTTGAGAAAGCCTCGAAACCTGTAACACAACCAGGAAACTATGACCCAAATTCGACAAAAATGGATCCCGTTCGATTATGCATCTTGACGAAAAATCCCTATGGTTGCTTGTAAGCATATTACCAGATTAGTTGCCATAAAAAGAAAATGCGGTATACCACCGATGATACGATGTGCAAAGTCTTCAATGATTTCTTATACTCCTGCCTAGAACTATGTCTCACTAGAAAAAAACTCTTAGACAAAGTTTCAGGAAACCTCTTATTGAGCTTTATAAAAGCCTTTAAAGGGCTACAACAAGAAAATCCATAGACATCATAAGTTTTTCAATTTTATTTTCAGGAAAGTAAATACTTTGGATCCCACACTGTCTGTCTGTCTGTTACTCAATCACGCTTAAACTACTGAACTAATTCGCATGAAATTTGGTATGGAGATATTTTGATACTTTTTACCCCGGGAAAAGGACGCATTCTCATGGAAAATTCAGGTGGGGCGATCGGTTTTACGCCTAAGCTAATGAACAGATTTCAATGAAATTTGGTAAGGAGATAGTTTCAGACTTCAGAAAGGACATGATTTACTTTTGACCTAGGGGAATCTGATCGCTTTCACTCCTTAATTACCAAAGATTTGAATAATAAAGTACAGCTCAGGTTTTTTATGCTACTATAAAAAAAAAACTATCTAATGCGGACGAAGTCGCGGTTAAAAACTAGTTTTTAATAAATTTTTGTCTAGGACATTTTTTTAACGAATATTCTGTTTTTTGACGAAATCGTTTTACCAAAATTCCAGTTTATCACTCAAGGTGTGATATTGTCTCGAAATGTCTGTACAGCTGTTGATTATTTGCAAACGATCATATAACATTGATTTTTTGACTTTATAAGTGTTTTCATAAATTTAAAGTTGCGTTCCCTGTAAATTGTTGAACATTGTAAACAGGAAAAACTTTACATATGTTTAATATAGAATGTGTTCCGACATACTTCAATTTATCACGTTTGCTTTATCTTATCTGGGCTTTATTATGAAATCAATATAAGATAATTGTGCTCTGAGGCACATGCTAACTCATAACAATGCAAAAATAACCATATAGGTCTTATATACATTAAAGCTTTTAGAGTTCAGACGACAAAACAGCCATTTAAAAATAACCCAACCATTCACTTCTTATAAAAACTGTTTAACTCATGCAATATAATCGTTAACATAGTTGGCGGTACATAAATCTATATATACCTTCCGGAACCAACTTACCACTTATAGTCAATTTAAGTTACAAATTTCCTTTCATTTAACGGTGCATAAATCAAAAATATCACTTTTCATTAAAATGATTTGTATAATACGTATGTAAGTTCAAATTTATTTGGCTAATAGTACTCGTACTCGTATATTTGAAATTCAAGGTAAATAAATCAATATGACCGGACATTATCTTCCGAATCGAGAATTAAATGTTGTCCTAAAAGTTTTCAGCTCAAATTTATAAAAAACAAAAGAACAGACATAAACTTTATATGCCTTTATATTTAAAAAAAAAAACTATGGTATATCCCTTGTACCTTGTACAAACATATATTTAGTTTTGACCACGAATCGTGTTGACACGATGTTAAAGCTTGGACTTGTAAATTTCTTCGGTAAATATTCTACAACAACTAATAGGTAACTAAAGAGAAAAAATCACACGTATGTAATCAAGAAGTTCAAAATCAATTTATAGATCTTAAACAACCTTGAAAGAGCAATGTTTTATTACTTTAATTCAATTCAAGCCACGACAGAACTGTGTTGTTATAAAAATTGTTTTCACTTCCACTTGTTTTTTATTAATTTTGACCAAACCATATTAACATAAATTGTGTGGGGAAAAATTTAGCATTAAAAATAATACTTAGGCTTAGATGTTGTCGAAAGTCGAATTATTATAGGCGTTAGAGGCATTTTGTTTATTTTGACATTTAGTAGGCATGTGCATAAAGATTATAGTGTTTGCAAAGTGACAGGAGCTTTATTTATTAAACGCAAATTAATAATTTAGATTGAAAATTGAATAAACTATCTGACACAATACAGGGTGTAAGCTTTGTTAAAGGTTCTCAATTGAGTTTGAAAAGCAGTTTTAAACTTTTGCTTAAAACATGGATTTAATTAAATATTAGAGAAAACAGTCTGTGACGTGAGATGTACATGAATTCAATTAGTTCTTTCAGCTGTAGTCCTAACTCCATTATCGAAACCAACTCCTATTTCCATTCAAGATTTCGATTTTAAAATCGGTTGAACCCTAAACTACCACAAATCTTCCTGACCTCGTTTTTTTTCAAAGAAGTGATCACAAATGGCCACTGAAATTTAATGATTAAACACCTTTTAACTTTTTGTTTATATTTTACAGACATTCAAGGCACATTCTCGATGTGCGGTTTAAGAAAGAATCTATATACTTGACAGCATTGACAGTATTAATTAACCTCAAGGGTAAACTGATGAGAATTCCTGGAAGTACCAGTATTTCGGTTAAATTGTTTAAGACTTAGAATTTAACTGGCTAATTCGACAGAATATTGTTTTATAAAAATATCGATAAGACAACGAAGGGCAACGACAACGAAGTGATGTTTCAGTACCCCAAATATGCGAGTTATATATTGGACAAATGAAGGCTTAAATGTAAATTACATCCAGATCAGAAGGGGTGAAACATTTCATGAACCTTCGGAGAATTTCTAAGGAACTTAGCAGCATTTTTGGCAGTTTCGAATATGTGATCATTCCATAAGACGTGATCTGTGATCCACATAATAAGTTTCCTTGATGCAAGTGCCAACGTTGAAGTTCCACATCCGTAGGACGAGGATGTGAATCTAGAAACGAATATGAAAAGCTGTGTGTACTGTCGTCAGCGAAACAGTTGAATGGATTAGATATGACAGACAAGAGTTGGTTTATGAATATAAGGAAGACAATCGGAGACAAAACCAAACCCTGGGGGACACCAGTATTTATTTTATGAGTTTCAAATCTGAAAGCTTCCAAAACAACTTTTATTAAACTAAGAAAGATAGTTCCTAATCCAACGAAAAAGAGTTTAATTAATACCAAAAGCACACGCATAATGCCACACTCTATAAAATGCTTTTAAAATATCAGTCTCAATAATGTTAGTGTCAGGTAAGATGAACCATGAGATCACCAGTGGACCTATTGTTTAGGAAGTCATATTGACTCTCATTAAAAAGCTTCGAGATATTTCTTAAGCTGATATTTAATCAGCTTTACGGTGATCTTGGAAAGAAGGGACCTGAGTGAACTGAACTAAATAATTGAATGGGGAAAAAGATTCGACTTTTTTTACTGTCAGGCTGGACAAATGTTGTTTTCCATCCGCTCGGAAAGACATCCAAAGAGTAGAAAAAATGGAAAAGTTTAGGCAATGGTTTTGCCAGCTATGAAGAACACTTTTTCAGAATAATAGGACGGATACTATTCGGGCAAGTTGATTGCAATGTGTTAAGGTCTTTCAGTATTTTTTCAACTGTACGAATACGAGAGAAGACTCGTCCCATAAAATCGTTAACGCTCTCAAGAACCGGAGGACTCACTTACCCACTGGTAGCGTCGATTTTTTTTTTGGCCACGTGAAAAATAAGATACATGTCAATGATTCACAATCAATTCAAGGCCTTACAGATGATATTCGTGAAGTTTTCGATGACAAACTGCCGCAAATGAGCTAATTGGTTAAGATACAATTTCATGAAATGGATATGCTGCTATTTGGCTCAAAGCGTTTCCTCTTTAAACTAAAAATATAAAAATAACTTGAGATTCACTCCCTATTTCTGAACATGCTACATGCCACAAATTATATCCATATGTAAATGCTTAACACACATTGCATGGTTTGTTTTGAAGTTGCAACAAATCACGAATTCACTAACAAATTCGCTATATACATACCTAGGTTTCTTCTTATGCATATTCAACAGATCAGAGTCCAACAATCAAAACAAGACAGATGGACAAGAAACCCCAGAACAATGGCCTAACAAATTTGCTTGGTTAATACTTTACGACCTAGTTCCGGAGCAGCCAAAGCCATAAGAACGATTCAAAAGATTTTTATTTGCAAATCAAACCCACGCTCTGAATAGTGTTCAATTTGTGAACCTATTCTTAGACTTACATTTATATATTTTCCTTAAGTCTTCTAGGTTATGTGTGGCTTTGAATTGGTTTTGTTGCAAATAAATAAAATACAAGAATAAGGTGACTTTGTGAGGACACAAAATTAAACAAAAACAAATGTTGAAAAGGGTATGGATATAGAATAAAATTTGACTTTGTCTACTTTGACTTCGGCGACGACGACGACAGCTTAATGTAAATTTAAGTGAACGAAAATTGTCGAATTCTATTTTTCTTTTTCACAGACACACAAGACAGATAGACAGACATAAATAGAATCGAGGTTTCTTCGAGTTGAGGTCTTGAGAATTGAGATAAATATGGATATAAATATAGAGTAAGTCCGGCGGCGCGTTGAGTTGATCGAGGGACGCTTAGTCATGGTAATGGCATTCTTTCTTGACTTTGATCAAATCGGGTGGATATACATTTTGTTAAGATGGAAACAAGAACGCAATTATATGGTTTTTTAATGAAGTAGGTGGGAAATATGTGTACCTCTATATATTATGTGAGTTCCTAGGAATTTATGTCTCAATTTGCAAACAAAATTATTAAGCTGATTAATAAGATGATAAGGCGGGAATTTTTAATTTTAAAAATACAGAAATGATGAATAAGCGTGTATGTGTTTTAATAGTAAGCAATATTTCTTTTCAAAAAATTTTATTTTTTTTAACTAAATTTTTTATAAAATGAAGACAGTTTAATAATCCTTGAATATACAAAAAATGTGAAATATGTAACTACTCAATTTGATGCCATGAAATAATGTCAATTTCAAAAGTTCCTACGAAACAGACGTTTATAGTAACTAAATTTAGTTTGAAGACAAGAACTACTTGAAGCCCTGGTTATGTTATATTTGATACACTCTATAAATTATATTTTATGTTAAAAATACCTTAAGGATGGCTGATGCAACTAGTTCTATAGTGTTCAGTGTCATACAAGATCCAAGGTAGGAATAGCTAAAAAGTACTCATTGACACTTTATTATATTATAAGACGGTCCTACTGAAGGGCATAAGTTCCTGCACGGAACCGGAGGCGGTCTTAGCTGAGCTCCACTAAAAGTCACTGTTGGTCTCGGTTTTATCAGGGTAAAGCTTTTCACTACGGTGAAGTCTAGGCGAGGGGGTTATAGGCTGCCAATGTTCCTTGTAACATTCTCGACCCAAAGCAGGATTGAGAGTCTGAGGGCAATCACACGCCCCGGCTATTAAGCCATACATTGGGGGACATTAAAAACGCACAACGGAGACATTATACAATGTACGAATTGCCACAGGTTTGGCCATGCCGGAGCCAACTGCAAGAAATATTTCGTCCAAACAATAGTTTTGTACGAAAGTCTGTTGATAACAATTTCTCGCAATTCTCGAAAGATGGACATTTTTTCTTAGACTCTGCTGATATTGAGACAGAATTTCCAAGGAACTACGATGAAAATATTGAAATATTATCACGTGAAGCTGAACAATTGGAGGAGTAGTTTCATAAGGTGGGAAAGTCTGACAGCTTTCAGTTGAAGATCCAGATAAAATTCCCGAAGATCGACTGAAAAAACAAAGCAAGCCATTTGACGATGAGGACGAAGAACCAATTGGAATGTCACTGTGTGGTAATATTTTCAAATACGACAAAAAAGTTGGAAGGAGTTCATTTAAGACTGTTTTTCGTGGTTTAGATACTCAAACTGGAGTTGCAGTAGCTTGGTGTGAATTATTATATGAAAAAGTAAACAAATTTGAACGTGAAGAAGCTGAAATGCTTAAAAAATTACAACATTCAGTTCAATACCCCGTTTGTGCTATGTACAGTTTTTTTTTAACTGGTACTGCCTTTTGCGACGAATTTAAAAATCCTGCAAGAGTAGTTCTTGTCATAAAAAGTGCTTTCTTAAATTAGTCGTTTGGATCCCAGACAACATCACTTGTAAACAGGAATGGTTGAGAGTTGTAAGTCACTAGGCCCGACTTCTCTTTTGCGCCACCTATTTTTATATTTTATTTGTTTCTTACTTAGTGATACTTAATTTTTTTAAGTAGGTTGGGTTTAAACATTGATCAATGTAAATCCATTGTGATACTCTAGAGGAAAAGCTTTTCTAATAGTTCCATGATAGACCCCAGTAATGGGTGGGTTAAGTTTCATTGACGTTTTTTAATAGAAATCTGCATATCAACACCTGTATCAAACTCTGAACTGTCATGATAAACTGCTATTGTCGTTTCACATGTTTAAGGCTTTTTAATCAGCCCATCCTTTCAACTATGGGAAAGCTTTTAAAAGTCTAAACCTTTGTACTTAGTTTCCCCTTTTCTTCTGTACAATCAATGCTTGACTTATTTAGTTGGCTTCTTAATGGAACTCATGGATCCTTCGATAACAATGGGTATCATTCTTTGTACTTTGCTCATATGGTTTTTGGTAATTTTGTGCAATGCATCCCAGCAGACAATGTTGCCATATGAAAGTACAAGTCTAACTATTGCTGTTAACATTAATTTAATACTATTCGAATTGCAGATATAAATTGCAAGCATGGCCATGTTGATTCTATCTTTAATGCTAACATTCCAATTTAATTTCTTATTCATTATCACACTGTACTGTTTTTTACAATGTATCCTTTTGTAAACGCAAGAAAGGTTTAAATATGCAATTAACTCCATTTCAACATACCGATGCTACAGAAATGTTTATAACATGCAATCTCACACTTTAAAAACTATATAATCTGATATGTGGTTCTTATTATGGAGGCTGCAAAACCAAGCCACACAAAAGCAAAAGGCTTAAGACCCATCAGTCTCACATCGTTTCTATTGAAAACTTTTAAAATACTAATGGATATTTTTATATACGAGACTCACTGAGCCCGGAAGACATGTCTCCAGCCCATCATGCATATTTGTGTAATGAACTACGACTTGAATTTTACAATACATATATTTTCTAATATTTTTATACTGTCAATTAAAAAGATTAGTAGAACAAACATATTCCATACAATTGTTATACTTTTTTTCTTAAAATAATTTAAAATGACTTCAACCATCAAATAAATGAACATTTAACAATTCATTAAAATATAATAATAACCTTGATTCTTATTCTTTGTTGGTTACAAAGAACACCTCTTTTTAGGGTGTGTCCCCGGGAAAAATAAAGAAACATATAAATATACTATATTGTAAAATTAACTCAAGAGATACTTTTTCAGAATGAGATACATAAGCTCATATGTATATCCAACAACCATGAACCTATATTAATGTCCACGATGCATGTAAACAAAAGATGACCTCGACATAAAGATTAATCGGTTAGCTTACACGACATGGAAAGAAATTTCATATCGCGATTATTGTGATGTTAACATGATGATAAAGTCTGTAAATAAACATCAGTTAAGAATATTGTCTTACAAAACTTGCCTATAACATTCCTCCAAGCATGAGGATTCACTATCAGAAAATATGTACACGAGTTCAGCTTAAAAACTCAAAAACCAAACAAGGGTCTATAGAGCTTAAACTAAACTCATCTGATGCTAAAGAAAAAAACAAAAAAAACCTTGGTAGTGGCCTTAAGTCATATATATTTGAAACGTGTGACTTATACCTTATATCTACCATACGCATGCCTTGAGTACAAAATATAAATAGTAACTCGATATAAACACTGCTTCATTCATTTCCCTTTCTGTGAATGTTGGTATAACCAAAAAATCACTTTCATTTTCTAACTTTATAATTCTTCTGAGCCTTCCGGCCAACAGAGTGTATAAAGTTTTCACTCAATTTTTAAGTCTCATAGAACTGTATCATTCAAAGCATGGTCTTCTATTGTACGCTTGGCCAATTTATAACAATGGCTTGAAAAATGTCTATTTTGGTAGGTACATTTATTCATATTCCATTTGCAAACGCGCAACCAATAAAACAAAAACAAAACTTCATCAGGAACACAAGTTTGACCGCGGCGCGCGGCGTGAGATTTGCAGTCCACTTTCTTTTGTTTTAAGATACAATCAACGCCATCCAGCGTGATTAGGCGCACTGGGGTTTGGATTAACGATGAAAATTTGTGGTAAGATCGATATTAATAGAGTACATGTTTCGTATATATCTGCTGCAAGTACAAGAAGTAACTTTTAAACATTTCCGTATAGCACGTTGTGCTTATTGGCATAACGCAGTGGCAGTTCGGCGACACACACCTCTACCTTACTTTAATCATACTATGGAAACGAATGCAAAATATCTTAGCGAAAAAGAGTATTTTTGATCCAAAAGGAAAAAGCTGAAAGATCTTCTATTTGGTGTGAAGCTGTCATGTTTCGACATTCAACAGAGAAAAACTACTTTATTGATCACAATTAGAAAACCAGATATTGTGATTGAACACATTAAGGCTTTTTTGCTTTGAAGCAACTTGAAAACAAAGTCAATGTCAAAAATTGATTTAAGACCTTAAAATGGAATTCATATAGTTTTTTCTTATAATAAGCTCTCACTCAAGGGGATATTAATAAATAAATTGGTTGGCACAACAGTCCGTTGAGAACTAGGGCCTAGTGACTTAAAACTCTCAGACATTCTTGTGTGCGAGTACTATTATCAGGGATGGATAATAGAACTACTCTTGGAGAAATTGTCAATTCCTCGCAAGAGGCAGTACCCGTGAAAAAACTTGAAATGACATAAGCAGGGATCGAACCCAAGACCTCTGGCATAACAGTCCAACGCACTAACCATTCTGCCCGGGTACTAAAAGGGGATATTACTACCCTTTTTATGCAGAGCGCAAGGAAAACGTTGAGGGTTTGAAAGGAGGTATCGGAGTATCTTGGTTTTGAATTCCTGAATATTGTAATGACTGGTAAAAGCAGAGTGTAGTAAGACATTTCACATTCTTGTAGTACGGATAAAGAACAAATCTCTGTACTCGAAAGTACGACCAAAGTTGATGAACATTTCTAGAAGCGTGAGTATTACGGTATCAAATTGTGTGAGGGGAAGAATGCAACTGGATATTTCTCTTAAGCATAAGGGTAAAAAAGGTTGAGACAAGAAACATTACGACAATGTTCAAGTGACGTAAAGGAACCAACGACGATATTATCACAAATTAATTTAAATGTTATATGTTCAATACTGTCGAAGAGGTTTAAGTGAGTTACAGAAGCACTAGCCCAGTGATGGGAATCATATTAAAGCTTTGGACTTAAATAAGTATTGAAAATAACAGCCAGATCAGAAGGGGAGAAAAATTTCGTACATCTATAATTAGGAAACCCAAACATCTTGTGGCTTTTTTTGCGACATCGTGTATGTGAAAAACATTCCGAGAATATTGTGATTTTCAGTTTAATTGATGCAAGTGTCATCCATGGATATTGGCAAGGGGGTATATCTAGCATTAACGATACCAGACAGTCAAAAAACTAAGAGCACTATCGTCAGCTATACAATTTATTGGATTGGAAGTTCCAAACAGGAAACCATTAATACAAATGAGAAAGAGTGTTGGAGATAGAACAGAGCTCTGGGGCACACTAACATTTATGTTGTGGTTTTCAGACTTGAACCCATCCTATACTTCTTGTAATGATCCAAACGTAAATTCCTAATCCAATGAAGGAAGGATTCATAAAAACGGAAAGCACGCATTTTCGATAAGAAAGCTTGATTCAAAGCCTATCAAAGGCTTTTAATAAAATATTTATTGAGGTTCTAGGGCTCCAAATGTGTGAATTGATATCGGGGAAGGATGTCATACCTCATCTTGTAAATTAAGTTAATTTAATCTTAGAATATCGTTTAGTTAAGTGGAAATTGATTCTTATAGTTGATGGGTGAAAATTACAGAATTTGTTCATGTGGAGGACTTTTAAAATAGATAATTCCTATATTTACTAATGACTTAATGGGATATTAATGTTATATTTCACTGCTGTTAACTTGATTAAATTGGATGATGTACAAAATATACTTTTAACTGCAAAAAGATGTTTCTAATTCCACTGTGTCAACTGCAAAGCTAGTGTCTTAACTGCTCCAAACAATCACCAAGAGTGTATTTTTGTTTTTGAAATTCCAAAACGATACGGAAATGTTGTTGTGAATTTTTAACATCTGACACTCAATCGTATATATGTATGCTATAGCTATAAGTATGTACTGTGAAAATGGAAATTAATTTCGTGTGATTGTACCTATACACGCCTGAAGTCTGAACCAAATGGGCCATAATACAGTTAAAATAACCAACAACCAAATTTTATGGAATTTTAAATACTTGGAGGTCTTGACTTCTTAAGGTGTTGTTTTTGTTTGGGTTTAATTTTTGTTTATTTTTGAAAGCCAAAGGGAATAATTGAATGAAAGTTTGACCATAGCACGAGTGTATCTGTGGGTATTTTGGTTCTGGTATTTTGCATTCAAAACGACCAAAATCGACATGACAAACAAAATTCACTTTCTTTTGATGTAATAATTGTTTTGGTGTTTTTTTGCTTGTTGTTGTTGTTATATTATTATTAATTGGTTCTGGCTTGTTGGCGTTTATTTTCGTGGGAGGAGAACACAATTTAATGTGACGAAATTTTGTGTGAAAGTGAAATTTAATTTTTGGAGTTTTTTGGCATTTTATTTTAATTATATTGAATGGAAGAATATTTATTATAAGGTGATGTAATTTTATGAAGGTACTTATAGCGAGTGAGTTATTTAGACGTGCTATTCTAGTGAAAATTATTTTTGTTTCGTTTTGACAGTGCAGCGGTATGTGAGACATGTCAAATGGGCAAGGGTGGATAAACTAGCGGAAATGCGGAACATGCTGCAGGAAGAGGGGACGCAAGGGAGCTGTATAAAATCACTAAGGACATTGTCGGACGGCGTAGTAGCACTAACACCAACCATCCCGTGTTTGATTTGAACAGCAACCTTTTAGAGACGGTAGAAGATCAGCTACAAATATGGAAGGAGCAATTTTGTGCGCTGCTAAATGATGACCACAATGCAGAATTGAGTCCACAATTGAACAACATGCGCAGATCTTCTAGGGGTATTGACCCAAGTCCCCCAAAAAGTGCAGAGATAAGTAATGTGATACATCTTCTAAAGAAAAATGTGCAGGCTGTCTGTGAGAGTGAAACTTACCCAACGGATTGTAAGGATGGAGTTATTGTAAAGTTACCAAAGAAAAGAAAGCTCAAAAACTGTTATAACTGGCGCTGTATCACAGTTCTGTTTGTTTTTCCGAAGTTAATGAATAATAAAAATGAAAGACACGGTATCCAATGGAGTCTGTATGTCAAGCTTGGCCACATAGATTATGCTGGCAAACAACACGGCAGGCTTAAATCAGATGCGTCATTCGCTGCAATTGAATAAGACCAAAGTAATGACCACGGGCCAAAGCACACAAATTATTCTAAGCCAGTTGATTATAGAGGATATCGAGCAGTTTAATTATCTGGGATGTTTTATAGCTCTCGATGGCGGAATGGACCTGGATGTTAACAGTAGAATAGACAAATCCCGTAGTGCATTTGGAATCCTTTCTCCTGTGTGGAAGTCTAGCAAAAAATCGCTACGCACCAAGTTCAAACTCTTCGAATCCAACGTGCTGTTATATGCTTCTTAAACATGGAAACCGTTGTAGCTGAAATTGTTAACCATTGTCTGAGCTCTATTCTGAAGATCCGGTGGCCGCAACCCATATCTAATGTTGAGCTGTGGAATCGGATATAGATATACAGTAGCCATACAGTGAGGAAACCTGTCAACAATATAGCAAAACAATCCGTCCAATGGAATCCTCAGGGTAATAGACGCGTTAGAAGACCAAAGACAACTTGGAGGTCATCAGTTTTGAAGGAGGCTCGGTCTCAAGGTATTCAATCGTGGCCACAGCTGAGGTCAGTTGCGGTGAATCGGGATAGGTGGAAGGATCTTGTTGCTGCCTTATGCTTCAGGAGGAGTTAAAGCAGCCGGACAAACATATATTGACATGAGTATAAGTTTTTCTGAAGATTGGGAAAAGTTTTAAAATTAGTTACTATAACACTTTTAAGATAACACTGGAAGGTGAAATTAAGTTTGTTTTACATCACAAAACTTAAAAATACTTTATGAAAGATTTAGTTTTCTTGAATTCGAATAATACCTTATAATTTCTCATCACAGCTTTTACAATGTTTAAATAAAGAAGAAACAGTGTTTATAAAGGCTAAATTAAAACACAATATAGTTCTTTCTTTGCAATGTAATGATTTTGTAAATAATAAATCCTTTTCTTGTTAAAAAGTAATTATTAAACCGATTCCATACAAACCGTTTTAGCATAAATAGTTCACTTTTTTTAGCTTATAAATAATGATAGGGATTGAGAGAAACTTAAGCCGGATTCAAACTTTAGCCATCAAAATTGAAAACTGTAATTTTTAGGAGCAAGTACCGTCTATTGGTTGGTTATCGATAGTATTTGACAACTTTGGAATTTTAACTATAAGTAAACGTATTACTAAGCCAATAATCAAATATATAAAGGTCTTCATAAAAAGTACATGGGCATTAAAACTCAATATTTGCTTCAAGACTTCAAAAACTTTCTTTAAGAACAGCAACATACATTTTCAAACATTTTTGTATTTGTTTTTTCTTCGCTGGTGCAAAAATGATTAAGTAAGTTAGAAATCTAATATATTCTATTATTTATTAAAACGATCGTTTCTACTAATGTTAAACCATTTTAACAACTAATATGATTAAGTTTTTATTTTATTTGTATTTTATGTTATTTTATTTTTTGAATTTGCTAACCTCATATTCTTTCTGAGATTCTTAAATTTCAAATAACTAGAACCTTTCTCCAAATAGGAAGTGCTCACATACACTGTATCAAATAAAAAAGGAACTAGTACTTTACGAGTTTGAAAATACTCGTAATTTAAATATAAGAATAACAATTCATC
The DNA here is from genome assembly GCF_945859685.1 of Eupeodes corollae. Taxonomy (NCBI): domain Eukaryota; kingdom Metazoa; phylum Arthropoda; class Insecta; order Diptera; family Syrphidae; genus Eupeodes; species Eupeodes corollae. The sequence goes on from NC_079147.1 coordinate 268,819,765, forward strand.
AATATTTAGAAAATTCAAAAATCAGTAAAACACTAAGATCTTAACAATAGGTTGTTTTAAACTTGAGCCATTACTTAACCTTATAAAATATGATTAATCAGGATTTGCATCGTATTTACACTCAAGTAAATTAAAGTTATAAAGATTCTCTAAATGAATGTTATCATTTTGTGTATCAGTATTCAATCTTTTAATATTGAATAATAACTTAGAGGTTGCATTTCCTACAAAATCATACTCCTTTACCAACATAATAAACCACAAGTTTAAATTATACAAACAAAATTGAGTTTTAACCTCAGCTCTTTTATTTTGTGTAATAGATTTTCTTTCTTTTAATGAGAAATGTTCGGTAACACAATCATTAGTTTGTGACTGACTTTAAAGGGAATTTGTACCAATTCCTTTTACCCTACGCAGTGACCTGAAAAAAACTATAACAAAAACCAACACTGCTGAAAGCCACAAAACAATTAAGCCATCCATCATGATCAATTTACAGACAAAAAGTAAAAACAAAACAAAAATGCCCACAGTTAATTTATTTCCTCAAATGTTTGGTCAATTTAGACAAAAATTACAAAGTCCATAACCATTTATATTGTTTGACTATAAACTATAACTATATATATATTCGCCATGGGAGAACCCCGTAATGCATCTAATATCTAAGTTTTTATTTGCAATGAAAAATAAGGAAGCATTTTCACAGCTACTACATACCCACAATAAAAAAGTAAAAAACAAAACTTAAAATCTGCTGGTCATTGTGTTTCTCTGTCTGGAGCCTAAGTTGGGTTAGCACGCCATAAAATATACTTAGGTTGGAATAACCATTGCCTGATGCAAAATAAATATTATCCAATGAATTGGCATAACCCTCGACATCGAAGTTTGCTGATTCTGTGACTGGGGAACCTATACCTATTTTTTCGGACCTCCTCATAAGGTGACTAGGTGACTCAGTGAACCGCGTAGCACGAAGTCGCATTAACTCTTACAATCGGCGCTACTAGCGCGGCAGCTTACGACTCGACTTGACTAGGCTAGCTGAAAGAAGGAAGATAGAAATCTGTCTCTTCGATCGTGGTGTATTTTTGCTTTTTATATTTAATTTTGTTTTGTACTTAGAGAGGGGATCGTCATGCGAAAAATATTCAAATAAAAGAAAAACACAAAACGTCAAATGAAAATGAAAATGGTTAACCTTAGTTCCGGTATTATTACCTAATGCTAAAGTCCAATGATCCTTATCAATAGAATTTGATTGGTTCAAGTTCTTTTTGGAAATATTTGTTTCGTTTGGTAATTTCGATTCTGAAGTCTTTTTTTAGAGGGATTTTTGTTTTGTTTACAATTTTTCTAATGAATGCACAAGACGGTCGTGAAGTTTATGAGAGAAGAGGTGAAACGTAATGTTTAACGCTTAAATGATTTTCACGACGAAACAAGGGCGTGTTTTCCTTTTTCAGCAACAATTCAGTGCATTGTTTAATTGCACTTTATGGTAAACGTAAATAAATTTGTTTCCAAAAAATAATAAGCTCACGAATTTATTGCAAATTTATTCTCCCAACAACAACAAGGTTGCAGTACCTCTATAAAAATGTGTATATACCGTTACCTGGTACACATCAGATAGTGATGTAAGGAATTTGTTCGAGGATATCAGATAAAATTGGGAGAATATTATTTTGCTTTTTTTAATGCTTTAAATTAAAGGCATTTTGTTATTTATGAGAAGTGATTATCTATTTCCTGACATATTTCACTGTTAAGAAAAGATTGATCTGACAAAGATTTAGAATTTATGCCACAACTTTTATGGCTGGTGGCTTTTATCATCGTAATACTCATATTTGGGCTGTCTTAGATTTGGGTGTAAGGAGAATTACACTAGAAATATAAATGTTAAAGGATATGATACCAAACTGCTAAAATTACTTAAAATTTAAACTTCGTAAATTAAGAACTTGGGATCTCTTTGGATCTCATTCATTTTCATCGTGCACCTATTACTCAGACAGAAAAAGGAGCCATTTTTAAGATTTATGTTTTTGGTTTGATTCAATTTTTATATTTGTAAATTTTTTTGAATTGTAAACATTAAGTGTTTGATTTTTTTGGACTAGTCGTGTGATTGGACCAACTCATGGTTCGATGAGGAATATTTGCGGGCAAATGCAGCCAAAAAACAGGATCGGAAAGTGAAGCTGCATAGATGGACAAAAGCTGCTCACGAGCTCTATGAGCGGAAGAGGAGAAGAACACCAACTTCTCAGAAGAAAAAGAGAGATCATTAGAAGCATGCGGTCGAAGATGTTGAGAATTTCAAAAGCAGAAATGAAGTTCGAAAGTCTTATAAACAGATGAAACGAAATTCACAATTACATTAACCTCAAACCGAAGGATGAAACCGCAGGGTCACTTCTGCAGACTGTATAACGTCGACGACTAACTGAAATCCGCTGTCAAGCAGTATGATCCATTCAGCATATACGACGAAAGCCAACAAAAACGTCTTCCCGACTTAGACAAAGTAAAGATTGCGATATCTAAGCTGAAGTCTAAAAAGCCGCTGGAGAAAAAATGCCTTCAACATTTATAGATAATTTCACATTGAGGCAGATCCAGGAAAAAACCAAACGACCCACCATCTTTTCATCGATTTTAAGGCCGCATATGACAGCACCTACAGGGCGAGCTGTATAGATTCATGGTTAGTTTTGGCATCCCTGCCAAACTTGTCCGTTGGTGCAAGATGACCATGAAGAATTCACGCTGTCCCATAAAGGTTGAAAGCTACTCAACAGAACCTTTCGATGTCAAAAAAGGCCTAAGACAAGTTGAGGAGCTGTCGTGCGATTTCCTTAACATCGTTCTTAAAAGAGTAGTAAAGCGCTCCCGCATCAACCATAGAGGCACTATCTTTTAAAAGTCTGTCCAAAAGAGGTTAATGAGGGCAAAACAATTAAGGACCAACAAAACCAACAGGTCACCATCGACAGACGTAACTTTGAGTAAGTTATGGACTTTGTCTACCTAGGCTCCACTTTGAACGCAGAACACAACACGATCAAACGAAGAATTACTCTAGCTAACTGCTGTGTCTTTGTGCTAAGCGACCGAAGTGTCGTTATATAAGGTCCTCATCATCCCCGTTCTGCTTTACGGTGCAGAAGCATGCACCATGACAAAGCCGTATGAAAGCACCTTAGGTCGTTTCGAGAGAAAAGTTCCTCACATGATCTACGGTCCCATATAAAGGTGAGTGGATGAGAAGATGGAACAATCAGCTGTACGGGATGTACAACGACGTAGACTTAGCCAGAACGGTAAAAGACCAACGACTAAGATGGCTGGATCACCTAGAGCGCATGGAACCCAGGCATTTTCCTGACCGTGTTATCTCCTTAGAAAGCAATCACAATTTGCCACCAAGATCTTGTGACAAAACACCTTCAAAATTTTAGAGTTCAGGTCATGTGAAAGATTAATTTTACACCAATACACCACTCTTGATTCCTGACCTTTAAGATGCAATATTATGAAGTTGTCGAAGACATACAGCCCCAAATGTGCAAGTAGATTATTTCAAAGAAGGAGATTATTTTGCTGATATCGTTTTCCTCTTTCTACATAAACAATCGCATTGATTGTTCTTGAAAACTACTTGATTTTTTAAATATCAAAATGAAACATCTTATTGAAAAGCACAGTGCATGAGAAATGGAAGGATGAAACGCCTATAAAAATCATAGCTTTCCGTGACTTTGTGTGAACTAGCACTAGATCATTTTTAACAAGAGTCTGAATAGTGTTTTTTTTAGGTTAATTAGCCTTAGCTCAAAAATGGATTGATGGAACCAGTTCAATAATTCGTTTTTATGTATTTTGGAATTGTTATTTAAAATTTAAATATGTTGATATATTTATTTTACAGAAATAGTTACTTTTACTTTGTCAAGCTAAATCCAGAAAAAGTGATTTTTACTTGACATTTTCTACATACTTAAATGTACTTATTTGTAGTCATGCCCAGCCAATTGTTAACATTTAACACATACGCCTAGCCAAAATAACTTTTAGTGAATGGTAAATTCAAAACAGATAAAAATCTAAATATATGTAGCTTTTAACAATCTTGTTAAAAATAACGATAAGATCAATTTTACCACCTCCAAGTCAATTCAATTCAAACATAAAAACCTAAAATCGGTAAAAAAAGGTGATTTAAAAATGCTTTTGCATGCACACTGAAAATAAATTAAAAACTAAAAGTTTTTAAACAAAAAAAAAACAGATAAAAACAACTCTATAGTTTTAAAAAGTGAATTATACATGTTTTTGCGAACTTCAAAAGCCGTGTACCGCCTTAAATTTATTACACTCATTTCCTTCAAGTCCATTCCCTTAAATGTGTCTATCAACCTAAGCTAAAAGCAGGTATGGTTTTAAAGTGTACAGACAGAGGATAAGTATAAAAATTCGTAACTACTTGATTCAGTTCCTGGCAATAAGCCCATAACAATTTTTTATTTTATCTCATTGAGTATTCTTAACCATTAATCAGTAAATCACAATTGCAAATACCACCTTTCCATCTTTTAACTGGAAAGCACATTGTACATTGCTCTCACTGGTGCTGGCGTTAGCGTTGGCACTGGCAATGCTCTACCTGGCTCTTGCTTCAAAGGGAACGGAAAAAGAACGGTTAGCTGCATAATTGCTACCATGTTTGAGTCTTGAATGTGAACGATTTAATTCAATTGGAGTACTAGAGGGATTGTGGGTGTTTTTTTAGAGCAATTCCTTTCGAATTTTTCGGAATAGAAATAAAATAAGTCGTAATACTTTGAGAAGTAATGTGTTTATTTTTTCTCACAACTTCACATTTGAATGTTCAGGTTTTCAACATTTGTAGTTTCTGTTATTTTCATAAATCATTCTTTAAAATTAAAAGAACGCCTTGGACTAATAGCTTACGTTTTGAAAAGAGACGATCGTAAAATGACTATAATAAAGCTGAAGACGTGTCTACACACAATCAATGCGTTTGTCAGCACCAGCTAAAAGGTAAAAGTCGTTAACCAGATTAAAAGTTAATCTTAGAAAACCAAGTTTACTTTAGACTCTTTGTTTAAGCAATTACGCTTAAGAGTTGGGCCCTTACGTTGGCGCAATCTAATTTCCTAAAGTAACCTCATTTTTATAAACAATCGATCACTATGGTACCGAAAAATACGCCTTGGTATGTTAGACATCCAGTAACGGGTGAATGATTTAGTACGAAAATAAACATTTCCGGTCTTTGAAAGCTATCCATCTATAAGAGTCGTCCATAAGGAGAGAGTAGTATACCTTCCGGTGTGGTTGTGACAAAACGGAAAACTCGACTATTGCCCAATATAATCCATCATCATTTCAAAAAAAATAAATCGGTTACCTGAACACACTAATTGAAACCTTGTTGGTGACGGCCGCTTCGCTGCCATCGAAAGGCAGTGGCGCAGGGCCGCGACGGAAAAGTATAAGAAATTAAATTTATTTTTGCGCGTTGTCTCTTGAGTCTTGAGCTTGTGTTTTTAAGTCGTAACAATTACAATTTATGTTTTTTCTATTTCCTCCATAATGTCTTTTTCTAAAAACCCACCATCAGTGTTGTAGGGTATTGGTACAAAGCATTTATTTTAATTGCAACAATTTGGGTACGAGCTACGAGTGAAGTGAGTATTATCGTAATTTAAAAGTCTCCGGATATTATAGATAGGTATGTACTTATATATGTACTTATATAAAAGGTATGTTTGGTGTTTAATGGAATTGAGTTTTGTATAATGACATTTGTAATTAAATCTGATTGCTTTTTTAATTAAATGCATTGAGTGGTTTTTTGTTAGATAATGTATTATTTTGTATCGACATTTGTCATAATGTTAACATACTTAATGTTATAAACTTTAATGTTAATTTTTCTTACGTCTAATCAAAAGCCAACATTTTTTGTTTAGGGAAATCCAAGAGCACTGAAAATGTTTTAATCTTAAATCTTTGTTAAAGAAAACGAAATAAAATATTAACTGATAACCTACGAAAACTTGTTTGTGGTGAATATTAAGGTTAACATGAAAATTCTAAACGAAAGGGTTATCACAATATTTTAAGAAAATACTAATCACTTAGTGCGTATAGGACTGTTTTGCCAGAGGACTTGGGTTCAATCCCTATCGGTGCCTTTTAAATTTTGTTCACGGCTACTGCCTCTTTGGATAAATTGAAAAATTCTTCAAGAGTAATTCTTAATTAATCAAACAGTGCTTTATCATGTTATGAATTCGGATTCGGCTTAAAATATTTCAAAAGGTTAGTTTTAGTGAAAGGCGTTCGAAGAAAAGTACAAAAAAATAGGCTTTAACGCTCCCTACTTTGATAACTCATTATGGGTGTGCTTTAAAATTAATTTTGTTTTCATTTTAAGAACTCCGAAAACAAATAAGTAATTAAAGTTTAATTTTTTTAGTCGCGGTATTCGAAACGTTAAACCAACCTGTTCTAGGGAAATAGCTGGCAAAACAAGCTTTCCTAGATATAGACATCTATCATAAAACTATGCATTTAGTTTCTAGAGACCTTAACATGCCAACATTGTCAAAATGTCCAATACGACAAATTTTACTTATTGAAATAATTTCATATGGGAATTTAGCAGGTTTGTGATGTTTTTAAAACTATGAAACTAATTTTGTCTTTGATAACTGTGAAAGTTCAAAAATTAAAACTTTCATATGTTTCAACTGTGATTTATGGTTGCGAAATTCCATTCTCTTCCACCATAGGTGTCTAAGTATAATCTATTTGATCTACAGTTCAAGATTTTTATTCTTCAATTTCGGCGGTATAAGAAAGGTTCAACCAGGTTGAAGAGTTCAATGTTTAATTATGTGAAAATTAACGGATATTTTATATGCTTGAACTTGCCCAGTTCATTTTTTAATATTGATGATACGGGTTAAAATTGTTAACCTTATATTTTCTATCATGTAAAAAAAATACAAATTACAAGTGATTTTTCATTATAAAGAATTGCCACGCCCATTAAACAAGCTTTTAAAATTGAAAAATATTTTATACGTGATGTAGATATGTTTGCCTGTTTTAATTTACTAACCTATTTCTATACTTTCAACAAATTCAAACTAATTTTTTATATTGGATTTGGGTCTTGAGAGAATAATTGAAGATCCCAGCAATTTAAGGTAAATTACTTAAAATTCATATTTTTGCATTCTGATATATAAAAATTGTCCCCAACTACCAACTATTTGTTCTTAACTCGCAGATACCACTCATTGCCTGTCCACGCTGTTTCTCAAGAAATTTTATAAAAAAAAGGACTCAAGACGATGAATACAATATCTTCCTTAAGATGAGTAATATCTCTAGCTAGGGATATTCTCATCTGGAAAAAGCGCTCGACCCTATAGTAACTCTACACCACCTCCTTAGAAACGACATTTATTCCCCATTGACCTCAGTCTAATTACATAAAGAAAAACAACGTTAACAACCTAATAGGTCCTTGTCAGTGTGGTTTTAGACCAGGAAAGTCCACAGTTGATCAAATATTCATATTACGGCACATCCTGGAAAAAAACCCAAGAATACCAAATCAAAACCCACCATCTTTTCATTGATTTCAAGGCCGCATATGACAGCATCTACAGGGACGAGCTGAATAGATCCATGTCTAGTTTTGGCATCTCTGCCAAACTCGTCCATTTGTGGAGAACTCAAGCTGCTCCATAAAGGTTGGAAACAACTTAACAGAACCTTTCAATGTCAAAAAAGGTTTTAGACAAGGTGACATCGTACTTAAATGAATAGTGCAGAGCTCACACGTCACCATCGACAGACGTAACTTTGAGGTAGTCAAGCACTTCGTCTACCAAGGCTCCGCTATGAACGCAGAAAACAACAATAGCGCTGAAATCAAACGCAGAATAACTCTTGCAAACCGCTGTTTCTTTGGGCTAATAAAGCAATTGAGTGGTGAAATCCCCTCTCGAGAGACCAAAGTGTCGCTTATAAGAGCATTATCATCCCGTCCTGCTATACGGTGCAGAAGTATGGACTATGACAAAAGCGGATGAAAGCACCTTGGGTCGTTTTGAGGGAAAAGTTCTTCGTGTGATCTTCGGTCCCGTATGCATCGAAGTGGAGTGGAGGAGAAGATGGAACTACAAGCTGTACCGCCTGTACAGCGACGTAGACTTAGCCAGAAGGGTAAAATTCCGACGACTAAGATGGCTGGGTCACGTAGAGTACATGGAAACCAATGCTTCGGCCGGGAAAGTCTTCGAATCCATACCCACAGGACAGAGCAGTAAAGGAAGACTGGGGATTAGGTGCCGCGCAGAATTGGAAAGTGACCTCACCCAACTTGGAGAGCGAAACTGGAGACATCTAGCTAGGGACCGAGCTAGATGGAGAAGTTTGTTGGGTGAGGCCCTGGTTCACACAGGACTGTAGCGCCACCTTAAGTAAGTTGAAACCATCAACCTTTAAAAACGTTATACACGGAAAACAACTCCTCCTTTTGAGTTGTGAACTTTCAGATTCAAATGATCCCAAATGCAGCTGGTAGGTTTCTAGCTGAAATGGTAGCAATACTAAAAACACTTTCTTTGGCTCAACCGAGGACACTTTAGACGTTGATTCTTACAGACATGCTTAATAACATATTAACATATAACATATTAACGGGAATCAAAAATGCTGACCACAGCTGTCCAATTCTTAACTATATGTGGAGTATTTTTTATAACAACGTTAACATCGTACTAGCCTAGGTTCCAATTCATGTCGGAAGTAGTGGGAAAAACTTTATTCTCAAGTCGCCATTACTTCACAGTTTCCTCAGAAGGAAAATAACTACATAGTGCCCCAATTCTTGATCCCTCAAACACAACTTATTTTTTTTTTATAAATAAATATCAACTATTTCCACAAAATTAGTTTAAAGTGAGGGAACTTGTTGAAGAATATACTACAGGAATAGTTTTCGAGCTAACATAAGTCTTTCATTCAAAAAGATTGTTTGATTTTGAGGCCATTTGCAGCAATCTAGGATTGACATTCTCTAAATACACAATGCATAAATGAATTTATATTGTGTCAAGAACAGTTTTTGAAAATATACTAAGATAATTCCGATTTCCTTATTAGCTTTAGTTGAAAAGATTATTAAAACGTTTTTATAGACCAATTTCTAGCTATGAGTTTAAGTATCAAAACTCAAATCATTTTGTTACACAGGCATGATCTAAAATCTTATTTGGAGCAAAATTTGTTAAAAATTCAAAATAAAAAACAAGTGTGAATAAGCCAGACTGTCTCATTCTGATATATTCTCGTTTCAAGAGTAAAAATACGTTTTTTGGTTTAATTTTATTCAAAACTTCTTCTTATATTATTATTATTTTGAGGAATCTAGTATTAATACCCACAATATCGAAGTAAAGTTTTCAATTATTTGTTTACAACTAGTTACCAAAAGAAAAACAATCATATATTAAATAAAAATTAATTCAAAATACAAATAGTTGTAATAAATCAAATTACAATGTAACAAGAAAATAATTAATTCCATTATATTATGATAACAAGCCAACCATTTACGCAGGCATAAAACATGAATAAGATTAAATTTATTCTTATGGCAAGTTAGAAATGTGGTTGACAATAATACATCACTATAAGTTGAAGCAAAAAAGAAAAACATTTCTTACATATATACATTTGTATAAGTTTTACTAATTAAATATGTTAATGTGTACGCATTCTACTGGTTTTACTTATTCTATGAGCAACTTAATCGATCAATATAATAACTTATATAATGCGTGGTATCTCAATGTTCTCATAAGTATTTGTCTTAAGGGGGGTTCTTATTTCAAGATTTTGGTCTAGTTGAGATGGTTGTAAGCTTAAGGCATATTTAAACCAAAGACAAGAAAATATGTTAAGAAAACTATATATGTATGGATGTATTAGGATTGTAAATTAAAACAAACAAGACATGAATTTTATTTACACCCCCTCAAAAGTAATTCAATATTATTGTTTTCCACTGCTACTGCTACTCAACTACTTTTTACGCATTCATTTGATTAAAAAATGTTTAAATTAAAGAAATAATTTCTTATTATTATTATGATTTTAAAAATGTGTGTTCTTATGGAATTTTCACTCATTTAAATCTTGAAATTTTAACAAATGATTTATATTTCAATCCCTATTATATAGCCAATAGGACCAATAGAGCATATTTTGTTGGTAAACCTCCCCCCGCATAGAAAAACTGTATCGGAAATGAGAATTCATTTTACCCTGTAAAATTTTCAACTAACTATCGGGTGTTTTTTTTTTTTCAGAAGTATAAAACCTAAAGTGTTTTTGACTTTTTGTCGGTAAAAAGTTTATTAGAAATGTATTTCTAAAATTCATGTTATTCAGGGTCCGGCAAAAAGATCTCCCGTATTTTAAAAGGCAATGACAAATAAATAAACAATTTTACAGACAAATTTTATTGAATTTTTTAAATTGCAACCAGACTTCTTTGTGGTTTCTAGTAAACTGATTTAAGTTTGGTTGGAGGAAGTTCTCAATCATGTAACAGTAGCGATCCGCATTAACTGTAATTTTTTGCACATTTTCTTTGAAAAAATACGGGCCTAAAACACCAAATTCAGCAACTGCACACCAAACTGTCACATAATGGCCACGCCATTATGATGATGAACGGCACGTAGACCTCTATCTATCTTTAGATATAAATATAGCTTTAAATATAAAAGTCTAAAAATACTGGAGGATTTTTTTTCCGAACCCTGTTTTAGGAAACTTACAGAGCACTTTAATCGCTAAATTGGCTTTATTTTTATTCTAATCCAAGAGTTTTTTGAGCACCACTTAAAAAATATTATTTAATCTAAAGGATGCTGAAAAAATTTGTATAACATAGAGTGTAATTTAACTTTAAATTTTCATATTTCAAGGGCATAAGTCATAACTTTTTATTTTAGATTATTACTATTTAAGATTATTAGTTAGTTATTTTAGAAAAATTCCCAGCAAGATATGATCTAACTTTTTAATTTGGATGACTCCCAAAATATGAAACATTACAATCCAAGATCCAAGAAATATTTCGAGAAAAATGTAATCTCTTTTCGTTAGAAAATAAAACAGAATCTGATATGAAGAATTTTATGGTTTTTTTTACGTATTTTTTCGGGCTCTATTTACTAGTACGCTAACTCGTAGATTGGAGCTGATGCTAGAAGACAAATTCTAAGAAATTACTGTTTTGCGTTAACCTTTTGAAAATATTTTTATTTTCAAAAGGTTATTATTATTCTTAAAAGTGTAGACCAAACTTAAAAATTGTATGAAGAAAAATGTTTTGTTCTTGAATTTAAGGAAATAGGATCATTTAAGTACATAATTTCTCTTAAAATTAAATGAAAATAAATTAAGTTAAACAAAAAAGTTTTAAAGAAACTTTAGTGTAAAACTCACAAATTACACGTTGTAGAATCTCTTTTCACTACAGTTTTCGATAGATTAAAAACTTTTATGTATACTAAATTAATAGATGAAAAATGTTCATTATGTTTTGCAATTACCCATTAGTTTGAAGAAGCTGTTACTTTTTCCGTTTTTGAGACATTTATATTTTTAAAATTCGTGTTTAAATTACAGTTCTCAAAAAGCATCTAAAACAATTTACTTCAAAAATTAGATTTCTTTTAATTTGTAAGATCTTAAAAGTTTTTTTTTTCATTTAATAGTTAATGAATTTTGAAAACTTCATACAAAATAAGATGGAATTGAACACGAGTTTCACTAAAATAAAGGCAACTTAATATCAAATTGTCGATCTCTCATTCAATGTTTCTTCTTAAGATCCTGAATATTTGATCTTTCTTTTCGAAAATATCTTATGAAAGTATTTTAAAGCATTACTTAAGTTTTTTTGAATTTCTAAATTGTGTGAAAACAAAGATTTTAGTTGTTTTTGACAGCAAATCGGTTTTTGGTGAATATTTTTAAATTACTGACAAATATTTAGATGAAATCACAACTTAACTGTGAAAGCTTTATGGCTTAAATGACTTCCCTTTGGATCGTTAATAATAAAAAAATTAATGAATTTATACTGAGCGATTGGAATAAGGCTGGATTTCCGATTAGTATTATGTTCGTCGTCCTCAATTAAAAGAAGTATTTTTAGTAACAAAGATAAGTTTTGAATTCAAAGAAATTCCTTCTAAAATTAAAAATACGACCTCCTACCCCCCCCCCCCCTTTTAAATCCAGCATTCTTCTAACAGGTAAGTGAAGTCATTTCATTTTGATAGTAATAGCTCCTACTAAACGGCACAACTATCACTTTGTTTAGCTAATCGTTTGAATACAAATGCGGGTGCGAGCAAGACAGAAACGATTATTTATAAGGCAATCCTCTATTATTGAAAAATTAGGCTATTTATGCTTGAAAAAAGAGCACAAATTTGGAAAGAAGGAATGCCGTTTATAAAATGCTGTCACTGATATTTCATCCTAGAAATTGTTTTTAAATATTAAAGGTAATGAAATTGTTGAACTAGTTATACCAAAATTATGGCTGTTTTATTAAATTTATTGTGTTTTATTTAAAAAACAGATACAGTTCGAAAACTTTCTAATATAGAATATCTTTTGCAATGTTTTTATTCATGCTTTTGTTTCATTTCTTCTTCCTTAAAACCTGATCTCTTGCTGTGAAATTCTGTATTTTTAGAACACGAACTCATTCATTATTGAAACCTTTAATTCTTTAATTCTCTTCAATTCTCAAAATTCTCAATACACAAATATCATGAAAATTTCGATCATGCAATGTGTAGTCAAAGGGATTGAAAATATTTAGTTTCTAAGTTATTTGAAAACAAATATTTCAATTAAACCAATTGTTGCACGAAGTGAAATGTTTCAAATCAAAGCAAAAAAATAAGAGAAATGTAATTGTTAATGTTAAAATTGAAGTTTATAATTTTTTTTTTTTTTATTTGGTATACACAGATCTAGTTATAAAACCTATACCAAATTTGCTATAAAATTAATTCCACTATTTTTATATTTCTCAACCAATAACACATAAAACCGACCAAGCGTCACTCTACGCTCTCCAAAAACATAAATGATTGCAAAAAGAATACAAAACAAAAAAGTTGAAATAACACCAACTTATTAAATCACGATTTTTAAATTGCACCCTGTTTTCAGCACCACCAATACCACAAACGTATCTTAGTTTAATACTCCACACATATTATGTTAAAGCAACTAAACCAAAGTCCAATATATACAACAAGTGCTTTAATAACTTATTTATCATCATCCAAACCAATTTAGTGCAATAAATTCATAACAACAACAAAACAAAAAACACACACTAGAAATATTAGGTTCAATACAAATTTTTCACTTTATTACCATCAACACCATCTAGCAGGCCTATCATCGTCAGAGTTGAAGCTAAAAAATATGACCGTTTATAACGTGAAATTATTAAATTAAATTGAGCTAGCAGCAGCAGCAGATATGGATCAACTAAATATAACAAAGTTAGGTAACATTTAACTCTCTTGCATATATGTAGTATAGAAATACCTATTACAAGCTCAAGTCTGTTTGTGGATTGTAGCAGTTGGACCTTTGTAACACACTCAAGTCGTAAGTGGTATATATTTTTGTGTGTTATAAAGTGCCGGAATTTGTGCTCAATAAACCTTAAAACTATAGCACGTTAAACTAGACTATAGAGCGCAAAAATGACCTTTCCATCTGACGGAACATTTCCCATCCAAGCTGCTATAAAGCCTTTAAACATGATGTTAACAATAAATCTTTCAGGTTTTTCAGTCAGTGTCTGCGGATATTTTTCGTAAAAAATAAAAAGTGAAGTAAAGACTGAAATTTCTTCCCAGACGGTAAATGAAATTTATAGCTGAATGAACCAATTTCTTGATTGAATGGTCTCTCTTAATCTTGGAAAACATCATCATCATCATCATCGTCAGACTCAGGAGTCAAAGTTAAATTAAATGTCTATTCAAAGATACAGTTTTGACCATGTTAACGACTTTTGTTTTGTATTCGTTTATTTTTTGAAGATTTGTGTTTATTTGATAAATTCAGATAGTTGGCTTTTCAATCTCATACAAAGCTACATTTGTATTTATCATTTTAAACAAAAGAGTTTCCTCTAAACCTCTAAACATACACTCAAGACCTATGTACATTCACAATGTTATGGTGGTTCACCAACTCTTTACCTTTACTGGGATATATAAGTTTGAAGAAAATGAGCTAAGAAAGTCTTATTTACGATTATGCAACAGTTGGCTTTGTTGATGATGAGGGTAATAGTCTGCAGTTGGTTTGGTATTTTCGTATACGAGTAAGTTGTTGATGTTGGCGATTGGCGGGCGGTGTGGAAGTGGTTTAAGCGATGATGCGGTATTAGGTAGCTACTCGTAGTATGGCCAATGTTGCCATTGAAGGCACATTTTTAAAGGCTGCAAAAATGGTCTTGATAAACTTAATTGCTAATTAATTAACTAAACATAATAAAACTGTGTGTTGAACAATTAAATTGGTGTTCATTGAATTAAAAGGTAGAGTTTGAGAAGTAAGTTTAAAAGCATTAACAGGGTGATGCAAAGCTTATGATGAAAAATGTATACACCGACAGCGAACAATTTGTCGTTAACAGTGTTGTTTACTTAACAAGTTTAGTGTCAAAGTAAAAATGACATTTTCCGCACATTATGTCAAAACTATAGCATCTTTTAATAGGCGATTACATTGGTCTAAGAAATTACGTTTTTTCCGTACCACATACTTTTTTAAAAAAGATTAAGTTGTCCTAAATTTAAATCTTGCCCTTACATTCTTCTATCATATTAGGTTTTCAAAATATGTCAGTTTTAATATGCTAAAAACAACCAAAAACTGTTTTTTTTTTTAAGGCTAAGTTTAAACTAAAAATATCTCTTAAGAATAAATTATATGATGATTTTACAAAGTACAAATCTTTCTCTTCAAGATACAATTTAATCGTTTTAGTATCTTACTTAGTTTCTGGAAATTCTTATTAGATGAATATTTATGAGTCTTTATTTGACTCTAATTGAATTTTTGAAAAAATCTTTTATTTGATACTCTCATAGTTTTGAAAAGTACGTTTTGAAATTAATTTTAAGTGCTGATTTGGAATCCAATTTAAAATTTTTCCTATTTGCCCAAGTTTTAAAAATACCCTGTTTCAACAGTTCTTATATTTGAAATATATTTCAAAAACTTGATATAAAGAGAATTTTTAAAACAATATATTCGTTACAAGAACAAAACTCCCTTTCAAACCGTTTTTCCCATTTCTGTTGAAAGCCGTTTTAGTTTAAATATTTTTAGGCGTTTCTTTCAGAATTCTGTAAGACAAGTGATATCTAACTACTCATGACAAATTTTTGAGTATTTTATAAAGTAATTTAAATATTTCGACTGAATATTGAAGAAAGGGATCATAGATTTGGAAAAACATCACAGATTTTATTGAAAACCCTATACTTCATAAATTTAGATAGCCTCAAAGAGCCTTATATCCGTTTTTTCGAATTTTAAAAAGAGATATCTCAAAAACATGGCGTGGTACATCAATTTTGAAGTCGGATTTGAGTTAAGTCCATCAAAACCTGTTGTAAAAGTGCAATTATACTGCCAGGAAGAAAACCTGCCGAAAAGTGTTATTAATGAGTCTAATGGTGTTTTGGAGTTTTTAAGTTACCAAAAAGGATAGCAATGAGATTACATCAAATCTAGAATAGTTCAAAACTTAATTTGGACTTTAATTCACTTTTGAAAGAACAAAATAAGTCTAAAACTTAAATGAAGAGAAAGCCTAGAATGTTTTAACAATAATTTTTGCATTTAGCTAAATTGTCATTTGAAGCTATTTAAAAATTATGTAATGCAAAATTTAGGTTTGCTCTGCTTTGTCGAGATATAAGGAATGTTAAATGTTAAAAAAAATGTCACTTGCACATTTTTATAAGGTTTTGGTTGTTTGCTGCTAAGTGTTTAGGATTTCTCCGATGATGCAAGAAGTTTTTACCCCTTCTGATCTGGCTTTGATTTACAAAGCTTTAATTCGTCCATAGCTTGAG
This sequence comes from Eupeodes corollae, assembly GCF_945859685.1. Taxonomy (NCBI): domain Eukaryota; kingdom Metazoa; phylum Arthropoda; class Insecta; order Diptera; family Syrphidae; genus Eupeodes; species Eupeodes corollae. The sequence goes on from NC_079147.1 coordinate 268,836,036, forward strand.
TATAACTCACATACTGGAGCCCCAATAACGTACTTGAGTGTTTTGGATAGAATTGTTTAACCCGTTAACCTTGAGCCCAATTTTGGACGTACTGGTAAGTACAGAGATTCTTTCTTTAGCCGCACTTCGCGAATGTCGAATACTTTACCTGACTCAAAATTTCCCACTCATTACAATGTGCAGACATTCAAAACCAATGAGCATCGGTTTCTCCTTTCTTATCGTATCCTCCTTTCCTAATTGCTCGTACTGTGTTTGATCATTATAAGGGTATTCATAACCCCTTTAGTGAGCTCACAATATAAACAAAAAAATATAAATCTAAGTCAATACCTTTACCATTTTTAATTCCTTTCATAAAAAAAAAACTCATAAATGTTTTGAAAATTCTTGATAACATTGTTTTTTAAGACAAAATTTATTTTGCTAGTTCTTGAGATATAAATCAAAACCATATAAATATATCTCTAAAAATAAGGGATTTACCTTCTAAGAACTTACTGAAATGTAGAGAGTTACAAATTCCAAAAACTTCCAAAGGGTATTAAATAAGCACACGACTTAACATACAAATTAAGAGTTTGGAAGCTACTAATGAAATTCTTCTTAACCTCTTATTTAGTTGGGTGTGAAATGTTTAAGGCCAATTTGCATGGCAAGTTCTTATTGAAATGATTTAGTAAAACACAATTTTTATAATTTTATATAAGCTCAAAAACAAATGAATATGAGCTCTTCAATTGGTTAAGATTTTTGTAAACTTTGTTCTTTGGTCCTTTAGCTCCGAGCATTTAAAAAAATTCATACCTCAAAGTCAAAAAAAGTAACGTCAATAGCTCAATGGTAACACTGTGCTGACGACACGACGACGGCCGCGGCATACCAACCGCATGACCAGATGATGTTTATTATAGACATTGCCCCCGGCCTCCTTTGAATGTCTAATCGACCAGACAGAACTTTCACTACTTAAATATGCCAGACAAAGAGCCTGCATAAAAATAAATGTGAATTGTGAATAAAAATCAAATGCACAAAAATAACAAAAAATATAATTCCCTGTGGAGTTTTTCAAATATTTTGGCATTGCTACTGCAAAAAGATATAACTTTATAAGCAGACCTAATGGACTTTTAATTTGATTTCGATTAAATTTAAATTTAAATTCAGCAACAACTTTGAACTACAAGTGACAAGAGAGTGAGTGCGCTTGTAGTACGTACTCGTAGTACAAAAATAACATTATGATTTAAGTTTGATTAACACGTGCAGGTTTAAAGTATCTAAAGCCTTTTAGGTACGAGTATATAGTGCCATGCCATGCCATGCCATACTAATTGATTTGCGGGTGGAAAAATTGCATAAAGTCGGCTTCATTGACAAGTTTCAACTTTCAATATACAACATTATAAAAATTTGCAATAATTCGCTTATAACCAGGTGTTTTTTGTTTTTGTAATTTTATTTTTTCTTCTCTCACCCCCTCCTCGATATATTGCGCTGATTGACAGATGAATGATGGTTGTTTTAACGTCATCATGAGCGCTGGTTTATATATTTTTTTCTCATTTTTATTTGAAAAATGAATCATTGGTATAAAATGGACTGTAGAAACGCAGAGTTTAGTAATGGTAAAATGCAAGTATTACAACAACGATTACAAACGAACGTGAATGAAATACCAAGAGAAGTTCAGTTTTTGAAAAAAACTACTCTGAATGACAGTGATTGAGTTCAGAATTGAAATATTTGTAGGATTAGTAGATAGATGTTTTAACTTCTATTTAGATTGATGTCCTGACTGTCTATTAGAGTATAAAATGATTACCAAATGGAGTAACTCTCTTTACTAAGGGAAAGAGATAGCGTCATGGAAATTAGATGTATGGAGGTATAAAATAGAACCATTGAAGCACTTTGAACATCTTGGCCCATTATTAAACCCAAAATATTAAATGAAGGTCGATTTAGAAGAAAAACTTAAGAATTCGAAAACAGCTATAAACTCAACCTGGAAAACATGCATGCAAAACAAAATCATGAGCTTACGAGCAAAGTACCAGATCTTTGAATTATAAGCCAAATAAATTCCACTATATGCAGCTCAGGTATGGGAATACCAACAAAATGACTCCGTGGAACAGTTGTACAGAAAATACTACAACTTCCTATGACGACGCGCACGTGTTTGCTTCACAATAAAAAATGGCACCCATCAATGTTCATTATGACTGCACTTCAATTATTTCCTTATAGTTCTTTATATGAACATTACGCGACTAGCTGGGATTGTGGCAAAAATCGCTCTTGAAAAAACAATGTATCATGCTTTGAACACTGGAAGAAGCTGGCTCAGAGAGCTCAATGTCCTCTATACACTTAGAATTGGCAAATTCTCAGCATAATAAAGCTGGACTGTATATCATCCTTATTGTTCTCGACAAAAAATAGAAAAAGTGAGATTACTACTCAAAATTGATTCATGACTCAAGCTTTTTTGTTATAAGCGTCTGAGTTGACCAAATATCAAACATTTTTAATGCAAGAATAGAGCTTCTGCTGTTGAACTAATGCCAGATTTCTCCATTTAATGCAATCTTTCTAATATAAACACCCGAGAAGATATAATACACTTCAAAGGAGCTTGTCCAATGCTTATCGAGCTGAGAAAATTAGATTCATTTATACAACGAATGAAGTTCTTCAAATACTCAATGGAAGAAATTGCGGAGAGCTTTGCATACATTTGTAAAAGCTGCAATTTGTTTTAGAATCATCTTATCTTCAAAATCTTTGTCTTTTAAAGCAAAATAAATCATCTTAACGTAAAGGAACTTAGCTCAAAGGTATTTATTTAACATTATCAGATCAATTTAGACATTTTGAGATTGAATTAATAAAATGAACAATGAGCCTTTCAGAATCATAGAATTTGTTTAATTAAGTAAAGAACTAGAAAACATTTAAATTATAATCGAAAATATTGACTCAAGGTATCCACATAATAGAATTCGATGTTAAAAACAATTTTTGATACTTAATATTGGACTTAAGACGGTACACACGTTGCAGAAAATTTGAACAGCATATTTAAATCAATATTTTACAGGAATTTTCAATACCTTTAAAAACTTCTGAAGTTTGTTAAAAATTTAATTTCGAACCACGTGAATCCATTTGAGTCACAAGTTTAAAATTAGAAGCAAATTAAAGAAAAATGTCGTTTTCATGTGTGTTCAGCTTGCAATACGGATAGCTTTGGACGACCCTTGATATACTTAGGAAACAAATGATTGCATGCTCTGCTATTCACCTCAAAACTTCATTGCAGTGGGTTAACAACAACAGTGGCCACTCCGTATTTCTTATGTATTGAAAATCGAAAATCAAATTCAAAGCACATAGACTACAATACCCTCCTCCCCCTCAACAATTCCTCACAAACTTCCAGTTTTCTATACATTCTAGAACTTTCTAGAAGAATAGAGCTTTCCTTGAAAAACAAAATAAGGCGAGTTGGTGGAGGTGTGTACTCTGAACGACATTAATTAAGTCCCTTATTCCGCCTTCGCAATCATTGTATCGTTTTTCAAGCGGAACTTCTGGCGATTAAAGAATTCCTGTCCTGGCTTTAGGAAAAAGTGATATCAACATCTCATATCCGTATTTTCTCAGATAGTCAGGCCATTATCAAATTTCTGGACTCTGTGTCTACAAAATCTATAACAGTCGATAACTGTCAATCATTTCAACTCGGCAGAAATGGTAAGGTCAAACTTATTTTACCACGTTTAGCTAATGCTGGCATACTAATCGCATTATGTTATCTATTGGCAATGCAAGACGCTTTAAAGAAGGCAAATAACATGTTTAATAATATCACCGTGTATCAGGTCACGAGAAACATCTTTTTCTACACTAGATTTTAAGCTCTTAAGGCTCAAGGTGCTGGCTATCTCTATGAGAAGATCGCTTGTAAGCTCTATAATCGGTGTCATAATCGGACACTGGCGGCTAGGCGCATTCTCAAATTAATTTTGAAAAAGCTGTATGGACGAGGAAGAGGAGGAAACAGTTCTTTACCTTTTCTGTACATGCCCTGCTCTGGCTCAAAAAAGCAAGATTTACCTTGGAGCATTTTTTTATAACTATCTAAACACTCTCAATCATATTAACATAATCAGTCTTTCCAGTTTAGTAAGGGACTTAAACTAGTTTCCTTGAGCTTAGAAGAAAGCTCTTTAAACTCGCATAGGTGTGTCCTACTCCATCACAGAAAGCCAATTAAACCTAACCTAACCTTATGTGTACGCATTTCAGGGTTATAAATGTCCTTTCAATTATAAACCCCAGTGCGAGAAATTACCAAAATGGGGTACGATTTAAAAACTCAGCCCTATCATGAATTCCATCGTAATCGGAAATTTGCTCCAAATCCCGAAAAATCCATCACAAAATTAATTTTTAGTGGAAATTCTGGTATGAATTTCGAAGTTCGTTAAATTTGGTATCACTCAATCCGAATGAAACGGAAATTTTGCCTCTCTTTCTACGATAAGTAATTTGTGTCGGAATCGTTGGGAAACAGTTGTGTTTTTTTTTTAATAATATTTTTTTCTTTTAATAATACTTTCTGCTTTAAAAGCGCAAAAAACAAATAAGGCACAATATGAAAGGCTTTTTTCAATTATTAAATGAGAAACAGGACATAGATCAAGGAAATACTAAAGCTCCAAAAAAAGATGTGATGCTGTTCTGGGAAAAAGTTAAATCGTAACTGAATGCTCTTGGGTCACCTTCCAAAGGAGCTTCAATTTGGAGAAAAGTACGTGAAAGATTTTGCTAAAAAAAAATATTTTCAAATCCTTCGGAATACTCTTAGGTTTCTTACATAAAAAAGAGACTTGTCGACAACAAAAAAAAAACAAATGCAACTGGTGTCGGAAAGTGCCGGCAACATTCTTTCACAACGCTGGAGGAAGAAGTCATTCACCTGGCAGGACTACAAACTTTCACATCAGGAATACAAAACGTACATTCCTTTGGTTTTGGAATCTCTGCTGAGCATGGAAGTGTTTCAAAACAGTCCGAAACTAAAAATGATAGACAGACTGTGCGACAATAAAACTTAAAATGCTAAAAATGGAAAAAGAGAAGCTAAATCGCCACAACCTGGATTAGTTTGAATTTGATCCATTTGATTCAAAATTTATTCGGGTAATCTTCACAAATGACAATGTTTGACACGGAACAGCTGATTTCGAAAATGGAAATGAAAGCGGAAAATGAGGCAATGCCTTTTTGAATGCCAATCGGACTTTGTGATGTAAACTTTTCGTCATTCGTAGCGTAGATTTTGTTCGGAGATTTTCTACGAATGGATTTTGTGATAAGGTTGACGGATTCAAATGTGTTAAGGATGTCTACACATTTAAATAAGTCAAAATATTGACCGACAATTCTTTCCACATTCGTGTTGTGCATCTAAAGACAAAATCTTTCCACTTAAAAGTGGTGAATATTTTGCTGTCACAGTTTATAGTTTTGCCAGAAAAGATTCCTGATGACGCGTTATTTGACAAAGATGTGGAGAAAATTGATGAAGTTATCGACAACATAGACCAGCAAACACAAATATTGACTTTGGACTCAAATTCTTTAAGACAATATATACAAAAATATTGAAAAACTTACTAAATTATAATATGTCGACTCAATTGTTTCTATACAAAGTTTCTTAAACGAATTGATAGTTACGAAAAAAAAAAGAATTTAGCGTTTTTTGCAATTTCAGCTAGTTTTGTTTACAAAGTATTTAAGATGCGAAATTTCCAACAATAAATTATAAAATGGCAATTCAAAACATCATTTTACACTTACATTTTTCATCGCCTGTTTTTTAAATTTCTACTAAGCCGTTAAAGTAATAAGTATGTGGGAGTATCTTCTAAAAGACTTACGTTTATTGCCATAACCTATAAATCATGCACCAATTTTACGGATTTTATAGCTTCTTGACTACTTTTGCAAAAGAGCAAAAGCTTTACCGACATCAGGACACTCTAAGTGTTTATGTTATGTTAGCAAACAACAAATATCATAAAAAATGCATTATTAAACCACTCCCAAAATTTTTAACAACTTAACACAGAACAAAATCTTAAATCCACTTCATGATTACCAAATTATATTGCGCAATGTCCATCAATTCGCGCAGACATATTCCATTATAATATAACCAACTCATTCAGGTTAAGTAGAACCAAATGGTCTTCTTACTAAAAATTACTATGCATACAATGAACCTACATATCAGCTCTATAAAACTACAGGTATGTACTGTACAACATATCACCACACTTATACATACTTCACTATTTCAAATTCTCAAAAAATCTGTTTTATATCTTTTCTTCAAAATTTATGCACAATAAAATTGCAATAAATTAGGAATTCAATCACTATAGCAGTGTTGTGTTAGTAATCACAAAACTTGTCAATAAAACGCCAAATAAGATGCAAACAAAACAACAGCAAACACCATCCGCCAGCTCACTCAAACCTAAAAACTAAAAACCCCAGGTGTAGGATGTTGGGTGTAGTATTATATGGGGATCATGTTAGCAAAATTATTTATGCAAAATGAAATAATTCAAAACCACACTGTGTAGTCTGAAGCCATTTGAGAAATTCAATCATAAAACGAAAATAACACTCAACACCACTTAGAGCTTTGACTTCACTTACCTCATTCTGAACCTCCTCCAGGGCAAGACCATGTGTGGCATTTGGTTCGCTGCGAATTGTAAACATACGCAGCGATTCGGGACCGTTTTTGAAGAGACCATCGGTTGGTCGCAACGTTAGATTTAACACTTCACCGAATGCACTTAGGGACACATTGTGCTCCTTAATTCCACTTAAATCTAGATTTTTTAATTTCTCACTATAACTTTGATCACTAATGCTGTTCGCACTCGCTCCCCCACCATCCGATTGGTGAGCTTGAAGTTTCAATTCACTGTAGTAGGGACTTTTACTAAGGTCCTTTTTGACGTGGTGAGCTTCTTTTCCGTTTTGGGCACCACCGAACATATTATTGTCAACGCTCCTTCGACGGCGGAATAATAATTCACCATTGTGTTCTGTACCGAGATGTTCGAGCTGGACGAGTTCATAGTTCGGCACTGAGGCTATGTCCTCCACGTGGAACACGGATTGTAGTTGCTCAGGTGACATTTTTGTGTGAACCTGAAATTACAACAAAAAAAACAAAAAAGCCATGAATATCATTAAAAAATGTGGTGTACGTGAGGTGCAAAATATTTTAATTTATTCTTCCTATGTTAATTATTATTATCAAAAAGATGTTAAGGCTAGAATAATGTAACATCAAATCTCTAAGATAAGTTGTCTGACACGATAAAAGGGTTTTTTTTTATCACATTGACGTAGTTTATAAATTTAATGGATTCAGGTGTTTTAAGCCCTTCTTTTATTCGAAAGTAAAAGTTGTAGAGAATCACATCCCTTCCCTTTCCCTTTGATGAAAATAAAAGTAAAGAATATCTTTAATCGATCTATTTCTCTATAGTTATAGAAGAAAAACACAACATGAGGAAGTAATTAATTTTCGAGTTTAAATTACTTAATTAAGAAAAAAGAACAATTCTAATTTTTATAAAAAAAAAAATAAAATGAAACTACGTATTTCTTTTGAATATATATTAAAAAATTATTAAAATAAGTTAATAAATGGACATCGATGGTGGCCTGGTCATAGTAAATAATCAACTCATACATAATACATTAAATGTGAATTAAAGATCGATTGAAACTTTTTGTTTTTTGTTCTATACCCTGATGGATGGTTTTAACATAATTGAAAGTTAAAAAATAAACTTTGTCAATTTAAGTCATCGATGGTAATTTTTTGAAGAGTTTTTTTTTTTTTTAAATTAATGAAACGTGCAAAAATTTTAAAGTGATCCAATCTTTTGGAAAATTATCCGTGAACTTTAAAAAATCACTCGTTTTATTGAAAATAAAGTATATCAAATCAGGAAACAAATAGAAACTAATAGATTATTTCTTTTTAAGTGCAAATATCTGAAAATTAACACTTAAGGCAAAGAGCAACTTCTAAATGTATTTGAGGTAGAATCAGTTAGCAAATTATGGAGATATCAGAACATACCTAAATACGTTGTTTCAAGACATTTTTAAAGGTCTTTTAGAAGATATTTGATTACGAAACAATGGCAAAAATTTCTTGGAAAAAAGTTAGAAAATAGATGACCAAAAAATGTTCTTAAAAGCTCATCAAAACTCTCTTCTTGCTTCGACATTTGAACGGCTTGTTTTTCAAAGATTAGTTTCTTCTGGTCGAGCATGTTCTCGAAATATGTCTAAAAGACATCTTTTACAGCTTTGAACTATTATAATATCGTAACTATAAATTCCTTAATTCGGTCAAGTTTAAGCAGTTTTTATGTTGTAGATAAAAAAAACAACGAAGTACAAATAGAATGGTTTGCACAATTCGTCAATCTTTTTGGATTTAATATGCTTCAGACGACTAAATATTTATAAGTCTTAAAATCCAATCGTACAGTAGTCATTATAAAGAACTTGACCATAGTTTTTGATTACTTAAAAGGTCCCTCAGGCACCTAAATTAAATTTAGTGATGATATTGTTTACAAAAAATTAATTATACTTAAAGACGATTTCTCTACTGGTCCTGATGGTTTGCCGCTTTAAAAAAATATGCTTCCTCTCTATGTTGACGACTTTAGGTACTATTTTATTTTTCCATTTCTCGAGCTATCTTCCCAGAGCTTTAGAAAGATTTCTTTATTTTTCCTGATTATAAAAAAGAAGCAAGAAATAATATTATGAACAGCAGGCCTATAGTCAAGCTTTTTGTTCAATTCCAACGCTTTTCAAAAGAATTGTATTCGACACAGTCTTTACTCATTGCAGACTTATTTTCTTACCAACAATAAGGAAATTTGTGTTTAAAACTCTAAACGAATAAGAGAAAGGGAATGGAATGGAATAAAAAGTAAAGCCTTTAATAAAATCTGTCACCAAATTATTTATCTTAAACTTAGAACCCTTGATTTTCCAACATTTTTTATTGCATGGCGCAGTCGTACCTTGAGAACCACCAATTAAGAGTTTTTTTAAGTTCTCAATTTCCGATCCCATTATTGCAAACACAGAAGCCCTCAAGTGAGCCACCTTGGTCCATTATTGTTTGTCTTAACTATCAACGACGTTATTAATGGCATTGATAATTTACGCTATTGACATAAAAATAACAATGGTTTTTTGTACTCCATACGATTCTGTCTAACTCCAAAATGATCTTGACTAATTTCAGACTTGGAGCGAAAATAATTTTTAAGAACTCAATTTAGCTAAATGCCAATTCATAACACCCATCCCTAAGCGATCACATGTTCCCTACCGAACTTACAGTCTGTAGGGATGATTACCATTCATTCGATCTATTTTATTTTGGACGTCATTTTGATTATATTATTAATAAGGCCAACTCTCCCTTCGCTTCATCAAACGTTGGTCTACAAAATTCTCGAAAACCTATATCATTAAATTTCTATACACCATCTTTTTCAGACGTCTACTTAAAACGCTAGTCAAGTCTGGTTGCCACATCAGAACTCTCACTCTTGAAGAATTAAATCTGTACATCGATTTCTTCGACTTGCCCTCCGCGATCTTCCTTGGGGTGATAATCTATTCTTACCACCTTACGAAGATGGTTTAAAACTTATTCATCTATAAAGCGTCTACAGCAGCTTTTGAAAGAGGTAACATAGACTCATTATTTTTTCTTGAAAAGATTCCTAAATATAATCCAAGGAACGTCAGACAGGCCCCTATTTTTCGTCTTCTCTTACTAGAAAGCAATTTTCTAAACATTTTGCAATTAACTAGCTATTCTCAAATAGGGATCCTTTGTTGAACTTTGTTGTAAGCTTGTTTCAAATTAGTAAAGTAATGTTTTTAGCTAAGTAACTTATTAAAATGGCTTTAACAAAATACATCAAACATAAAAACACACAAAAACTTCGAAGACTTTTGAATTAAACAATGTAAATGTAAAATAAGTCAACTAAATTAGCTAAAATGATGGGATAACGTTAACTCACGACAATAAGGAATGACTTAGTTAAGAATATGAGGATTGGATAATAGATTGGTAAAGTTTTATTATCAAAGAGTTTTATTTATCACAGAAACTTCATTAAATACACCCGCTTGTTGAACTAAAAGATATAAAAATGCAACTTTAAATTTTGGTTACGCAAGTAATTAAAACCGCCAAGTCAGTATAGGCACTTAAGTATGTCCTTAACAAATTAAACAAAAAATAAACCACTATAAGCTTTTACAATGCCTAAATAATTACAAGTTTCGTTTACGTATATCCGTTCAATTAATTTCCACTAAAACCTAACTTATATTTTTACTATTTTTGTATATCTCGAAAACAAACATTGCAATTTAACTACACCTTCCAGCAAAACATTGCTCCATTTTTATCTTTCGTCGACACAACAAAAAACGCTGAACTTATCGATCCGTAGCAATTGATTATTTCATTACGAATTTTGGTTGCTCTAATGACGAAATTTAATTTATCCCTCAAGCGCCTCTATAAGCTGAGTTTTTCTTTTCTTAAACTATTACAACAAGAAAAACCTAAAACAAGATCACAAAAGTAGCTCTCGAACAACAACTTGAGGAGGTTGTTAGTTATATATAGGTTCGACAACAATAGCAGCAAAACTAGCGGACGACAATTTTTCCCGCCATTCAAAAAGATTTTGCAGCTTAAAGATTTCGATTTCATTTGATGCCGGTTCAGGGAGCTCAACTAAACAACTAACTACTTCAGGCCAGTGGAATTCATGCTAACCAATGGCTCATTGGAGATACCAGATGCCAAGCTCTCTTACGTCGCGTTGCGTCTGTCGCGTCGTTTGTCCGTCGGGTCCGTCGTTGGTCGTCGGTCGTTAAATGAAAGTATAAAGTTTGTTTAGGCCGTAACAAAAAAATAAATATTCAATTACTAGTCATCAGAAATGCAATCATTTCGACTTGTAAACAAAAGTCCTCCCATAGTTTAATAGCTTGGGCTTCAATTCGACGGAACAATGACTTGGTCACTTCGTCGTATAGGCCTGAAGCCTTAAAATGAGTGCAAATTTTAATTTATTGGTAGGTTGAAGTCATACAATATCAACTTTAACCCGACTCATAACACTGCTTATGATTTCTGTAAATAATCTTGTTTACCTTGTTATTTCTATCTCCTTTACTCTTGTTATAATTTACTTGCGAAAAATATCTTAATTTCGTTCAATTTAATGATAAATATTTATTTAGAAGAACAATTTCCTGAGCAATTTTGTCTTGCAAAATTCTATACTGATACTGGTAGCTCAAAAAAGATTTATAGTGGGCTTTTGACATTTTTCAAATGTCTTAAGATCGATTCTAATACTTTAGCTGCCAATTTTATATTGAATCAAAAGAATTATTGGTCTAGTAATTGTTTGTGTTTTGCTGTCGATTTGTTTATAAGATCAACAAAGAGTGTCGTGGCCGAGCGATTTGTTGGCACTTTGTTTTTACTTTACGGTTGCTATCAAGTCAAATCTTTAATTAATATGTTCTTGGTTATAAAAAAAGGTTTATGACAGCAAGTTGCATAAACGTTATGATACGGACAGGAATATTGAAATGATTGCGTGCATGTTACCAGTCGATATTATTCTTGAAATATGATGAATTGAATATTTAAGTGTTTTGTAAGTGTTTTTATTGTTTTAATTATTAAGACGCTCTTGAATTTTGGATAGACACAAACAAATGTAATTACATTATATTAACAGTAAGTTAAATGGTGGCTCCAAGGGGTTCGTAGGGGACTTGACGGCCCGCCTTTCGAAATTATTATGTTTCAATTTTCGTATGGAATTCGAAACATATCGTATTGAGATATTGTATATGACTTCAGTTTTATTTTACTGCTTTAAACTTTGTTGAAAAAATACTACTTTTAACTAAGGGTAAGACCAAGAACGTAATATAAATTGGAAATTCCAAATATTCAGCACAAATTCATCAACTCTTAACCATTATACGATCCATAGGGGAGGTCATATTTGCCATAAAGCTTATACAATTAAGTTGTATGAGTACAGATTTTATATAAAGATTTGTTAGTAATTTAACGATATTCATCACAATTTTGTTTGTTTTCATAAACAATTAAAATGTTTGTTTTCACACAATGTAAAATTTAAAAAATTTGCAGTCTTTTCTGAGAAAAATATTCAGGTTCTTAAGAAGAAGCATTGGATAAGAGATCGACAATTTGATATTTTTAGTTTGCTTCAAATTCCTGAAACTCGTCTTCAATTAAACCTTAATTTTTTGACACTCTTAATAGTGTAATGCTTTCTTAAAGTATTTTTTTCTTTCAAAATTGATTTTCTATTAAATATAAGAACTTTGAAAAACTTTTTACTTTTTGAACTCAATTTTCTTTGCATACTCTAAAACTGAAATTTAAACACTAATTTCAACAATGTAAATGTCTCAAAAACAGCAAAAGTGACACTTGCTAATTGAAAAAACTCTAATGAACCTTTCATATCTATTAATTTAATATAAAAGCCTTGAATCTCTTGAGAACTGAAATGAACAGAGAACCCTAAATATAATTTGTATTTATTTAAATATAAGAGAAGTTATGGACTTAAATGCAACTATTTAATTAAATTCATGAACCAAACAATTTTCTGTCTTCAATTGTTACAATTGTTTTGTTGACTCCTTTAAGGTCAAAATGTTTTCAAAAGATTAACGCAAAACAATAATTTTTTAGAATGTGTCTTTCATAGCATCAGCACCAATCTACACAGGGCTGGATTGAGAGAAGGGGAAACGGGGCGTAGCTTCGGGGACTCTACAAACTGGGGGCCCCACAATAGAGACTTCGGAAAATTTTTGTTTCAAATTCCAACTAATAGACACTAGTAAACATATTTTCCTTTTATATGCATTTTTTTTGCTCTTTTACCTTTACGTACAACCTACAGTACATTGTACATACATGATTATTTAATTATATTAATCTTAAATAACAGAAATCATTGATCTATATTTGTTCACTTCAATCATGCCATCAGTAAAATATCAAAATCTCAAATGGCACTGATAAGAAGCACTTCTAATTCAATACCCATCTTGAGGGAGTACCCAAATTGCTTAATGGTTGAGTGGGGTGGTACTTTCCCGCAACTTCAGAGGTTGGGTATTCGATTCAAGGTCTCTACAAAGCGGCCAGTTTTTAGTCTTGAAAACGTTCAGCGACACTCGTTGGTCTTGTCGAGCTGAAGCTACGAAAGCCTTAGTCAACGGCTATTCGGAAATCGAAGAAGCTCTAACCAGCATATCTTCCATTAAAGAGCAAGAACACATCGTGAGGAATGAAGCAAAGCACCTTCTACAGAAGATAGGTGGTCTCGTAACCGCTTTGTTTGCAACATTTTGGAACGATATCTAGGAGCGATTCAACGCTACAAACAAGATGTTGCAAGTCCCGAAAATGATTCTTGAATCGTCAATGCATACACTAGAATCATTGAAATCATTCGTGGAATCCAAACGAAATGATTTTGATTAATACGAGGAAGCAGCGAAAAAAAAATATCCCATCCGTACTGATAAATATGTACAATCACACACCCGTACCATAACGAGAAATGTGAGGTTGAATCCGCTCGATTACGGGAAAGCACAAGACGTTAATCTGTCACCCAAGGAAAAATACAAAGTATCCGCCTTCATCCCAGCGATTGACCAGCTATCCGTTTCTATTACTTAAAGACTGCATGACTATGAAGCTGTACGTTCGAGACTTGGATTCCTGAATCACATCGAGAAGATGGATGCTGAAAATTTGCACGCTGCAGAAGAGGCATTAGTGAAAGTGTATCCAAATGATTTAGAACCTAGTCTTGGTAATAAGATGGTTCAATTTGTGCCTTTGATTGACTCATACAAAAAGGAGAAGGACTATGGAAAAGATCAATTGCCGGAACTATTTTACTACCAAAATCTCGAAAATCAAAATTTCAGAGTTACATTCCCAAACCTCGAAATTGGATTGAGAATGTATTTGGCTTTGATGGTAACCAATTGCACTGGAGTGCACTCATTTTCAAAAATGAAAATTATAAAAAATAGTCTTCGAACCACGATGGGACAAAACCATCTATAGAAGCTTTCTTTACTGAGCATTGAAAACGATTTACTCCGAGAACTGAATTTCAACGAAATCATCAGCGATTTTTCGGCGAAGAAATCTCTAAAGGTTCCGTTCGGTAACCCTAAAATTTAATTTTAGATAATTCTTTTTTCCGTTAATATTTGTACGTGTTTGTTCAATGCTGGAATTTACTTCGTTGGACAATAAATTATTTATTGAAAAACTCGAGTGAAAAAAATGGTATTCTTTGTAATAATTTGGGGCGAGGGGGCCTCCGCTCCTTTATTGGCCCGTGGCCTCTGGACCTCTAAATCCGGCCCTGAATCTACAAGTATTTGTCAAATCAGATTCTTTTTTATTTCCCTCGAAAAAAAATCAAATTTTTCTGACAAACTTCCTCATTTTCTGGGTTTTTGCATAGATATTTTTTTAGTGTTCCTTGCATTTTTAGAAATGCCAATAAAAACAAAATATATTATTTTTGGAAAAATGGTGCGTTTCAACAAATTAAAAAAATTTCTAACATTTCTGTGCAAAATGCAAAAAAGAACTTCTAAACTATTGTAATTAAACTCTTAAAAATGGCATATTTTCAAATACGTTTTAATCTAATAATACTTTGATATATAGGAAGTCGTCTAAATTAAATAATAAGACTTGCTGGCCAACACCGTTCTAAAATAATTGATTAATTAAAGTTGTCACTTTAGCCCTTGAAATATGTAAATATAAGGTTATGATACCGATTATGCTATTTAAATTGTTAGCAGAACAAGAATATTTTAAAGCGGTGCTCAAAAACTCATCTTTATGTTAGTTGTGTGACCCATCTTCCCACTGATTAAAAATCTGGATCCACCCTTGAGTAGAGGAAGACCGCGGATCAGGTGGAGCATAGAAGTGACCTCACCCAACGTGGAATGCGCAATTGGAGACATCTAGCTTGGGACCGAGCTTTATGCTTAAAGTCAGTATTGGATATATTAACATCATCTTCGTGGAAATATTAAAACAAAATATATAGACTCATGGGTACAAATATTTTTAATATTTTCGTGATTTTATTCACGATGAATATAATGAATGGTCATCTCGTTTTGGCTTGGTCTTGAGGTAATCATTGATTATAATGGGGCAGTTGTTGACAGAAGACGGGATCAACATTGTTTTGAATAGTAAGTGTTGAACAATTAGCTGATACATCTATGTTCCCGCTAAAAAGTGACGTAAATTTCTTAAGTTTTTCTTTTTTCTTAAAACAACGTTTAGTTTTTGTATATAAAGTTTTATTTTTAACAACTAAAAAGGTCCAAACTTTTTTTTACAAGCTTTTAAGTTTTCAGTACAGATTTTATTTTCAATTCAATAAATCGAAGAAAAACTTCTTTTGACAAAAAAAAAAAATAAAGTGAAAACGTTCATTTTGCCTTGCACCAAAATTAGTTTTAAAGGGTTTTGATTTAGATTTGAATCAAGCCAATAATATGTAGGTATTAACAAACAACACGATTGTTTCAAACACAAATAATGGAGTATTTTTTTGGAACATAACAAAACTGCTATGTACTGAATTTGAAGAAAATTCAATTATCCCATTAGGGTTTGAGCCAAATTTACAATGTAACATTTGGACATTAAATTGCAGACCGAAGATTCGAAAGTAAGACAAATAATTCTCAAATTTACAAAAGATGAAGAACTTTTTTATTACTTCATTACTGTCCACTTTTAAGTGTACTGTTTTATTAAGCAAAAAGAACTTCACACCATAATTAACCAAAGACTATGTAGTTACAGGGTGTTGTGTTAAATTTCTATCTGTCCAATCTAATCAATGCAAATTCCTCAAAATTAAATGTTATTATTCTAATTCTTATACAACAATTTGCTTTAAAACTAAACTTTCAGCTATCTCTCTAACATTGTCCCATTAATATTTCTACAAATGTTTACTGTTTCTATATACTTCGTACGATTTCACTATGGTTTTCATGTTTCGCAGTGATTAAATGTCAAAAATCAATTCAAACTTGATAAGTTTCTTTCATTTATATTCGAGCTCAGAACTTGAAAAGTTAATTTATTTATGCATATAGCACTTAACAAATTAAATTATTATATATTTCACAAAATGTAAGTTTCCAATCAAATTAACTTGTACACCCTGTAAGAGTGATTGAAAATGTCTTTAAAAGATTAAAGCCATCAGTTTAAGAGCACATGATCTCTTAGTTTTAACATAAACATATACTTTCATGGCCTGTCAATTTACTTACAATGTATAGTCTTGCAATCGCGTTAATACAAAGTCTACTTAAAATGTGACACTTAAATCTTTAGCACACACAAATCGGACATTCATAAAAAACTACAAGAACCAACTTTAATTATTGGCCTTGTTTGTTGAATTGACCAAATCAAATCGATTTTCATATTATTAAACTCTCAAAACCAAGATTAAAATAGGTACAACAAAAATCTAATGCTATAAAAGTGTCTATATAAATTGGTAACTGAAACCAAATACAAAATTTTTACACAAACTTTGAACGCGAATTAATCAATAAAAAAAAAGTTCAAGGCTTCAAAATAATACAACCGTTAACGAGTCTTAATGAGGTGCCACCTCTTACTCAAGTAACACACTTAGCGTAGAACTTAAAGTCACAGCAAAAATGGGTGCTTGAATATCTTTAAAAGATGTATCTACAATAATCTGAATTCGATACCTTGTGATTTCTGAGCAGTAATTGCAAAATATCATCAGCTTGCATTCGCGCTCGCGTTCGAGTGGTATGCGCCGGGAACTCACGCTCACGATCATCAGAGCAGGAAGCAAGGTTTAAAGCCGCAGAATTGTAACACCCATCCGCGGTCGGCCATATTGAATTTCGGAGATCTTAACGACCACAAACGACCTCGCCAAACAGTCATCCGGTCCCGATTGGATTTTTTCATTTCAGCTTGAATCGACAATATGACACGATACAAGCTTCAGGTAAGACCGAAGTTAAGACTCATAAGAATATGTACCTAAAGCTATAGTAACCCGAATGCATAATTAAATGTTGATCTTAAGATGAGATCAAGTGTTGTTTTTCTTTGTATAACGGTTTATTGTTGTATAGTAATTGTTCGCCAAAAAATTATAATATTCCGTAATTAGTATTTTTTTTTATTTTTCATTCGTTTATTTTATAGCAAATCTTGGCTTATTGTCTTGTGGTCCAGATAAGACTTGGTGTGTAACGAGTGCCAGACTGTGAGTAGAATTATTATTGTTATGATTGCAAAATAACATTTGTATGCTTTTGACATAGACATTTTTTTTGTGGTAATTTGTGACGGTTTTGAGATTTTAAGGTCGTTTAGAAAAATATTTTATTGTTTTATTTCAAGTTTGGACTTTTATTTAACAGTTTTTATCCATAGTATATTTGTGCACTTATATTTACAGTTCATGGCGAAAAGTTTCAACTTGTTGAGAAGGTTCAAAGTTTGGCGATTAAACAAAGTCCAAATAAGACAAATCTTTTTAAGTTATTAAACATAACAATAAATTCTTGTGTAGCTGAATTGGTGGGATTCATTAGGAATGTAGGACATAATTTAAAAAGAATTTTGTTTTGAATATATGTACATTCCAATGAGTTGGAAATATTGAGCCGTTCCACATTCATTCATAGCAGCTAAAGAAAGTACATGATCACTACACTAGGTTGGTCTGTAATGTCAAGAGTATAAAATTCCTTAATTGCAAAATTCTGTCAATATCAGAATTGAATGATTGATTGATTAAATGACGCTGCCTTTGAAACTTTATAATCCCAAAGACAAGATTAGAAAATAGAAGCACTGCACCTTTGCCTAACAAAGAAATGCTTAGCCTTAAACATCCAGCTCGAAATTCACAACTCCACTGTGAACTTGAAAAAAGAACTCAGAGTCCTTATTGATATTCGGTGGAAACCTCAAATGGAACTTCACATAAAAAAAAACTATTTAGATCTTAAGACTAGAAACAATGGACTGAAAATTAATAACGAAATTACTCTCATAGAAAATTTTTACATCTGGAAACTGCTCCAAAAGCTCTATTTGAAGGTACCCTTTAACACAACATCAACTTATTTTTGTGTACTTCGAAGAAAAACTTAACAAAACTAACAACAAAGAAAACACACACTTCAATTTAACAATTCCTTATGCTTCACATTGAACTAATTGAATTTGTCAAGCCTTTGGGAACATTCTACACTGATGGATCCTATAGGAATAATTATTCTACTTGCGTAGTAATCGAACTGAAAGCAAACACCGAAGAAATCACCCTTTTTCAAGGCATTCTTCTAGACACTGCGGTTGTCTAGGTCACAGCATTGACAAAAGCTATTTCTACAGCACAGCCTATTTGAAAAGACGTTGATCCTCACCGACAATTTAAGTACTCTAAAACAAAACTCTAACCACTGAAGAACGCATAACTTTATACCTTCCTAGAAAACCCGTCGAACTCTGTTTCGTCACTAGATGGCTTCGTTTTTTGTAACATTTCGTTTGGGGATTAAAAGGCAAAGAAAAATTTTTGTTTTGTTTTATATTTGAAAAGGAAAAATTTTATTTCATTTCACAAAGGTAATGAATTCATTTCGATTACAAAAATGAAGTGTAATTTAGTTGAACTTCTCTAAGTAAAAATATACTTGTCCGCAAATTCACGTTTCATTGAAGTGCTCTTTGGTTAACAACATCTTTTGTTTTTTGGTCTGACGGTAACACAAACAAAGCGGATGGTTTCCCAACTCGTGAACACGCAAACACTAAGCGATTATCCTTGCGACTTATTAATTGTCATTGCGAACGCAAGGCGAACCGGAAATTGCCATCGTTTGAAGTCAAACGGAAGATTAGTCGGATTTATTGGTATTCGAGGAATATATACATTTTCACCTGCGTACTTTCCAAAGTGGCGGTGAATTCAAATTACGCAATATCATAATAACTGAACCAACTTTGAGTTGCAAGTTATGTGGTGGAAAGCCTGCTTACTCCAGAGAATTCCAAAACTCCATTGGATAATTTACATCGGGATTTGTTATGGAATCAACGGATTTGTATGTAACCAAATCACCAGCGAATTTTGATTGTATGTTGAAATTCAGTGCGTGAACATCATTATTCCTTGCAGCGAGAATTGCCCGTTGACCAAGCATAATTCTGATAATTCTCACTAATGTTGGGGAAAACATTTTCAATAAGGGCTAATTGAGAGTCTTCAAATCGACAAAAGTCGTTGGTAAGAGTAATTAATAAAGTTGTCGCACCAACTGGAACTTTTCCATTTCCAACAGCAAACAATTGTTTGGGAAATTGTGCAACACTTTGATCATTTTAAAGTTGAACTCTCATATTAGAGGTTAGCGATAATGTTTGTACGTTATTCCACAAAAGTGATGCCTTCAGGCAAGCATTCAATTCATCTGCATGCGTTCCACGGGGAATTAGTGGCAACGTCTGCCTGGAATCGCCTGCCAACAATATCATCAGACCACCAAAGAAGTTGTTACTTCGTCGAAGAACCAAAAGTGAAGTTAAGTGCTTCAAGTGATTTCTTATGTGCCATTGTGCACTCATCCCAAACAATGAGCTTGCATTGCATCAACAATTTTTCCATTCCACTGGATTGGGAAATATGGCATGTTGGAGTATAAGTTGTGTTTTAAATTGAGTGGCAACTTAAGTACAGAATGTGCAGTACGACCGCCATCTAGAAGAGTTGCCGCAATTCCAGATGATGCTAACGCCAAAGCTATGTCACATCTTGATCGGATAGTGGCCAAAATCAATGAACTGACAAATGTTTTCCCTGTTCCTTCAGGTGCGTCCAGGAAGAATAGACCAACAGTATTATTGTCCACTGCTTCCTGCAATGCATCAACATTGTATTGCAGCACTCGATTTAATTTTTAGTTCAATGCATCGTGCATCGATAGATTTGGCGCAATCATTCCTACTTCAATCAGAAGCTTGTTTGCAATAGTCAAGCATTGATCCTCAATCAGAATCATTCCTCCATTGTAGATCTCATACGTTATTTGAAGTCGAAATCTCTAACGTTTCTAGAGATATGGTTGACTAAAAAAGGTTTCCAAAAGTTAGCTTTGGTTTAGAATATAGGGTCCTTGAAACGTCAAAAAATTAAAAAATGTTCAATTTCACAAATTGGACCTTTTACAATAGCTTTCTATACGTAGCTAAACAGAGTTTACCCCTTTTTCTGTTGAATTGTTTCCTGAATTTTGTCTGCTATAAACCTTACGAAGTCCGAGACCTTTCCAACGAATGAAAAACAGTGGAAATCGGTTTGTGTGTTCTGAAGGAAAACCCGACTTATTTTTATATAGGAAAAAACTTTGACATTTAAAACATTAAAAGAAATACTAAAATTATCTTCAATTTTCAGTTTAAGAACATTTATGTATAAGACCAATCAATAATATTAACACGACATCTATGGTCTTGTTGCCCTGATGTCTTCATGTAAAAAATTTTATAATATATCATAATATTATTCATAAGAATAAATAAAAAGCTATTACAGGTGAAACCATTTCAAAAATTAGAAGGTTCAGACTCAAAATCATTTATAAGCAAAAGAAAAAGTGCCGCAGACAAAACGGAACCCTGAGGTACACTATAAATAATAACAGATTCAAAATATTTCACTAGTAGGTTAGGTACTTATAGTAAAATATCCTATGCTATTTTCGATGGGAAAGCTTGTCAAACTCTGTCAAATGGTTTTGAAATATTAAGTGAAATAATGTAACTTACTACCAAACGGTGCAAACAAAAATTTTTGTAAAGACTTGGAGCATAAGTTTGAAAAGTAAAGATTTTGTTTGTCTTCTATTTTGTTGTACTTCTTATTGATGCTCTAATTTTCCCATTCATATAATAATAATGGAATTTTCAATGCCAACATACTGAAAAACAATTTTAATAAAATTTATCAAGATGTATGGTTTCTGTTTAACCATAGATTCATCAGTGTCTTTAAATTATCGAAGGTAAATCTAATTCCAAAACTACGTAAATATATACCATTGCCATCAGTAGTTGTTTATTGGTTTTTCAATTTTGTATCTCTTATCAAATAATTTAAATTGAAAATTCATTGTTATGTAATTTGAGCAATTCAACATCAATTTCTCGTGCATATTTAAATTTTGACCTATACCCAACAACAATAAATGGCTATAGGTATAATCACCGGTTAACTATCACAATTTTGACCTAATTGGCCTTAATCCAATAAGAAGTAAAATCATTTGGAAACTCCATTCAGCATGGGTAAGTAGAAATACCTAATGTTATAAAAAAAAGTAGGCATACATTATTAATATATTCACTCAAACAAACTTTAACAAAAAGTTGTTTATCAAAGAAAATGGTAATAATAATAACAAAAACCATACCAAAACAAACAAACAAAACAAAAGGTGGCCAAGCTACTGTAAGTTAAGTGGCAACCTTGACAACGGTTTTCAATGGCCAAACACGTACTTGGTGTTTTGGGTTTTGAGTATGTTATTATTTGATTTGTTGTAATGATTGACAGTTGTTCTTCCATTGACTTAACATTTATGGAAATTATTTTGTAAGATCAGAAGACACTTGGGAGGAACAATCTGTATGTCATATTAAGACTTCATGAGAAATATATGTACATAGTTCGAAGACACCACTTCTAAAGTGACAAATAACTGACGTATATCTTATTTGGCAATGAGTTTGTCACTAATTGATACTTAAAAGTATATTGAACCTTAGTGGGTTGATGTTAATTGAAGAAGGAAGTTCAAAATGAAATTCAATGATAATACTATTTTACAGGAAAAATAATCACTATGACAGGTAAATAGTTTTTGAAAACTTAAAGTTTGTTTACAGCTGCTTCTTCATTTTAGCCAAAAATATCACTCACCAAATTCGACTTTTTAAGTTCAGAAAAAAGTTCAGTGGCAAGGTCATCTTTTTAACAGCTAAAATATTTCAAATAGCCCACTATTTGGTCAGCTATCACCAATAAGAATTAAACCATTACTAAATATTGAATGAAACACTCTTCAACAATGCATTGAATTTTTAAAATTCACTTGGAACATGGTGAGGTTTCTATATTCATCGAGAAACTCCATCTCCACATGCAATAGCGAAATAAGTGGGAACATTTGAGCTGTCGAGACTCGTAAGTTATAACAATGCTGCTGAAGCACTTAATTTTGACGAAGTCTTAATTTTGACAACGATTGCTTGAAAGAAGCTATTCCACAAACGATATTAAAAGACATGAACTTGCTCTTGTATCCAAAGATTGTTTTTAAAAATATTAATTATATTTTAGGATTTAAAAATGTAACAGGTTATTCACTTTTAAACCGTTTTCTTGTATAGTTGAAAGTCTGACATTTACGATGATGGATCGCTTAATTGGACACCGCATTAAAATTGTTAAAACCTACTGCAAAAATGTTTATTCTGACACGGCCACATATCGTGATTTAAGACGAGGTTATGGTTTACATAATGGTGCAACTACACAAGCGATTGGCAAAATTGTGAAGAAATTTGAAGAGGCTTTATTGGTTACAGATATTGTAAGGCCTCTGCACAGTGCATCACCTTTTCGCTCTTTACATTATGGTGTATTTTGCATTTGGATCTGCACCTGCATCTGTACAAAGTCCATCTCACACAACAACTGAAGTCAGCTGACCATTCACAACGTCGTGAACAACAGACGGCTCAGGGTGATTTTTCGAACAAAATTTTCTTCAGCGACGTAGCACATTTCTCACTCAGTGGGTTTGTTATTAAACAATATTGTCATATAAAGGGTTCTGACAATCCTCAAGTAATTGACGAGAGGCCACTACATCCACAAGAAGTCACTGATGGTACGCTCTTTGGTCCGGAGGTGTGATTGGACCTTAATTCTTCGAATACGACAATGGAACGACTGTCACCGTCAACTTGGATCGTTATGGTCATATGATAACCGACTTTTTTTGCCTGATATTGAAGGAGTAATAGCCTATGTAGATGGTAAGTGCGTTGGACTCTCATGCTAAAGGTCTTGGGTACGATCCATGCCTATGTTATCTAAAGGTTTTTTTACGGGTACTGCCTTTTGCGAGGAATTGACAAATTCTCTAAAAGCAATTCTTGTCATGAAAAGTGCTTGCTCAAATTAGCCATTCGGATTCAGCTTAAAACTGTAGGTCCCCTCCGTTCCTGACACCAGAACTGGCACATAGAAATGGTTGAGAGTTGTAAATCACTAGGTTGTAGTTCTCAACGGACCGTTGGGGCACCCAATTTGTTTATTTATTGAAGAATGCGACTTGGAGACTATGTGGTTTCAACAAGACGGTGCAACATGCCTAAAAATTCCAATGAATATGTCTTTATTGACACATTTCCTGGCCGCGTAGTTTCTTGTGGTGGCACTGCTGTACTTTTTTTTGTGAGAGTAGCGCGAAATACGGGATCTTTTGCAGATAAACATTTAACTCTTGAGCACTTAAAAAGCAACATTCGTCAAGTAATGGCTGATATACCGCCCAATATGTGTCAAAAATTGGTCGAAAATTACCTCAGAACAATGAATGCTTCAAATTTTATAATAAAAATATGTATATGTGTTTTATTTAAGTTTACTTTTGAAACTGCAAAATGGATATCCCTGTATTTTAAGATACAAAACTACATACTTGCAAAATTAAGTTATTTTTCGAAGAAGTGGTCTACAACACTATCATTGTGGACGCGTCAAAAATAAAGTCTATGATAATGCTCAACAATCGGTTCATGATGCCCTTAAAGATGGATTTGGTGAAGTATTCATGAGAAAGATATGGCATTGACGGTCATTTAGATACTGCTTTTCGTTTTTATTGTTATTGGCATTTGTTCCTTGTATTTAATATCAAAAAAAAAAAAACAAATTACTTATAGGAAAACCCTACATTTTAGATTTTTCAATGTTTAATTTAGCAGTTTCATGTTGTTTATCTACCGTGCGTAAGAAATTCCTACAAAAGTCGTTAAAGAATCTCTTATCAAGGAGAACCCGAGATAATTAAATATCACTCGAATATTACAAATTTTGCTTAATGTTTTGAATTTCACATAACAATCCAAATAAAGCAAAAGATGTGGATCGGATATAAAAGTAAGAGTATTCAATGTCTGAGGAATTCAACAAGTTCTCAGAGCATGGGAAAATCACACAAAAGACATTCAATAAAGAATCTCTTCAAGGAGAACCTGTGATAACTAAAGATTGCTGGAATTAATACTTTAGGTTAATTTTTGAATTTCATAAGACAATCCAAATAATCTCAGCCTTAAAAGAACACTTATTTCCTTTAAACCATCAATAACATACAATTTGCTTGTTTATATCGTGAAAACATTAACTTTTATTTATAACTATAAGTCTTATTTTGTGCCCGTCCTTCCTTTTCTATATGAAACAATAAATAAATTAGTATGCAAATAACATTTGACATTGATTTACTATATTTAACAATTAACTGAAAACCAATTTAAAGAAAAAAAAATATTCTCAACATTTGTTTTTTTTTTCTGAGTTATGACAAGAGTTAATATCCATAAATTGATGATTCAAAAGCTCTCAAAGATAATAAATTATATACTATTCCGAGTTAAACACAATAATCGATATTCATCATCAGCCCTTTCATATTTGCATAAATTCATTCGGTTGTTGCTTTCAAAAAAAAAAATAATAACCCAAAATTAACGTCAAATGAAAAATAACTGCGAGCGCCCTCCAACGAACAATCAAGTTATACACTACAACCTTTTTCGCCGGTTAATATTTGCGTTATAGGACCCAACTTAAACTACCATATTGCGTTTGGCTTTGCCTTTACAGTCTCGTGGCGGTCGTCAGTGACGTGCATCGTCATAGTATATAAATAATATAAAAATCCAAATGATATTGAAAATCTACGCGTATCATAATGCAAGAACTCCATCCGACGACCTTGGCCATAATATTCAAAACCCACATCATAAATATATACATATATGTGTACATAAAGCCATATTAACTGCAAATCGCTGTTATTTGTATATAAACAACAAACGACGCACGGGAGGGGCTGTGTTCAAAATGATTAAAAAGAAAAATCCATACACCTGTATATATTAACTTGTTGCACGTATGTATACTTATCTATATATACTTATATATTTGTCTGTTTTATAAAGTTTATTATTGTGACTTTTTGAAGTATTTTGTATGGCATCGAATGGTCACAATAATTACAAATGCTAATATATGCAAACGATGTAAAAATTTTGTAATTGGAATTGAATCAGTCTACGGTGTCGCAGCGGCGATGGTGATGTCGGTGACAACAACAACGACTCCTAAGGAGTGTATATGAGGTTAAATATTTCTGACCAATGAAACCAACGAGTCACATTTCAAAGAAAATCTAGTTAAAGAAAAATAAATTCCAAAATTCATGTGATTTTGAGTTCAGTTGTTTAAATTTGTATATACCTTTCATACATATGTACTCGTATATCTACATATTTACTCATAGTTTCTTTAAGTATCTATATGATTTATTTATTTAGTTTTTTTGGTCATGGTCAATATTAATGGAAAATACTTAATATTTCTAAAACACGTTCTAATTTAAAGAGCAAAAGAATAAAGAACTAACTATTAAAATAACGCCTACTTACATCTGGCATTGCAATGCATGTTGAGTAAATTGACCATAATGTCAAAATTAATCCAGTTATTTGTGTCATTTTGAAGAATATTAATGAATCTGAAAATAAAATAAAAAAAGAAAATTAAGTAAAATAAATGAATGAATAATTTGAAATGAAATAATTTTGTTTGATATCAAAAAACAAAAGAGCTGAGCTTAAAACTTTTTTTGGTGCTTGTTTTCTTAATAATGGATATTTTAATTTAGTTATTTTTTTGTTTTTTAATTGTTATTTTATTTTAATTGTGATATTCATTTACATTATTAAACAATTCAAAAAAGCTTAAAATTAAAGTGTCATTAAAACAAAAAACACAAAGCATAAAACAAATCGTTCACTTAATTGTTTATAAAAGTGTGCAAATTTGAATATGCATATGATATTAAGATTATGAGAGAGATTTGAAAATTAGTTAGCAAGGTCAATAATTTGATGGTAAAGAGAGCCATGTTAAATATAACCAAAAAGCTGATTTGATAAGCACATTCTTAATGTCTCAGACATTTTCTTATAGTTGGAAATTATAAGTAAGACTCGGAAAACTAAAATAGAAAACTTTTTTTTTAACCCGCAGTAAAATATGACAATTCTTAAAACGAACTAAAATGTTTGCAATGAAAACGTAAATGTCATTACAATCTATGTAATTAAACAAAGACATAACTTGATGAAAAGTCTCTAAATTATCATGACGGTCATTTTTATGAATCAAAATAAAAATGGCCCGATGATTCCACCACCAGGATGAAAATCACACCTTAAACCTTTTTGTTAATGGAACGGTGGTTTTTTAAGCATATAGTATTTTCTTCAAAAGTTGCCTTCATCCTTAGTCTGTGAATTTTCATCAAAAGTACCTGTTTTTTGTGTCACATGAATAGGGACAAGATCTTACTTTACCTATTAGAGTGGTTTAGTCAGATAAAAGGATACTCTGGTTGTTTGTGAGCTTAGTATGAGTATTAATTTGATAGAATTTAGAAGTATGGGTAGATGTAAAAGTCTAAACAAGGAGGAAATAGGCCAAATTCGAGCTCACAGAGATCTCGGCAGGACCATTTATTTTATAGCCATCAAAATTAGAAGAGTTCAAATGTTGTATACAACTACCTTAAAAACTTATAAACTTAGAAGGAAGCAACAAAAGAAGAGTGAAGAAAGTCACATAATCTCAGAAAAAGCGGGTGATAGTGAGAGCTGCTTCAAATTTGAGGCTTTCATTAGTAAATTCAAGGCAAAATCTGGGGTAAATGCTAGTAGATCGACTGTTGCTTGGGTGATACTGAAAGCAGACCATAAACGACACCAAAAAGTAAAGAAAAAAACACAAAAGAACTGTGCACACAAGAACCAATGCCTTAGTTTTGCAACAAGTCACATCAGGTTGAATCGAGCTTGATATACTGTCGACTTTTCCTATGAGAAAAAAATTAATTTGGGCGGGCCTGATGGATATATCTGCAATTTTTATAATTTAAGCAAGGAAGACATTTATCTTAAAAAACAGCACAGCAAAGGAGTTGGTGTAAAAGAATCTCTATGAATTTTTTGTAGATTTCAAAGCCGCCTTTGACACTATAAACTTTTAGATTCAAATTTGTCTACAAAGTTCATAAGAATACATGAACAATTTACATCAAATACAAGTTCAGTAGTAAAAGTAGGTATGAGATTGTCAAATCAATTTAAATCTGAAACGGGAGTTCGACAGGGTTGCATTTTGAGTCCCTTGATTCAATCACATTGAAGATCAAATTTCAGGAGGTGTTATTTTTGGAGATGTATTTATCAAGCTGCTTTTATCAGCAGATGACCTTGTCATTCTAACCGAAGATCCTGAGACTTTGCAGCTCCATATTAGCAAATTAAAACAATAAAGCGATACTTGGGACCTTAAAATAAATACTTCAAAGTCAAAGATAATGGTTTTCAGATTTTAAATACGCAGTAACAGAACTAATCGCAACTGGCACCTTGACGGCTCAAACATAAAAGTAGTGACTGATTACAAATATATAATATTTACTAACACATAACTTAAATCTTGGAGCTCATTTAAAAGACAAAGTGATGGTAGCAAAAGCAGCTATGTGGTTAAACTGCTTCAAAAGTAAATCTAGAGATGCATCGATTAAATTTAAAGTATTTGAGAAAACTATCAAAAGTTCTAATGAAGTTAATGGAAACAAGGAATCAGAAGTAATCAAATTAGTCCAACGTCACTTTTTCAAACGTATTTTTAGAGTCCCTTCTAATACACCAAAACAAGTTTTTTACATTGAATCTGACCTGCCTCCAGTTTACTTAAAAACCTCAAAGCTAACGCAGACTTAAACTTGGTTTTAGCTAAACTAAAAGCCCAATTTGTGCATTGACTTTACTTATATTTTATATATACCTTTGTTCTAATTTATTATTATATTATTTTAATTGTTTTAATTATTTATGTTTAATGTTTAATTGTGTAATGAAATTTATAAACTGAACTCTCTCTAAACTTATTTATTTAATCCATATAATTTGCATTTCCGACAGACGGCTTATAAGCCATGCATATAAATCCTTTATACTAATTCTGTAAAATATGTTATATGGAAAAAATAAAGAATAAAAACAAAAAAAAAGGATGCGGTGTAATGGTATGGGGAGCAATCACCTATTACGGGATAGTGGAGCTGGATTTTCAAAGCTCTAAAATTACGGCAATCACCTAGAAATCGATTCTAAAACGAGCTTTTCTGCCATTTTCTGAATTATTTGGTGGACAACGATTGACTTTTCAACAAGATAATGCACCAATACATACCACAAGGACAACAAAATCCTGGATTCAGGGGCCTCCATATTCTTCTGACCTGAATATTCAGGAAAGCCAAAAACAGAAGAGATTATTGAAGCCATTAAACGCTTCTGGCACAAATTTCACTCAATTATCTGACAGGACCCTATGAATCCATACACAACAGATTACTTAAAGTAATTCAAAAATCAGGAGGCAGCACACATTACAAACAAAATTTGTAATGCATTGAATAAAACCAGCACTTACCTAAACCATAAGAATTTTTGTTATTTTCTTTACTTTAAAGGGTCTTTAAGGTAAATTTAGAAATTAACCTTCTTTGTAAAAACCATCATAAAACTTATATTTACCAACTAAATCCAAAAATGTTTGCTAACATTCATTCCATTTTTCCGAAAAACCTTTGGGTTAAAGAAATATCAGCAAATAAAGAAATAAATTGCGTGGCCCAACAGTCCGTTGCGAATTAAGGCCTAGTGACTTACAACCATTCCTGTGTGCAAGTACTGTTGTCAGGAATGGAGGTGACCTACAGTTTTTATGCTGAATCCGAACGGAAAATTTTAGAAAGCACTTTTCATGACAATAATTACTCTTGGAGAATTTGTCAATTCCTCGCAAGAGGCAGTACCTTTAAAAAACTCTAGATGGTATAGACAGAGATCGAACCCAAAACCTCTGGCATGAAAATCCATCGCACTAACTTGTCATCATGCCACGGGTACTGCTAATATCGGCAAATAAAAAACGAAAAAAGCTTGTCCCTATTTATATGACACGAAGTGTGTGTGTAAACGATTTTCATTAAATTAAATATGATGGAAAAATTGTCCTTACTAAATGTAATTAAATGAGCGTTCACAGTGAAAATCAAAAGTTTCAATTAAAAAATCAATTATAAAAGTGAATATTACAGATGATTTATTTATTCATACAGCATAATTCAAATTTTACCCAAAAACTCAACTGAGCTCACACCAAAAACAAAGCCTACGTAATTATATTGGCAATCAAATTAAATTGATACATTCAAAAATATCGAAATCTTTAAACTGCTGTGATCTATGCATATTTGCATAAATGTTTGAAATGCTTGAGATATGTGAAATATCCCCCAATTTTACCTCACTCACATAATGTAGGTGTCTTAAGTTAAGAAAACACTTTTTAAATATGGGCAAAAGTTGCATCAATATAAAATGATGATTAATTTAAATAAACTGCAATAACCATTAACTTACAACACTTATACAAAAATTATTTATTCAAATATTTATGACAAAAACTCTTATTTCAGTTTAAGTAAAATAAAAGTTACTCCATCCATGTATGCATTATGTATGTATATATGTGTTTTGAAACTAATTAGTCAAAATCTAATTCAAAATACAAAATACCAACATAAAATGACATCATCCAAAGACAACTAATTTTCATTGCAACTTTAAGCTCTGCGCATATTTTATGAAAAAATAAAAAACAAATCAAAACGAAAAATAATAATTTAAGTTGACAGACGACGTATATTGATTCATGTCATCAAATAAATCAAATAGAATTAATAGTATTATATCACTTAAGCATTATTGTTATTATTAAAGTTTTGTGCAAACAACAGAAATCCATTAACTTATGGCTTTTGTGTCTGCAACATGAAACAAAACAAAAAGAAACAGTGAATTATGTGTCTTTCTGTGTTGCACGAAAGGTGTTAATTGTAAACTATTTCATAACAAAAATATTTCTTGTCTTGTTCTTATGTAACATATTTCTTTAGTCTTAGCTTAACACTTAAGACTAGATGTTAATAATTCACATTGTTTTACCAACTTCAACTTCATTGAGTGCAGTGAAAAGATTTTATAGTGTGTAATATGTTGATCGTGGTGGTTCAAAAAAACCCCTCCCATTTATCACAAAACTGCAAAGCAAACCCATAAATCTCAACATTTATAGAAATTGAAATTGATTTATCAAAAGAGATCATATTCGCCTTCTAATTGTAAATAGTTTGGCGGCATCACTTTTGTCTGCAAATTAAATTATAAAAGTCTGTATCGCGATCTAGTTTCAAATTGAGTTGTTCTTGAAAACAAAAAAGTTATTGAAAAAGTCTGTGTACCCGTTCATAGGTCGACAACAAAAGCGCCTTGTTAACATGTCACGGTCGAGTTTATAATTTTCTTATGAGAAATGAGGTGGAAATTGATCATGGGTTGAACCTGTTCAATGAGAGGGTGAGGTGATATAGATAAAGGGAATCTAAACCATTACTTTTATCATTAAGATTTTGTCTCTTTATAGTTGAACATTATTTTAGTAGTATAGATTTAAAAGTACGTGTTCTGTAATGTATCTTAATCTTTATTTTAAATAAATAAAAGTAAACTATGGCGAGCATAATAAATCCAATGAATATAAATAGTAAATTAAATTCAAATTAACTTTTGTATAAAATTAGGAATCTTTATTTTATAGCTGTTAAGAAGTTGTGAAAAAATGCTGTATGTAATATTTATATCTGATATAAGTTCAACGACTACGAGCGACGACGCTGTGCGGCGGTGGTGGATCACGCTGATGGCAAGTGGTGCCGATAACGTCGTGTGTATTAGCATTAGCATTTGGATTTTACGATCACAATAGTGTATCACACTGTGAATATTGTTTAAAAATCTATAAAATTAAAACCAAATTAAATTTTGTTTGTGTTTCTGAATTATTTCAATTTTAAATAAAAATCTTATATAAACACAAAATAAAGCACAAAACAAAAATGACAAAAGTGGAAAATTAGGCCATTCATAATCGATCGTCATGTGAATTTTAGGGGTCATCATGTTAATTTGGAACACCTAAATATACGAATTTTGTATTTTTTATTCCATGTAATATGATTATCTGTTTTTATCCTGTCTTTGTTATTAACAGCTTGAGAAAAGATAATTTATTATAAAATATGCAAAATTCCACACTAAATTTTAAGCAAAAACATAAATATTTCATTATATCAATAAGAACTAATTTTTCAAATAATAGAAATATAAATAATTTTCTTGTTTCGTCAAAAAAATATAAGGAACTTTGACTTTGGTGTACCATATCCAAAATTATATTATTTTTTATTGTTAGTTTTCTACTTCAAATGTGATCTCGTATGAATAAATTTTACTTTGAACTATAACTGCCAAGCAAACTCTTAAATATATGTCAAAACATACAGAAAAAGAATATGTTCATGGTAAGTTGTTGGTAACTATTTGTTTTACAATTTAAAAAAAAAATTGAAAAAATCATTTCGTTGATTTTTATCACAGACAAAATAAAACTTTGTGTGACCCCAAATGTCTTAAGGTGCGTGTGCATTTGAAAGTACTTCTGCTAGTTAACTCTCGAGAGCAACTTTCGGGAGACTGTCCATTTGAGAGCCAAATTTAAGAAACTTTGCTGTCTTGAGCTCTCTGCTAAAATATTGAGAATTTTCTTGCTGAGGGTACTCTCATAATCGTGTCCACTTGATAGATTTCGTCTGCTAGCATATTATTAGTTGGCCTTTTTTTAATTTAAAATTACCAACAATATTTTTCATATAAAGAAATAGTTTAGTTTAACAATCCTGTTTTTTTAAATAGGTTTTTAGTCGAAAACAAGTTTTTACCAATTTAATTAGCATTTCTTAAATTTTTACAAATTGGTTGAATGAAATTAATTTGAGAGATATCAAGAACCGAACATCAATATTTACCAAATATGTGAGTTAAAATTAGCTGGAAGTCATGATCTCAAAGTTTTGAAAAGATATTTGAGTCGAAAATCAATTTTTACCAACTTTTATTAATTTTTTTGTTAAGGTTTTTATGTTTTGTAAAAAGCTGTCAAATCATGGACGACCAAAAAATCTTTTATTTCGACTCTAGGTCAAAATTTTCAATTTAAAAAATCTTATGTAAACACTGTAATAACTTCCTATGTTAAATTAAAAATGTAATGTGCCATGTTTACTACGACAGCTACTCGAAAAAAACGTACTGTGTTGGTATTCCGCGAGCTTATCTTGGTAAACACATGTGTCCACCTGTCGAGAGTAATTATTCAACATTCTGCGAGCTATTCTCCAGACTATGTCCACTTGCAGGATCGCAGCTTGAGAGCGACTCGCAGCACGTTTGCTGGCAAGTGGACACCCACCTTTACTTTCTACCAAGGCTATCGACTTTTATTAAAATAAAATTTTACACATTATGAGGTCATACCCAATTGTTAAATTTATGGAAAACTAACCAACAATTTATTCATTAACCAAACAAAATGGAAACAACTATTTGTCATCTCGAATATTTTTCGAAAGGACTCTTAATCAAAAAAGAGGGCGAGATACGACCCACTCTCATAACTTCCCATCCCTTCCGTTGATTAAATTTGCTTAAATGGTTTGTAGGTTTTGTTGTCATTTGAATTTATCTGAAAAATGAATTAAAAATTACCAACAATATTTTGCATATAAAAAATAATATTTTCATTTCAAAACTTATTTTTGTTAAATAGATTTTTAATCGAAAGCCAATTTTTACCAAATTTAGTAGCATTTATTGAAAGTTTTTATTGTTTTTTTATAAACAAATAAAGATTGGATTTTTTCGAAGAAAATTATTTATCACAGAATGAAATTATTTTAAAGCCAATACCTTTATTTATTCGCGAGATATCGAGAACCGAACATAAGCATTTAAATATGTATATTGTATATACTATATATTGTAGATTTGAGTTTTTATGACAATACTGACTGTACTATTAGTACCCGTGGCATGATGGTTAGTGCGTTGGACTGTCATGCATGGGGTCTAGGGTTCAATCCCTGCCTGTGCCACCTTAATTTAAAAAAATTAATTTTCGCGGGTACTGTCTCTTGCGAGGAATTGACAAATCCTTCAAGAGTAATTCTTGTCATGAAAAAGTGCTTTCTCAAATTAGCCGTTCGGATTCGGCCTTAAATTGTAGGTCCCTTCCATTCCTGACAACAGTACTCGCACACAGGAATGGTTGAGAGTTGTAAGTCACTAGGCCCTGGTTCACAACGGACTGTTGCGCCACCCCATTTGATTTGATTTGACTGTACTATTTTCTAGAAAATGAAATTTTTTGGAAGCCAATATAATTAATTTTTAAAAAGGCATTTAAGTCAAAATCCAATTTTTATTTTTTGCAAGATAAGTGTCAATTGGATTGTTGTAAAAATTTAACCAAATGTCAAAAACGCTTTTCTTCGTTGCATAAAATTATTTTGAAGATAAAATAATTTTTTGTTTGTAAAATATTCGAGGTGACAATTTTTTTTTTTAGTTGTTTTTTTATTTATAAAAACAAAATAGTTAATTGATCATTTTTCCAAAAATATACAACTTTGGTATCACGTCATAATATATAATACAAAATATAATTCAAGTCGCTAGCGTTATTGATAAGTAAGATATTTCGGGTTAACCAATTTTTTTGAAAGTCCTATCTGCATCTTATTGTGTCATTATCTGTAAAACAAAATTAATTTGAAGTTAATATCTCCACTGGTTCTTTCGTATCTCAGCGGAAGGTAATAATGCGTAGTGGCCAACATTTCTCAACGTTTTGAGTGGAATGCCAGAGGGATCTATCCTTGGACCAATCCTTTTCCCGCTTTACATAAATGCGTTACCACAAGTTGCTAAACAATGTTTAATTCATCTTTATGCTGATGATGTGCAGCTCCTAATAAGTCGACCTTTTGGGGCTAAGAACGATGCCGTAGCTTTAATGAACGATTATCTGCTCCGCATTTCACAGTGGTTAAAAAAGAACGATCTCCGGTTTAACCCTGTAAAATCAACATCCCTCCCTATCGCAAAAACTTTGATCAATCGGGTTTAAACCTGTTGAAACTTCACTTCAAACGCACTCTCACTTTTGATGCCCACTTTGATAGTGCCATTGGTAAAGTCTATGGAAGTCTCCGCCTTCTTCAAGTCACTCGAAATTAACTAAACTGCTACTTGCTAATGCCCTTATACTACCAATTGTGCTGTATGGGTGTAAAATCTTTTGTAAATAAGATTGTGTGACTAGCCGCAAATTGAATGTTGCTTATAACGATATTGGCCGCTATGTTTATAACCTACGTCGTTATGATCACATATCCATTTTTTCGGTACGGATTTCTGGTTGTAGCCTAGACTTAACAGCTTAGTTTCCTTTATATAAATATGTAAATAGATGTCTTATATAAATTCTGAAATTAATGTAAGGGCTTGCAAAACTTTATAAGATATGTCCTACCTTGTAAGCGATTTTTGAGATAGATAAAATACAAATACAAATACAAATACTGGTTCTTGAGATATAAACGAACGTTTACACGCACACACAGACATGTCTCTACAAATTTTTTATTTACACTCTAAGGACCTTGAAACGTCGAAAGATGTCAAAAGTTTCAATTATAAAAATCGAACCGATTACCATATATTCTTTTGATAAGTGGTAACATTTGGTATCCTACCGTTCTTTAGAAAAACATACAAAAAATGATAAAAATTTATTTTCGACTTAAATACCTCGAGAACAATCAAAGAATGATACTTTTATACACAATATTGCTGTTTAAACTGTTTTACATAAAAAAGTCGTAAGAAAAATTCAACTAAATTGATTTAAGGTTTTACGTATCGATCTCCTCAAAACACTTCAATTTTACATTATGTACTTTTTGAAGTAGGCACTAAGCTTTTTTTTACAAATGTTTTGAAATGACATAACTTTTAAACGATACAAATTTTGAAATTACATCTTTAAGACAAGAATTTTGAACTTTTACTCTTCTTGAAAATTTTGAATGCAATTCGGTAAAATCATAGATAATCGACATCGAATCAATATTAAAAGGGAGAGATAGTAGCCGGTTCCTTAAGAATAGACTTTTGCAAATCCATCCATGGAGGAAATGTTTTCATTATACTTGAACGCAATGATATAATTTTAAAAAAAGTTCTTGCCACTTCTTTGCGTGTTTTATTTAAAACAAATTTGTTAAGTTCTTAAAACTTGATGACTTAAGGAAAATAAGATCTCAACTATTTTAATTTCTGAAAAGAATTATTACTCATGAAATTCTAATATGTTATCATATCATTTTCCAGAACAAGTAAATCGAAATTCTAAGCAAATTTGTGCTTAAGCAATTTACTAGGCCTTATACAAAAAACATAATTCGTAATCAAGTACATGAAGATATGCATTACAATCAGAAATCAAGAGCTTGAACTAAAAACTTTTCCTCAGTGCTTTGAATGCTAGTTTTAGTCAAAGAAATCATTCCCGCAAATCATGTATTTTTTACTGATGATGTTCTTTAATATTGTCCCCAAATGTTAGCGTCAATTCAACATTTTATAATCACAACAAAATAAACAAATCCACCTTTAAAACTGTCTACAAATATTTCGTGCCAAATATTTGCTAAACAATAAAATTCTCCTAATTCGTTGTTTTTCGGTTGAGAGAATTTTGTTTTAAAATAAAAAAATAATCAACCAAATGAATATCTGGTAAATGTTTTCTTACTTGTCCTTCAAAAGTCAACTCAAGAGTGACATACATCCATGCATTATGTAAATAAGTCTTTTTTGTCTCTTAACACACTCCTTTTACGTGCAGAACTAATTAGCTGTATGTTATAAAAATGCAGAATAATTGTAAGCAAACTAAAGACATTACGTAAATGAATGAGACAAAAAAAGCCAACAACTTTTAGTTGAAATGCAATAAATTAAAATAAAAAATAAAAAATATTGTTTAACAAAACACTGACTTTTCAGGTTTCCCCTCATCACCATGAGTAAACATTATGGACAGGATACAAAATTCAAACATGCTAAATTTGGATACAATATTGCGACATCGACTAGTCTTTATTTCTGTAACTTCATCATCATCGTCAGCATCTAGACGACATATTTTACACGCAGGACTAAATGATGTCATACATACATTACATACAATAATATTATTTTGCTTAAATTCAATATTTTAATAACTTTATTTTGTTTCACATAATTTCATACTATATGATGAGATATTAAGCGACCTACCTTAGTTTTAAACTTACTCGTATAAAGCAAGCAAAAATATAAAAAGCTAAAAACAAGTCTTGTCTGTGTCCATGTCCATCACGCTACTCCAATTACTTCATGGAATGCAAAATGCTTATTACGCAAGTGTTGCTTCCCCCAGATGATGCCTATGTGCGATGGCAAGGCAGTGAGTGCGCTATTATTGCAATTAAATAATTTACCAACGCGTATTGCATTTATAACAAAACAAACTGCAAACTAAATCATCCTCCAATTGAAAAATAAAAATGAAACACCTTTATTCAATTGCATTATCACGGCTCGTTGAACCTCTGGATGTTGATGATGATGATGGTGGCTTGACGTTGTTGTTCCAATCTGAGAGAATGCCTATGGCTATGCATAACACAGCACAGCACAGCACATACAGAAGTCTCTTCTTCAACACCCCACTGTTGGAGCACACGAAACGTCAAGAAATAGATACATTCGCCTCGTGCTCGATGGATGACAAAGCCAGGTCTAAATGGAGCCGGTAATGTACACTCATCAGAGCTGCTGTTACTGCTGAAGCGACTTGTGCACAAGCTTTTTGGTTTCGAAAGGGAAATTGAATACATATAGCTTCTGCAGCACCAGAAACAACAAAGAGCTCAATGCAAATATATATTTACAAACGAACTCGTCAAAAGCAAAAACGCTGTCTGGAAAGCAACGAATTTAAACAGCTTGAACTGCTTGAACAGTGGGGAACTAAAAAAGTCTGTTTTGGAAAGAGTTTCAAAAAGTTCGACATTTTAAAACTAGAACTTTCAGAAAGTAAATTCTGAACTTGGGAAACATTGTTATGATGAAAAGCTCTTAAATGAGAGTTATCTGAGGTCCAACAAGTCTTTTAAACTTCCTCATCACAGAAATCATGAATTTTGGACTGATAAACATTTAACTGATTGACGAAAAGTTGGAATTCTTTTTATTGAAAAAACACCTTTGTACTTAAATTTATTTAAATTAAATTCAATTTGGTTTTTTTTTTAATATTTTGTCCCACTGTGTGTTATCGTTGTTGGCCATTTTAAGAGTCGAAGCCACAAGACCAGGCTTGAACTAGTGATTTTCCACTTTCGATTTCATTAGCCGCTTAACACGGAATCGGAAGAACACGCAAAACATAAATAAATAATAATTTGTATATACTTTGTTGTTGTTGTTGTTGTTTTCGAAGTAGTTTTCATTTTCGTTTCATTTTTGTATAATTTTTTGAGAAATTCAAAATAGTAGTCTGTAAATACAAATTTGTAACATGTAGTAGGATGTAAATGTAGCCTAGTAAGACTAGATACTCTAATAAAAATCCTTGTCCAGCCAATGAAGCGTTAAGGAAATTTATCGCTATGCTTTATTATGATGGTCAGCCATGGCTCTGGACTTTTTCTCTCCCTGTCTGTCCTGCTGCCCCTTTATACCTCTGGTTATATAGTGTTGATGTTATAATTGCAAGAGATACTTTATGGTTTTAATCTCATATGAAAGTGCTTTGGTTATGAGTGATAGATAGTTTTTTGCCTGCAAGGCAATAAAAACAAAATTTATAGAGTGATCGATATTTTTGTTGTTTTGTATTTTAACAACCTAAAAAAAATAAACTTCAGGTCAGCATCACGAGTGACGACGACGCTGATGACGAAAAGAGATAATTTACTTCCTTGAGGTATGTTAAATGGGTTTATGCAACACAATGGTATACTCTACTTCTATTGACTATCAAGAGATTGAATGTTTAATTATTGTTATTATTATGCATATGTCAGTTTTCTTTAGTTTTTAAGTTTGCTTTACAAACCAAGTAATGCCTGAAGACAATTTTTTGAGATGAAGAAATTTAAATGAACGTTTATGAAGATCGGGATTTGGAGTATATGGTGAATAGATATGATGTGAAATTGACATAATATAATTTCTTCCGGGGCTCATTGACATAACAATTAAAATTAGAAATAAAAGAAATATTTTGGGGTAGGAATTTTTTAAACATCAAGTTTCAATTGAATATTTTTACGTAATATTCGCGCAGTCTGGTCGAAGACCTCAACGATCGTGAGATCCTTTTTTTTGGATATTTCTAAGAATGAATTTAATCGTTAAAGATTGATATCGTTGTAATTTCTTTTTTTGAGCTTAATTTTTTCTTTAAAACATGAATTTAAAGAAAACTATAAAAAATTCATAAGTAATTTTTGAAACTGATATAATTATCTCTGGTAGACAGTTTTTTCCCAAGTCATACCAGCAAGTGAGGTTAAACATTTGTATGTCTTAAGCTTTTCTGTTTCAATAAAGCTTTTCAACAAACTTCTTTCGAAAAAAGATAAATCTTAAACGAGGACTAGGAGGCACCATTTTGCAAAAAAATTAAATTTTTCAAAGAAATTTAAGAAAGTAGTCGAATCGAATTCCTTGAAAATTAGTTTTTGAATCACAAATAATGAAAAGAGGCTGTGGTGCGAGCCACACTGATAACTTCCCATCCTGTCTGTGGATTTGTCTTGTTTAAAAGCTTGTAGGTTTTCGTGTTGGGTTAAAAAAGTTGTTAGTTGAATTATTCTTAAAAAAAATTAAGATTACCAACAACATTTTTCATAAAAAGAAATAGTTTAGTTTGAAAATCTAGTATTGTTAAAAAGATTTTTAGTCGCAAACAAATTTTTACCAATTAAACTAGCATTTCTTACATTTTTACAAATTGGATGAATGAAATTAATTTGAGAGATATCAAGAACCGAACATCAATTTTTACCAAATTTCCGTACTATTTCTTGTAGATTTATTTTTTTATGAAAAAACGGACTGCTGAATTTTTATAAAAAAAATCTACTGAATATCGAAAATAATATTTTCTTTGAAATGAAAAAAAGTTTGAAGACAATATTTTTAATTTTTGAAAAGCTATTTGAGTCGAAAGTAAGTTTTTACCAAGTTTTAGTATTGTTTTTTGTTAGGTTTTCATTTTTTGTAAAAAAAAAAACTGTCAATTTGAAATGAGCTTGATCCCCCCGTCAAAACCTGTGAAGAAAAACTTGTGTGGAGGAGTTGGTTTTACAGATAATAGATTATGGTCTGTTTATTTGCAAGTTTGTGTACAAAAAATAAAGTTTTGTTTTAGTCAAATTGAAAAACAAATTATTCTATTGAACTATTCAGTTCTTCATTGTTTAACATGAATCAAACTATTTCACTTGCACTTCATACGAAACATCGAAACACTATTTGCATTTTAGAAGGTGATGTCAAACTTAATCAAACTTGTGCGGTGGAAACACCAAAAAGATGTATTTAATCTAAACCAAGATAAACTTTTGGTGAAAAACTTAGCAAAACAAAACTAAATAATATCAACAGTGACAGATGGATTTTTTCCCCAATGAAAAACACGCGAGTCCAAATGCACAACTAGTCAACGAACACAGCCATTAAGATACAAATGCAATATCAATCGTACCAACATTTAAGAAAGAAATCACTTAAAATGATCCATTTGAGACTCTTATAAATGTCAAAAACCCATCCGTAGTAAGATTGTACTTTAACTTTTATCGGTAGTATCCATACTGCGGATATTGTTTTTGTTATTCGTGTAAAATCATCTTATACTAGATTTTCCAACAAAACACAGGCAATGTAAAGTGCATTCTTGCTGCATATAGAGATTGCATTGTTATTCGAGTATCGAAATAAATTTTCGAGTTTTTCAACTTTCTACTCATGTTTATTCTGACAACTAAACTTTTATAATTTATTTTATAAGCAAAAGTTTTCAATTTTTCTATTTTAATATACAATTTTGTAGCGACTCCGTATCAACTGTACTGTAATTACATTTCCAAATAAAACTTTAAAAGTAACTAGGCAAGTCTTGAATAAATAATAACGAAAATCCAAATCTTATATTCTCATTTTGGTTTCGTTGCTTAGTATAGAATCGATATTTGGGATCTTAGCGAATCTTTCTAATCTTTTTTTTCATAATTATCTATAGAACTTAATAAAAGTATTGTTTTGTTTTTAGTAACCTGACTTGAATAAGTTTTTAATTATACTTTAATATTTATTCGTAATTTTGCTAAAAGTAAGTGTCAACAAATATAGCGACTTCTGTTGCACTAGAAGATCTACACACATTTAGACCTTAATCTACGAACGAACTCATTTTCTTCAGTTCTTATTTCATTCAACTTTAATTTACAAAAACATAAAAACAAATTAAATATAAATAATTCGTAATATTTTCTTAACGCATCCTCTTTAAAATTGTCAATTTTATTAACCCTTAAATCCTACCCAGGGTGCTGCATCACCCTGTACCTTATTTGATTGATAATATTTGTGGAGGCCCTCAGATTAAAATGTGTACTAAATGTGTTAAATAGAAGTTATAATAAAAGTTTTCTCTTATTTTATTTAAATATAAAAAAAAGTAAATAAAAGAAATATTAAAAATATAAAAGGACTTTTATTGAATAAAATACCTTGAAATAAAAAAAAGGTTGCGGTGGCACTCAGGGTAGGAAATGAAAGCAAAAAATGTATCAACTTTCAAAAATAAAAATTGGACTACTTTTTAAGGCAATTTCTCACTGTAGTATATGAATCCAAAAAAAATACGTCCAATATTTATCCACAAAAAATATATACCCTCAAAAATCAGATTAGTTAACTTTTTCTAAAACAAATATCAAGTAACATGAATGTTACATGGAGCCCTTATAAATAATAAGGAATATTGTATGTGTTATTAAAAACAACAAGTAACCTTTAATAAACCTATTTAATTTTCAAATCTTATAAGCACATGCACGTTTTTATTATTCTCATAAAATTAGCATTTCATTTACAAACAATTCAAAGTTATTCCACGATTGTATCTCATTTTAAAAACATATAGGAGAAACATTTCTTCTGTTTACTTATAAGCTAAAATATTGCTTCCATGTTAAAAAATTAGTTTTATTTTAAAAATTTTACCAATTTTTAATATTTAAACAAATCTAATAAAAAATACCGTCTCATAAAGTTCTTGAATAGGTCTACTAATTCATTTTAACTTTAAAATTAAAAATTAAATAAGTTAAAATTAGTAAAACCAGAAAATCAAATAACAAATTTTCAAATTTTTGTTTTCACTTTCCTCAGTAATGAAAGAATTGTATCCATTTTATAGCTTTAAACCACCAAAGTCGTAAATTTTATTTATAATTTAATTACATTGTATATTATTTTTAAGAATTTATTTTATTATCATTTTTATGTATGCACATTTTTGAAATGATTTAATTTTGAATAATATGTAATTCCAACACGAGCCCTTTCAGTATGTTAAACTTAAAAGTATTTCCTTAACCAAACTACATTAACAATCGATTTTAATTTGAATACAAAAATAATATTATTCACTAAATAATAATTGCTAATTTCTATTCATCTAAAATAAAAAAAATAAAAGATAATTTCTAGAATCTTTTATTTGTTTTCTTTTTTTTCTAATTTATAAATACGCAAATCTTAAGTTAATGCCCTCTTCTCTGGAATGACATCATTCTAGGTTAGCAAAAAGTAGATAGTAATAAAATTTCAAAACTAGTTATAGTTATAGGTATTGAAAGTTGAATAATATTATTTATAGTCACTCTCTGACGTTTATAGCTGTTTTCTAAAAAAAAAGTTAATTAGCAAAATTGATTTCGAGATATAAAACATTCATAACATTCATCATAAACAAAACATATAAGATAGATACTTTCGATACTAGATACTAGATTGTTCATTTAAATCACGAATAATGCTATGTACTCTACAGTGTTCATTACATATAGAGATTAGATGTGAAACAGGATTGTTCTAAGCTCTGAAGGTTAAAATTTTTCTATTTTTCCTTTATCTTAAAAAAAAGACACTCAAGACTAAACATTAAAGACTTAATTCATAATATTTATTCGAGAAGTGACAAACGCCTTTTAAAAATTATTTAATTTTTTTGGCTTTACTCGATATGTTCGTTTTGTTATTTTTACAACACTTAAGACATATTGGAGCCAAAATATAAATAAATGAATTTAAGAAAATAGATTTTTTTTGAAAAGCTGCATTTTCAAATAAATAGGCAAATTTTGTGTACCTCAATTTTAAACATTTCACAGTTAGATATAAAAATAATTATTTCAATAGCTCTTATAGAAGGGATTTATACAAAATTTACGATAAAAATTAATTTTTAAACTCTGACGCTTTCTAAACATTTAAATGAACGAAGAGTGTATGCCAAGAATTCCAAATTTGTGTAACAATTCTTAAGTAGAAATCGCTACACTTAGTGGAGAAATAAAATTGCGGAATTTCGGTGGCGGTAGTTTTGAATCTGATTTATTGATAAAATTTCCTTTCATCATTCTTATGTTTCTCTTATTAGTGCACAATTATTTAATGGAAATGGAAACCCTTGGGCGTGAAAGAAATTTAAATGCAAGCTTATTAATATTACAACAGAGAAAATTATGTCAGAATTTGATTTTAAAAAAACAACGACAGAAATTTCTTCCTGCTTTAAATTTGTTATTTTCATTATTTTATAAAACAATTATATTTCATTGCTACGGAGTTTTATTGCAACTCAAATTTCAAAACTCTTAAGGACGTCATACATATATCTACTTGAATTAGTTAATAAGTCCTTAGACATAAAGTCAAAGCCTAGAATTTCATTAGTTTCTGACTTTTTTTAAAATAATTTTGTACAGCCTTTTTTTTAATTTCTGTAAATAAGAACATTTTGGATATTTTTCAAAGAATATTTCACAATTTTTCGTATAGTTAGGTTAGTTAAAAGTGGCTGTCCATGATGGGACACACTAAGACTAGTTGTGATACCACATGTATTTTGAGGCTTTCTTCTAAGCTCAATATAACCATTTTGGGTCGCTTACGAAATGTGAAAGGCAAATGGCAACGTCTCGAGACCTACCGCATGCTAATGTCATCTGTTCTTTCTGTCTGTTGTTCTTTCTTCTCTGTCCTTCTGTCTTGTGTTAATATCTTGAGTTTTTATCACCTTATAATAAATATAGTCTACGTCCTTCAAGGTGATGTGTCTCTACTCTGTACATTTATGTGCTGAGTAGTATGTAATGTAATGTTAAGTTAATATGACTGAGATCGTTATAGAAGAATTCTCTAAGGTAAGTCTTGCGTTTTTGACCTAGAGCATGACATTTACAGAAGAGGTGACTAACTTTTTCCTCCTCTTCCTCATCCATCTGCAAAAGTTATTTAAGGAAACGGCTATCCAGTGCCCTGTTAGAGGTATCAAGCACCGTGAGCGCTTTTAATCTAGTGTGCCAGCATTAGCCAAACGCGGTAGAATCGGTT
The DNA here is from genome assembly GCF_945859685.1 of Eupeodes corollae. Classification (NCBI taxonomy): domain Eukaryota; kingdom Metazoa; phylum Arthropoda; class Insecta; order Diptera; family Syrphidae; genus Eupeodes; species Eupeodes corollae. Next base: position 268,880,497 of record NC_079147.1, read on the forward strand.
GTACTGTACCATTTCTGGCGAGTTCATCTGTATTACAATTTCCTGGAATTTCTTTTTGGCCCGATGCCCAACAAAGGCAAATGTTAAACTCTTGTGCCATCTCCATTAAAGTTATAGAGTTTGCAGAGTTAGAGTCCAGGGATTTGATAGCGGCCTGACTATCAAGTTTTCTATAAGCCTGAAGAAGACTTCTTTTATTGTCAAAAGTTCCGCCTGGAACACACTACAATGATTGGGAAGGAGGAAAGAGAGACTTAATTTCAGTCGTTTAGAGTACACACCCCCACTAACCCCTTCACTTGATTTTGAACTATCGATATAAAAGTGGATTTACTTGTCTTCCAGGAATGCCATATCCTCATAGAAAGATCTTGAAGGTATAGAAATCTGATAGTTTATGTTGAATTGCAGTTGGAGGATTGTATAGTCTGTGTGATTTGTAATTGATTCTAAATACTTAAGAATTACGGAGTTTCCAATCTTGTTGTTAACCAATTGCGATGAAGTTTTGAGGTGAATAAGGGATCTTTAAGCTTTTTGTCTGCTAAGTATATCGAGAAGTAGGCAATTTTTAGCAATAGCTAAATTATTATTTATATTAATCTACACCTCCAAATGATTATTACATATAAGAGGTTTCATTTTAAACATTACGCTTCTTGAGTAGTTGTCACTTTAAGAGCTTTAATCATTTGAAAAATTGAGAATTTTTCAGTCACCCTTACTAACCTTATTATGCAGAGGCACATTGTGAGCACTAGGAAATGGAGAGAGGGTTTGAAAGGAGATGTCTGCGCACATTGGTTTTGAATATATGAATATTGCAATGACTGCCAAAGATAGAGTGTGGTAAGGCATTCCACATTCACGTAGTACGGCTAAAGAACGAATCTCTATACTTATTGACAGCACGGCCGAAATTTTACTTGAGGGTATATTGATGGGATTTCCTAAAAGTGAGAGTATTAAGGTTGAACTGTTGAAGGGGAGGAATGCAATTGGCTATTTGTCTTGAGCATAAACCGTGTAAATAGGGGTAAAACCAATCAATTTAAATGGTCTACGTTAAATACTGTCCTAAATGCTTGAGTAGGTTGCAGGAACACCAGCTCAAAGATGGGGGTTATATTCAAACTAAGTCTTGTAGATAAGAGCCAGATCAGAAGTGGAGACATCACTTTAAAAACCCAATCATATTGCTGCATTTTTAGCGACAACGTGTATTTGATCCTTCCACAAGAGGTGTTTGGTGACACAAATACCGAGAATATCAATGTATTGGATTAGAAGTTGCCGACAGGAGATCTTTAATAAAAATGAGAAAGAGCGTTGAAGATAGAAGAGAACCCTGGGGTACACCAGCACTTATTTTGTGGTTTTGAGACTTGAACCCATCCAATACTACTTGCATTGAACGATCCTTAATGCCATTACTAACCGAATGGATAAGGATTTCTCTGTTTAAAAAACACTTGTTTTCAAAAGTAAATATTTTATTCAAAAACCCTTATTACTTTATCCCCCTTAAGTATAAGGATAATTAAACATCGATAACATCATAAAAATGGCATACATTTCCTTTTCCGCACTAAGCGAATCTCAATCGAAAGACGAAAACCAAAAACAAAATATAAATATTTATACACTTAACGCACCCTTTTTCCCCTGTTACCTGTCCCTCTAATAAATATGGGTGCATTACCGTGAAACAAATTACCGTCATGGTTTTTGACGTCGTAATCACTTTAATAACCGTTAAGTAAGCTTAATTCCAAAGAAAACATAAAAACGTATTATACAAAACTAAAAAATAGGTACGTATAATAACAAAACAAAATACAAAGTGTGTAACTGACACAGTCAGCACGCGTCATATTCAACTACAACTTCCGTGTGAAGTTTTGCATGTTTTTTTTTTGTCTGTTTAAGTTTCATTCGGACGCCAAATGTTCTTAACCTACGATTTATGAACTGAAAATGAAATTCCAATGAAATATGAAATTCGACCTTACAGCTGGACAATCCACACTGAATTCCACCGCCTCGGTCGTCGTTAATTCAGACTGAATGTCAAAGATAGCACCTGTTTAGGTTTGGTTTGTTGGCTTTGAACGATCTTGAAATAAATAAAACTGTCTCTTCAATAAAAAATTCAATTCCCACCATTCTTCAACTTGCCTTAACGTCTCACTGCCAAATGCCAAATAGTTGAGTCTTCATTTTTAATTTTTTTTTTACTATGGGTTTGGTTTGGGTTGTTGGTGTTGTTGTTGGTGCAATTCACTTCCTTGTGTAAAAATTAAATTCAAAGCAACTAATGGAAGCGCGGCGCAATGGAAAATTCAAGTCAAATGAAATTTATAAAGACACAAAATTAAAGAAAAACGTCACAACTCACTTTCACTATCACTATTTTTTCGTATTTTCATTGTGAATAGATCATGATCGTACGAATAGGCTCACGAGCAATGCAATGCGATGCGATGATGATGTTGGCGCGGTGTGGTCTTTACTCGTTAGGCGGCAGTCTTGATGGTTTCCTAAAGTCAACGTTTTGATGATGGTTTTCCATGAATTAAGGCAGGAGGCTTTCTTTCTTAGAGTTCGAAAGATTTAACACGCTATTGTTTTTATTTTATGTTTTGTTAAGTTCAGATAGACTCATCTTTGTCTTTGGGAATCATGAGAAATTTGCTATAACAAACGAGATTGCAATCAATTACCATCGAGGAAATCGATAGATTTATTTGTATATTGTGAAGAGGACTTTTGGCATATGGTTGAAGGTTTGAGGCAAATTTGAAGAGTACCTTCTCTCTATCTCTACCTTTTAGTTTTTTTAAGGTGGTTACAAAGTTAAATTGAAAGTACTAATTTTAGAAAGGAGTTATCTTTATAGGAAACTTGGAATTATATATAGGTTCACTCCTTCTGCCTATTTTGTAATTTCCTAGACTTTCCTAATTCTTGTTTTGCTGTGTGAAATTTATTATGAGGGTGCGTTGGTTTTTCTTAAGGTTCAATACAAAATAAAGACGCATATTTATATTGCATGTAAGCAAATTTAATGAAACAATGGTTAGCCCGCTATTTGAGCAACTGTCACCTAGACATTTATTAAAATTGATCGATAAACGCTTCAATAACGCATAAAAATTGTTAAAATTAACTATACAAAAACGGTGACAGTTTTGCAAACTAGTTTATAAAACTTAATTATTTTTGGGTCTTCGTCGTTAAGTAAATTATCAGCTTAGCTGTTGGAACAAGTGAGTGATATGAAGAATCAAAACCCAGTGAGTTGCGCTTGAGAACAAAGACCCAGACTTGTCGACTACCCGTCGATTTTTTCAATTCTGCGTTCCACAAATGACATTACATAATATTTGACAAAGAAACTGAATCACAAAAGGATTTTAAGGGGTCCTTCAACAATGAGGCCCATTTTATGTTATATGATTTGTTTATTACCGAAAAAAGAATATAATGATTTTGATGAGCTTTTTATTAACAAGATGGCGCTATGTGCCACAATTAACAAGCAACGAAACAATATCATTTCTGAAAGGAGTTTTCTGCCAGTGAAATTTCTCGAAGATATGGTCACAATTTATTACCGATATTTTGTGATAGATTAGATTATTTTCTTTGGGACCAAGTGAAAGATGAACTACAAGTGACGTGATGCCACCCTGCCTCGGCGAGCTTTCCCTTTGCGAGAAATTGATAGTAATTCTTGTCATGAAAAGTGCTTTCTCAAACTAGTCATTGGGATTCGGCATAATAACTGTAGGTTCCTTGAATCCCCGACACACTAGAATGGTTGAGAATTGTAGGTCACTAGAACCTAATTCTCTACGGACTGTTGCTTCAAGAGATTTATTTTTCACCTAGTAAAAATGAGTTCTATGGTCGATTCAAGACCTTAAGGAAGGAAGAAAAAGTTATTGAGGATATACAAGGTTAATTGTTTTAAAACCTTAGATTACACAACATGTAAGCTCATTTTTTTGAACGCTGATAATGTATTTATAATAATAATAAGTTGGTTGGCGCAACAGCCCATTATGAATAAGGGCCTAGTGACTTACAACTCTCAACCATTCCTGTGTGCGAGTACTGTTGTCAGGAATGGAAGGGACCTACAATTTTAGGCCGAATCCGAACCGCCTAATATATCAATACTAATTTCAGAATATCAACTGATTTAAAACAACAAAACAATAACCTTAAAGTTAAGATCTGAATTTCTTAGGGCACTTCTGTTGATTTATGGTCTAACAAAAACACCCTGTACTTAAAAAAAAAGCTTCTCTTGTATTATATTTTTAAAAATCTCAACAATAAAAATCGTTTATCGATTAGATAAGATGTATAAGCCCCTGGGCTTTCAACAAAAATTCACCAAACCCTAACAATTATCCCACTATATTGTGCCCTCCTTCAACAAAATAGAAAAAATATGAAAGATTGTTATCATAGGTGATTTAATGTGGTTTATTGTGATGGTTTTCCCGATGGCGCAAGTCAATATTATTTTATTATTATACAAAGATTCAAAAAAGTTAAAGAAAAAAAGAAAAATAATGCGTAAACAACAATTGGAAGTTTATTTTATAAAGTAATTATTGTTAGCGCGCCCATTTAAACACTTTCTCTATATATACGCCACACGCTTCCCATAAAGTGCTCAGAGATTATGGTTATTTTGGAATCATTCAACAAGAGATATAACTTGATTTGTATCTCAATTACCACTTCAACAATTAATCAAAATTGAAATAAGAATTACATTAATGTACCTTTATATACACATAAGCAGATAAGTCTCCGATTAATGGTTGATTTTTGTTGTACTATGTGCAACATGATGCAATATATTTTTGGAATTGTTGATGGTGAACTTGTGGAAGACAGAAAAAAAATATTTTTTGACCACAAAATGCTATAATGAGCCATCAAACATGTAACCAACCAATTAAGTCATTTAGTTTTCAAATGTTTTTTGGGGGCTTTTTTGATGAAAAGTGATTTGATTGTGTTGCATGACAACCTATTACGCCCTTTCTTGTAAGAGCCAGGGTGTTACGTAGACTTGTTTACACATATTTTATATATTTCCATGATTAATAAATTACACACAAGTCTAGGAAAATTTGATTTATTTTCTGGATTAGAAACATAACGACTGTAGTTTTATAAAATGAAATTTGAACAAAATATTGATAATAATTTATTTTCCAAATATGGAAATTTTGTGGTCCTATTCTGATCTCATCAATTTAATATAAGGTATTCCTAGAGGAAATTATGCACTTAAAAACAACATTAATAAAAAATCTGTTCAAAAGTTGTCAAATATTTGTGGACTATAACCTAGAACAAGGCTATGAAAAGGGGCATTAAAACACGTTCTGTGCATTGGGACATATGCAAGACCAATATTTAATGGAAGGTTAGGTTAGATTAAAGTGGCTGTCCGTGATTAATCAGGAAACACTTAGGCCAGTTTAATGGCCCATTGTGATACCACATGAATCTTGAGGTTTTTTTCTAAGCTCAATTAAACTAGGTTGAGTCCCTTTCGAAACGTAAAAGACTGATTATTTGAATATGATTGAGATTATTAAAATCCTCTCCTAAGTAATTCTTGCGTTTTTGAGCAAGAGCATGGCTTGTACAGAGGAGGTGAAAAACAGTTTCCTCGTCCATACAGCTTCTGCAAAAGTCGTTTAAGAATACACCTAGCCCCGTGGTGTGCTTTCTGATTAGAAAAAGCCCGGTTATGACACCGATTATCGAGCTTATATGCAAACTGCTTGGAGATAGCAAGAACCTTGAGCGCTTTAAATCTAGTCTAGCCCAGATGTTTTTCGTTACGTGACACGTGGTTATGTTATTTTACCTTCTGTTTGTTTTCATCATAGCGTCTTGCATTAGCAATAGTTTACAATGTAGTGTGGTAGAATGGGTTCTACTGTACAATTGCTGGCGAGTTCATGTGCCTTGCAATTTTCAAAGTCGAGTATTAAACTTTTCTATCATCTCCATTAGAGATGATTGAAAGTTATGGACTGTTATAGAGTTAGTAGAAACAGAGTCCAGAGATTTGATAGCGGCCTAATTATTAGAGAAAATTCGGATATCAGAAGTTGATATCACGTATTCTTTAAGCCAGGACTTCTTTTATTGCCTAAAGTTCCGCCTGGAACACGCCACAACGATTGGGGAGGCGGAATGACACACTTAATTTCAGTCACTCAGAGTGCATTTCTTTTTGATCCATTTGTGTAAAAGTGGAATTACTCGTCTTCCAGGAATACCATATCCTCCAAAATCTGGAAGTCATAGAAATTTGGAAGTTTCTGTCGAATTGCAAATTTGAAGTTGGTGTAGTGTGTGTGCTTTGGAATTGATTTTAAATACTTAAGAATTAAAGAGTGGTGAATGTTGTTGTCAACCCATTGCAATGAAGCTTTGAGGCAAATAGCAGAGCTTGCAGCTTTTTGTTTGATATGTACATCAAGAGGTGGTAGGAAAAGTAGGGTAACCTGTGCCTGTGAAAAGACATAGTCAAATGATTTTAACCCTCAAAATAAAGACTGAGTAGCGGATCACACTAATAACTTGTGTCCTTTAAAGTAAGCAAATGATGTCTTTGGAATTATTCAACTTCAACTTCAAATATTGAAATTAAATCTGTTTTCTGGTATGGTATTCGGGGTTTTAACTCAATTTAGTATTTTTTTAAAATTTGTTGTAATTAAATTCTTTTAATTTATTAAACGTTTATCAAAGATTATAAAAAAAAGATGTCCTGCAAAAACTATGGATACAGAATATATATAGGGACCTTGAAACATCAAGGATATCTCAATTAGTACCTTTGAAAAATAGCTCTGAATATCAATTTGACGGCTAGCAATTTGAGTAAATAAAAATAAAGCAGCACATAGAAGAAAGTGTTTCTCTTGTTGTTTAACAAATATTTTGAAAATAGCAAATCGAATTTGACAACCCACATTTTTGAAATTAATTAAAATTAAATCAACTTTTAAAAAAATTAAATGTAGAACAAAATACCTCTAAATTTTTATCAATATTAATATTTTTCTTTTCCGGAACTCTTAAAATGAGCTAATTTTTTTTTCCATATTTCCAATCTGATATGTTATTTAAAGCGGTACACTAATTGTCATTTCAAAAATATTAATTAATTATTACTAGTCAAACAAATTAGTCACATCAAATTTTTGTTTACAACAAAAGGCAAAATTACCAAAAGTCGTTATTAAAAAAATAATATTTACTAATGATATTTGCACCCGGGTTGCCAAAGGCAATAAAGTCATCTAAATATTAAAAAAATAACAATTAATATTTTTTAGTTTGTCAGCTATTGCTATTATTATATACATGTATCTATACAGGAGCTCTTTATGCATAACAAAGATTTGCAATTTTGTTATTTATTACTTTTATTATTTATGCGTAACATATTTTTGACTCATTTAAACCACAGACAAAACACAAAAACAAAAATGGATTTATGACAAAATATCTTTTAAAATGACACAACCTTTTTTAAACGAGGTTAACAGCACTTTTCGGATTAAAAGTTCACCACCCAAAGTTTGTCCAAAGACATAAAATTGATTTTTTTCCTTAAGATAATACATATATTTTAAGAGAAAAGTGAATAACTTGCAAGTCAGGACATTGACTGTATATTAATTTGTTGACCCAATGAACTGGTTTAAAAGCCCCAAGTAAGTCACTAAACATTGTCATTGTTGTTGACACTTATTTTGTTCAACAAAAGGTAAATAGCATGTACCTATAGTAACAAATTAAGAGATACGATATTGCTATAAACGGGTTGAAGGACTTATTAAACCTTAAATGAGTTAATCCATAAACTGCCATAAACCTGGAAGTTAAATACAAAATTCGTCAACCCGATTTGTAAGATTATACAAAATAAATTTAATGTACCTAATGTCATTGGACATTAATTCGATAAAATTTCGAAGTAATAAAATTTTATTAAGTGGTAAAATAATGACACACGGCATTCTTTGTGGTTAATTTTTAAGGTGTTCTAGTACTTATTTTAGAAAGGCCAACATATGACTTATTTGTTTGGAATTTTTGAATTTACGGGTGTTATTTTAAACAAAAGTCCGACTGAAAATACAAGCTTAATGGAGTTGACTCTATAGTTGACCTTTATGGCATAGTAAGTTAATTAAAAATCGGAATGTTTCTTTTTAAATTTAAGTCTAATAAACTTGTAACATTTGATAAAAAGCTATTCACTGTAATCTGCGTTGATTTTTCTAAAGCGTTTACATGAATTTTTCATTAAACAAAAGACTTATTTGTCCACAATTTCTGCTCTTAAATAGGATAGAACTTTTATACTCATCATTCCCAGACCTTTGTAGTCAAAAGCAAGGTCGGTATTGATAAGTAATCAAACTTTTCCTCAAAATTTGAATAATTGTAAAATAACTCGAACATTGTCACAAAGTTCTCTTATATTCTGTATTCGATACAAATTTTAACAAAAACGTGCTATTAAAGTTCTTCATTTTATTTTTTCAATCAAATATTGTCTTAATCTTAATTGCAATAGAGATATCCCTCAGTTAAATATTTAATTTTACTACCATAACCTTGATAAATTAGTTAAAAGTTACAAAATCCGAGTACCATTAACAAAATACACTCTTAATTCGAATCACTTAAATTTAGATCAAAATTTTGATAAATCAAAACAATCACCTTTTTTAGAAAAGTTCAAACTTTAAATCGGGTTTAAATAACTTTTGTCATTAAGCCTACAAAGCTCTTTTAACCTTGTTAAACCTTGAGATCAATCAATTACTTTACAAATATTTTCATGTCATTTTCAATCATGATAATTTAAAACAAAAAAAGTTTTAAAATAGTTTTGGTTAATATCACCAAATTAAAGGTTTTTTTGCGTTGTTCAAGTCAAGAGGCAGAAGGCAGTCCTACGCATTCAATCACACCACGGGCACTAAAGCACAGAAGTTCATGTTAAAAAATATACAATTTTGTTTAATACGAGTCTTCTGTATGGATATATTTTATAAAGTTCATACATATGTCTTAGGTTTTTGAGAAACTCAATTGAAGTCTATTTCAATTGTGCGACATAGGATACTTTGAAAATGAAGTCCTAAAAATTCTATTCTCAGAATTTTAACAACAAAAACAAAAAATTCTGTCTTTCTTCTGGGAACCTTACCAATTATATATATGCTAAATACCCGTGACATGATGGTTAGTGCGATGGACAATCATGCAAGGGGTCTTTGGTTCAATCCCTGCCTGTGCCACCTAACTTTTTTCACGGGTACTGCCTTTTGCGAGGAATTGAAAAATTCTCCAAGAGTAATTCTTGTCATGAAAAGTGCTTTCTCAAATGTGCTGTTCGGATTCGTCTTAAAACTGTAGGTCCCTTCCATCCCTGACAACAGAACTCAGGAATGGTTGAGATTTGTCAGTCACTAGGCCCTAGTTCTCAAACGGACTGTTGCGCCACCCAATTTATTTTTTTTTAAATATATTTCTCAAAATTATTTATTTCTGTACTGTTGCAAAAGTAAAGGAAACACATATGAACATGCATATTTTTAATTTGAGAAAAACTTGGCAAGTATTGAAAAGCTTGACGAATTCATTATTAGAGATTTAACTCAGAGTACATTAAAACTGATTTGAAAAACATCACACACAAAACTACTTCGATTTAGTTGGATTGCAACTGAGGTTTCAGAGAACTTAGCTCTTGCCCTGAAAGCTGTTGTTATACTGTCAAATCTCAATTACGAAAATCTTTTAAAAATTCTTTCACACAATAATTTTTGAATAAATCAATCAATCAAAAAATCAATGAGTTTTTAGCAATAGGTGCTGAAGAAGTACAAATTTTTAATATATGAGAATATATATATGTATATACATGAGAATATTATTATTTTTTCGACTTTTTCCTCTTTTTTAAAACATACACATTGGATAGTTTTAAATTAACGAAAAGACGTAATATCAAAATGTTGGAAAGAAAATTTTTTCTTTCTATTCCCTTGATTGTGGTTAGAAAAACGAAAGCAATCATTGCAAATGATTCGATTTGCCAAATTGAAAATTTTAGCATCTCTTCCAAAAGGGTTTTATAGAAGTTTGATACATACTTGTATGAGAGATATTTGTTCGAGATAACTTTTTTCTTCGATTATATCTCGAGAACGTTAAGACGTCGACTACAAATTTTGCTATAAATATAATTATAGCAAAATGTGCACAAAGTTTTTTAAGAAAATTCGGTAAGTGGTGAATCTAATTAACTACATAAACATTTAAAAAAATGTATTTCAGCTCGAATATTTTACGTCGAAATATTGGTATTACTTTTAGAATAGGTTTATACTACGAAAAAAATTTTGAAGTAAACCAATAGGAAGTTATCAGCCCCTTATTTTGTATTTTTATAACTTAGTTAGCAGGCTTAAATTAAATGAAATGAAAGACGTGTAAAGTCTAAGGATTTGAACTTCATCAAACAAAATTTTAAGACTTGACTCTGCTAGGTTAAGAGAAGGAAACACTTAGGCTAGTTTAGTAGCCCATTGTGATACAACATGAATCATGAGTCTAAATGCAAACATTTGGATGCCCTTGAAAAACGTGAAAGCCTGATTATTTTAATATAATTGAGATCGTTTAGATCGTTTTAGAAGAATTCTACAAGGTAATTGTTGTATTTTTTACCTCAACAAGGGCATGAACAGAGGAGTTGAAGAACAGTTTCTTCTACTTTCTCATCCATTCAGCTTCTGCAAAAGTCATTTGAGCTTATGCCTAGCTGCGTGTCGTGCTTTCCTATTAGACATTGCCTGGATATGACACCGATTATCGAACTTAAATGCGATCTGCCGAAAGATAGCAAGCACCTGGAACGCATGAAATCTATTGTAAGCCAGATGTTTTTCGTGACCGTGATAATGGTATTCCACCTTGCATCAGCAATAGTTTACATTCTCTGCCAAGAAACGTTCAGAATTCCAGCTAATTACAAGTACTTAGTCGAGATTGAAAAAAAAAAACAGAATAACTTGAAGAAATTTTTCCGTTTCTATAGTATAACTTGCCATATATGTTTTTACATATTTTCTAACTTTTGTACCTTAGTTATTATTAAGAATTTAATATAAAATGTATCTTTCCATCAGAAGTCAAACAAACCATTCTGTTTTAAATATTCTCACAATCAAATTTTTAAATTTTTCTAACAAAAAAAGTCAATTCTTTTTTTTAAAGAACTAATAAAAATAAATGTTTCCATTTCACAATTTAAAACAGTTTTGACACCTGTGCAAATATGTGCATAACCTTTGCGTTTATAGAAAAACATTTTAGTCAACATTTTATGCAAGAAAATTACAGCACAGGTTTAGTGTATCCACTTTGAAATTTGATATTATCATAAACTTTGTTAGGACTTACGAGTATATCAACAAAATGAATGGAATTAAAATGAAAGGTCCATAGTTTTTTTCTTTAAAAGTTGAAGTTAAAGAAACTTCTTTGTTTTTAATAAATAACAAAGTTAATACAACCATTTCTCATTGAGAAAGATCTTTATCCTTTATATTCTTAAACAACTCAGAACATTAAATTTCAAACAAAAGGTCTTAATTAAAAATGAAAATTATAAGATATTAAAAAAAACAAAGTTAACAAATTCAAATATTCAAAACAACAACTAACAAAAAATTTACTCACCGCTATGTTTTTTAAAATGTTTTCTTCTTCGATTTTATAATCAACAATTCGATCTTGAATATATTTCAGCAATAATCCCATATAAAAGTTGTATCAATAAGATTCGAACTGGTCAATCAACACAGATACTAAATTGTAGATATATAATTCCACAAAAAGATGACGTGCCGATATATGATGGTGATGAAGCAAACAACACACACTAAATTTTTTAAACAAAAAATATTAAAACAAAAAGATTTAAGATTATGGTATCTACGAGTATATAAACGAGTATAGAGCTTTATAAAGTATTGTTAAGACACAACAAACTTGAAATCGCGAAATTCACTTTGAATATATAAAAATTTAATTTTATAATAAATTTTTCTTTTCTTTCCGACTGAACAAAAATATACTTTTTTTATATCTTTTCTTTTGCTATCCCGTGTATTCTTTGATTATTATTATTTCTTTTATTATTTCAACGAAATTCACATAATACTAGCTGACCACGACACGATTGCGAATTCGATATTTTTATTTTTTCTTTTAAATTCACCACACCATAAAAAAAAGATACAAAGCAACAACAAAAATATAATCAATGTTGGCCAACAGATGTTTCTTTTTTGAAAAAAATGTATCTTCAGGATTTGAGATGTTTGAATTGATCGGCTGCTGATGATGATGATGACCTTTTTTTCGTTGGTCGACGTTAGTTAGTGACGATGATGATTGAGGGGAGTTATTTTCTGAAGTTGCGTTGATATGCGTTAGCAGCGTTAACAAAATGCACAAAATAATTGCGAATCTATTACGAAACTCTCAGCAGGCGTATTTGTAATTTTTTCGTATCTATCTTTATGCGAATGCGATGAGAATTTTATGATAGATAGATTGCGAATCGTTGTTTGTTGTTGGTTGGTGAGATTGTTGATTGTTGGTTTAAAAAAAAAAAAACAAAAGAAACAAAAACATAAAAATCGTTAGTTTGAATTATATGTCTTATGATTGAAGTCACAATTATTTATATGAAAATAGAAGTTTGAAACGATTTGATAGATAGCAGATAGTTTTTTTTAGTTGTAATTCTTAAAACATTTTACTATACAAATTCACTTTCTCTTATACGTTGAAACACCTTAAAGGCGCCACGGCGCGCACCGACAAATTATGATTGCTTATGGCCACAAGCGAGCGATGCAAGCGAGCGATGAATGGTAGAAGCGGAAAAATAAAATAATTCAAAACCAATACCCAACCACATCAGAGACAAGAAGAAGGTAAAGATACATTTGTTTTGGTTATTTTTGTATTTATATTCACATAGATACAAACAATCAAATACAACAGATTGTTTTTATTTTTGTTTCATTTTCATGACAAATAGTTTAAAAGTATTTTAAGTGTGTTGAAGAAATAGTCACAAGGTGTTTATAATAAAAGTAAGTAGATATAAAAAAGTAGGTATACGAATAGAAGATTAAGCACAGGTTTTTTATGCAAAGATTGCAGATGTTTTCACACCAAAGTTTGCCACGGTCTACGAGTATACAAGATACGAGGTGGAATTGAGAAAACAAAAATATTCAAAAACCATACAAAAGCAGCAGTTAAATGAAGACGAAGACGTTCGGAAGTTCAATTTTGTTTTAAATTTTAATTATATATTATTTTAAATTCTCAAGGCTTTTTTTTTCTTTATGCTCGCATCATAGCCCAGGTGTATCTTTTTATGTATATCTCAAGTATCTTTTTGCAGAGAGTAATATATCTATTTTATTTATTAACAACAAAATAATACTAAAGCAACATACAAACAAAAACTAAAAGATACATTTTTTTTATTTAAAATTTATAACTAACTTTTGCTGCTTTGAAATATCTATAGAAGACAAAAATCACTTTTAATTTCAAGCCCGTCCAAGTGTGTATTATTATTATAGTAATCGTCGTGGTAACTCGCGTAGAGTAGTCTCACTTTTCTTTTCACGACGAAAGACCACGACACGAAGGAGAAGCTGATATGGTTATAGATAGAGTATAGTATAAAAATAAAGAGAGAGAGGTGAGGATGAAGGCCGGGAGCAATATAGTACAGGGAGAGGGGTGGTGGTGATCATGGTGGAGTTGTGTGGAAGGGAAATAAAAGCGAAAACGCGATCAAATTATTACAAAACCTCAAAAAGATACTTGAGATATATAAAGATATAGATACATTTGTGCATTGGTTAAATGCATTTTATGTAGATATAGCTTTTTATTTTTTTTTTTTTTGTTAACTACTGCAATTGCACTTTGAATTTAAAAATAAAAATAAGATACAAAAAGTTTAAAGTGTTAAGAGTTTTCATATAAATTAGAGCTAGTGCTTTGGATTTCACACCTTGTTTTGTTTTTTAAATATTTTTGTTTGAAAACAATATTTTTTAACCGAAATAATAAAAATTTTGAATTAATTTTTTGGCAAAAACTATTTTAAACAAAACACAATATTTTTTTTAAATTTTTCGAAAACGACGACAGATATCAAAAAAATACGTCAACCGATTTGTGGCCGTCTACCTAAACTGGTCGGCGCACACTAAAAGTTAAGTCTTACAAAATCTAAAGCCGAAGACTTTTATTATTTCTCGACGAAGAAATAAAACTCTGTAGACTATACTAAGTACGACGAGCGACGAGACGACGACAAACGCTGACGACGACGATGACGACGGTTGATGGCTGAGCGACTTATTCAAATGCGCTTTTTTTACTTCTTGTAATAAGATAATATATGGTAAAAAGCTTGGCTTAAAAGTTTACACCAATTTTGCATGCAATTACTAATATACACATGATTCGGAGATTCGATATATTTATGTTTGTATGTATGTTGAATAAAAAAGAAAGAGAGAATTAAAATTCAAAAGAAAATACCAAGAGAAATAAAAACAAAATAAAGTATAATGGCAGAAAAATGAATATTTTTATTAGCAACTTGTAAAAGCAAGTAAGCTTAAGCTGGATCGTATTGTGATCGTATTCGTACATCAGTATCGAAAAAGAGAGAGAATGAGGGAAGTTAAAAAGACCAAAGCTTATTGGCAGCCATATCGCAATCACACAATTTTAAAGATCGAAACTTTACTTTTTGATAAGCTTTTAATGTGGTTGTGGTGGATATGGTGAATCCGAGTTGGGTGGTAGTTGAGTGGTTTTTCTTTCTTTTTAACCCGACTTTGAGTGGATATTTAATAAAAGATACAACCACGATCGATTTGAAATAAGCTTTGAGTGTGTTTTGTAAAAAATAGTGGCTAACTTAAGCTTATAGCCAATAAATGGGGAGATCACACATTTTTGTTTTGTGTGTGTTAATAATGTTCTGGTCATTTTTGAGTCCGTTTTGGGCAAGTCTTAATTTGTGGGCAAGGATAACATTTTCTGTAGATAGAGAGAAAATATTATAATATATTTACAAGGTTTTTCAATAAGAGGTTTCATTTTTATTTAAGTTGTTTTTTTTTTTTTAATATCCTTACATTGAAAAGAAGGAATATTGTGTGGGGGTATATTTCATTATTAATTCTCACTTTTACGACTGTGTGTACCCGATAACTTCACTAATTAAATCTAAAAGATCTTAAATCGAGGGTGGAGCATTGACATAGACATAGTCGCTCAATGTGCTGTGTTCTCTACTCTGTGCATTTATGTGCTGAGTAGTGTGTAATGTAATGTAATAATTTACGTGGCCTAAAGAAGGATGTTCAAAGATGTTAAATAACAAGATCTTGGTATAGCCAATTGGTAGTACCTCTTCAACAATTTGATTCGTTGCTTGTGTGGAAAGTAGGGTAGTTTTGTTTGAATACACGTAGCACAATATTCTTCAATTCCGGATATAAAAAAGACAATCAATCATAGCTCAATAGGGCAGCCAGTCCAAAACCCCTCTAAAAAGAGAATGGGATGTGACCCACACTGATAACTTATAAATCCCATCTGTCGATTTTCGCGTTTTGTTAAAAATGGAGTCAGTTGAATTATTTAAAAAATGTTTAAATTAACAAGAATATTTTGCATATACCAAAATAGTTGGATTTCAAAATCTATTTTAGTCTAAAACCAATTTTTAACATTTTTAGTAGCATTTTTTACATAACCAAATACAAATTGGATGAATGAAATTAATTTGAAGTCAATATTTCTTCTATTATTCATAAGATATCGAAAACCGAACATCAATTTTTACCAATTTTTCGTACTTTTTGTAGATTTTATTTTTATGAAAAATGTGATCGTTGGATTCTTATAAAAAAATGATTGAATGTCGGAAACAATATTTTGTTGAGATAAAATAAATAATGCTCCCTCGCGTCAAATAAGAGAACGTTGCTTACTCCGAGAAAAGGAACATAGGGTAAACTATGCTTGTAATGAACCTTTAACTCGCTGTGTTAAAGAAACTAATCTCATTTCAAATCATATTGATTTTAATTTTCATATAAACAAATACACTTTGAAAAATAATATACTTTTGTTCTTATCGAATTAATTAATCAAACCATGTTTATAAAATTGTTATTTTAAGCACTTATTGTTATGTATTATTATGCCTATTTTTTTTTTGTTATAAATGATTATATATTTCTTGACCTTTTGTAATCTAATTGTAGATGTTAAGATCTCTAATTGATGAAATAAATAAATAAATAAATAAATAAATAAGTTTGAAGCTAATATTTTTAATTTTTGAAAAGATATTTGAGTCGAAAATCAATGTTTACCAACTTTTAGTAATGCTTTTTTTAAGTTTTTATTGTTTGTTAAAAAACTGTCAATTAGACTTTCCTCAAAATTTTACCAGATGTTAAAAACGTAATATTTTGGCGATAAAATCATTTTTTGTTCGTAAATTTTCAAAGTGACAAATATTTTGTTCAGTTTTTCTGATTTATATAAATAAATCTTTAATTAGATTTTTTTTTTTAAATATATTTGTTTGGTATCGCGTTACAATATTAAATTTAATTCAACTTTCTAGCGTTATTGGTGACATATTTAGGGTTAACCACAATTTTCAATACTTTTTTAAATTGATATGGTAAGAAAACCACACACTCAATTCTTTTGAGAGTCCTTTCTGCATTTTTCTGAATTATTGTTTGTATAACAACATTTATTTGAAGTCTATATCTCTACTGGTTCTTGAGCTATGGACGACGAAAAAACGTTGCGTATGCACGTATGGACGTACGAACGTACATGCGTACACACGCAGGCACAGACATATCTAAAAATCTTTTTTTTTGACTCTATTGACCTTGAAATGTGTAGAAATGTCACATTGACTAATGTTCAATTTACAATTACCAGGTTGACATATTTGACGAATACTTAAAATATAAATTATACATACCAAATTAATTTTAAAAAGAGGCTGGGATGCGACCCACACTGATAACTTCCCATCCCGTCTGTCGATTTGTCTTGCTTAAAAGTTTGTCTATATGTATTCGTATCAATTTTTACCAAATTTGCGTACTATTTTTTGTAGATTTTATTTTTTATGAAAAAACGGACTTTTGGATTTTTATATAAAAATTACTGAATATCGAAAACAATATTTTCTGTAAAATAAAATAAGTTTCAAGCCAATATTTTTAAGTTTTGAAAAACTATTTGAGTCTAAAGTAAATTTTTACGAAGTTTTAGTATTGCTTTTTTTAGAGTTTTATTTTTTATAAAAAAAACTGTCAATTCGATTTTTTTAAAAATTTTACCAAATGTTGAAAACAATATTTCTTATGAGATAAAATAACTTTGAAGCCAATATTTAAAATTTTTAAAGAGATATTTGAGTCGAAAATCAATTTTTACCAACTTTTATACATTTTTTTTAGGTTTTTATTTTTTGAAAAAAAAAACTGTCAATTCGATTTTTTTCAAACTTTAACTGAATGTTGACAACAAGTTTTTTTGAAAGACAAAAGTAAATTAAAGCCAATATCTCAAAGTTTTGAAAAGATATTTGAGTCGAAAATCAATTTTTACCAACTTTTATAAATTTTTTTTTAGTTTTTTATTTTTTGTAAAAAAAATGTCAATTCGATTTTTTTCAAACTTTAACTGAATGTTGACGACAAGATTTTTTGAAAGATAAAAGTAAATTAAAGCCAATATCTCAAAGTTTTGAAAAGATATTTGAGTCGAAAATCAATTTTTACCAGCTTTTATAAATTGTTTTTTTTAAGTTTTTATTTTTTGTTAAAAAACAGTCAATTCGATTTTTTCAAACTTTAACTGAATGTTGACAACAAAATTTTTTGAAAGACAAAAGTAAATTAAAGCCAATATCTCAAAGTTTTGAAAAGATATTTGAGTCGAAAATCAATTTTTACCAACTTTTATAAATTTTTTTTTAGTTTTTTATTTTTTGTAAAAAAACTGTCAATTCGATTTTTTTCAAACTTTAACTGAATGTTGACAACAAGATTTTTTGAAAGATAAAAGTAAATTAAAGCCAATATCTCAAAGTTTTGAAAAGATATTTGAGTCGAAAATCAATTTTTACCAACTTTTATAAATTTTTTTTTAGGTTTTTATTTTTTGTAAAAAAACTGTCAATTCGATTTTTTTCAACATTTTTCAAAATGTTGAAAACAATATTTCCTATAAGATAAAATAAGCTTGAAGCCTAAATTTCAAGTTTTTGAAAAGATATTTGAATCGATATTCTA
Organism: Eupeodes corollae; assembly: GCF_945859685.1. NCBI lineage: Eukaryota > Metazoa > Arthropoda > Insecta > Diptera > Syrphidae > Eupeodes > Eupeodes corollae. The sequence continues at coordinate 268,899,024 of NC_079147.1, forward strand.
TTTTTACGATCTTTGAGTAATGTTTTTTTTTAGATTTTTATTTTTTATAAAAAAACTGTCTATTAGATTTTTCTCAAAATTTTATCAGATGTCAAAAACATTATTCCTCGTTGCACAAAATTGTTTTAGAGATGAAATCATATTTCAGTCGTAAAATTTTGGAGGTGACAAATTTTTTTTTTCAGTTTTATTGATTTAAAAAAAAACCGTTATATTGATTTTTTTCAAAAAATATACCTGTTTGGTATCACGTTACAATATATTATATAAAATTTAATTCAAGTCTCTAGCGTTTTTGGTTCGTAAGATATTAAGGGTTAACCAAAATTTTCACCTTTTTTTCAAACTGCTATGGTAAATAAACCACCCACGCAATTTTCTTGAGAGCCCTTTCTGCATCTTTCTGCCTTATTATCTGTATAATAAAATTTATTTGAAGTCGATATCTCTTCTGGTTCTTGAGCTATGGACGACGAAAAAAACGTCGCGAACGTACGGACGTACGGACGTACGGACGTACGGACGTACAAACGTACGTACACACGCACGCACAGACATCTTTCTAAAAATCTTTTATTTCGACTCTAGGGACCTTGAAACGTCGAGAAATGTCAAAATTTTCAATTTGACAAATCGGACCCATTACAATAACTTCCTATGGGAAGTTAATAAATACATAAAGTTGAAATTAAAAAGAAAATATAGATTTAAATTAAAGAAGCTCACAAAAGCAAATATACCCTTTTTCTGAACAAAATTGATGGGGTTATTCTCTGCAATTCGATTGGTAGAAAAAAACGAAAAAACGAAATACAGACACGAAGAACGATTTTTCTGGAATAATACGTGAGTAGCACGGTAATATTAGTCGCAAGCCTCTTTGTGAGTGGCCAAACCAAAGTAGTTCTTCCAAGTAGCTCGGACAATTTTTTTGAATTATGTTGTGAAGTAGAATCACATTCTAACGTTTAAGATAGTTTTCCAATCTTAAACCTACAAGAGAATTTTGAAGATGAGAAGTACTGACGAATCGCGGTATGCCAAAAATGAAACGATTGCAATCATTGAAAGCAACATTTAATTTTCGCTTACATTCTAAATATAAATCGGAAAAAAAGGCGAGTTATAAGTAAAGAATGGTAGTATTAAACTTTTAACAAGGAAATGAGATGATGGTCTTAAGGATATAAGTGTACCATATATTTTTCGTATGGCATCTTGGATTGCATCACAACATGTTAAACGGTTAATTATAACCCAAGTACCTAATTTAGTCACATAATCAACACTTTGTCCATTTAAAATTTTCATAGGCAGGTTTTCATTATTAATTTGTCTTGGAGAACAACGCATGCTCACTGTTTTTGAAGGGTTAAGAAGCAATTTATTTGAAACGACCCATTTCTGAATATAAGCTAAGTCATTATTTATTTCATTAATACAGCAACCCAAGTTGCTCTGGTCACAACAGTTGTAGATAATAACATCATCTGCATACATATGTATGTATATGGATGTTCCGATGTCAGTTTTCATTGATTAACTTCTATTTAATAAATAGCTCTGAAAGAATTGAATGGCCGTCCTTGAAAAATTGAATTTATTGCTTAACTTCGACAAAAGGATATGGTAGTTTATGCTATCAAACGCTTTTGAAAAGTCAAGCAGAACCATTATACCAATTTGTCCACAATCCAGAAGTTCAAAAAAATTTGTTTGTCCTTTAGTTAAAGGATTATGAAGTTCCAAGAAAGTTATTATTTGGTCAGCCAACATTTTTTCTGCAACTTTGCTAAAAAATGGAAGTAAACTTATTGGCCTGAAGTCAGATGGTTCAGTTAGATTGTTCTTTTTAGGAATATGTAGAACTATTGCACTTTTCCATTGATCTGGGATCTCACTGTTATAAATTGATGAATCAATTATGTGTAGTAGTGGCGCTATAATGACAGGTACAATTAATTTAATAAACTTTGGAGTGATGTTATCCGAACTTGCAGCATTAGAGTGAATCGACTTAAAAGCACTTATTAAGTCACGAGACTCAACACAATTAAATTCGGAAGTATTATCATTTTCAGTGAAATGTAAATTACGTGTGGAGCTAGGCATAGGTTGAACAAATACGGACTTCAGCACTTGTGAGTCTCAGGAGCATTTAGATGAGTTTTTGTCCCTAGTTACACCAATTTCCTTAAGGTTTCTCCAAAGCTCGAATAGGTCTTGTAACTCGGTTGCGAGAGAAGATTTAGTGGTTCTTATTATACGATGAAGGTTTTCTTCTATATCTTCTGAAAAACTAATCCCTTTCAAGAATAAGCATTTCGATTTTGTAGTTATACCAAGGACAATTTTTACTTTTAATTCTTTTTGTACTAGTGGTATATATTCATTGTATAAATCAGTCAGTAAATTATTAAAAAGAGAAACTTTAGTTGAAATTCCAGTTCACATTATTCCGAACATTATCTTGTATATCAGTCAAGTTTACTAATCTATATGACCGATAACTAAAGGTTCGGAAACTTCTTGAGTGTTTAACAACAAAATAAAAATTCATGAATAAAGTCAGAAGTAGGCCTTATTTGTTCAAAGCAAACAACTTTATCATTTGAGGATGTTAAGAACATATCAATAAGCGACGGATTATTTTGAGATTGAAAACAAGTTGACCAAACATTATTGATGACTGAAAGACCAAGTTTATCACAAAAATAACGAAATAATCTAGTCGTGGCACTGTTTTCGAGTTGATTAACATTAATATCACCACACCACCAATCAGAATATGGTTGTATCTGTTACTTTAATTTAAAAGCGTTTTTCCTAATTCAAATTAAAATTCTTCTTTAAATAAACTAGGAGGACAGTATACAACGACAAAAGCGCATTTTTCAACGCTGTTAGAGATATCAACGCATAAAAATTCAATTTTGGATTAAGAATATGCAGAGATATGCTTTGATAAAATACTTTTTCTTACAAAAATACACACAATACCTCCTCGTTTAGGTCGATCATTCCTAAACAGTTTAAAACTAGGAAAACTAACAAGTTGAGAAGAAATTTTCTCATGTAACCACGATTCTGACACCATTACAACATCCAATTACACGGACAAGCCGATTATATTGACATATTAAAATGATCAAAGTGTAATGTCAGTGGAGCGTTTTTGAGCATTGCGACGAAATTAGAGAAGATGGTTTTAGTGGTACATGAGGGCAAGACCAAGTGTATGCTATTATCGTTCAATGTCCATTGAACGACGACGTGATGTCTAGGCAAAACAGCACCATTGGAAGCTGTAACTTCGAGGTAGTTAAGAACTTTGTGTATAAATTAAGACAACGACACCAGCACTGAAATTAAGCGAAAAATAACTCTTGCAAATAGCTGCTTCTATGGACTTAAAAGGCAATTGAGTAGTAAAGCCCTCTCTTGAGCATCTAAAACCACTATCTATTAGACGTTCATCATCCCAGTTCTCATTTATGGGGCTGAGGCTTGGACCCTGACAAAGAAAGAGTCAGAAAAACTTAGGATGCTTCGAGAGAAAAATTCATTGAATGATTTTTTGTCCCGTCTGCATAGATGAAGAGTGGAGAAGAAGATATAACGAAGAACTGTACGGGCCGTATAGTGACATTGACCTGCTTAAAAGAAAAAAAGTCCAACGACTTAGATGGCTAGATCATGTAGAGCAAATAAACATCAACGCTCCAGCCCGGAATAGATTAAGACCGCGACTCAGGTAGCGCACGCAGGTGGAAGAGGACCTCAACCAACATGGCGTGTGAAACTGGAGACAGCTTGCTAGTATTCCAGGGCAACAATAGGAAGTTACCAAATTTTGAATTTATTAAAATTAATATTAGAAAAATTAATTTAAATAATTTATTTTCGTTATTAGAGTTTAATGGTATTTCAAGTAGGAAAATGGTTAAATATAAACAATTAAAGAAAATTAGCCAAGTTATATTTTTTTGTTTTTTTGACTACAAAATACTTAAGTTATTATAATACTTAAAACTATTTTATTTTATTTCTCAATCCTTACAACTAACTAACGAATTATTTTATTCACTAATAAGTCATCGTTTTATATCAAATCAATCATCATGTTGCAATAAACCAAAAAATGGTATGTTAATAACAAGACATTGATTACAATGCTTGCGTAAAGGAAGGAACTTCTTTTTCGCAATAGCTACTACAAAAGTCAAACCATCATCATCCAAGCATATACCTAACCTACCTACTTTGTCATATGTCTTTAACTCTGTCACCTCAGGGAGATGTTACACATGATGTGGTGGGTATAAAAGAAAAAAAAAAAAAACATGGATTAATAAAAAAACGAAACGAAACAATCTTTAATAGAAATAAAAACAAAACAAACAAAACAACGAATTAGTTGATTTTGTTGCGATATCAAAAATCATATGTACATATGTAATTTAATAATATAAGAGTTAATATAGACTCTAAGAAAATACGTACATGCACATATATTCCAATCAGTGATTTTGTAGTCCACGAAACCATGCCCATTACAAAGTGTCGGAACTTCATTATAACAACAATGATTTTGGTCAATATCTTTAACAAGACTAATAATGTATTTGTTATTATTTCTTTTCCTATTACATATTCATATATACCTAACATAGATTATTATTATTAAACAAGGTGTACAATAACCAGACTTAATATAGGTCTACTCTCTTGGTTGTTTCACGATGTATTATGTCTTCAACCTGTCTGTTGGCTAATTTTTTTTTTATTTTTCTTATTATTATTTTTTTTTTGTTTTTAACTTTTCCTTAATCGAGAAACTCGTGTTTACTTCAGTTTAAGGTGCTCAATTTAACGGTCAATGCATTGAATATGCAAGCGAAGTTTCCTTTCAAATGAAATGGTGAAATATGAAAAAGGCAAGTTTTTCGCTCAGCTCTTTTGTTTTTGTTTCGTTTATTTTGTTTAGTTTTTGTGCTATTTCTTTTTTCAGTGTTATGGTTTTTTCTTCCGTCATATATGAAATAGTTTTATGCTAATTGGGTAGAGTTTTATCATTTTTGTCACAAAATTATCTGCAAATACCAGATTGTATGTGGTATGAGAAGTGCTAAATTTTCAACACAGCATGACAGGTTTTGACTACTTGCAATCTTTTTTTTTTATTTTCTATGCGTATATGCAAATGTAGATTGTATAAAGTCGAATATTGATTGCAATAAATTATGTCTTACATACAACTAAATTTTTGTAGATTTTTTGTTACGATATTGCTGAGTGTCTAGATACTAATAACTGATAGAGATGTGAAGTAAATTTGTTGCTATCTCGATATGGATAGTGTTTGGAACATGAATTTTTAGGGATTTATTTTATTACAAGAAAATATTGTCTCTGAATTTTGTGGATATAAATAATTATGGAGCTTTGGATATTTAATTTCTTCTTTTCTTTTTGCTGGAAATATAATAATCTTAAAAATATTTGCCAAATTTTAATGACTGTTGTTTAAATAAGCTTTAAAATAATAGATGAAAGATGTGAACACAAATAAAAAGCAACAAACAGAGAGAAATTTTACGAATTATGAAAAGGTAATAATTTTCAAATTTTGCGTAACAGTTTTTTCACTTGCGATTCTTTTTTTTTTAAATTCAATTATTATGATTGTTTTGATTTTAATTAGAGAAAAATCTCACGATGGGATGGGATAGTTAAAAATGAAGATAAAAATTATTATATTCAAATATCTTTAAATAAGAAATTGAACTTTTAATACATTAACTCGTATTGTGTCACCAAATATGCGAATGCTGGGCCCGTATTGCGTAAGCCCAAACCCGCATTAATCCTTTCTCTTAGCAATCCAGAACTCTGTGTTAATGCTAAAATAACAATTAGATTTGAACATTTGTATATGTTCTTCTCTTTGCAATAAGCATTTCTAGCTTAATACTTACTCTGTCTTATGTCTTTAAAATTATTATTATTTATGCTATATTTTATTTATTTTACTATGTTCCCATGCTTATTATGGATCAGATCATCCTTTAAATTAAGAAACTCAGTTAAATAAAACAAAAATCTCTAAAAGTTAAATTCATGTTATTTATATGTAAATGAAATTCATTCATAACTCAAATCATAATATTTATCTACATATAATTTATGAATAAACATTTTTTTAAAGAAAATATTAAAATATTCAAGGGAAAGGTCAAACTAATTTACACTATAAAGATACTTTAGGCAATATCAATACAATTAAAAATATCAATTTCGTGACTAGTGGCGAGTTTTTTGTTTGTATTAATAATAAAACCATTTGATCTTAGCTCCATATAGTTATTGTATAAGATAATTAAAAGTGTTTACTAAAAATAGGCAAAACAAAACACCTCTTATTAAATAAAAGAATATTGTTATGAATGAATAAAATCTTCTAATTCAGAGAATCAAAACATAAATTATCACGCTATGATCATTCACTAATTCAATCGGTTTCTATGCGTACATTTAAATCTATAGCAAGGCCTTAAAATACAAAAATTATATTTATCGCCAAAAGCAGATAATTAATTGTGCGTATATCTTTAATCACAATAAACTGTCCAAGGTGGGTCTATATTATTTAAATCACCTTAGGCTAGATAACGAAGATGACAAAAAAGTTGCACGCAAATTTTGAATACACAAATTAAAAACTAAAAACAACATGTTGACATAAGCACGCAAAGAACTGGGTTCAAATTTTTTTTTATTTTCAAAAATATCGTATTTCTTAAAATGACTCATGTAGAATATTTCTTAAAAGTCACTTAATATGTACAAAGAAAAAAAATTAAGGTTTGGCTGCCAGTTGAGGGTGGGTTTTGAAAACGAAGCTTTTTTTGGTTAAAATTGAATTAATTGATCTCGTATCAAACTTGTTTTATAGACTAAAAACAGTAATAAACTGAAACGTTATAATAAATTTATTTATTCACACAAATATATTTTCAAAATAGTCAAGCCTCAAATACTGAAAGAATAACAAACCTAACCCAATGAAATGACTAAATGGGAGTTTTTAAACTTAGTCATCCTTTTTATTATAATATGAAGATAAATTATTTGAAAATTTGGAATATCATTAATAAGTAATTTAAACTACTTAAGATCACCTGCTATAGATCTTAGACATTGTTCTTCTATAGAACTTTCACAATATTTGTTACTATCTGTATTCGTTGTAATTTAACTAAATTATGTTTATTATTTTTCAACAAAAATTGGTTTACTTTATTTTTAATTTTATTTAAAAAACTGATAAATTAAAATTTGTGATCTGAAAAATTTTGAAAGCCGAGTTTCAATTGCAAAACTTGAGACGTTAAACTTTAAAAGTAGAATTTTTTGCAAAATTTACGATAATTTAATCTGTTTTTTTTGTATAAAAACTTAATTAAGTCTTTAAAACACAATTTAAGCAAATAACATTCGGTTGACAAAAATATCATTGTTTTTCTCAAGATTACTATCGAAAATAAAAGCTCTCAATAGATTCTCTTATATTTAAACAAATTTTAAAAGAAATGTTTTTGCTTTGGTGTACTGGAAGAGGCTACAGCACGCTTTTGGTTGAACGGCTCAGCTCGTCGAGTGGGGTGATTCTAATGTAACTGATGTACTCGTAACTGACACAAGCCTGAGAACTTTGATATATTGATATCAAAGATGATGACTCATTTTTAGAACTTCAGTTTCTAAGCTAGCATTTTGATCACTATTATCATCCACAATTTCGATTTCTTTAACATTGTTGCTATCAAAAATTTCGGGTTCAAGGATTACTCGATCTGCATCATTCCAGGACTCCAAATAATGTGTAATAAATTCAGTCTGAAAAAATTATGTAAGACCTTATAGTTTTTGCAATTTAAAATTTTGTTTACCTCTGGAAAAAAGTGTTTTTCATAGTAGCACCCGTATTTGCTACAACGATCATATCGTCTTCATTACGGAGAGCTGATAAAGGAATATTACCTCCTCATCAAATTCTTCATCTGAACTTGGAGTAATTTTTTTACTCTCTGAAATTCGTTATTTTGTTCGTAAGAATACCTAATGGACTTGAAAAAAATGTTCGTAACGATCATCCGTTATACCGGCATTCGTTATACTGGACCACCACCGTAGTTTAAAAGAAAAAGGATTTAGAGAACTTGATTTTACAATTTGATTTTACTCTACTTTAATTAAAATAAAATCCTAAATATTTAATTTTTTTTAAGGTTAAAACAAAAATTTTGAAGTTCTTTTTAATTTTAATTTTTTTTTTAATGGCAAGGACATGTGTAGGGAGATGATTATTTGTTTTTTAATCATAGCCTCGGATTTGTTTTATTTAGATATAAAATTATATTTTTTTTTTAAGATTACGCAAACCTGGAACTGGTAACTTTTGATCTAGTAGCAGATTGAAAATAGCAGTCCAAATCTTCAGGCCATTAGTCAGAGATTTTTGTGAGGAAGTTGGAAATCTGGGATAACATCAAAAGTTTGAACAGGGTCGTACCATTTTGAATCTCAGCTGTCTATAGAATTAGGTACAGCCAGTTGTTTTGGGAGGTAGAGATTCAGAGTTTGAAAACCTTGTTCATGTGAAAGTTCATTTTAAACTCACAGCCAGCCATTAGCTTGGCTATATGCCAGAAACTATGTAGTGGTTGTGGTGGAGAGATGGACGGAAGCACCCACTGAATTTAAAACTCACCAGTCACAAGACATAAGTACTTTAGGACACAACTAACGACCACCAATTTGAAGATGTATATTAAAACTTTGCTAACCTTCACACCCTAGCGGTTGCTTATATACAATATACATATGTACATAAAATATACACACAAGACTTTTTTTTAAATTAAATTTTTCTTCATTGACAATTTTTTTTTCATATACTACATTTATCTTATATTTAGTTTTTTACATTGAAAATAATGTTTAGTCGAACATGAGGTGTACTGGGAGGTGGCAAGAACCACCCCACGCTACGAGCTGAGCCGTGCAACCACAAGCGTGCTAAAGCCTCTTCCAGTATTCCAAATCATTCCCCCGTGGAGACCTGGCTCCTAACAATGGTCAACGGAATCTCGGACGTGGAAGGTCGAGCAGAAAACACTCTTGACTTGTTCCTTACCTCTGACCTTGATTATTACACTTTTAGTTTTCTATCTCCTTTAGACACATGCATCTGACCTTTGTGTTGTATCAGCAAATACTAGATATCAGTAAATATACAAATCGGCAATTAAGTCGATATTTCTTAAAAGATAAAAAGTTTGGAGTGGAAGTAAAAATCATTTTATAAAAAATGATGTAATTGTAGATAAAGCTCGGTGGATATGCATAGGGTATTAGTTTTTCATTGTTTACCCTAGAAAAATCAAAACTTAGGTAGACAAAACCAAGACCAAAGGTTAATAAATTGGTAGCATTTGTTAAGTCTTCGTAGGTTAGAAAGAGGAACTCACTCGAAGCATTTTTCCAAAGACGAGATGGTAAATCTTATTGTACAATGGGGAATAAGGAACCTCGTGGAATTTAGTGCTTCGAAAACCTAATGCTCTCTTGAATCGTTAAGGTGAGATAAACCTTGCTATTATCCATGGAAGGCACTTGCATCAATGAGACCGAAAATCTCGATATTCTCGGTATGTGTGTCACTAACCACCTCATATGCAATAGGTGGCACAGGCAGGGCTCGAACCCAAGACCTCTCGTATAACAGTCCAACGCACTAAACATCATGCCACGGGTAGTACTACTAGATACTCAAATTACTATTGGAAAAATGAAAATTGACATGTAATGAACGTGTCTACAGCAATTCATAGACGGACTTTTTATGACATTTATAAACGTCAGATGAACCTAGAATAAAATTAAAGTAGCTATTTTGTGATTTTAACTTTGTTAAAAGAAAACATTAAATCTTACGCAATCGAAAACAATCTTGCGTCATTACCTTATGATTCTGCTGTTTGGATGATCTTTTTGAATTCCATATTGAAGGTGCCACATAGTCTTGTATTTAATTCTCCAAAAGTTTTTAAACTAATTGCGCTTATTTTCACTCTCAGACTTGCAATAAATTAGTTTATTTTGAAAATATTACTAATTTTTAACAACTTCTTTTTTTGACAATGATCTCATCCTACCAAAGTTCATTGAATTTAAAATTTTATTACAAAAGTTTATATGTAAAATTGTAAGCATCCATATATTCTGATACTGGTGTTGATATTTTATTCGATTTAACCTTTTATTGTTTTGAGTGTCATCGTTTTGTTATTATTGAGATATAACATATGATAAAACAAAACGCGTTTCCGTTTTCTTGAAAATGTCATTTAACATACAAACGTCCAAAGTTGATTCACCTAATTTTCAGGTTAATAATATACTCGTAATAATTATCGATCGTTGATCCAAACAATTTCACAAACCAATCCATTCAATTGAATGAATTATATTTGAAAATAAGTATGAACCCCGAATTTGTATTTTAAATACCGATTGTTAAACAATATTTTTATTAAACTGACCTCAATAAATCGAACACAAATCGCTGATACACAAACAAAAATATAAGTGATTGGGTTAATCGTACAAGGACCTTTATGGGTTATTGGTTTTCTTTAGTTGATGACCTTTTTTTGACCACAAGGACCAATGAAATTTTGTAAGAATAAGTATAAATTATATACAAATTTTGAACACCTCCAAATAAAGCCTCTCAAATTTCACTCCTAATGAATGACCCAATGAATTTGAGCTGAAGGACTTGTATGTTAATTAGATGAGAGTTTTGAAATAAAATAATTCTTGATTTAATAAAGGTCATAGTTTTAATGGATCATGTGTTTTTTTATGACACACTAACAATTATGCATAACTAATTTCAGTTGTCATTGTTATTGTTATCTGTTTTTTTTTTTTTTTTTTGAATATTATTGAAATAAAATTTGTTAAGATTGATTTTGTTAACAAATTTGTGTGGTTATTGAAATCATAAAATTACGATACAGCGCAAAAGTTCTTTGACACCAATTCTAAGAAATTTGTGATGTTTTTTAGTTTTTGTGTTTTCTTCTTTTGTTTTGGTTGATTTATTTTCATTTAAATTTATATCTACAACTTTTTGTATGTTTGAATAAATTAAATTAAAAATTAAAAGTAAGTTTATGTATTATCTAATTTTTTTCTTTAACTATAAACAATCTCAACTAAAAAATAATAAAGTAGAAAGGTTTTTTTCTTCAAATGTATTTTTGTGAAGCAAGCAAATTTAAAGTATAATAAGTTAGCAACAGACAATTTTGGACTTAATTAAAAGTTAATGATGCGGTTTTAGGATTTTAATGGGTTAAATTTGTCGCATAATTTATTTAACGTATATTTGATGACAAAGTTTACCAAATTAAATACAAATGTAATTCAGTGTGCCTATATTTAATGCGTTATGATTTCATTAAAAACTTGTGATACAATTTTTGTAATCGACTCACATATTAATTTATTTAAAGTTCGAGTAAAATTGAATTATAAAATTCGTATAAATGACTTCTTTTTTCATGGAACCATTCTTATGCGAAAGATAGCATTAAGAAAATAAGAGAGTTCTGGAATATTGCAGGGAAAGCTTACGATACGATACTGCTAAAGAACAAATTTCTGTAATTGATAGTTCGATGGAAGTTAGGCTCCTGTTGGAGTGAGTTTAGAGTTTTATAGGTTACGGATATATTTCATGTAGCTATTCCACGGTAAAAAAGAGTGAGATAAAAGATATCACGAAAGAGGCGTTTATGCAACGTAAATAAATCGACGATGCTAGCGTAAGTAGACACTTGGGAAAGACACAAATGTGTGTTCGTAATTCAGTATATTGTTTGTTATTGGTGTAGCCAATAAAGTCGTCAATTTTTAAGAACACAGTTGGTTTTTAAACCTTATTATCTTTTTTAAAAATATCTCTAAAAGCTCAATGTACAATTCTAAGACCTCTGTTACACGTAACAGTTTGTTCGTACGGTTCAATTCAGTAGAATAATGTAGACAGCCAAGAAGGCAAAAACGCGGTCGCTATATATTCCAGTCGGTAAGAAATTGACCGTACATTGTAAATACTGCAGCTGCTTTTAGTCGTTAACTTGCTACTACGACATCATCTGACTTGGTTTGCATCAAGACAATTAAGGGGAAAACGATCTTATGAACTTAACAGTCTTAAACATATTTTGTTTTTAATTTTGAAAATTAATTTCGAACATATTTTCATTGTGAAGCTATCGGTCATTATTCTTTCCCATCATCAAAAAGCCGTGTTTGTAAGAAATGATGTTGTCCAACTTTAGCCACAATATGGTTTAGCACTAACACAAACTTTAACTTCATGTGGTTAAAATTTTCAATAATTAAGCACAAATCTAGACAACTTTAACTTTTAACACATTTTATGCTCTGTCCGACTCCAACCAAAGCATTTTTGCCCAATTTAACCACACTGAAATCTTTAATTGAGGCGATTTCCATGCAGACAATTCTTCTTGACTTCGCATTTCTGGCCAGACAATACTCGAAGGAAGGTATGCTGAAGTTGCTTCTGTGTTAATAACTCTGCTTGTTGACGAGCCAACTCAAGCAACACCCTAGACTTGTTTCTTGCCTCTGACCCTAACAAACACACAATCCGTGTTTTACCGCTTCTAGATACATTAGACCATTGCAGCGTATCTGCGAAGTTCTCATGTCAAAAAAACTAGTGAAAGAAAAAACTGCAATATGAGAAAGCCAACTGAGACGATCTTGACGAATTCTTTATTAACTTACTGGTTAGTTTCTTGTTAGTGACCTTGAATTCAGTGTAAATATGGATACAAACTTATTTTTTTGTGTAATGAAAGAATTGTGAATCAATCAAACTCAAAGAAAACACATGGTTTAATTCGATCTGTAAAAAGGTTATTAGGATCAGAAGTGTAAGTTTCAGAATGACATAGCCAACATCACTGAAGAAAACCGGCATAAGTTTAAACAAACTAAAAAGACCTGCAGAAGACAATGACCCAAAGGCAGTACAAATTTCTCGTAATTTGTAAATGTAATCGTTTGTTCTTACGCTCTTTTCCAATGACACCCTTTTGTTAGCTCGGTTGATACAAATAATTTGCTTGCAGCACGCTACCAACGATTTTATGGAAAGAATCTTCTCCCGCACTGATATCCTTGCTAGAGTACTTAAATCTTGAAATTCACAATCCACTAGCCCTTTTTGAAGTGGTGTTCTACAATGCTGGAGAATACAACGAGGTAAGCTTGCCTATCTAGCCTATTCTACTGGTCTCTTTCGGAGTGGGTGGAAAACAGCATTTAACGTCTCTTCTTTCGAAGATAAAAGAAACGCTGATTAATTATCAAATGTTCAAATGGTAGACATGTGCATTCAAGAGGACACAAGCATCCACAGGTTTTTCTCAAAGCCCACCTCTGTCTATCAACTCCTACTCTCACCTCCCCGCGGTGAATATCGGGTGCCTAAAACCTCAACTGGAGATTGGGTTCCAACCCCAGTGGAAAGTTGTTGGGGACAGCAAACGAGAGAGGAGGGGAAAGGTGTTTCCACTAAGGCACCTCTCCTTATCCAGATGGCAGCGAACGAATTCTCGAGATGGAATCAACGGTGGCGTCTACAGTTCCAGTAAGGTTGAACTGCTTAGTGAACACCTTATAGGACTTCTTCGACATATTCGGAGCCCAGGCCTGTAAGGAGTGGTTTATGCGGCTCCCCGTCCTTGGAGTTGCAGCCGAACAACTAGCGGAAGCCTTAAACTGCTGCAAGGCAGATATTACCGCCATCCAAGAAGTGTGATGTAATTAAAATTGTCTTAGGAGATTTTAATGCCTAGCTACGAAGAGAAAACATCTTTGGTGGTATAATCGGGAGATACACCCTGCACGACACCACCTCCGACAACGGATTCAGGCTGATCGATTTCGGGGCGAGACGTTCTGGTAGCTAGTACGCAGTTCACACATCTCAATATCCACAAGGGCACATGGAAATCTCCTGATCAATGAACCGTCAACCAGATTGACCACATTGCGATCGATGCACGGCACTTCTCCAGTATACAGGATAACCGAACATTCCGATGGGCCAACATTGACTCGGACCACTACCTCGTTGTTGCCAAGGTACAGCTACGGATAGTACTGTGAAAAGATTCGACGTTAGACGGCTGTAATTGCAAGAGACTGCCATGTCCTTTTCCGTTTTCCGATCGAGTCTCTAATAACCTCTAAAGGAGTCCTATGCTGCCTGCATTAAGCATTGAAAACCAGTGGCAACATTGCCTTGCAGCCATCAGAGATGAGGCCTCTGAAGTGCTCACACGGTTACCACAGTGAAACCTCTGGTTTGACGACGATTGCCGGCAAGAGCACGCAGCGAAACAACAGGCATACAAAACGGCGCTACACAGGAGGACAAGAGCTGCTCGTGAGCTCTACGAGCAGAAGAGGAGAGAGGAACACCGTCTTCTTAGATGGAAAAAATGATAGCATGAGAAGCGGATGTCATAACAGGAATGAGGTGCGTACATTTTACCAAAAGGTAAAAAGAACATCCCACGAACCGAAGCCCATAAGGACGATCAGAGGAACATCGCAATAGAACCGCAGTCTATGTTAAGAATATGGATAGACCACTTTTCCAAATTATATAACGGTGATGACGAACCAAATTTCACTCTATGGAAGATAGAACCACTCAACCTAGGCGACGCAGATCAACAATTCAGCCTACCCGACCTTGACGAAGTGAAGATAGATATATATAAACTTAAGTCAAACAAAGCTGCTGGAGCTGAAGGCATCGCTGCCGAACTATTCAAAGCAGCAGGCGATGACTTGGTACGGAGCATGCACCAACTCATCTGCAAAATATGGTCGGAGGAAAGCATGCCCGATGAGTGGAATCTCAACATAGTTTGCCCGATACATAAGAAAGGAGATTCTCTAAACTGCGCCAACTACAGAGGCATCAGACTCCTTAATGTAATGCATATAAGATCCTCTCTGTTATATAATATCCTCTCTGCCGTATTATGTGAACGTCTGAAGACATTCGTCAACAACCTGATAGGACTTTATCAGTGTGGCTTCAGAGCAGGACCAAATATTCACATTACGGCAGATCTGGGAAAAAACCCAGGAACTTCAAATCGATACCCACCATATCTTTATCGATTTTAAAGCCGCGTATGACAGCATCTATAGGGAAGAGCTCTACCGAGCAATGTCTAGTTTTGGCATCCCTGTCAAACTTATCCGTTTGTGCAGAATGACGATGGAGAATGCGCGCTGCCCTATCAAGGTCAAAAAAGATCTCACCGATGCATTTGATGTCAAAAAATGTTTTAGACAAGACGATACAATGTCATGCGACTTCTTTAATATCGTTCTGGAAAAATGGTACAAAACTCAACCGTCAACACTAGAGGCACAATCTTCCAAAGGTCCATCCAACTAAACGGATACGCAGATGATATTGACATAATTGGAAGATCAAAGCGTGATGTCAGTAAAGCGTTTTTGAGCTCGAAGGAAGCGAAGAAGATGGGTTTAGTGGTCAATGAGGGCAAGACCAAGTATATGCTGTTATCAAAAAAGGACATTGAACAACCACGTCTTGGAAAAAACTTTACTATGGACAGTTATAACTTTGAGGTAGTTAAGGGCTTTGTCTACCTAGGCACCGCTATTAACACAGACAACGACACCAGCGCTGAAATCAAACGGAGAATAACTCTTCCAAATCGCTGCTTCTTTGGACTTAGAAGGCAATTGAGAAGTAAAGTCCTCTCTCGAGCATGTAAAATCACCATCTATAAGACACTCATCATCCCGGTTCTCATTTATGGCGCTAAGGCCCGGACCCTGTCAAAGAAAGATGAGAGCGTCTTAGGATGCTTCGAGAGAAAAATTCTTCGACTGATTTTTGGTCCCGTACGCATAGATGGAGAATGGAGGAGTAGATATAACGACGAACTGTACGGGCTGTACAGCGACACTGACCTAGTTAGCAGAATTAAAGTCAAACGGCTTAGATGGCTGGGTCATGTAGAGCGAATGGAAATCAACGGGCCAGGCCTGAAGGTCTTCGAATCCAATTCCGAGGGCCGGCGCAGAAGAGGAAGACCGCGACTCAGGTGGGGAAAGACCTCAACCAACTTAGCGTGCGAAACTGGAGATAGCTAACTAGCTCAAGCTCAATTCAACATCACATGTTAATGTAGGAGTCTACGAACAAACCCCCTTCTTGAAGTTTTTATTTTATGTCAAATTGTTTGGTTGAAATTTTGAAATCGACTATAACATTACACAGACATATTTTCTTGATTTTGATTGTCAACTATTAAAATCAGCCTACACGACTTAAACCCTAGTCTGAGTTTCGCTATTTTTTTTTTTTTTAATTTTTTGATAAACTATTCTGGCAAATATTCCATTGTATCAACTTTCAAATAAAAAAACTGGACTAATGCGAATCGTTTTTTTGTAATTTTTCACTGTATTATGTATGGAATACCAAAAAAAAAAACACGTCTAATGCTCTAGTGAAATAGCCAGTTGTATTCCTCCAATTACAATTTAACCGTAATACCCGTACTTCTGGAAATTCTCATCAGTTTACCCTTGAGCCCAACTTTGGAAGTAATGTTAAGTATAGGGATTCTTTCTTTAGCCGTACTAGACGAATGTAGAATTAAGAATGCTCAATGTTCCCACTCATTACAATGTACAGACCCTTCTTAATAGCTCACACTGTTTTTAATCATTGTAAGGGTACTCATAACCCCATTAGTAAGCACTCAATATAACAAAATTAATTGTTTTATGTTTTCTATGTTTTCGTTAACTGCTTTGTAAAGTTCATATCAAATGAGCGAATGAAGCCCTAGAAAGGCGGCTAAAGGGTTAAATCTTCAAAACTTTAGTAACTAATAAATAGTCATTAATTTATTCATCAATTAATAGCAACAATTTGACACATTTAGAGCATTGTTTTCGGATATCTTTATTCATTTTTGTAAGCCCTTATGACGTACAGAAAAAGACCCTCTCGTGCGTCATTATAGCCTCAGGAAGACAATAAATAAACAAATACCTGTTACAACCTCGTATTTTAACATCCCATAGACCAGTTTTTAAACGTTTACATTCATTTTCGAAGTCTCTTGAAAAATTAATGGCATAAATGTATAAAATTAAGGGAACATTGGTTTTAACCAAAACAAGACGTTTTCTTTAATTAAAATATAACACAACAACGAACATTTGTTTTTCCCCCGCAAATATTTTGTGAATTTTAAATATTATTCAATCCAATACTATTTTGAGTTAATGGTCTTATATCACGCATATTCAAAGTTGATTATTTAACATTTTGTATTCAATATTAACTGCTTGACTCTACTAACTAATAGTTTCTTAATTGGTGTCTTCGCAGATTTCAACTTGTCAGTCATGATTATGCTCATATTTTTACTTTGGTCTACAGTAAAAGAAGAAGTAAAAGAAGCAAAGACGTCAAGCTTAGAAAATAATAAATCATATAATTTTTTGGTTTTTTGACATATTTATTTCTACCACCTCATAATTTATTTATTTTTTGTTTTAAATTTATTGCAATGGCGAAAAGAATCCATCTAGAAATATGGGTGAAAATATTATGACTAAAGACCACATCGAAACTAAACAAATGTGACAAGACTCAGAAAAGCATTTATCAATAAGAAAAAGAATCGTGTTCTTTTTTATCTTTTTGGTTGGCTTTGAAACTTATAAATGAATCAAATCATCAAACAAGGCTTGGATTGTTTTATTTATTTTTCAGATTTAGATTTTGATTCTGCACGCGCCTTATTATCAAGATGTTTCTAACAAGAATATATATATATCTTTTAAATATTTGTTTTTTTTTTACAATTAAGTTTTTAGATAATAAAAAAGTGGGATTGTCGTTCGCGTTCGGCGTGACTTATTCAAGTTTTGAATAATTTAGGATTAATTATTTCCGATTTTTGTTTGTTGTTGTGGTTTTGTTTTGTCTGGTTGGGTTTTTTAATGACCCATCCCATGCAGATGTCCAAAATTTGATAGAGAATAAAATTATTAATAGAGCTCACACGACCAACGAGTTTATTTAATTATGCAAATTTAAAAGAATTTAGTATTTTGGAATATAAAATTAGTTACCATGTGAAAGGATGTTTTGTAAAAGGAAAGATATTTTATATTTAAATATCTTACGTGGAGTTTACATCAGAATCTTTCAAGGTGACTTATTTTGACGTTTGGGAAACAAAATGTCTGCCTTACTTATTTATTTCTTTTTAAAAATGAGCACAACTTGTTCTTATCAATCTATTGGAAGATCTTAGTAAACATTGAAAAATAAAAAAGAGAACGGAAACATAACATTGAGAAGGCTGAATGTAGACTCTTCCAAACACATATTTCTGATAGAAAATGACATCTGCAGCAAAATGTCAGAGACATCCGACCAATGTTAATATTATTTTATTTTGAAATAAAAATGTGTGAATTCTCCTATCGTTTATAAATAACATGCATAATATAATATAATTAAATAAGATAATTAAAGTTGTACCTTATGTCTATTTAAAAAAATCATTTTTCCTAAAGTAACATACGTTGTACAAGATGGTGGTGTTATAATTTTTACAAATGGCGGCAAATGTCAATTCTATTTTGACATTTGTGAAATTAACATATGCAAATTAGATGTCAACATATTATTCAAATTGTAAAATACAATTCAAGATCACCAAATAAGACCTAAAATCATATGTTAATATTCTTTTTATATAATGATACGAAAAAGCACACACATATTTTATCCAATGACATTCATTGTTATTCGAGAGAACTTTATTTGGCAACAAAATAAGTTAATTTCAACAAAAGTCTTTCATTATTAAGAAGCAACAAAAGTTCCATCACTCACAATAGTGTTGTATAGTTGATGTTGTTGGCTAGACTATGGTTAGGTTGTAGATAGGTAAATATGCGTGATCCATCACACTTTACCTACCTACGCAATTGATGAATACAATGCATTGTTTTAGTAATTTAAGTGTGAGAACTTAATTTTTCTTAACATCGCATCATGACATGATGGAATGACATGACATTTGTGTAACTGTCCTTGATTTTATTTGTATGCTTGCTAAATTATCTGTAGCTTTTTTGTGCAACCCAATGACTTAATTTAAAAAACGAATATCAACTTAGTTTAGTTAGGTTTTGAACAAAATAGAGGATAATGATTCAAGGCTAAGTGAGAAATAAGTTGTGTATACAAAATTGGAGCAGTATTGGCCCATCGGAAAGGAAAATATAGGAATTTTTCTAAACCATATATTTATAATTTTAAATAAGCTAAAAATTAATTTCCACTTTGGAAACTTAAGCAAATCATTTTGTACATGTAACCTCGAAAATGTACATGTTTGTTGTTTTTTATTGGTAAAATAAATCAACTTTCCTTTTATTTTAATCTGTCAAAGTGTCGATTTCACTCCTTTCGCTTTCCATATATACCTATAAATTAATTTCTGATTTAAAATAGTTTTATAATGTGATTTATTTTATAATTCGCAGGCACTTAAGGGGTTATTGATACCCCTTATATGTTTGTATTTAAACAAAGGGAGAATGTGAGGAAAATAGGGAAGGATTTAAGAGGAGGGAAAAACAGAGTTAGCCAAAGCATTCCACATTCTCGATGTGCGGTTTAAGAAAAATAGATGTGTGTGACGGTAAGTACGTCCCAAATTGAGTTCAAGGGTAAACTGATGGGCATATCTGGAAGTACCAGTATTACGACTGAATTGTTTAAGGATATAATTCAACATGACATAAAACATTGCGGAGGTGTTCTAAGGATGTAAATGTTTCGACTATAGTTCTATCGCCTATCATTTTCAAATCCCTTTTTTGAACTCTATCCAAGAGATTTAAACCTGTTTTTGGGGCACCTACCAGATATGTGATTTGGACGAATGAATTCATTGTAGCCAGATCAAAATTTTCATGCGCCGTCCGAAAATTTCTAAGCACCTAGCAGAACATTTAGCAATGTTGATTATGTGATCTTTCCATAAGAGGTGATCTGTGATACACGTACCGAGTACTGAAAGTTGATTGGTTTTCTGGATGCATCCAAGAGATAGTGGCATAAGGACAATTACACAAATGGCACTCTTGGATAGTGGCATCTGGGGTATGCAGTTGGTATTGAACATCCGAAAAACAAGTACAAGGATGTGAATTTAGAAACAAATATGAAAAGCTGAGGGTGCTGTCGTTTATGAATATTAAGTAGAGAGTCGGAGACAAAACGGAGCCCTGAGGAACACCAGTATTTATTTTATGAGTTTCATAATTTGAAATCGTTCACTACAAGTTGTATTAGTATTAAGTTTCTGATTCAAAGAACTTATCCAACTGCATAGGTGCGAAAGAATATTCGTCCCATGGAATCGTTTGAGCCTTCAAGTGCAGGTTGAGTCACGACATTCATTGGCAGCATTGGCTTTATCAATCTACCTTAAAAAAGGATGTGATTAAAAACGAGCTTGAGGGCCGATGATGACTTAGTGTTGCGCAGGCGCACGTTCTTTACAAATAATCACATTTGTACTTCCATTGGGATATTGTAGTATTTTGTGGCATCATTTCTGGTCATGCAGAAATTTGGTTCGTTGAATAGGACTTAACTTATTCCGGGTTTCCTCAGTGGGGTTGGTTTTATAACAGCGGAAACTCACTTCTCTGAACCTAATAACCGCTTTTGATAGATTTTACTCTTTTTCATTCCACAAAGAATTAAGTTTGTAATCATATCTGCGGTGAAATCTACATTACTGTCGAGGAATCATAGTGACCACTTGAAACCGTCCCAGTTGGCTTTCTCATATTGTCAAACGGCTTTCATTGGAGTTTTTTCTTTAACTGGAATTTTTGGCATGGGAAATTTGAAGATAAGACACAATGTTCTGCGTAGAGGCGATAGTACATAATGGCAATATTGGTTTAAACAGCTAACGCACGTGTTTTGTGTTTTGTTTCACTGTTAGACATCTTTAGTTTGGTCTATAATTTAACCATGAATCGTCTTACAAACGAACAACGCTTGCACATTATTGAATATATCATCAAAATTAGTGCTCGGTTAAGAAAGTTCATCGCGCGCTCCTTCCATTTAATTGTGTTCAGGACAAAGCTCAATGAGTACGTAAATAAGCAGAATTGTCGATTTTGGAGTGAATATCAGCCAAAAGCATTGCAAGAAAAGGTCACAGTTTAGTGCGGTTTATATGCTGGTGGTATCATTGGACCGTACTTCTTCAAAGATGATGTGAATCGTAACGTAACTGTGAATGGTCAGCGCTACCCTGAGATGATATCCATTTTTATTTTGCCCAAAATGCGAGAGCTTGACTTCCATGACATGTGGTTTTAATAAGACGGTACCACATGCCACACAGCACACGCAACAATGGACTTATTTAGAGGCGAGTTCGGTGTACATTTTATTTCATGTTCGGGGCCGGTCAATTCGCCGCCTAGCTAATGCGATTTAGAGCCTTTAGACTATTTTTTGTGGGCCTATGTCAAAGCTCATGTTTATACAGCCAAGCCCGCTTCAATTGACATATTGGAACACAACATTAAAACATTTATTGGTAAGATACCGGCCAAATGTTGGAAAGAGTATGCCAAAATTGGGCTAAGTGGATGGACCATTTGAGGCGCAGTCAAGGTCAACATTTGCATAAAATAATCTTGAAATATTAAATTATAAGGACCATACTATCTATTCAAATGAATATTTTATGGATTTTTCCTTTTTTCTACAGCTTTTAAAAAATCTTCCTTTACTAACTGATACAAAGCTGCTTTTAACCTGCCGATAGAAAAGTTTTTTATTTTGTTTTTTACTTTAATAGAAAAATATTTATTTAGGTGGTTGAAGTGAACATCTAACACTGGTAGTTCTTATAAAGACATGAGTACATTTTTCTAGGGACTTTCGTACGAAAAATTTGGGTCTTGCATGGTGGTTGGTTTTTGTTGGTCGTAAGGTGGACATGATATTCGCCTGCTAACCGAATTGTGTCACCATAGAGAAGTTCTGCTGGAGTGGCACCCATAACTTTTTTGAAGGAAGTCCTCAAACCAAGCAAGGCGAGAGGCAAATCGCTCTTGAACGAGTTTGAGAGTAGCTGTAACGCCAGGGTGGGAAAGGCTGTTCAGGTTTCTGAGACCTGTGTTTCTGCTGCTTTCGGGGTAAAAACGGTCGGATCTTTGAAGACGATGTGTCGCAAAAAATTTCATATTTTGTTGTTCCAGGAAATGACAGAAGCTTCAAACGTAATGAAGTTGAGTTACTTCCTTAAAGCAAAGACTTCAGTTCGGCATCGTTAATCTGTTGTTTCGCAACCACTTCTAAATCAATTCAATGAGAAAGGTAAACTGCGTTTATCCTCGATAAGAAATCCGATACTTCGTTTTGATTTCCAGAAACGTGCAAAATTAATGTCGTGAACTGGCTGATGAAGTCGAGTTGCCGAATACGTCTTGGTGATGCCTTACTCAGGTTTTGCTGGATCGCATAAATCAGCGGCTTGTGGTCTGTGTAGATGGAGAATGATCTTCCTTCCAATAGGTGTTGAAAATGATTCACGCCCTTGTACATGGCCAAGAGTTCACGGTCGTATGTGTTCCGATTCTTCTGGGATTCAGTGAGTTTTTTCTAAAACAATTCTAGTGGTTATGAAGTGTTGTTCGTTATTTTGTTTACCACAGCCCCAATCGCACTATCCGATGCGTCAGTAAACAGATAAAGCGTTGCGTTTGGATTGGGATATGTAAGTACAGTAGCGTTGGTCAAATCTAACTTGCACTTTTCAAAGGCGATGTCGCTCTCTGGTGTCCACATGATTGGTGGGTTATCATTCTTCTTATTACCTTGAACGAGGTTAAAAGGATGAATTTGACTAACAATGGCATTTGACATTTTGTTTTTAGTCTTTGGCGGCAGTAGGTTTTTTTTAAATTTAACATTGTGTTGAACCTTCTCTGGCAAGGGTTTGATGCCATGTTAATCAACGGAGTACCCCAAAAATTTTACATTAGATTTTTCAAAATGGCATTTTATTGTAAGGTTATATTCACGGAGTCGAACAAAAACTACTTCAAGATGTTTTGAATGCTCAATCTCATCTTCTGACGATCTCATCTTCAATTGATGAGAAAAGAATAAAGGCAGTTAACTATAAACCTGAAGTGTAAACTCCTAATGATCGGTAGTTTCTTCAACCTTACTCTCGACTTGTGCCAAAACAATAAAAACGCATTGGATATATTGTTTTGGAGCGATCTGAAGAAAAATCCAGAAGAAAATAGCCACTTTAAGTTGCCCAGTGGAAGATTGATTTTGGCTGATCTAGTAAATCTACAACAGTTTAGAAGGTAGATTTCTGGATTTAAAAGCGTGAATAACGAACTAATAGTTTTCAGAAAGATATTAATATTGGATATACATATGTTCCTTAGTATATTTTGAACTTTAAATTTTCAGTGGTATCACAAAAATTTCCTATTGACTTTTTTTCAAGAAAGCGATTGTCAGTGTGACTGTAAAAAAATTGACCTAAGTCGAACATTTCAAGGTCTTACAATATAGTCAGTTTATGTCAGTTATTATAAAACTGTTTTATATGTCTCACAATTGTGTGAACTTATACAATTTTGTGTGACAACAATTTCAGACGTCAATGTCAAACGACATTTCAATTTTTCAGATGTCATTGTTCATAATTGTAATATTTGCATATATGTATATAATATCGAAGCAGCTACCCTTTAACAGTGAAATCGTTAGATTTTGGAAGAAATTTTGTGAATTTTGTAACCGGACAATTTTTCAGGAAAAGTTATTTGGACAATCTTGGCTCACATTCTTAGATCTATTACAATTATTTGTACATAGCTTAGGTTATCCATTTTAAACCGCTTAAATATTCCACACTATTTATCTACAATCATATGACCCCTGTTTTGCAAATCAATCAGAGTGACAAATAAAAACCCGATAAAAACTCGATTTTAATCAAACATAAATTGATTTATTTTATACCAATGGAAAATCGTGACTTGGCGACGAATTTGACATTTCTTTTAGTTAGAATTAGAATTGTATGTTCTTTTAGTTTTATTAGTAAGTGGGTGCAGTGCCTTACGGGAGCCTGTTCAAAAAAACTGCTCCTATTCTTGTTTAACGATAGCGTGTTGTGTCAATTACCGACCTTTACAAGGCAGCTTTCTCCATTTCAAAGAGCTTATGCAAAACAACATGTTCTTTAACAATATAAAAATAAAACAATCTGTGGTTCAAACAAAAATAAAACATTTGATTCCGGACTGGTAAGTTACCATATTACCTATATATCTAACCTATTCTAAATCTCCTGTAGACTTTGATCCATGTCGAACTTTAATCGATATATAATCAAGATAAACTAGTCTCATAAAAACAAACGACTTTTATGCAAATCAGGGAGACAAACAAAAAACCAAACGAATAAAAACATTATAAAGACAAGGTAAAACGCGAAAGTTTCAATACAATATTGCGCAACATCAGAAGGTAAAGCTCCACCCTCCATGCATAGCTTGAAATGAAGTACCTATGATTTAAAACAGTCGAAGAAAAAAACCGTTCAAATCCATCTTACGCAACTGATTACTGGCAAGAGACCAGACATTACCATCAGAGTGGTTGTCTTGAGAATAAGAATTACAAAAAGAAAAATCAATCCATAGTTTCCATCAATGGAAGTAGCAATAATTATATACATTTGCAGGTGCAAGCTCCACCCCTCCGCGCTATGAAATTTTTTGTTTGCTAATCGATATAAACAAACATCGAACAGCCTTGACTTAGCTATTTTCAACTTCTTGTTGTGACCAGGAGGCGGTTGAGAACGCGTCCGCACACGCCATATCACATTACTCACCACAGCACCAACGAACACCGCGCCGGCCGTCAATAGTGGCACCAAGTGCCCAGAATCTCATTAATTAGATACCTCGATACAGATAGATTTGTATCTGGACTCAACTTTTCTCTCCCTAGCTCGATGATCTTCGATGACCTTCACTATAGATCTCAAACTGTGAGTGTTAGCCATAGATTGATTACTTACAGCACCCCATGCCAAGGGTGTATCAATAATTCTCAACTTAAGAATATATCAATCAGTAACAAATAAAAATCCCAAGGCAAATGACACACCACATGCATTGCCATGCCACCACCTCAGCACTGCACAGCCACCTCCAAAAGATCTTTGGCGGGAAATCAAATTTATCTCGAAATCCACATCTTAATAGTTTTAATTAGTTCCAGTGCATTAGATTCATAACATTGCCTCAGGTATCCGACAGATATACACTTTAAAAGAACAATAAATCCGGGCTTTTGTTCATTAACCTATGGGGTTATACAAACTTAGATTTAGATTCAGATGATGCTTGATATGTCTTGAAGCAAACTACTGATGCAGTTTTAGAGCTTGGGAAGTTTTTTGGAATCAATTTTGATTGGAATTTGTCGGTCAAGAGAAGAAGAGCAATCAATATGTTTTTTTATATCATGAACTTAATTTCTTGGAATTTTTAGACCAAAACTTAACTTCTCTGAATTTTAAGATAGAATTTTTCCTCTCTACAAATGTGGTTACAACCATATATGTACATATGTATCTAATTTTGTATAAGCTTTGCATCTTATTAGAGGTCATTCTCTGAGAATTTCTGCAATTTGCATTTTTTGTGATAGATTACCTTCATTTTATATGGAACGAGTGTATGTCCGTTTTGTGCTCTAAGTCTATAAAAAAAAGTAACCTTAATGTATCATTAAATAATAGGACAAAGTATTCGAACCGGGTGGTACCGAACCGCCGCGCCGCCGCCGAGGCGATTGGTGCTCTAAGGTATGTTAAGTGTAAATTGTAAGACACAGTATGTATTACAACATATTGAAGTATTAAAAAGGTTACAATAGTCTTAAATCAAAAAACAAGAGCTGAAAATTCAACGGACATTTGTAGTTTATTACGTAAAAGAATATTATAATAATTATGTATTAAGCAAGCGCCTTGTCCCGTATTACAATGTCAAGGGAAAGTCAAATTGTTCTATTAAATCATTTGTATTCAAAATAAATCATTGTCTTTTGAAATAATTACTATTTATCTATAATTACATAATTCTATTAATATGCCCAACTGTGTACTCAAACTTTGTTCTTTGTATAATGTTAGTGATAAAAAAAATAATCCTGTGTTAATGCATACGTCTGGTAAGAAGACGGCTGAAACCAAAATGTCTTTTGAGCACACATTTTTGTAATCAGGGGAAGTTTACTGATACTTTGGTGTACTATTCTACTAGAATTAAGGAATTCAGAGTTTAAGCTGAAGCTGATGGCTGAAAGTAAAACGTCTAGGACACTCATTTTTGAAATTAGGAGATTCTATTATGTGGTTATCGTTCCGACCTCAAAATCGAAAAGATGTCAATTTTCGAATGCTCGCCCTTAGCTACACCCGAAATAAAAGCTTGCCAGACGGTCGATTTTGATAAAATACAAGTAAATGAATTTTTATTATCATTCCACTTCCTAAATTTGCTGCCGGCTCTTGGACCATGAATACCACTCTCATATTTGAACAGGTGCTGCTATAATTATAAGACATAATCAATACCAAAAAGCTTTGAAAATAAAAGGCAATGGAACTATAACCCAAAGTTTTAAATTACTTAAAACACAATGTTTGATGTCTTGTCTTATAGACACTTGTATTTCCCCATCACAATCAAATCAGAAAATTATGCCATAATACTACCATTTGTAGGAATGCACATCAGTTTACCCTTGAGCTTAGTTTTGGACGCACTTTCATTTTTGAGCCGAACATCAAGAATGTTATTATTAACATGCCGAAAAAAAAAGTTTTTACTTACTTACTAAGGTCTTCAGACCTATTAAGTCCTTTGGGAACCCCTTAAGGGTCATAGGGCCTATACTACGCCTACGCGCCATCATGTATGGTTTCCGGAGATGTGTTTCAGCTCCTACCAACTCTTGCTTAGTTACGCTGATTCCGACCCGACTGTCCTGCACCATGTGCTTCTCGGTCGTCATACTCTTCTTCCTTCTTCTGTGAGCGGATTAAACTGCATCGCTTAGCCTGCAATGCAGTCGTTATGTTTTCGAAGCGTATGTCCAATCCATTTCCAGTTACGCCTTCGCATTATAGAGCCTATAGGTTGCTGACCTGTACTTCTATCAAGGAACTCATTTAATATACGGTTTGGCTAGAAAATCCTTAGGATGTTACAAAGACATCTTTTTACGAAGGTTTGCAGCTTCCTTGTAATGGCTGAAGCAACCTTTTAAATGCTGCACTTATAAAGAAGCACAGATTCGACATTTGTGCGAAACAGTCGTAGCTTTGTTCTTTAGCTAATAGAATTATTCCCCCAAATTTTCGACAGCATACCGAAAGCCGCTTTTGGTTTGCCGATGGGCAGATGACGTCTTGTTCGGTTCCGACCTCGATGGAGACGATACTTCCAAGACGGTACTGAAAGCTCTCGACTTCTTCCACCGGTTGCGAGGAAATATTTATTTGAGAGAATGGTTGGGTTCCGAGGCTGAACATTTTTGTTTTTCAGGAAAAATTTTTCAGCCTACAACTTCTGCTCCTCTCCCCACATTTGTTGTCATTTGATGGAGATCCATAATCTCCATTATGAGAGATTAAGCAAACATCGTCCGCGTAATCCTAGTGCTTTAAATAGGATTTCAAAGTCCATTGAATCCCTCCGCTACCTGACAAAGCTACATTGGTTATCACGAACATAAACAATATTGGCGACAGAATACAACCCTGTCTTACTTTGCTAGGGATTTGAAAATCATCTGACAAACTACCATCGTTCAGAACGAGACACTTGGATATGTCATATGTTGCTTTAATAACAGCAAATAGTTTTTCTGGGTTCCCTCTCCTCCGCAAAGCTAACCAGATATACTCCCTGTTAACGCTATCAAAGGCCTTCTCGAAACCGATGAACTGCAGGTGTAGTGGTGATTGATATTCAACGTACGGTTCAATAATGATCAACAGGGTGTTGATATGATTAATACAGGAGAATCCAGCTCGGAATCCTGCTTGTTCGGTATCGAGTGTGGCCTTAAGCTGTTCTCTGATGCGTTCCAATAGGACTTTTGCTACTATTTTGGCAACAGCAGAATGCAAATTCCTCTCCAGTTTTTGCACTTTGTAAGATCTACTTTTTTGGAAACTTGAAGATAATGCCCTTCTTAAACTCATCGGGGAAGCTTTCGGTGAACCAGGCTTCTTTTATGAGCAGATGAAGCAGTTCGCTTGATGACGTTGGGGCAGCTTGTAAAGCTCTGCGGGGATTCCATCAAGCTCTACCTATAATTTAAGAACAGACATCAGCCGTCAAAAGTTTATGAGAAAAAATCATTTATTTCTTAATGGTGGCCAATAACTCCTAGGTCGCAAATAGAACATACGCAAAATTAATGGGCAGTTTCAGACAACATAAGGGACTTCATTTGCGTGAACTGTGAACTGCCTTCTTTGAACGTAAATTTAGATCAAGGCAACTAGTTAGTTTTGCAAGTGTCATAAACTTAGAAATCGTAACTTTTCTTGACCGTGTAAAAACTGCCAAAAACTTAATTGTCTACAAAACACCTCTCAGCCAAGCTAAAATTACATATCGACCTGAATTTTGTATTTTAAGGAAATATTCCTTTTTCATTTTCCAATTTGACAAAGAACCCTTTTACATAAAATATCAAATAGAATTGTGTAGAAAATAAATAAATCACAGAGTAATAAAGTTCAGCTTTCAGTTGAATTGAGAACTATGTTAAGATGTCATTTTGATATAAGTGGAATTGACTTGATAGTTAGGGTGATTTTTCTTTATTAACTTTCCAGTCAGCTTTCCAATAAAGTTACCACACTTAGGCCAATTTAATGGCCTTAAGCTCAATAGAACCATTTTAAATCCCTTACGAAACGTGAGAGGCTGATTATGCTGATATGATTTATAGATCATTAAAGAAGAGTTCTCCTATGTAAATCTTGCGTCTTTAACTAAAGCAGGGCATATTGTACAGAGAAGTTGAAGAACTTTTTCCTCCTCTTTTTCGGCAATACAGCTTCTGAAAAAGTCATTTGAGAATACGCCTATCAATCTGCGTGGAGTGCTTTCCTATTACACAGTGTCCGGTTATGACACCTATTATCGAGCTTATATTATGCGATTTGCTTAGAGATAACGAGCACCTTGATCGCTTTGAATCTAGTATTGGCCTGTTTTTTTTTTGTGATCTGACACGTGGTGACATTGTTCCACCTGGTGTTTGCCTTCTTCATAGCAACAGTTTACAAGTAGCGATTGATATGCCAGTATTTGAAAAACGTGGTAGGATGGACTGCACTGTACCGTTTTTTGGCGAGTTCATCTGCCTTACAGTTACCTGGAATGTCTCTATGGCCCAGCACCCAGCAAAGGTGAATATTAAACTGTTGTACCATCTCCATTAGAGATGATCGGCAGTTATGACTGTTAAAGAGTTTGTAGAGACAGAGTCCAGAGATTTGATAGCAGCCTGACTATCTGAGAAAATACGGATATCAGATGTTGATATCACGTTTTCTTTAAGCCAGGACAAAACTTCTTATATCACCAAACGTTCAGCCTGGAACACGCTACAATTATTGGGAAGGTGGAATGAGAGACTTAATTTCAGTCGTTCAGAGTACACACCTTCACCAACCCTAAGAATTACGGAGTGGCCAATGTTGTTGTACTCGTAAGTCCACTGCGATGAAACTTTGAGGCGAATAGCAGAGCTTGCAGCTATTTGTTTGCTAAATATATCAAGAGGTGTTAGGTAGAGTAAGGTGTCCAGTGCCGAAGATGGGGTCGTGCGAAGCGATCCGCTTGTACATAGGCAAGCGGTTTATAGCTCTCTCTAAAGCAGTCCACCATACTGCCACACTCTGAAACCCTCCGCATCCAGACTGCTTAGGATTTCATTCAACACTAAGTTCCAGAGGAGAGGGGATAGAGCACCACCTTACGGTGTCCTTCTACTAAAAAATCGTTTGCCAGAAGAGTTGCTCAGTTTTGAGTTAATTATTCTGCTAGTCAGAATTAAATGAATTAACTCCCCAAGCGAGCTATCTACATTTAGAGATGTCAGTGCAGAAGTGATTGCAGATGTGTCCACCTTGTTAAAGGCACCTTCGATATCAAGGAGAGCAACCATATTGAACTCTTTATAATGAACTCTTTTAATACAGTAGGCATGTTGAGACGAAGACAGAAGTCTTGTATCAATGCTTGCGCTTAAATGGATATCAATCAATCTTTCCAAGATATTAAGAAGAAATGATGATAGACTTTTAGGTAGTAGATCTTAAGGATTGACTTGCGAGCATTTACCGGATTTGGGTATAAAAACAACTTTAACTTCTCTCCATGCCGAGGGAATATGGACGAGGAATAGACAGCTGGTAAAAATTGCCTCAAGGATTGGTGCATTACGTCTGAAGTTGTTTGTAGTTCGGCTGGTATTATTCTATCTGGTCCTACAAATTTAAATGATTTGAAGCTGTTAAGAGCCCATTTTAGCTTGTCCCTTGTGATCAGGTCTTGAACGAATATGATTGTTGCAAGTTTCAGTAATAGAACTACCAGGAAAGTGAGTATCCAGTAGTAAGCTCAGTGATTCATTACTTAAATTTGTCCAGGAGCCATCTGCATTTTTCAAGCAGCTTGGCATCGATGGATTAGTTGAAAGAATTTTCCGTAACCTGGAGGCTTCAGAAGTTTCTTCTATCTTGTGGTAGTATAAGTAGACAAGCAATTTCTAGTGATCTGTTCATAGCTGAGATAAGGTCATTGACTTTGGTGTCAAGTTCGTTAGCGTTAGAGGAAGGACTAGATAGTCCACGTTTTAGTAAACTTAGTTTTCCGATTATTTCGAAAAGTCAATGGACTAGGGTTTTCATCATTTTGATGAAAAGTTGCCTTAATTGGAAACCAATTTTTTGGTAGCTCGCAAATCAGATGATAGAAACGTGCCTTACGTCGCCTCGATCTGCCCAATGATAACATCGTGTAGACTGGGAGTTCGGAAGGAAAAATGTGATCGCTTACGGGCGAATGTTATGATTACAATTACAATTTTAAATATTAGAAAAGCAAAAGCGAAATATAAAAAAGTGAATATAATTCTTTGTATAGGCTGGTATTAAAAGGCTCCATTAATAATTTGGATTCTATAGGACATTACTTTTTGATAGTATGAGTACAGCTGTGTAACATCGACATAGCAGTTGAGAAGAGCTATTACCCCTACAGCGCTTAATACATCACTGCCAGGAAAGTTCTTCTTACTTCTGTCAGGATTGGACACTTTCTGATAAAATGCATAATAGCCTGCAAATTATTGCAAGTTCAATCTTACCAACTCTCCTATTATCTTTAATATAAGCGATATTAATTCTTGATTAAATTCAATCCTAAAATTTTACGAAGAACGTATGTGGCTCTATTTACAAATAAAGTCGCTTGATGGATGCATTCAAGCCTTTCCTCTAATTCGTCGATGAGATCATAGAGTGCATTTTTAAATCTCTTCTACTCCACAACTGCACGTTGAGGTTAAAATTCATATCACAATATTTAGCCAAATTCATTCATTTCTCGAACCAAAGACTCTCCTTTTAAAAAGTATACAGAGCTATTACTTTTCGCAATCTCTGATTTATTAAAAACTTTCAAAAGATTGTCAATATATATTGTTGAAAACATCTTTTGACATAGAATTTTAGTAGTTTTTCAACAGTTTCATATTTTTCATATCCTCAAGTTTATAGATTCGGCTACTCAAGTGAAAGCTGAAGCTTTTACAGGTTTCTTCTTACCAGTTGAATTTGAATAAGACAAATAACAAAGGACGAAGGGGGTTCCCTTAAGGGAATCCTTTGAATAAATGGGATCGAAGATCAAGAACCTGAAAACAACTATATCGGCGGTTTTCATGGTACGATCTGAGCCATTAAATATAAAAGGGTGCAAAATCAAAGGCCTTAAGTTTAGAGAAATAATTTGGTGGCTGATTTTATCAAAGGCTTTACTATCCACTATATTCTCTTTCTCTTATTCGTTCAAAATTTTAGACACAAATTTAGTAAAATTGGTTGTATTGAATCTGCCATAAGAAGCATGTTGTTGAGAACAAAAAATAGGTCTACAAAATAAATGGAAAGAGTGGTAGACAATGCATTCGTAAAGCTTGGAAGTTGATGAAAGCTTGGCTGCAGTTCATAACATAATTTTTTGCTCCTTTCCTATGAACAAGAAAAATAAAGGAATCTTTGCAAAGCTTTCGGAAGATAGCTTGAGAAATAGGTAGACGAAACGGTACTAAAGAGAGGTTTTTGAAGAAGATTGTAGGTTGGGTTGAAAGCGGGTTCATTGCGGAATTTGTATTGAAGCCAGTTTTGGGATTTAAAGAGTGGGAGTAATTCGGGAAACTATAATTATAAAATCTCCAATTGTTTGGAATCTTAAAATTGGATTTAATATTTGTAATCCAATTTTATATATAAGTTGTTCAATTTTAACAGATGGGTTTAGTCAAATCCAAGTATATTGCGTTCTCTGCAATAATTGTATTTGGACTAAATTTCAACCAGATTTTTTCATTTGGGTCTCTATAATTTGAATACCCGGAAGTTTTCCGTTGATAAATTATAGTATCAGCAAACACTACGAGTGTTACATCCGGATATGTGGAAGTGTAAATATATACGTATGCTATCAATTTTAAATTTGCATCTTCATGCTTAATAAGAAAATTAACAACATGCTGTGCTGTTTCATTTGTCAATATGTATTACCTTCAATAAAAACTTAAAATTACATTTTTATATGAATGCATAGACACACAAACTTTTTTATCAATCATTAATCTTGGTCAATTGAATAAAAATTTTGATCTAATGACCATAGCGAGCCGCCAAGAGCATGATGTTGCTTCTGTTTGTTCTATAGCTTGTGATAAAGTGTCATGTTTAATATCTTTATTTTAAATATGCACAAAAACTTAAGGCTAGGGTGTGAACGCAAATGCACATCTTAAAATTAATTTATTCTAATAAAAACTAGTAATTCAATTGCTAACATCCTGTTAAATGACTAACAAACTTATCGGCTGGACAATTCAAAACGAGAACTATTATGGGAACAATCGCGCGCTGGAGGTGAGTTGGAATTGAGATGCATCATCTCTGTGTGTTGTAGACTCGTATATTGCGTGTGCTCATCTCGGAAACGTTTAAAACAACATCGTTTTGCATAATATTCACTTCCGAATTGAAAAGATAAATGGGCGTTTACACCGATCTCAATGATGTTCTCTCGGCAGTAGGTAGCAGTATCAATAGCAGTGTCATTAAAAAGACAGAGATATGTTTGTTGCTTTACCATATTGCGCGGAATCGATAGCTCTTTTTGATAGTGTGGACCTATAGATCTTGACCCCAAACACCTTAGTTAGTTTTTCAAAGTGTCAATTATTGTTACAAGTGTCTAGAGAGTCGTTGGTAATTGTTTAAGTTGACATGGACACAATTTTAAAACAGAATTCATTGTCAATAAATGTGTACCTACATAATGTAGGCATTTACATATTTTGATGAGCACGATGTTTTTATAGAACATCACTCAGGAACATTATTTCGAGGAGAAAATGGTCAAGGAGTTTTGTACTTGAGATCAAGTGCATCTTATATTTAATTATTAAATGAAAATATCATAGTTTATAAAACTATACAAATTATTTGAATTTTAGAGTTCTAACCTCAGTTCTTTTGTTTTACTTATTTTGACATCACATCTTTGTTTTTATTTTTAAAGGAGAATCGATGAAAAATTTTCAGAACAGTTCATCTCGTCGTTCCATATTTTCAAACGGCACCGTACAACACGCTGAACACTTTTTACTCGAAACTACACAATTTGCTTTCATCCGGTTTGTCATGGTCCATACTTATGCAACGTAGGTATAGCAGGACAAAAATGAAGGGGGTCACAAATAACAAGAGCGCTGGTATTGTTTTCTACCTTCATGGTGGAGCCTCAATAGACAAAGTTCTTATAAATACATTTAAAGTTACATCTTTTGATGTCGACTGTATTGACCGAAAAGATCAAGGCCCTTTTTTGAGAACTGCATATACTTTGTTTCATATTCAAATGGTCGACATGTGTCCGAAGGTTTTTCTCAAAACCCACCAGGTTGGGGTTTGTGCCGTCGGGGTGACTTTCTAACCACGTACAAATATCCTAGTTGCAAAGCACCAGCAAGCCTCGAACACGGTAGGATTTCATGTTTGACAATCTACGCAAACGAATTAAGGACAACGAACTTCGGATATGCACGTGGAATGTTAGGTCCCTTAACAGACCACATACGGCCGAAGAATTACCGGAGGACCTAGACTGCTATAAAGTAGACATCACCGCCATCCAGGAAATACGATGGGATGGGCCAGACAAAAAGAGGATGAAAAACTGCGATATTTACTATGGTGACTGCTACCACGAAAACCAACAACGCTTATTTGAATGCGGCTTTGTGATTAGATCCAGACTTAAGCAAGAAGTCTTGAGCTATAGGTGCATCAACGAGCTCCTCATGACCATCCGCATCAAGGCTTATTTCGGCAACATTAATCTGATATGCGCGCACCCCCCATAGAAGAAAGGGAAGACAACACCAAAGATATGGTCTTAGAGCTCTTAGGCAAAACATATGAGCAGTGTCGTAGCTACGATATCAAAATAGTCCTGGGCGATTTTAATGCCAAGCTAGGAAGGGAAGACATCTTTGGTGGAATAATCGGGAAGAACAGCTTGCACGACAATACTTCCGACAACGGATTCAGGCTCATACATTTTGCTGGGGGTCGAAACATCATGGTAGCCAGTATGCGTTTTCCACACTTCAACATCCACAAAGGAACTTGGAGTTGTGTGAGATGGACCAGACACGCTTCCATCGTCATGGATGTACGAACTTTTCGAAGAGCTAACATCCCCCACCACCACTACCTCGTTGTAGCCAAGGTAGCACTTCGGGTTTCCAGACCCACGGCAAAACAGGGAGGTGCTAGGAGAAGGTACAACGTCGAACGGCTACAATCGCCAGAGATCGCCAAATCCTTTTCCGACCGAGTTACAAGTAACCTCTCTCGAAGTTCTCTGCCGAAAACACAATGTATCGAAAACCAGCGGCAACATTGCCAAGAAGCAATCAGAGAAGCCGCCTCTGATGTGCAGGGTTTGAAGCAGCCACCTACAAGGAACCCCTGGTTTGATGAGGAATGTCGGCAGGCAAATGCAGCCAAACAACAGGCACGCAAAGCAGCGCTGCATAAAAGGACGAGAGCTGCTCATGAGCTCTATGAGCAGAAGAGGCGAGAGTAACACCGACTTCTCAGAAGGAGAAAGAGAGAAGCGTGTGGTCGAAGATGTTGAGAGATATAAAAGCAGGAATGAGGTTCGAAAGTTTTATGAACAGGTGAAACGAAATTCACAGGTACATAAACCTAGAACCGAAGGCTGCAAAGACGAAAGTGGAAACATCATAGTGCAACCGTAGTCAATGCTGAGGATATGGAAGGACCGCTTCTGCAGACTGTATAACGGCGACGATGAACCGAATTCAACATAGACGACGATAACCAACAATCCTGTCCTCCCGACTTAGACGAAGTAAAGATTTCCATATCAAAGCTGAAGCCTTATAAAGCCGCTGGAGCAGATGGCTTGAATGCCGAGCTCTTTAAAGCAGCTGGAGATAAGTTTGTTAGAAGCATGCACCAACTTATCTGTAAGATATGGTCGGAAGAAAGCATGCCCGATGAATGGAACCTCAGTATAGTTTGACCGATCCTGAAAAAAGGAACCTTCTAAACTGCACCAACTATAGAGGAATCAGCCTACTTAACATCGCCTACAAAATCTTCGCTGCCGTAATATGTGAACGTCTAAAGCCCATCGTCAAAAACCTGATAGGTCCTTATCAGTGTGGTTTTAGACCAGGAAAGTCCACAGTTGATCAAATATTCACATTTCGGCAGACCCTGGAAAAAACCCAAGAACACCAAATCGACACCCACCATCTTTTCATCGATTTCAAGGCCGCATATGACAGCATCTACAGTTACGTTTCACGCTGCTCCATAAAGGTTGGAAACAACCTAACAGAACCTTTCGATGTCAAAAAAGGTTTTAGACAAGGTGATGCGCTGTCATGCGATTTTTGTAACATCGTACTTGAAAGAATAGTGCAGAGCTCACACGTCAACACTAAAGGCACTATCTTTCAAAAGTCTGTCCAATTACTCGCATATGCTGATGACATTGACATAATCGGAAGAGCTCAGCGTGAAGTCAATGGGGCTTTTGTGACAATTGAGGCAGAGGCGGCAAAAACGGGTTTAACGGTTAATGAGGGCAAAACAACGTACATGCTGTCGTCAAGAAAGGACATACAACACCGAGGTATTGGTCAAAACGTCACCATCGACAGACGTAACTGTGAATTAGTTTAGGACTTCGTCTACCTAGACTCCCCTGTAAACGCAGAAAACAACACCAGCGCTGAGATCAAACGAAGAATTACTCTCGCTAAATTCTCTTTCTTTGGGCTAAGAAAGCAATTAAGTACCAACGCCCTCTCTCGAAAGCGTCGCTATATAA
Organism: Eupeodes corollae; assembly: GCF_945859685.1. NCBI lineage: Eukaryota > Metazoa > Arthropoda > Insecta > Diptera > Syrphidae > Eupeodes > Eupeodes corollae. Next base: position 268,936,080 of record NC_079147.1, read on the forward strand.
GCCCTTATCATCCCCGACCTGATATACAGTGTAGAGGCTGGACTACGATAAAGAGGGATGAAAGTAAAGTCGTTTCAAGAGAAAAATTTCTTCGCATGATCTACGGTCCGGTAAACACAGAAGCTGAGTGAAGAAGAAGATGGAACAACGAGCTGTACAGCGTAGTAGACTTAGCCAGAAGTTTAAAGGTCTAACGACTTTGCCTTCTAAGTCCAAAGAAGCAGCGGTTTGCAAAAGTTATTCTCCGTTTGGTTCAGCGCTGGTGTCGTTGTCTTTGTTAATAGCGGTGCCTAGGCAGACAAAGTCCTTAACTACCTCAAAGTTATAGCTGTCCATGGTGACATTTTGTCCAAGACGTCGTCGTTCAGTGTCGTTTTTTTATCCGAGTAATTGGATGGACCTTTGGAAGATTGTGACTCTAGTGTTGACGGTTGAGTTTTGCACAATTCTTTATAGAACGATGTTGAAGAAGTCGCATGACAGTGCATGCCTTAAACCTTTTTTTACATCAAATGAATCGGTTAGTTTTTTTCCGACCTTGATAGAGCTGCGTGCATTCTCCATCGTCGTTGTGCACAAACGGATAAGTTTGACAGGGACGCCAAAACTAGACATTGCTCGGTAGAGCTCTTCCCTATAGATGCTGTCATACGCTGCTTTAATCGATTTAAAGTTCCTGGGTTTTTGCCAAGATCTGCCGTAGTGTGAATATTTGGTCGATAGTGGACTTTCCTAGTCTGAAGCCACACTGATAAGGACCTATCAGGTTGTTGACGAACGGCTTCAGACTTTTACATAATACGGCAGAGAGGATCTTATATGCTATGTTAAGGAGACTGATGCCTCTGTAGTTGGCGCAGTTTAGAGGGTCTCCTTTCTTATGTATCGGGCACACTCATCGATGCCGTCAGCTCCAGCAGCTTTGTTTGTCTTCAGTTTATATATAGCTATCTTCACTTCGTCAAGGTCGGATAGGCGGAATTGTTGATCTGCGTCGCCTATCATCGCCGTTACATAATTTGGAGAAGTGGTCTTTCCATATTCTCCACATAGACTGTTGTTTTACTACGATGTTCCCCTGATCATCTTTACAGGCTTCGGTTCATGGGTTGTACCCTTGGGAGTTTTTTTACCTTTTGGTAAAATTTACGAACCTCATTCCTGTTTTGATATCCCTCTATCTCCTCGATTGCGCGCTTCTCGTGCTATCTTTTTTTCCATCTAAGAAGCCGGTGTTCCTCTCTCCTCTTCTGCTCGTAGAGCTCAAGAGCAGCTTTGGTCCTTTTGTATTTTATGCCCGTCAATAAAGACGCTGTCTTTATACTCGGTAGCAGTCACAGTAGTATGCATCGCAGTCTTTTAGTTTGCGTTTGCCCGGTCCATCCCATCGCACTTCTAGGATGGTGGTAATATCTGCCTTGCAGCAGTTTAGGGCTTCCGCTAGTTGTTCGACTGCACGTGGTCTGTTAAGGGACCTAACATTCCACGTGCATATCCGAAGTTCGTTGTCCTTATTTCGTTTGCGTGGGTTGTCAACAGTGAATCCGTCTGTATCCGAGGCTTGTTGGTGCTTCGTAACTAATGTATTTTTTTACGTGACCAGGAAGTCACCCCAACGGCACTACCCCAACCTGGGGGGTTAGATTCTTAGTATAACTCCAAGGACGAGGAGCCGGATAAACTGCTCCTTATACGCCTGGGCTCCGAATAAGTCTTAGAAGCCCTATAAGGTGTTCACTATGTAGTTCAACCTTACTGGAACTGTAGATTCCATCTCGAGAATTCATCCGCTGACGTCTATATAAGGAGAGCTGCCTTAGTGGAAACACTTAGTGGAAACACCACTACCCCCAACAACTTTCCACTGGTTTTAAAACCCAATCTCTAGTTGAAGTACTAGTCACCCGATGTTCAGCGAGTGTAGGAGTTGATAGACAAACGTAAGTTTTGAGAAAAACCTGTGTCCTCTTAAATGCACATGTCTACCATTTGAACATTTAACGACTTTAGCATGCGAGAAAAAGAGCGAAAAATCGTAATAGAAATGTATTTTAATACAAAACTGCTCTTGAAAGACATAAACTAACGGTAATGGAATAATAACTAAATAAACACGATTAAATAATAATTTGTTTTGTTTTTCTCTTTTAAATGGTTTGAATGTTTAATCGCTAACTTCGCTTGATTCGTCGTCTTCATCCTCTTCTTCTTCTTCCTCCTCATCATCTGATTCATCTTTTTTCTTGGATTTTGATTTTGATGCTGGGCCTGGTTTATTTTTCTTATCGGGCTTGGCCTAGGAAAATAAAACAAAACAATTATAAACTTGGATTATTTTTGTTTGTAATTTAAACTTACAGCCTTCTTATTTTTCTTCTTATCTTCTTCTTCAGAGTCCTCAATTTCTTCATCCTCTTCATCATCTCCGGATTCATCCTTTTTCTTCGCTTTGGCCTTCGATGGCTTTGAATGAGAAGAAACTTGTGTTAAAAAACAACAACAAATAATCATAAATTATAAACAATCTCACCGGTGCCTTGCTCTTTCCCTTTTCAGCATCAGATTCATCCTCTTCGTCCTTCTTTTTGCTCTTTGAATCCTTCAAAAAGAAAAAGATTTGGTTATCAATTGAGCTATCAGTTGAATGCTTGTTTTAACTTACTTTGCTCTTTTTTTTCTCGCCCTCAGATTCATCTCCCGAGGATTCGATCTCCTCCTCATCCCCTTCGGATTCCGATTTCTTCTTATCGTCCCCCTTTGGCTTTTTCTTTGCCCCACCGTCCGAATCATTCGATGACGAGTCATCAGATATGTATTCCTTGCTCTTGAATGACCCACTCGACACATTCGCCGAACGCTTGGTTGGGGATTCCTTCTTTCGTTTTACTGCCTTTTTGCCTTCATCGTCACTTCCCGCATTGGCAGCACCTCCGGAGGCATTGTAGTCCTTCATTTCGTCCGCATATCGCTGCTTGTCTTTGTTGGCTATTTCCTCCCATTTCGATTTGTCCTTCAGATCGCGCCACATCTCGCCAGCTTTCTTAGCTATCTCGGTCACCTTTATGCCGGGATTATCTTTCTTGATCTCTTCTCGAGTTTCGTTCAACCAACTCATGAAAGCTGTGGTGGCTCGCTTTGGCTTATTCGAATCCTTATCCTTCTTCTTGGTCTTCTTTACGACCTTTTCTTTGCGTTCTTTTCTTTCCTTTTCTTTCTTCTCCTTCTTTTCTTTCTTCTCTTTCTTTTTCTCTTTGCGTTCGGAGCTCTCGGCATCACCACCACCACCACCTCCACTGGCGTCACTGTCATCCGATGAATCACTTTGTGCGTTACTGTCATACTCCTCGGCTACATCGGATTCATTCTCATTTGGTTTGAAGTCTTCGTCCGTTGATTCCTCCTCCGAACCTTCCTCGTCCAAATCTGAATCCTTTTCACGTGCCTCAGCTTGGACACGAGCCAAGTAGGCATCTGGTTCGTTTTCATTGTCCGAATCACCGAAGTCATCCTTGTAGGCTCCCTTGTCGTTCTTGCCGGTGTTCTTGACGTGAAGCTTCTTCTTTTGAATGAAGTCAAACAACTTGGAGTATTCCTCCTTTTCGATGCTGCTGAATGTGTGGACGGTTCCCGATTTGAGCTCGATTTCGAAATCAAAACTACGAGTGGATCCACCACTACGGGCAAAGTTCACTGTGGCAATCTCCTCGAAGCGAATGTGCAGTGGTGGTTTGTGCACATAAATGAAGCCTCGCTCCAATGGATAGAGGTATCCGGCGGCAGCTTTGAATGAACATCCTACGGCTGGAGTTCCCGAATGTCTTTACATGAAAATAAAACCAATGATGTATTCTCGCAAAAGAAGAAGTTTTTCAACTTACCCCATGAAATTTCCTGGTCCAGTGATCTTCCTGTTAATCAGGACCTTCATGATTTTTCCCATAACCTCATAGACGGGTCCGGAGAGCTCCTTGGTTATTTTGTTGTCGTATTTCTCCTTCAATTCCTCCTCAGTGAATGGCAACTCGAGGGAGATATCCTCTTCTGGACCGAAAAGCAACACCAAGAAGTGGTACCTTGTCTGACCCTGTTTGATTGGGGGATCCAGAGACAGTACAAAGAACATCTGTCGATTGTCCTTGTGTGGCAGCAGGAACAACCTCAAAACCGTTGACATTGGGATCTTATAATCGAACGTCTTACCGTGAAGTTGGAAGAACGTCGAGAAGATCTTGATGTCGTATCGACCACGAGGAGTGAGACAATGAATCTCGCGGAAGATCGAGATGGCATCACCCGACACCGAAATGACCGATGCTTTGTTCATGACATTCGTCTGGAAACTCTCCACCGGATCGATTTCGGCCGATTCACTGGTGGGAATGTGGAAACGCATCTCCATGAGGCCAACTGGAGCGTCGTCGTTTTGATGGAACTCCAGGGTTACCTCATTCTTTCCCGTATTACATTGCGACACATGATTGAGAGGAATCTCAAACGAAGTCTTTACGTCCAAGTCGAAACTGAGCACAGAGCCATTGAACTTGGCCGTGCCCCAATTCCAGCCTCTGACACAGAGCTCCTTCTCTAACATGTCCAAATCGTATTGTTTCTTGAAAAATTTTCCGATTTTCTCGTGTTCGCTATCTTTGAAGCCGCAAAAGCGATGCAGGGTTCCATTCTTTGTGAAGACACGAATGCCCCAGGAACCAACAAATTTCTGAGAATTTACCAACTCTATGTCGGCGGAGTTGATTTGTTCGACTTTGCCAGTCTTGTTGTTTTTGAAGACGATATTTTGGTCACCAAGTTTGAGTCTTCCTGGAGTCTGGAATACCGAGAAGCATAAAGCAATGTGGTTTTGTTCTTTTTGTTCCTTTGAATCTTTTGAAATTTTGTCCACTTACCATAACTCCGCGGACTTCTGATTGGATATCATTGTACTCTAGGGCATCCATATTAAATATTTAATGCGATGTGAGTAATAAATTTAAATTATCAACTTTTGTGAAATTAGCAATAGCAACAAATTCAAATAACAAAATTTTTGCGGGACGCAGTTAAACCAAATTTCGGCGTTGTTGAAGTTAAAGTGACATTTGAGGTTAGGTTTGTTGTCTGTTTCTGTTTTGTGCAGAAATGATTGACATTTCAGATATCATCGAGATACCTACGTTATATGGATGTGTGTAGGGAATGTTTGCATTCATAATTATAAGGGAATCGTTTTGTGATTTTTAGACAGACTTCCATGATAATATGCATTGAACTCTTGTGGTCATTTAACTATTTTAACTAGGTAGTCTATTTGGCAGCTTAGTAGAGAGTAGAAATGTGCCTTCTCCATTCTCATTGTTTTCGTGTCATTTTATTTTGGTCGTGCATCCTTCATCTACATGAATAAATTGTTATAATTTGATGAATTAATCAAACAATCCCAATGTAACCGCAATCTTAGGCTAGGCGCGCACATGCAACTTTTTCGAAACCAAATAGTTTGATCGTCAGTTGCCCAAACATCGCGCACATAAGCAACTCCAAAAGTAATCAACGAAATAAACCAATACACAGAAAACATTTATTCACTATTTCTATCTCATATACACGAAACAAAATAGTTCAAATTTGTCCTACTCTTTTGCTTATGAAAGAAAAGAGTAGATATATTGTTGCAATACAAAATTATATAAAACATATTTTTGGTTTTTTGAAAGTCAATGAAATTTTCAAGACATGGATTTTTACGAAATGGCACTGATATGTGCGTTTGAATTAAAAAGAAGGAATAAACCTGCAATCAAAAGGCAATATTGGGTTCACCCGTTGAACTCACAACGCCTTGTAAAAGGGCAATTCCAAAAAATTTATCTAGACCTCCGATCCCACCCAAGCAAGTTCTTCAATTACTTCCGAATGAGCAACAGAAGTTTTGATGAACTTCTGTTTTTGATAAGGAATTTAATAACTTTCAAAAATACCAGGTGGAGGAAAGCAATATCTCCAGAAGAAAGACTGGCGGTTACACTGAGGTAAACAAATAAAGATTATGTTTTAATTAAAAATAATTATTTATTAATTCATTAAATTAAAATAAAATGTAGTTCATGGTTTAGGGAAAAAAAATGTATGGTTACAAGTGCAAACTGACTAATTTGATTCGGAGTCCGAATCGTTCTTTGAATACGAATGATATCGTTTGTGTGATTCTTTCTTTTTGAAGCTCTCTTTGTTTTGGCCCTTTCGTTTTAAAACGCGCAAAAATTCAATTTTGACATCAAATTTTTCGCTGTCGTTGAGTTTTTTAAATGATGGCAACAAGGAGAGTAAAAATGTTTTGTCTTCATCTAAATTTTCATCTTTTTTCTCCCTTAAAATCTCCAACAAATCCTGCTCATATGTCGTTTTCTTTTTTTGGATCCAGTCGCTTGGAATTGTGTGGTTATTTCGGGTGTATTATGTTCTTCTGTTAAGAATACCTCAAAATTTTCATCAAATTCTTCAATTTCGCAATTGCTGACGGTTGGGCGGTCTTCCATCGAGGACAAAAGGAAAGATAATTGGTCGAAGTAAACATATTTGCGCCGCTTAGTAGCTGCTTGGCCTGACTTTACATTTTTTTGTTTACTAAGCTCTCGGCGAAAGCATGTCTTCAAATTTTTCCATTTATTTTGAAGTTCTTTGACTAAAAATATAAAAGAAAATATTGTATTTTAAAATAATTTGACATTAATTTCTTCTCTAAAATTGTTTTTTTAAGACCAGATACTTTCTTAATTTGTATTTCCTTAATCAAAAATATTATTTTCTATAGGTACCTTGCAACAGGAAACTGTTTCCGGTCTCTTCATTACGAATTTCTCATAGGTGAAACAACCCTACGAGAAATTATTAAGGATACATGCGACAAAATATGGATATGCCTAAAAGAAAATTACATGCCGGAACAAACAGAAGATACTTGGAAAAAAGTTGCTGACAAATTTTTAACAAGTACAAATTTCCCCAATTGTGTAGGAGCAATTGACGGCAAACATATAAGGGTCCAAAAGCCATCTAAATCTGGATCGAAGTATATGAATTACAAGAATTATTTTTCATTGGTTCTTATGGCAGTTACAGACGCGGATTACTGTTTCCTATCCGTTGACATTGGATCCCAGGGGAGTGCAAGTGACTCCCACGTTTTTCAGCGATCGAACTTTGGGAAAAAGCTAAACAATGCTCAACTGAATCTACCACCAGATCAATTGCTCCCAAATGACAAAGGGGGAAAATGCATGCCATTTGTGTTTGTAGCCGATGAAGCTTTTGCCTTATCAGACCACATACAGCGTCCATTTGGACGAAGAAATTTGTCCACGGACAAGAAAATATATAATTATCGTCTTACTAGAGCCCGAAGAATGGTGGAATGCTCCTTTGGAATCTTAAGTAATAAATGGAGGATACTACATAGACCACTTGACGTGCATCTCTCATTTTGCGATAATATTATTAAAGCATGTTGCATCCTTCACAATTTTGTTCGCAAAAGAGATGGGATAAGGTATGAAGACACTTTGTATGAGTGTTCGTTGACAAAACCTAATATAACAAATGTACGTGGATCTCATGATGGTTCAACAGCAAGGGATTATTTTGTAAAATATTTTAATTCACCTCAAGGTTCAGTACCATGGCAATATGAAAAAATATAAATTTATATAAAATCAAAATGCTATGACTCAAGAAAGAAATTATTTTTGTATTCGATTTTACTTAAAAATAAACGTATCTCAAGCTCCTGTATGAAGTGTATTAATCATTAAAACCATTCAATAAATATACCAACACTTTTAAACTGCTTTTTTTTCACAACTAAATTCTCCTTAACATCAGTACCTATTCTTCGAATAATAAAAAAGTTTCACAAAAAGGGTAACAACCCAGCAGTCATGTCGTAAACCTCCTATATTTTCATTTAAGTGTACTCACCTTTTTCATTTTTTTCCATTGTTGACATGTTGTGCCAAGTAGGTACCATCTTTTCTGAAATTTCTTCCCACAGGCCGGAAACAAAGTTTCTGTCTGCGTGCTCCGCCATTGAAGCATCATAAATCGCTTGACGACTTTGAACATTATTTATAAAATTTTCGGTCCAACTAGCATCCTCTTGGAAATCTGGAAATAAAATACATATTAAGTTACCTAAACACATAATTACCTAATTTTAATTTTCAATAACACAAAAAAGTCTTACCTTGTGAGTCCATATTTATTTTCTTAAGATAATTTTCGCTGAAATTAAGTCCGTCTTCAAGTTCTAACTTTGAAACAAATATTCAAAATGAATGCAAAAGCAAGGACAACAAATGTATTTATTTTGAAATCCACTTGCCAAGAAACAGTTACTGCATAACAATATGTGTTGAAACACATACTAGTGTAAAATTGTGGGCTGGGGAAGGAATCATTGGTTATTTATAAAACCATATTAAGCAAATATTGAAACCAAAACACACCCACAATATCATTGGTTATTTCTAAAACCATATTAAGCGAATATCGAAACCAAAATGCACCCACAATATAACGCCTACTAGACGACTGCGATTTCTCCTTTTTTTGGTTTCCTTTCGGTTGCCAAAACGCTTTTTAACACTGCGATGAAAATAAAACATCTTTCAAGTTTGCTTTACTTATATATTTTTAGTGATAGAAATATTATAATAGATCTTTAGTAACTAACTTTATACTTATATATATGTATATGGGAAAATACATCAAACAAATGAAATTCGTATTAAAAGAATTATAAAATGACCTTATTCATTTATTTATTATTATTTATTTATTCCTTTTAACTTAATAAATAATCGGATTAGAATCTCTTACTTTACATGAATACTCTAGGCAAACTGATTACTGAATCACTTGTTTTATCAATCACTTGTAAGGCATAATCAAACTGCTATTAAGCGTATATGTACGTCCTTCCATAATTGGAGTGGCAGGAAACCCAACTCCAACAACCGCTACCTTACGGAAAGTTTGTGTACGACCTACAGCTCTGTAAAATAAAATAATACAATTTATATAATTGACATTTTACAAATAAGTAATCAAATAATATTCGACTCAAAGTGAACGCTTGGGATAAGTAATTTTTTTTTAAAGAGAAACTTTTCCGTTTGCACACTTTTTCCGTTTGAAGCGAAGTATCTTTGAGTTGAACCTTCTAATAGCTATTTATACAAAATGTTTAACAATTACTTACCCAATTTTGGATAAAAGATAGACCAGCATCGGTACAACAGAAGAATCTTCATGGTCATAGGTAATGGCACCTAATTGGGCCAATCGTCGTCGGAAATATGGTGTATTCCGAGCTAGTTGTTTCAATCAATTAGTTTCTGCAAAAAGAGAAATGTTTTTGTTAAAGAATTGTATTATTGAATTACATATATTTGTTTATTATAAAACCAAATATTTAACAGACCGCCAAGAAAAAAATATATTTAAAAACAAGGAAATTGTTTTGAATACGATTGACACCTATTCATAAATCTTTACCTTTGTTCCAGCAATATAACCACCAGCACTGCCAAAGCTCTTTTTAAATATTCCCATTAGAATATCAACATCTTTCGGATCGGCGCCATAATAGTCGACAATACCGCGACCATTTGCTCTCATCGCTACCACACTATGCGTCTCATACAAATACAAATAAGGTTTGTATTTCTTCATCAATGCAATAACTTCGGACAATAGAATACTCCAACACACTTCACAACGGGGACTGCCTAAAGCCTAGCCGTCTGTTCTGCGTAATCCTTGGTTATGCGATCTTTGAGAGTTACCTCTCCCCCAGGGACACTGCAAATTAGGGAATCCCAGCAATCTCGGACCTTCCGATAGACATACCGTGAATAGAATTCTCGAAGGTATCGTATAGCGTAACATAGCCCTGGAAACAAATGGAATTTCAGACTCAGTCTGTCAGTTCGTGAATTTCAAATCGATTCAAATCGTCATCTTACCTCTCGATTATTTTCTTTAGCTACTTTTGGGGCACACATAAATTGATTGATGTAGCCCAATATCATAAGCAGGTAAAAGCCAAAATATACTAGAAGGCTGTGTGTAGAGGAACCTTTTCGAATGAAGATTTGCTCCGATTAGGATCATCATAGAATTCTCCTCTTCCTGATACTGCTGCTCCCGTGGGTGCTTTTCCGTTTCAGTGTTGTTTATGTTACTCTTTATTGTATACAATTCCATTTGCAGTCTGGTTGATAGCATTCGACGGCGACAGCGTTGTTTTACTCTTGCCATTCCCATTTGTGAGAGGCGAAACATCATTTGAAATAATTGTGCTTTATTCCTGTTTTAAACGATGAAGCACTTTGATACGACTGAAGTACATAATAATCTGAAAATAAAAAAAAAATTAAAAAATATATTTTGTTTTGAGTTACAAATAATAATAACCACCTCCTTTCAGTACATAAATACATTTGACGTTTAAAAAGTAGCAAATTAAATTATGAAAACAAACATACGAGAAGGATATATTATTCTGCGCGTCTGGAAGTATCCTACTAACCTCGTCACACTTTAAAAAATCATTCCACTGAAATGCACTAATACAAACATACGAAAGAAACTATTTAGTTGCATGTGCGCGCAGTTACGTGTATCATAGTAGGATACAGACATTTTTTATGGGTTCAAGCAACTAATAAATTTTCGCAATCAATGTATGAAAGAGAAAACTAGTGAAATTGAGATGTAAGGTGGTACTCTTCCCTCAGAATTTTTTGTGAAAGGAAAACATTGCCTAATTTTTTTTCTCTCTTGCACTTAAAGAAAATTGTTCAACGATTTAGTTGAAAGTGCGCGCAGTTACCTAAAATTCCTTGAGACACAAACTAAGGAATTGGTTTGGGGTGATCGTTTAGTTTGTGTCAAAACACAAACTAAAAAGTTGCTCGAATGGGCGACCGAATGGTTTCTGCATGTGCGCGGACTCTCGTATAAGTCTATAGTGCTCAGATTAGAAACCAAACAGTTTCGAAACTAAAAGTTGCATGTGCGCGCCTAGCCTTACAGTCATAACACATTCAATTTTGAAATTTCCAATTGACGAGTATAAACTATGTAATTAAAATTAAAGCACTTTCAGGTTATCTTGAAGTTACTTCTCAGCCTGCAATCTGGCAGGGTTATTCCTGATCCAATGCGATTTTACAACACTACAACAACTAAATGTACAGAGCGCAATTTTATAATGATTTCAAACTCTAGCTATACCATAAGCCTAAAGCAATAGACAAATGCAACAGTGTAAGATTTGTATTTGCATCTTTGACAGTTCACCAAATGTGTCACTCCTTCGTTTAAAGTATTTGGAAGCAGAAGCACAACCCAACGTCAAAACGGTTTGTCCAAAACGTCGTCGTTTAATGACAGCATATACCTGTTCTTGCCCTCGTTGACCACTAAACCCATCTTCTTCGCTTCCGTCGCAATGCTAAAAAACACTCCACTGACATCCACTTTGATCTTCCAATTATGTAAATATCATCTGCGTATTCGAGTTATTGGATGGACCTTTCGAAGATTGTACCTCTAGTGTTGACGGTTGAGTTTTGGACAATTCTTTCCCAAACCATATTGAAGAAGTTACATGATAGTGCATCGCCTTTTTCTAAACGCTTTTTTACATCAAATGCATCAGTGAGATCTTTTCTGACCTTGATAGAGCAGCGTGCATTCTCCATCGTCATTCTGCATAAACGGATGAGTTTGACAGGGATGCCAAAACAAGACATTGCTCTTTAAAGCTCTTCGCTATAGATATTGTCATACGCGGCTTTAAAATCGATAAAAAGATGGTGGGTATCGATTTGAAGTCCCTGAGGTTTTCTCAGGAATGTCAATATTTGGTCAATAGTGGACTTTCCTGGTCTAAAGCCACACTGATATGGACCTATCAGGTTGTTGACAGCCTGCTTTAGAAGTTCACCCAATACGGCAAAAAGGATGGTATATGCCATGTTCAGGAGATTAATGTCTCTGTATTTTCTGCAGTGCTTTCTTCCGACTATATTTTTCAGATGAGTTGGTGCATACTGCCTACCAAGTTATCGCCTGCTGCTTTGAGTAATTTGGCAGCGATTTCGTTCCAGCTCCAGCAGCTTTTTTGGACTTTAGTTTTGATATAGAAACAAAAAATGCGTTCACGATCTAATACAAAAAACTTAAATTTCGCATGTTAACTAGGCTCGTTCCACCGAATCGGGAATACAATTTTAACTGTTCGAAACAAACGTAATGTGAAAATTCTAAACTATATGCTTCACCCAAGACAACCAAAGAGCATTACTGGTGTAGCCCTTACCCTGAGGCTTCACAAGTGTAAAATCCAATCCAGCTTCTCTTCCGACGGGAAATATTATGTCTTGCCATGAGCGACTTCAAATGTCACATTTTTTGTTGATTTACCTTTAGTGTCGGTAGTTATTGGTTTTGGGTGAATCCATTTCTCGAAGTAAGTAAACTTTATGATTATGGGAGGACGGAGTAGGCTATAAGAATTATCGTAGGATGTCGGTCGACAACTTTAAAGCTGTTCTGTGCCTTGTAAAGATAACTTTGAGTTAATGAATTTAGGCACTCGACGACGATTTAAACGGAATGAAATTTTAATATCAAAAATATTGTGGAAAATGGACGCTCACCACTACATACAACACAAACGTCAAATTTTATAACAGAATTGTTATTCGCTCAAAAAATCCTAACGGCGATGAACAGATCATTAACTGTTGGATTGTTGGTCCCCAAGTTAAAAAAAAAAAAAAAACAACTTTATAATTATGGCTAAAACACAAATCCTCTTCAACTTCGGCTTCGGTGTGGTCTCATGTTAAAACGCTTTGTTTTTATATTTCGTCATCTTTTTTTGGGTTATTCTAATTTAATTAAGTTTGTTAGTGATTTTGTGAGTTTATTTGTACGTAATTAAAATATAAATATCATCTGCATAATATGGAAAATATGTTGAATAAAATGTGATGAATTCATCAATCTGTGTTTAAAAATTCGTTGGACTTAAATTATGTTGTTAATTTTAACTTACAAGTGGTCATGTTTATTTGTAAATTCGGACACTTTTTTTTCCAGCAGTGGCAATCGAGAATATACCTATCGCCTAGGAAAGACAAACGTCAAAAACTTGTAAAAGTTGTACGTGCATGCCGAAACACATTTATTTCTATTTATTTTTGTATGTATACCTTTCTCTTTCGCTCTTCATTAATGCAAGGAAAAACATGCGCTTCGTAATACCGCACTTCCCATTTGAAATCTCAATTATTTATACCAAAACCATCCGCACTGAACGCTATCATGGTGTCTGCAAAACTTTACTGTACTGAACACACTCATTTACAATTTGACATTTCTTTTTATCATTACCTTTAGGTTTTTGTTTTTAAGGCCAAGGTATCGAGTTTCTTAAAATTAAAATATGTTAACTTCGATTTGTGAGAAAAAATTAAACAACAAATATAGAACATTCTTTAAAAACACAACATATTGTTATCATTTCAGTATCTCTTGTTGGGGTGGGATTCCTGTGGGGTGCCACAAATCCATTCATTCGCATTGGCTCCAAAGGCATTCAAAACATCAATACCGGTTCTAGGATTCAAAACTTTATTCAAGAAGTCCGATTAATTGGATCACGTCTAGGCTATTGGATACCTTTCCTATTAAATCAACTTGGAAGTGTTCTCTACGTTTACACGCTCCAAAGCGCAAGCATTTCCGTCGCTGTGCCAATTGCAAATTCCCTTAGTTTCGCTTTCACAGCTGTTGTTGGTTATTTGCTGGGAGAGAAGATCCCAGGAAAAAGTAAAAATATCAAATTTATAATTGTGATGATTTAAACATCTTTTCCTTACAGATGTCATAATTGGAACTGTTTTAGTTACCTTAGGAACTTCTATGATCATTTATGATAAATTAAAGGAACAAAGTATGAAAGTCGATATATATTCCCGTTGAAGAGTAACAAATAATATTTTCCTTTATTCCAATAAATACAAAACAATAAACTTAAAAAGCATTGTGTACTGCATCAACAAATGTCTCCATACTGACAATGGGTGTTTTGGGAGTGATGCCATGTCCAAGATTCGCAATATACCTCGTCTTTCCAAATTTCTTTACCATTTCAGTAGTTAAGGCACGAATTTCCTCCTAGAATTAAAAATTTTGAGCAATTATTTCAATAGAAACAAAGATGGTATCAATAAGAAGATAAACTCACAGGAGTCTTGTACATGTCCTCCGGCCATAAATTGCCCTGCAACGTAATATTTGGTCCAACTTCTTTCCTGGCATCGATGGGATCGACAGTCCAATCGATTCCAATCACATCGTAACCAAGCTTCGATTGTTCCTTAAGTGAGTGTCCAGCTCCCTTGGCAAACAGAACCTGAAATCAAGCAACGTAGTTTTTGGAGACAGAAAAAGGCCACATTTTATTACATACCATTGGAACTTTGGCTATTCCTTGCTTATCTAGCCTCTCCACTAAGTCATCTCGGATTTGTTTGATATAAGGCACAGCAATGTCGAGGAATGTTTCTTTAGGTAGATGCTCAGCACTGGATTCAAAAACTTGAAGCATCTGAGCACCGGCTTTAACTTGCATTTCCAAGTAATCTACGATGCCATTGGTAAGCATCGATAGAAGCTTTTTGGAGTCTTCTGGATGATTTTCAAGCCACGATTTAGCCTTGGACATGGTTTTGCTGCCACCACCTTCGATCATGTAACCCATTAGGGTCCACTAGAAGTTCAAATAACAAATAAATCTTTAAAAATGTTGTTTTTTAGTTGCTAAGCAATCTTACTGGTGCTCCTGTGAATCCAATTAGAGGAACTTTACCATCGAGTTTATGCCTCATCATGGTGATGGCATCGCCAACGTATGTCAACCTGCCAACGGCTCCATCTGGGGTTAACTTAGCCAAGTCGGCCGGTGTCTCTAGGGGCTGTGGGAAGACCGGTCCGACTCCAGGATGCATTTCTACGGTCATTCCGAAGGCCTGTGGTATTACCAGAATGTCTGAGAAGATAATCGAGGCATCGAGATCAAAGCGACGCAGAGGTTGCATTGTCACCTCACACGCTATCTCCGGAGTTTGACACACTTCGAAGAAGTCATGTTCCTTGCGGACTTCTTGAAATTCTGGCAAATAACGACCGGCTTGTCGCATAACCCATACTGGAACTCTGTCAACTGCTTCGCCACGAGCTGCCCGCAGAACATTATCGTTCTTCAGAGGTGGAAAGTTCTAGAATATGCAAATAATGAAAAGTACTTTTTATAGATTCAAGAAGTCAATTAGATGATCCCAATTAAGGAAATCTTATCAATGAATTCATTGATAATAAATAAACGAATATTAAAAACAATGATGTAAGAATGCGCTTAATTTTTTACCGTTGTGTCTTTCATTTCTCGTGAATTTGAATCAATTAGAATGAGGAAATATAAATACAAGAGTAAAATGCACAGAGCCAGAATTGAAAATGGGACACAACCGCACACAGTACAATTCTATTTCAAGTCGATAATCGCTTTCGCTTCTCGTTTGTTGGAAGTTGGAAGAATTTAAAGAAGTACTTATTTGATTTCTTCAAGAAGGCGACCCCGGTGACATTTGTTGCCGAATGACTTCTGACTTTCTGCTTTTCTTCTGTCATTTGCGTTTTGTATGCGTTCACGGGTGGGGAAATAGTTTTTAGTTAGCTCTGTTTGTCTGGAGATACAATTACACTTATTTTTGTTTGCAAGCTGAAACTATTCGATAATTTAACTAATATTTTTACTTTTTGCAGGAAAAAGCGACACAAATTTGCAGTGCTCAAGAAGTGTTCTTATTTTGATTGTTTCGAAACATAGATATAAAATTTTTGCCACAACATCTAGAAATATACTAATGTAATTTTTGTAAGTATGTTGTTTAACAAGTATGTTTGCTCTTTAATTTGTTTGAACTTGACAGAAAGGTGTTTCTTTTTGTTAACATTTTTGACAGTAGTTATTGGAGCTTGGTTGAGCTTTTTTAACTTCTGTGTGTGCAATATTTAACTTAGCACAAATGTACACCATGAACTATGGCTGAACGACTTTTTACGCCGAAAATTATAGAATTTTCCGGTTTTGGCTGAAAACTTACAGCAAAAACTCAATTTTTGTCCAAACATTATTTTTTAGGCACAAGTTTTCGTAAACAACAAGTTTAAAACATGTTGAAGACTAGTAGCAATTCAAAGATGAACTAAATAAACAAACATTTCGAAACATTCAGCACTCATTAGATGTAAATAAAACAGCTGATGGCTGCTATCAAAATTAATATTTTACTTTGATATTGGTCGCATTCGCAAAGGTAGTAGTCAAGGGATTCTGATTGGCTAAATCTAATTGAAATTTCCCCTCCGACGTAGTGTACAAATTCGTTCGGCTACAAAGTTAGTGCACACTGGTTTTGACGTTTCACAATCAGCTGCTTGGTAAGGACACAAGAATTCAAAATGAAATGAATCTTTCGGAATTAAAATGCAAATATAAATCAACCATATTATTGCCCAATTTCATAAACAACTTTTAAACATTTAACAAGATTTTAAACTGTAAAATGGGATATTTTGGTTTCACCAAGCGTTTTTAGAGTAAATAAGCTTTTAAACCTCTTTTAAAACTAAATGCCCGTTTTTGGCTCATTAAATTTTAAAAGTGTCATTAAAAAAATGAAAATGACAGGTTGACAGCTGATATTTTACTTCGTAAAATGTTTATTCTCAATACTTTTAGATACGGAATGAATAGGTTAACCAATTCAACATTGCATTACTATTTATAATATTATTTTTATGATTTTAATTTTTAATTCGAATATTAGATTCGTCATCTTCATCTGACGAAGAAGAACATCATATATGTAACTATATACGCCACCGTCCCAGCCACACGATTACCCAAACGTTTGTTTTTGATTTGTTTACTCTGTTGTATTTTGAGATTCTCGTCATTTATTTCAACATATAATGCTTTCTCATTTTTTCTCACAAAATTCGCTTAATAGAAAGAAAAAAGAGGTTTTCCTTTTACAGGGTTATGAGGAGAACTCTATTTTAACAAAAATATCCCTGAAATTACCCATTTTTAGCTTGGTGAAACTGAACAAATTTAAAGACCTGATAAAATTTAAAAAGCCTTTAGATAAAAGTGCTTTTAGTGTTTGTTTATGAAATCGGACATATATCTTCTATTTGGTTTTATTGAATTTAAAAGAAAAAAAACACTATTTAAAGTTCTGAAAACACACATGTTTCTTATTTTATGTATTTGTATATGTCATTAATATAACAGTTCCGTATTGACTAGCTATGTAGTACATTTTTTCATTCACAAAGCTAGTTTAATTTCGACTACGTAGCCTTAGCTTTGTGAATGCGCCCATTTTTAATGTTGACCAAAAAAGCCGAAGGAAAACCTAATTTTTCCTATACACATAAACATTTTTAATGTTTGTCCACAACTCAAGCTTTTGTTGTGGAGGCCAGCCGTCCTTCAGGTAAGGTTTTAAATTAATTAATATTCCAAAAACTGCTAGTACGAATCTGCAGACAAATATTTAGATACATAACTTCCTTTAAATTGAATTGTTATGACAAACTTAACTTTTTTACATATGTATTTCTTTGTCGATTATGAATGCCATTTGCATTCGTTTTACTTTCTTTATATTCGAAGATTCAGAGCTTTATTATCTAATGAAATTTTAACAAAATCGTCATATTGGGGCGTATTCATAGAGAATTACTAAAATCGTTATTTCTTGATCTATATCTATAGTTTAATGCTTATTGGTTAAATAAACACAGCTCTTATTCATAGTCAATTTTCTAGCTGCGTTTAGTAAAACCCCAGGTTAAGATTGTTCTCTATTACAATTATACTTCAAATGACAAAAAAATACTGTTATATTTCCAAACTTGTTATTTTGTGCTGTCATTTCTCAAGTTGAATGTCGAAAAAAGTAAGTAAAATAAAACGCGGATGGCAGGAAAACTGGTTGCAGTCAGAGAAGCGATCGTCGACGATAAGGAAAATGATGTAACGATGATAGTAAATAAAGGATCTTGGTTCGATATGACGGCCACTGGCTATAATATATTCTGTTAAAACCTGGAGATTGTCAGAAACGTGTCATACCCTTTTACTTCATAGTTATCCAATATTAAGTAAATTTATAATGAATGTATCCAAACGATATCTTTTTTAGAAATCCTTGTCGCTTAATATAAATGAATTGAACTGTGTTTTTATATTTTTTTTTTCTAGGTGCCATATTTTGCAGATCACGACATAACTCAAACTTCTCTAATATATCTATATATTCTTTAATTGTGGTGTCAATCGACATTTTTCTGGACAGCAAGTTTACGTTACATTTATTTACAATCAAAGATAAAATATGACATATGGCTGTGATAATTACTACTTAAACACAACATTTCCTATGTTTATAGTTAGACCACAGATTTAGCCCTAAACTTAGATTTAAATTTATTTAAAAACAGCCTTAACTTGTTGTTTAACTATCTTTAAATGTGACAAAATCAATTGGTCACAATTCAGAATGCATTTTGTTTTCACAAATAATAATCGAAGGAATGAACTTTTACTCACGAATTTTGTATCAATACAATTATTGCCAGTCGATGTTGCAAATATTGAAATGTCAAACGAAAACGTGCAAAGGTTTAGGCTAGGCACGCACATGCAAATTTTAGTTTTGAAACTGTTTGGTTTCTAAACTGAGTACTATAGACTTATATGAGAGTCTGCGCACATGCAGGAACCATTGTGTCGCCCATTCGAGCAACTTTTTAGTTTGTGCTTTGACACAAACTAGACGATCACCTAGAACCAATTCCTTAGTTTGTGTCGCAAGGAATTATAGGTAACTGAGCGGACATTCAACTAAATCGTTAAATAATTGTCTGTAATTTTCTGAGAGAGAAAAATTTAGTCAAGGTGAATGTTTCCTTTGTATTGGTTTATTTCGTTGATTTCTTTCGGAGTTGCTTATGTGCACGATGTTTGGGCAACTAACGATCGAACTATTTGGCTTCAAAAAAGTTGCATGTGCCCTAGCGTTAGTGTGAACGATTTTCGGTATTTCGATCACTTTTTGCCATAGTCTGAAAATTCACTATATAACATTGTTTTCAAAGAACAAAGAACTAAAGTAAAGCTAGTTTATTCACAACGGATCGTCATGTACATACATTTAGCTAATTAAATTATTTTTAATAGTTAGTTTTCAGAACCTCTCAAAGTCATATTTAAAAACCTATGCTATTGTGTACTTTTTCTTTTAAAAAGTTGAATGTATTGTTTTTTTTTTTAACATAAAAAGTGAGTATTTATTCATAGATATCAATGTATGCTTATTGGAAAGATTCAGGTTGCAACAACATATGCCCACGAAATTTTTCAAGACTAATTCACACATTTGAGCCCGTATACACGATAGAGCCAAAGACCTAAATGTGTGGGGAAACTGAGATGGCACAGTTTGGGTTAGTCGACCCATTTGGATTTTTAGTCAAAAAACAATTAGACAAGGCTGAGCTTTGCTGGAGGGAATCAACGATCCAAGAAGTTATGTCTGTCTCACCAATCTTATCTCACCATCTAAGAACTTCTAACTATCTCATACAATAATTTAAGGAAACAAATTCGTTCCTCTCTCTTTTTTTTTATTTTATTGGGTCAGTTACCAACTTTTTTCATAAGGGGTTATTATTTTCAGACATGTTTTTTTCCTCATAAGTTTGGTAATTTTAGCATATTTTTCGAAACAATTTAATGGAAATGTTTAATTCATTTTATTAAAATGCCTTTTCAAGTTTGAGTATTATCAAGATAAGCAAAGCATATTTTTGCTTGTGCTTTAAATTTGAAATATATTTTAAAATATGAAAGTAATAAATCTATCAAAGTTTCTGTGGCACGGTCGTATGTCGTGCGCCAAGCAAATTTGGATAGAGCTCTTAATCTAAAATCACGAGATCTACATAAGTGTATAATTATAATCACTCTTCGATAAATAATACTGCCGATAAACGTTTTAATTGTCGCAATATATTTATCACCTAGCTTCTTTTTAGTGTAAGTATTGTCAAATTACATAGACCGCTGGTACTGGCCAACTAATTGCACCAAACTAATAACTCTTGGATTTTGGACTCCTTAAATTCTACAATTTTGAATACGAGGGTTGCTACTTATATTTCTTGCTTATAATGAAAAAACAAAGAATTACGATTGAAATTGGTTTTATTGTTTTTCAAAGTATTCTCCATGAAGAGCAATACACTTTTGCATGCGTTTGAAACATAATAAAACTTCTTCTTCAGCGGTTGAAAACCGCTTTCTGCGCATTTTTGTTAAATTGTGGGAATAAAAAGAAGTCAGTGGGTGCTAAATTATGACTGTACGGCGGATGATCCATTAAATTGATGTTTTGGCTGGTAAAAAATTCCTTTGTTTGAGCCGATCTTATTGATGCTTGTCATACTAAAGCTATAAGATGGTGCTTTATCGCTGTAGAAAGAATTAAGTTCATCGTTGCACTCAAAATAATCGCACGAAAATGTTAACGAGTTAATTCCATTTTTTGCCCGAGATTTCAATTATCAAACTTTCCGTTGAAAATGTCAGATGGCGCCTGGCAGCACTTGCTGTTACCTAGGCTAGCAATATAAGTAGCAACCCTGGTATTATTATATCATGTCCGAGGTTAAAATGGGCCTTATCAATTAAAAGTAGTAGCCGTGGAGTGATGTGATTGTTAGTACATATGACTATTTTCCCAGGAGTCTTGGGTTCAACCGCTGCCTGAGTCACTATCCTCCAAGAGTATTTGCTGTCTTGAAAAGTGCATTCTCAAATTAGCCGTTTGGGTTCGACTCATAAACTATAGCTCTCCTCCATTCCTGACGTTATTAGCACACATAAATGGTTGAAAGTTAAAAGACACTAGAGACTGGTTCTCTCCGAGATGTTGCGCCACCTAATTTATTTATTTTTATGACTGGATTTGAATTTGAGTTTGTCTTTACTGAGCTTTTAAAGTTTTAAACCTTCAAGTTTATAGGTAAAATATGGTTTAATTCGGCCAATGATGAATTTACCATACGAGCTACAGAAGCTCGTTTCCCAGAAACTCAAATTTTGTTCACCTGTTTCACTGTTGATGCAAAGGTCCATTTTTTTGTGAATAGTAACCGTAAAATTGTCATGAATTCAGTTCCATATTTTTAGATGGCGTACTATAGGCGTGGTCTTTATTTTTGTGCTTTGTCAAAAGGCATTAAAGATAAAGACGTCTCACCCATCTCTAAACTGAGACTTCATCAAAGGTAAATTAATTTTATTATATTTTATTAAAAGCAACGCCCACTAATCCTGAGGCTCCGGCAATCCAGTGGTTTTTTTGACAGGGCATATTATGTCTTGCCATGAGCAACACCAAATGCCACATTTTTTTTTTCATTGAAACACGCTGCTCGTAGTTTTTTCTTTATCATCAGATGGGTCCTTATGAAACTGTTCTGCTATTTCTTCCCAAGCTTTTTTTGCAGATCGTTCCTTTTGTATAAACTGCTTTTGAAGTTCCATAAACATTCTTTTGTTTTGTATATATTTATCAAATTCAGCGTGTCGCCAATCGTTCATTGTAACTGAAATAAGGTAAGTAATATGAAGTAAGCAACAACAATATAAGAAATTAAATATATTTTACTTTTCTTTAATTAATTTTACTCACTTAATTTAAAAAAATATGTAGGTATGAGCGCACTCGACGTAATTGTAACGGAATGAAATTTGAATTTCAAAAAGACTGTGAAAAATGGACACTCACCACTACATACAACACAAATGTCAAATTTGGTGACGGGATGTTGACCCGCTTGAAAAATCGAAACTGCGATGACCGGATCATGGACTATATCTTGGATTTTTGGCCTCTATTGGATGATTTCATGACAGGGCAATAGTCCTTTCATCGAAAATGTTCGATATAGCCCCCAAGTAAGTGCTGAGTTCTTAAACTAATTACTGCTGATTTTGAGATTTAACAATAAAGTTCGGACTGCCAGTAAAATTAATAATAGCCCAATTTTATTCAAACCTTATGAACTTTGAATTTTGTACGAAAGTTTTACCTAAAACAATCTTATCTTATCATTGCTAACCGTCTTTCTCACGGACGCAAAATCGAATCAGTTAACTACCTGACAGTTTAATGCTAGACTTTTAGGATTTTGGAATACAATCTTCAACTAAGTGATTAGACAGTTTTAAGTTGAAAGCTGTCAAAGAACTGACAAATCTAACAACATTATTGCTTTAGACGAAAATACCACAGAACCCCAGCTCAATAATAAATGCACCCTTTCCTTAGTAACACAACACTTATCATCTTATTTAAGCATAAACCTACTTGCTGTAGTCATGGTGTAAGTAATGCTTTTCTATTCAACCACAGATGTCACTATAACGTATTCCACCGGCAGAATATTGTTCCGAAAACTTCCCTGAACACACTCATTCAGGGCATGTCATTTTTTCTATTAAAAAGAACTCATTGTCTTGTTTGTATGCGTGCTTAGGCTTGCCAGTTTCTAGTTTTGAGTGGTATTTCCCTTCACATGAATAAATGATAAAAACACAACATTTTTTAAAAACTTATTTTAACTTGTTCGTCAGCAACGATTTAGAGAAAAGCCGTTATTCTTTCTTGAAATGTTAACCACCACATCATTCCTAAAACTATTATGCCCTACTTATAGGTAGGGTATTTGTTCGACCACAATTTTGAACTAAACAAATATTTTTAAATTGAACTATAGAGCCAGTTCAGAGATGTTAGAAACGGCAACCCTGTTGATGGTGCATAGGTGTGTTTGTATAGCTAGAAAATCTCCACCGAGTGAGTGCGAGATCTTTGTTTTGCCCAACACTTGTTCGCCAGATCCCGGAAAATAATTGCGTGAAAAACCTCGAAAAACCCTCAAAAAGTGACTAAAATTTATTACAAAACATTCTTAAAATGATTCTATTCATAATTTAAACAAATTCGTGGTGTTTTAACCTCGTGAAAGTTGTGAAAAACCCCAACGAAAAATTTTTGTTTCGAAGTCGATTCGATTCGTTAGACGAAACGAAACCAGAGAACATAATCTCATCTCGCCTGCTCGCCATGTTCCATCAAACCCAAGCTGCACAAGGGCGGCGGTGTTTATTATTTTTCTCAATTTTTCAACTAATAACAATTTTTTGTATTTTACAACAAATACAATTCATAAATGGACAGGGTAAGTATTTTGTTTATACCAAATTTTGAGTTTGGATTATTTTTTAAAGTAATGAAAAATACAATCTGCAAATTAGTTCGGTTTCTGTTTCGGGTTCGAGTTAAAATGTCGAATGCGGAAAAGTTTAGAATTTTCCCAACTCTCTCTCTCCCTTCGTCTCTTCCTCCCCCTGTCCGTTCGTTGTTGGTATTCCTACCCACTTATAGTTATACCACCACCCAGCTTGTGAAAGATTCTATAAACCAAAGGCAAAACCATAAAGCACAAATCCTACTCATAGTGTGTTGTGTCGGACGACGGTGGCGGCGGTGGCGGTGGCGGCGATAGTCGCCTTTCGTCGTCGTCTACCCTTTTTCCAATAGATCTGCTTCTGCTGCTGCTGCAGCTTAAAACTAAAAAATTATGATAGTGGGGAAAGGAAATGAGTAGGAGCTAGAGTTCGGCGGTATACAAAAGGAATTGCTTGCTTTTTATTTTGTTAAAATTTTAATACATTTTTTTTTTTTTAATTTGGGAAGCTCACTATTTTTTGTTGTTGTTATATTGTAGAACTAGTGAGCCAGTGCCACTGACTGATTAAGCGCCACCGCAGTTTGTCATATTAGCATATACTCATAATGCGGTCGCAGCAGTTTTATCTTAATTATTATTTTTGTTTGTTAATTTTATTCTATGAATTAATAATAATTGTTATCAAATTGGAGAATATTTTTTTTTGTTGTAATTAAATTACTCTTAATTGTTATTTTATGTCTATAATGAATTGTTGTTTTCTTTTCATTGATGTTTTCAGGAGAGATTGAAGTGGAACAAGAGAATAATGTTACTGTCCAATGCAAGTCATCTAGCAACCAAGTACGATGGGAATTCAAAGGAAATAATATCACAAATGAAGACAAAAGGTAATATAGAACTTTATCACTTTATATAATCAAACAAGAGCTGATGATGATTATAAAGGGTGATTTTTTAAAAGCAATAGGAAAGTTTTTCGAAAAAAAAGCACATACAATTTAGAAAAATGCATGAAATCTCTATTTGAATCGATAGGACGGTCCATATAACTGAATATTTTAAGATTGTTTAATTCAAATGTTGACCTTGATTGCGCCTCAAATGGTCTATCCGCTTAGTCCAATTTAGACATACTCTTTCGAAAAATTCGGTCGGTATCTCACGAATAATTGCTTCAATGTTGTCTTCCAATGCGTCAATTGAAGCGGGCTTGTCTGTATAGACATGAGTTTTAACATAGTCCCACAAAATATAGTCTAAAGGCGTTAAATCACACGATTTAGGCGACCATTTGCACGAACGTGAAATAAAGCCTCTCAGTAAGTCTATTGTTGCGCGTGCTGTGTCTCATGTGGCACAGTCTTGTCAAAACATTTTGGACAAGAAAAAGTTGAATATCATCTTACGGTAGCGCTCACCATTCACAGTTACGTTACGACTCGCATCATCTTTGAAGAAGTACGGCCCAATGATGCGACCACCCCATAAACCGCACTTAACTAACTTTTTCTGGTTGCATTGATAGCTCTTGCAATGCTTTTGGCTGATATTCACTCCAGAATCGACAATTCAGCTTAATTACGTACCAATTGAGCTTCGTCGCTGCACACAATGGAAAATGGAAGAAGCGCGCGATGAACTTTCTTAACGGAGCACGCATTTTGATAATAAAATTCAATAATTTGCCAGCGTTGTTCGTTTGTAAGACAATTCATGGTTAAATTATAGACCAAACTAAAGATGTCTTACAGTGAAACAAAACACAAAACACGTGCGTTAGCTGTTTAAACCAGTATTGCCAAAGAGATAATAGTTAAAAAATAACCTTTTAGAACATTACTTATCCTTAAGCAATTATTTCATGAAAATTCAATTTCTTTATATGATGAGTGTATGAGCGCAACAGTCCATTGAGAACTAGGGCCTAGTGACTTACAACTCTCAACCATTCCTGTCTGCGAGTACTGTTGTCAGGAATGGAGGGGACCTAGAGTTTTAAGCTGAATCCGAACGGCTAACTTGAGAAAGCACTTTTTAATGACAAGAATTACTCTTGGAGAATTTGTCAATTCCTCGCAAGAGGCAGTACCCGTTAAAAACAATTTAAAGGGCATAGGCGGGAACCGAACCCAAGACCTCTGGCATGACAGTCCAACGCTCTAACCATCATGCCACGGGTACTACGATCTTAAATCTAATCTATATAATTTCTGGAAGTTTGTCAACTGTAAGAAAAAAGCTTGAGGCTACTCTAACACTATGTCAAATGCAACATCATCTAGTCATGATCCAAACATGTTTGCAAGCTATTTCAAAAAAGCGTTTGATGAATCTTACACAGTTAAAAATGGGCAGGTTCAGACGAAATAAGGAACTTGAAAGAAAGTCAAGTTTCGAGTATCTGATTGGCCAGCTGCCAAAAAAATGTCTTGTAATTAATGCAACTTTATTGGAAAGTTTACTGAAAAGTTAGTAATAAAAATCTACCTAACTTTCAAGTAAAGTCTACTTATGTCAAAATGACAGTTGATCTTTTTTTTTTCATTTAAAAGAAAGCTGAACTTTATTACTCTCTGATTTATTTATTTTCTATATGGTTCCTTGTCAAATTGGTAAACAAATAAGTAATATTCCTTTACGATACAAAATGCAAATCGTTTTGGGCTTGTAACTTAAATGAGGAGTGTTGTGTTGAGTTTTTGTACGATGAACTGAATGTAGAAGTTAGTGAAGTAAAATTCCATGTTTGAAGTTTTTGACACTTGAAAAAGTAACTAGTTGACTTTCAATCAAAGGATAAAGTTGACTGCAAATGAACTGTCTTGTGTTGTCTAAACCTGACCACTTTTTGCTCTTCTTATGTTTTATACTTTCAACATCTTTATAAAATTAATTTTAAAATAAGTGAACATACTGTTACACAAATCATAGATGATTCTTTTAGTCCTGGTCCTGATGGTATGCCATCCTCTATTTTGGAAAAAAATGCGTTTCTTATATGTCGTAACCTCTATATGTTCTCTTTAGCAAGTCTTTTAAAAGTTTGAGTTTTCCCTTTATCTGGAAAATCTCATTTATAACTCCAGTGCACAAGAAAGGTGCTACAAATTAAGTTATAAGCTATCTGTGATACTTGTTTGAGTCAATCGTATGTAGTGTCCTTTCCTTTTCTTTTAGTTAAATTATTTGTGATAAGCAGCATGGTTTTGTTAAAAAACCTTCTAATGTTACTAATTTATTTGATTTTACGTGCTTTTCTTTTGATGTTTTTGAAAAACGTGAACAAGAAGATTGTGATGTTAGAAAAGAGTTTGTTAGTTTGTGTTATATTTAATACCAATTTTTATATTCATGCCTATTACCGATGTCGTCTCGTTTTTTCGACGACTCTCGTTTTCTTTGTTGTGTCGTTTTTTAAGTGGCATTCTATAACTTTTTCAACGCAACTATTTTGTAACTGATTTTTAAACGATGAAAATGTATCAGAGATCTGTCAAACTGAAATCAAATTCTAAATCATTTCATTACTCGATATTCAACAAATGTGTTTTTATTAAATTATTACCAAATAAATAAATAATTTAAATGATAAGTGTTGAAATGTATTACAACACAAGCAGTAATATGTTATAATGAATATTCGAGTCCCAGGGCCGCCATCTAGGTCTAAGCTTATTTGTTTTATTTACAAATGACCTGGTTTCGATCATAAAACATTCGTCAATCCTTGTATATGATGATGACAATATACTTTTCATTAAAATTAACATTATATCTGACAGTCTGCTTTTTACAAGAAGACTTAAGCATCTTGCACATGAGCTCCTGTTTAGTCCAGCGAGTTGATCGATGAATCAACCCAATTCGAAAACTAATGCAAACGATGCCATGATGAACTGTGGATGTGAGCTTTATTTCTATTTGCAGACAGCCACGAGTTGTCAATTTATAATTACCCTTTTCAACAAACAAAACAAGAGTGGTATAATTTTGAGGTTAAGTTGAGCGCGAACAATTTATTATTATTTTATTTTTGTTGGAAATTCAGTTTTTGAAATGTGTAAATCACGTTTGATCGTCCATTCGTTGTTAGCTTCCATGTGCAAGGCCCTTTAATATTATTTAGGGAATAGTGTTTTAAATCTTCACCAATGTAAAACCATGAGTTTTACACACAAGAAAGTTCCAATTGTTTTTGATATGTATGATATGTTTTTACTGACTTGAGAGTTGTTTGGACTCGAAACTTTAATTTACACACCATATTACCTTAGCTTTTAAAAAAAAATCAAATAGAGTCCTCGCGATTTTCGTAGTATTATTTTTTCAAGCTACTTTTTATTTCATTTGTGAGGCCAATTCTGTAATATTCCTGGTAGTGTGGGCACCTTAATATTCCAAACATGAAATGAGAATTCATACGATGCAGAGAAGGTTTTTGCGTTTTGTCTGCGTCCTATTCCTTTAGTTATAACAAATATTCTGCCTCCTTATTCACAAAAACTCACTCTTATTAATATTTATTTGTTGAATAATATCATCACCATCGGTGCTTATTCCTTTCAATTAGTTTTAGTCAATCTAGCATACGACTTCAAAAATAACTAAATACAATTTTTAGAAGATTGAACTACAGTACTCACAGACCTCTTATTTAATTACTTGGAGTATTCAATACATTTTATTTTCTTGTAAGTTAACCAAATAATAATTTTAAGAATTTTAAATCCAAAGTTCAAAACTGTTAAGTTATCTATTTTTGTTATGCATATTTCTAACTTATTAGAAGTTGGTAACAGAAAACATAACATAACTTGTTTTACATTGTTTTTAGGACAAATTCGGGTTATACTTTTGAATTAATTAATAATTAAAAAATATACAGTTTATTTCAGAGGACAATTTACCTGAAACTTAAGTGGAAAGTTTACTCAGCGTCTTAAACTAAAATACACATTATATCAAATTAGCTTTTAAATGACCTAATAACGACCAACGAAAATTTGCCTTTTCCCTTGTTGGGCATATTTTTTGTCCCAAAGTCTTACAATTCTATCTATTACACAAGCTTCATTGGTTTTGGTGTCGTCAAAATAAATGTTGTTACCTAAAGTACAAATCTATTTAGATCTAAATTGTAAACTTACTTTTTTGGTGCTATGCTTAACTTTCTAATTACAAAATTATGTCAAAACGATACAAATTGTGTGTGTGTACATAATTTGTAAACGACATTTGAAATATACTTTCCAAAGATTCGATAAAACATCATATTGTCAAGTATTTGAACTTTGCATAGTCATCATATAATGTCTTGTGTTTTTTTAGTCTAAAAAAACAACGTATTAGGGATTTTTTTTATAAAGCAACATATATTTAAAAATCTTCACCTGATGAATAAATTTTAAGGTCAAATTCGAATTCAGGACAAGAAAATTCTTTCTTAGCTTAGTTTTATTGATCAATGAAGAAATTGGCAAGTTTTATATTTCTAAGACGTTTTTTGCTGTAGAAAATCAGAATAGAATGTGTATGATTCCATTTGTTTCTCAATTATTGTACAATATTCAAATAAGAAGATTTGACATCTGAGTAGCAAATTATGTTGCTTCTGCTTTCCAATCTGACTCAGATGTCTAAAAAAATATAAAATGGCGAAATATTTTCAAACAAAATTGTAAGTCCACAGAATTGTAAGATATTTCCTAGATAGATCTGACAATATTGAAAGAATTGGCAATCGTCTGTACTTACTTCCTTGTGATGTGTTTCATTTCCCTCCAACTCTTGCCTAGTGACGCTGATTCCTAAGCGACTGTCCTGCGCCATGTAATTCTAGGTCGTCCATTTCTTCTTACTTCTTGTGTGAGCGGATTCCACTTCATTGCTTGGCCTGCAATGGAGTCGTCACCTTTTCGATGTGTATTGGACATTCTTTCCATTGCCACTTACGCTTTCATATTATAGAATCTATATTTTCCTGTCCTTCTATGAAGGCCCTCATTTGATATACGGTTTAGCCAGAAAATCCTTACGAAGACATCTTTTTACGAAGGTTTGCAGCTTTCTGGTAATGGCTGAAGCAACCTTTTAAATGCTGCACATATAAAGAAGCACAGATTCGACATTTGTGCGCTTTCGCTTTACCGTTGCGGCAGATGACGTCTTGTTCGGTTACGCTGGAAACGAACTTGCAATGTTTTGATAGCTCTCCACTTTTTCCACCGTTTGAGGAAAAATTTATTTGAGAGGATAGTCGGGTTCCGAACCTGATCATTTTTGTTTTGCCGGAAATAATTTTCAGCCCCAAAACTTCTGCTTCTCTCTCTACACTTATTGTCATTTGATTGAGATTCATGATCCTATGAGAGTAAGCAAACATCGTCCGCGTAATCCAAGTAGTTTAAATAGGATGTCAAAATCTCAAGGTGTTCTCTGATGCGTTCCAGTATGACTTTTGATACTATTTTGGCAATGGCAGGTAGAACGCAAAATCCTGTCCAATTTTCGCATTTTGGTATATCTCCATTTTTTGGGATGGACGATAATTCATAATTACCTTCTTCCACTCATCGGGGAAGCTTTAGGTGGTCCAAGCTTCTTTTATGAGCGGATGAAGCAGTTCGTACAGTTCGTCTGTACTTACTAAATAAAAAAGTTTTAAAATATCAAAATTCCAATTTTAGACAAAGTTGACTTATTGACTAAGTTTCGTTTTTTTTTATACATATACATATGACAAGAATATTATTTTTAACAATCGGACAAAAGATCATTTTTCGTAGTTAAAAAGACATTCAAAATAAAAATACTTATAAAATAAACAATCCAATAAATCCCTGTTGAAAATTACAAAACATTATTGATTAAAACCTGAAATTGCAGGTCAACACATTTTTTGGGCTGTTCACCCCACTTTTACCAATACACTTTTTATCAGTCAAATTTATTGATTTAGAATGTGATTTCTTCAATTGGTAGTCTTGACGGGCAATAAATGAATACATTAAGTGTAGGCTAAAAGCTATGTGACCTAAAGGTTTATTATGCGACTTTTAAAACAGGATGAGTCTCTAACTTTATAGTTTTTCCTTTGAGTTAATCTTTTTAAGATACTTAAGAAAAGGGGAAAGAACAAGTTACTTACAAGTAAGTTTTTTTTTAGAACAAAACTTGGTTAAAAATAAGTTTCCTTTTCTTTATGTTCAGTACGTTGCCCTGTAATGTTATAGTAGGTTTATGAGGCTCAAGTTTAAAATTGAAGAAAACTAAAAAAAAATTATTCAAAGACACAGTTTTTATTATATACTTATTAATCTGAATGGAAAAGTGTTAAGAAAAAATAACAGTCAATAGCATAACAAATTAATAATTAAAACATTAACTAGCTTTCTCCAAAAAATACCTGTGCTATTAAATTTAAGCTAAGACTTTCTTTTATTTGCTACTTACAAAATCCAAAAACTCAACTTACACTTTTAACCAACTTCAAAACGAAAAAAATGTAAGGAGCAGGATTAAAGCTCCTATTAGATGGTCAAAGTAAACGGTCAACGTGACCTTTACAAAAAAATGTCACTAAAATCTGTCCCAAGTACATTGACGCTCATGTGACACACATTTTTGAGTAACGCGTTGGTAATATTCTGTGACCGTGTAAAGTTTTTTTTTATAATTAACGGGTAATCAAAGACTTACTAATACCCTTAACATGTTTAGAATTTGAACACAGTGCGAGCTTTAGGAAAGTAGGAAAGTATTAGGATATACCGGTGCACATTGGTCTTAAAATTTTGAGTATCAAAATAATAGGGAAAAACAGAGTTTGACAAAGGATTCCACATTTTCGATGTGCGGTTAATAAAAGAAGAATGTGTGAGTGTATGCTATTGCAACACGATGACTCCTTATTCTGGCACTGTCCGATATATCAATGACTGTGTCCCAACATTAAGAGGACAGAATTCAATACCGAGTCTACGCATATTTTTCATGTAATTCTATACCAATGTAAAATATATAAATTGGGTGGCACAACAGTCCGTTCTGAACTAGGGCCTAGTGACTTACTAAAACTCTCAACCATTCCTGTGTGCGAGTACTGTTGTCATGAATGGAGGGGATCTACAGTTTTAAGCCGAATCCGAACGGCAAATTCGAAAAAGCACTTTTCATGACAAGAATTACTCTTGGAGAATTTGTCAATTCATCGCAAGAGGCAGTACCCGTGAAATAAAACTTCAGATAGAAGAGGCAGGGGGACGCACTAACCATCTTGCCACGGGTATTACTATATACCAATGTAGATTATAAAAATTTAGTTGACGGGTTGTTTTGTAATTTAACTTTGAAATTCAGTTAAATTTAATTTCTTCATTTCCCTTGTTTTAATAATAATTGTTATCAGAACCATGAGTATTTAAAGTGTAACTGAAAGTGCATTAGCTGAATTGAAGCATAGACAAAAGAATGAACAAAAATAAAGCAAACATTAGAGATTATCCAGAGCTCATGAATTTTGAATGATAAAAATCGAGGCAGCTTTTAATCCTATGTGACAGGACGGGAGCACAAATTGATGCAGATGAGATTAAAGTTATGTTCTTTCTTTCTTCCCTTCTATCAACTCAAATTTGATTTAAGGGTAAAGTATTTTTTTATATTTGATCAGATGCAATCAAAGTTAATACTATTCACGCACCTTAAAACTTTAAATCACATACATTCATATTTGTTAAATCATGTGAACGTCAAAGTTTTGCGAATCAACGTGTAAGTTAGGTTAGGTTTAAGTGGCTGTCCAAGATGGAAACGGACACACTTAGGCCAGTTTAATGGCCCATTGTGAACCACATGAATCTTGAGGCTTCCTCCTAAGCTTAATGGGAACAGTTTGAGACCCTTGCGAAACGCGAGAGGCTCATTATGATATGATCTAGATCGTGTAGATCGTTAAAGAAGAATTCTCCTAGGTAATTCTTGCGTTTTTGAGCCAGTGCAGGGCATGTACAGAGAAGATGAAGAATTGTTTCCTCCTCTTCCTCGTCCATGCAGCTTCTGCAAAAGTCATTTTAGAATTCGCCTAGTCGTTTGGCGTGCTTTCCTATTAGACAGTGTTTGCTAAATATGTCAAGAGGTGTTAGGTAGAGTAAGGTGTCCAGTGTCCAATGTCCGCTTATACATGGTGACCTCAGAAAGTAAGCGCTTTGACCGTGCAATGTAGCTTAAGAATTTTAATTTTGTTGAACTTGTTCTCCAAAAAGAGCCATCACAATCTGAGACAATTCACCGGAGGGTAAGTCAGAATGTTCCTCTGCCTTCTTAGCTTTTAAAATAATACAACAAAATGTGTATTAATCATTTTTTCCCTACTTTATTGATCTTGTGTACTATTCTTGAGATGACCAAGCGTGTGTGATGATCTATAGAGTTCTCAATCCCTTGTATCAGACAATCGTACTTGTTATTGTTTATCAGCCATAAAAATGTCGTACTAGAAATATTTCTTTCACAAGATCTTATCAACCACAAACATGTGAAAATCTTTAGGTGTGGATAACAATAATGCAAGCAAAATGGGTTGTTAAATTTCAATAAAATCCAATATTGTGAGGTTAATTAATTTTATATACAATTGCAAATAATGCTAATAATTAATTAGTGCATGAACAAATAATAGTTGGTTAAACCTTCCAACAGTTTCAGGCCAAAAGTGAACTAATATGTCAAATTAAGCATTTGTTATTAATTTGTCAGCAAAATTCTTGGAAAAAATACAATTTACTTAGCAACAAAATATTTAAATTGTTTGGTTAAAAATGAGATCATCTATATTTTCCAGACTATAGTTCATTTTTATTTGAGTATACCTTAATCAACAAAAAGTATGCTGTCCACTAATTACACAAATAGTCATTACTCATCATAATGGAAATTAAACTCATTCTCTTATCAATTTAAAATGACTCAATAATAGATCTTGAAATCATCTTAATCAAGAAATATGCAAGGTGTTCTGTTTTTCTCTGGAAGTGTCTAAATATTCAATCACTATACAAATATATACCCACTTCCTAAATAGTACTGATAAAATAGCTTTGTTTTTTAACGCATATGGATATTAAGCGTAATAATGACGATTGTTTATAAACAAAAGAGCTTAAAAAAAAAAACATAATGATGGTGAGTGCTTAGGACTGACATGCTCGAGGTTTAGGTTTATGTGTCACCTTACCTTGAGGAATCATCCAAGAGTTGTAGTACTTGTTAGTGCGTTGGACTTTAATGCGAGAGGTCTTGGGCTCGATCCCTGCCTGTACCACCTAAAGTTTTTTTCATGGTTTCTCAAATTAGCCGTTCGGATTCGGCTTAAAACTGTAGGTCCCCTCCATTCCTGACAACAGTACTTGCACGCAGGAATGGTTGAGAGTTGTAAGTCACTAGACCTTATTTCTCAACGGACTGTTGTGCCACCCAATTAAAAATTAATGACGATTGTTTGTAAACAAAAAAGCTAAAAAAAAACATAGTAATTATGAGTGCTTAGGACTGTCATGCTCGAGGTTTGGATGGAATTATACAAGAGTTGATTTCTTAATTTCTCAAATCATTTATTCATGTGCAGCATTCAAACTGTAGGTCCTCCCTATTTCCGACTGGCATATAGAAATTGTTGAGCGTTGTTAGTCACATACAGAGGTTTTGGTTTAATTTCGATTCAAATAACGACGGGGACTTTAGATTCCTTTACATATGCCTTTCCAAAAGATAGCATAGTTAAAAAAGAGAGTGAACTACTGTTTCATAGTTCATTCCAGCTTGGATGTAATACTCCAGACTATTCGGCAGTCAAATCCTTTCCCTCCTACTTATCAAATGGAAGGCAACGAAACTGCAGGAGAAAAAGGGACATAAAAAGAGTTTCAACTATTGTCATCAATAGAAAGTCCGTTGATCCTTTGACACATTCCAAAGGTGTGATTATGTTTATAATGCAACATGTTGTCCTCCTCTTCTTCACGGATTCGAAGCTGTTGCCGAAGACCCTGGTAGATTTATCACCTTCCCATCACTGGAAAAAGATGATTCATCCAGGCCATCTTCGATGGCAGTGGAGACTTTTACTAATGTCAGCCATCTATCATATGAGCAGAACAAAAACTACCAAATTAAAGATCTTCTGAATGAGAACGTTTTTTCAGGATCATCCATGAATTAGAAGACCCCAAAATCACTTTGTTGGCGGCTGATCGGGAGTTAACAATAATGCTGCTATTGCTTCAGACTTATCTCCAATCGGATTCGGCTTCCCCGATTCATTGATTATCCAGCAGTGAAAAAGACATTCTTCTGATGCAAGAATCCACGTTCTAGAAGACTGTAGCCTCTAAAATACTACTTTCTGTAACAATCAGATAAAAGTAAAACGAATTTTCCAGAAGCTGTATGGAAAAAGAGAAAGAGTATTCAGTTCCTCACCTTTTATGTTCTTGTCCTGTCCTACCAAAAGACAAAGACTCCGTTTTGGAAGTTTCTACTTAAATGATCTTGGTAATCATAGAAATAATTCTTTCATTTACTGTCTTAAGCGCTTAATGTTTTAACAAGAAGACACAATTTTTAGATCCATGTGTTATCACAACGAACCAACTATTGGTCTAAGCGTATTAGCTTTTTTCCGGTCTGCAGTCAACTTAACCTAACCTTCATAGTTTCCTTTGAGGAATTTCCAAATTTGTTGCATGTGCCCCTATAAGCCCGGGTCCGTTTCATATTACAGTGATTCTTGCTATATCGTTGTTGGATCTGCATGAAAAGAAAATGCTAATCGGTTAAGCTGTTCCATCTTTCGGCCAAGGGGCTAAAATAAGAATAACCTGGACGGTTATTTTCCCTTTCTACGTTGGACCAGTTTAGAAAATATTATATTCGAAAATATGGTAACAACAGTCCCCTGGCTGTCTGTGAACAAAGTCGGTTTCGGTTTGAGTCTGATTTGAATATTTTTAATACTGCCCTAATTGCTAGTAATTCAGATTAAAAGACACTGGCAAACAAACTTAAGAAAAAAATGAGCCAACTCCTCATTTTGTTTTGGACCCATTAGTAAAGATAGTTGCATCGTAATCTTTTGTAACTTGTTTTGTGTTTTTGAGAAACTTTAAATCACCTTATTTTAGGACTTTTTGCAAGAATGAAAAAGAAAATAACAAACAAAACTCTTTTCACACAGATACCACTTATCAACTGAGTCCGTCAACGATATTGCCGAAAATGCTCTGCTTGTCGATACAACAAATGCTGCGGTCACACCCGCCTATGCACACAATTTAAGTATATATCGTGTTAAAATTTCCGACGAAGGTAACTACACATGTCACACCACCGACAGCAGCACTGATCCAGCATCACCCGATCAACCCAACGAAAATGTATTTTTTATACAACCAATAATACGTCCCAAAGTCACAGCCAGTAGTCCGAAGAAAATCAAACGAAAAATAGGTCAAGCTGTATCGTTATTTTGCTTGATTACAGCCTACCCCCTGGGACCGATACGAAATCACATAAAATGGCTGAAAGATGAAATCTCGTTTAGTTTTCTCGATAGCAGTACAAATGTCACTGTAAAAGATGATACTCATGTTAATGTGACGCTTGAGCTGACGGAGGTTTATAAGAAGGAGAATGGAACCTATGGATGTGTGGTTCTTTCGCCATCGGGTGATGAGTTGGTGCGGAAGGAGATTGCTTTGTTGGTGATGGATGTGCCGATTGTGAGCATTGATTATGTGAAGGCCGTCGGGGCAAATAAGATCTTCCTCAATTGGACGCTGAATGACGGGAACGATCCGATACAAAAGTATTTTGTGCAATTTAGAAAGGAGGGTGCACCGACTTTTGAGTATTACAATCACGTTATTGGAGGAAAGAATACATCCTATGTGTTGGATAACTTCTTGCCCAATACCAGTTACTTGCTTAGGATATCGGCAAAGAACAGCATTGGTGATGGAATCCATCATCAATACCCACAGCCGATACGCACCTTGGACAAGGACCCGGTGTTTGTACCGAAAGTAGAGGCAACTGGCAACACTGAAGCTACAATAACCATCGGCTGGGCACCACCACCGCCGGAGCTGCTGGACTACATTCATTATTACGAGTTGATTGTCTCCGAGCCGGGGGAGAATCCGCGTATTGTGGAGGCAGCAATCTACCACCAGAACAGTCGAAATCTTCCTTACATGTTTGACAATCTAAAGACGGCCACCAATTACGAATTTAAGGTTCGAGCTTGCAGCGAGTTGACCAAGCAATGCGGGCCATGGTCAGAGGTGGTCAATGGAACGACCATGGATGGACTGGCTAGTCAGCCAACAGATTTGCATGTTGTGTGTAATATTTCACGACACAGCTCAGTCAGTTTGGAATGGAATGTGCCGAAGATTCCGAATGGGAAAGTGATAGCTTATTCCATAAAATTGACGGGAACTGCCACTTACAGGGTAGATGGTCGCTATCTGAATGCCACTTGGGGTCCAAAAGAAAGCCGTATCTATGAGCCAAATCATAAGACAATTTACGAAGGTGTGAATCCAAATACCAATTATTCGGTGAGTATTTCAGCTTTGACACGTCGTAAGAAAAACGGTGAACCAGCCGTGGCACATTGTACGATGCCTGTGGCCTTGCCCGATACGATTGGAAGGATTATTTGGACGAAAATAAGGACTTCCGACGATAAATGTGTGCTTAAGTTGTTTATGCCGAGAGTTAGTGAACGGAATGGGCCAATTTGCTGCTATAGAATTTACCTAGTTCGCATACAGGACAATCGTGATCTTCCTGGGCCTGAGAGTCTGAATGTCTCCACTTATCATGAAATTCACAATCCCAATAATACTCGTGGTGGAGCCTATATTGCCGAGATGTTCCCCGGTGAAGCATTCCGCTCGGAGATATTCCTTGGCGATGGAAGGCGAATGTATCAAGATATAGCAAGTCAGAAGATTGCCGATGATCATTGTCGGAAGTGTCTAGAGGGAGTGCCCTTCCGAAGAGTTTTCCATGCTCCTGTGGTGAAGAGTACCACAACAACCACTCCACGCCCTGAAGGTATGAATACTTTTATATAATCTGATTCTTATTTATTTGAATCGAATTGAAATTAGTTATTGTAGAACATCAAATTCCAATCATACCTGAACTCACCCAACGAGAGCAATTGAATCGAGCCGGGAATCTTACCCAAGCTGCTTCCAAAATTCTCGACAACAAACGTCGTCGTCGCCGAAATCCTAAACACGCTGTTGGTCAGAATATTCAAAATCTGGAAGAACCAATTGAGACAACGACAATAGCAGTGCCAACGGTGAGTCTTCAACAAATCATCGATGAAGTCTTTGATGGGGAAATTGACATGAACAGCAATTATACTGGATTTTTGGAAGTTATTGGTAAATCTTTAAATAAAGCAATACTTATATTTGATGTTTTATTGGACGTTATGTGTTTCTTATTTTTTGTTTGCAGTGAGAGAACAAGATGGACATATTCAAGGAGGTGAACCTTTACTAGCGAATAGTAACTATTTTGAAACTATCAATCCGAAAACAATGATTGAATCTTCTGATAATGGAGATGATCTATTGCTTGTTCTAACTATTGTCGTCCAAATATTTATTGTCTTGATTGGATTAGTAATTTTGCTGTTGATTGCATTGTGCGTGATGCACCGTTACTACACAAAGAACACCGGGCAAGGAGATGAAGTAATTAGTTTGCGAGATTCATTGAGGTAAGTTCGAGATTTTTAGTTGTAAATTTCCTTAGTTCTTTAACCGTACTGTAGTATTCCAAAACTGAACTATTTTTGTTGTTTAAAGATCATTTAATTCATTAGGTAATGTAATTGAAGCGTTGTTTGATTCTTACTCGTTCACATCTAAGGGGTAAGACATGCGAGTTAATGGCTCATGCATGGCATAATTAGTGCAGTGTTGAGAAACATGCATTAACTGGAAACTATGGGTATTGTGGTTACCTCTATGGTATTTTAAACTTATACAATCAAGGTGCATTTTTTACACCAGTTAAAAGTTTATCAATAAAGACAATATCGTTGTTAACCCTCCTTTGCGATTAAGGTTGCATTTGACGAAGCTATATTCGATGTTTATAAGAAGATTCTGTCCTATTCTTACGGACCTCGTAGAAAGGAGTCCATACCTGAGATGCTTACTCAAAATGGGTAAGAGTAACATAGGGATCCCTAAATTCTTTCGACAAACGTTTAACAAATCCTAACATAGAGCTGGCTATACTAATGATCGAATAAATATGATACGTGAAATCGAGATTATAATTAAAAACATTTTTAATTTGTTTTGCTAGTCTTAAATATTTACATTGTTTACAAAAACCAAAAAAAAGCATGGCATTCTGCCGTCTGCCTAGTTGACAAAACATAAATTGGAAACTTATTTCCAATTCTTCGCCCACAAATTGTGATTGAGTTCACTGTAAATTGCTCAGTGCAGAGACGTAGTTGCTTAATTAAGACATTTTTCTAGTAACATATCATCCACTTTTGCAATTAGGTGGTACACTGATTCTTTCCATTGATTGAAATCAAAGTTATCTATGTTAAGGTCCATGTCACTCTTTCTAGTAAGTTTCATCCATTCTGTATACCATCTCTACCTCTCTCGAATAGTTAGAAGTGCCACTATCTTCGGTAACCGGTAATTATCCCTATTCATGGTTTTGAGCACATAATGATTCTGTATTCGAAGTGTTCGTACAAAGAGTGGCTGTAGTAATGTTTCCAACATAACTATATCGGCGTTTTTAGTGGCAGCCGGAAGATTCTTTTAACGTAGAAGCGTAATAATTTTTCCACATCTTCATTGTGCTTCGCTCCCCACACTTGAGCTTCATAAAATAAGATTGATTCTGTTGCTGCCTTAAAAACAGTGTACTTACTGCTGTGTGCGATATTTCTGCTTAAGAAACACCTACTACAAGATGTGCTGATGGCGGCTTTTGCATTTGTAAGCTTTTCTCTCAAATGCGTTTCCATATTCAAATTTTTGTGTCAAAACTACTCCGAGGTATTCGAACGCTTTGACAATCTCTATATTTTCACCATTGTAGTTCCATTTTTCATTAAGGCAGTTTCTTGTAGTACCCGTGGCATGATGGTTAGTGCGTTGGACTGTCATGCAAGGGGTCTTGGGTTCAATCCCTGCCTGTGCCACCTTAATTTAAAAAAATTAATCTTCGCGGGTACTGCCTCTTGCGGGGAATTGACAAATCCTTCAAGAGTAATTCTTGTCATGAAAAAGTGCTTTCTCAAACCAGCCGTTCGGATTCGGCCTAAAATTGTAGGTCCCTTCCATTCCTGACAACAGTACTCGCACACAGGAATGGTTGAGAGTTGTAAGCCACTAGGCCCTGGTTCACAACGGACTGTTGCGCCACCCCTTTTGATTTTGAGTTTCTATCTCCTCCGTTCTTGAAAACCATGATCTTGGACTTTTTCATGTTTACTATTAGGTTCCATATTTTACAGTACTCAAAAAATCCGGTTTATCATAAGCTGCAGTGATTTTGGAGATGACGCGAGAACCACAATATCATCCGCAAACAATAGTGCTTTAATAAATTCTCCCGCGTGTTCGATACCAGAGAAATGGACTAAGTCTTCGATAAATAGAGCGAATGGGCTTGGACTCATTGTACAACATTGTCTAACGCCTGATTCAGTTCTAGACCTAAAATCCACGAAAAACGCGTATAACTTCTTCCTTCTTCTTATAAATGAATCCGCAATGCTCTTCAGAACAAAGATATTATCGATTGTTACGTAACCGGATCTAAAGCCTGCCTGAGATTCTTTTAATAGCTTATTTACTTCAATTAACTTGGGATGGATTTTAAAGGTTTTACCATTGTTGAAATTGTTTACCAATTACCAAAAGTCGAGTTCATACAATTTGATAAGTATTTTGTTTTCTTTTTTTGATATTGTCTTTTAAAGTGCTCATTGAGCGACGATAAGCTCTTAACCATTCAAATGATAATTTTCTGCCCATTTTACACTCTAGAACCGTGTTTGTAAATATTTTATAACACGAATTTAAAAAGGATATTCCTCGATAGTTCGAAATCTCAGACCAGCTTCCTTTTTTGTGGATCGGAAAAATGATTGATTACCTAAATTCTTGAGGAATCATACCTGCTTCCAACACCTCGTAGTAAACTGCAGTAAGCTTACTTATTAACTCAATCATTAAAATATTACTGTTTCGTATACAAAGGGGCACATCATTGATAGCTAACATAAAATTACTACCCTGGGGAACTCCTGAATTGGCAATGAAAGGTTAAGAGAAAGAACTTTTGAATTCAACTTGATAAGACCTATTTTAAAGGTAAGATGAATTCGATGCTTAAATGTGATGATATCATGAGAAAGTTGGTCAAAGGCTTTTAAATAATCAGTGTATTTGCGGAAATACAAGAAGATTAGTAATTGTCGAACGTTTTTGCATATAACCATGTTATTGATTACACAAAACATTCACTTACACTTTCATATTAAACTATCACAAACAACTTGTTCAAAGAGCTTGGGAACACAGGATAGTGAAGAGATTGGTCTGTAATTACTAATATCATAATGTCAGACTTGTTACCCTTTTTAAAGACTCGTGTAATAAATGCCTTCTGCCATATAGTTGGGAATTTAATTAAGCTTAGACAGTGAGAGTGCAAATGAGACGAAGGTGACATGCCACTACTAACTTACATTTTGTTTAAGACAATTGGAAGAATTCCATCTGGACCACAGGAATAGTCATCTTAAAGTAGTAAAGCAAGACGTTGTCTAACGTCATTTGAACATTATTTAAGGCAGTCTGGGGACAATCTCGCAAGTATAGAAAGGAATATGGATCTATTTTTACAGGGGTGTCCATGAAGATTGCTGATAGTTGTTAGCAAACGCGTTACAAATTTCTAGAGTACTAAGTTATCTTTATTATAAGTAAAAATTTACTGTGTAGCCATAAAATTTCCGTTTTATATTCATAAATTTCCAAAAGCATTTGAAGTCACGATTGATTGAACTTTCCATATCTATAAGATATTCAGCATATAAATAATTGGATGGAAGTATAAAATTCTTCAAAGATTTTAATTAATACTTCATGATCTTCAGCTCACATACTTTTTATAAGATTTTGCCACCCTTGTTTTTCTTGTTTTGAAAAATTGTAAGCTCTTTCGTATACAATGGATGAAAAAAGCTGGAATATTTTAATATTCTAAGATGAACGATATCTTTTATGCAGGATTCCAATACATTGAAAATGTATGAAATTGTAATGTCAATGACGTATAAAATTCGTATATTCTTAAAACCACAACTAGATAAATGTTCGGAAAGTTGCTGAAATTTTAGCTTTCCGAAAGTCAATAGAATATGCAAAGAAATGCGAATTACTATTATTTAGTAAATGACCGTCGAAGTCAATAAAAACGTCAAGTGGGGGATAGTATTTTTCTATATTCGATATAGCAAAGTTAGATTCAAATACTGCCGTCCTAGTAGCGTCAGATGAAAAAACTGAAACAGCTTGCTTGCTATAAGTCCATTGAGATAATATGGTCTACTAATAGAAACTCCTGTTGAGACGAACGAAATGATGCTTAAGACTCGTCCTCTAATGTGACCCAGTTAATGTTTGGGACGATAAAGTTCTTAATGAAGAATCTTGTTACCAAACCAGCGATGTCCGTTATATGATCAACAGCAAAAGAAAGTTCCCAAATAACTTCAAATGTCAGGTTAAAAGATAATTTTATGAAGTCGTACAAAAATTATTTCTATGGATATTAATACTCCACCATCTACTGAATTTGCTTTATTTTATAGATAAGTCTATAGCTAATAACATCCTGTTCAGATCTTGACCTAAATATTGGATTTACGTAAGATAATTTCTATCTTAAGACTTTGGCCACAAGCCACATGATAAACTAAGCAAGATTTGAAATTTTGACATCAAAATTTGACGAATAAACCGATTGAAAGCAGACAGCAAAAAGATTGCAAATCTCTTTTAATCACCAACTGATGTAATTTATACGACTTGAATACCCGTTAGATTTACGTCGTTTAGAATATAAAAAGTTCCAAAAGTTTTTGCAATAATTAGTAATGTTATTCAAAATTTATAAAGCGTACCAAATTCTTTTATGATAAGATGACCAAAGATCATTATTTTCAAGGTTTCTTTTGAATAGTTCTTTTTTCTTCTTCTTGAATTATCTAATTTTTTATAAAATCAAATTGGATTTGAATAAGATTTTAATGTTTTGAGTGGGAATAACCTCTCATACCGTTTTACGTTTTTCTGTTAACAACCATACTAGCATAAATGCTTTAGCGTTCTTTTAAGGTCGAAGTATAGCAGGGGGTTGATTATGAGGTTCGCGGCGGATCGTTTTCAATTCGACCTTTGAAATTCGGCCACGTCGTATTTCCTTATCAACGAATTAATTGAATTTGTCAAATTTGAGGTGATTTTTTATTCAATATTCAATATTTTATTGTGGATTGAAATAAAGCTAACTAACATTTTCATATAATTACAATCAAGAAAGAATCCAAAAAATCCAACATATTAATAAACACTTTCGCACAGGCGAATCCGCCTAAAAAGCTGTCGGATTGCAATTCGCCAACAAAAAGTATGACATTTCAAATTCAAAACGAAGAAGGCGAAAGCAATGATTGAAAAATGGCAAACTAGCTAGAAAAACGATTCTCCGCGAATCCCATAATCAAGCCTATGATTAAGATTTTAAGGTAATGAACATTTTAAAACAAAATATTGAAGTAAGGGATTGCAGATTCGGAAAATCACAAACATTTTTTTGTATTTCTTAAGAAGTTTTCTGGTCCTTTAGTTTCACGGTTGGGGACTTCAATCGGCCACAAAGATCATGCGATTTGATACCACAAAAAATTTATGCTGTAGGGCTACCTTAAAAAGTGTAAATCATCCCAAAATCAACTTAACTCAAGTTATGTCTAAAATTTAGCAACAAATTTGCGAACGAAAAATGGTCTCACACTAACGGCATAGTTATAAGGAAATAAAATGTTCATCCAAAGTGACTTGCTGTGTTTTCGAAACTAGAAATGAAAAATCATGTACTCATTTGAAATTAGTGAAAACACAAGTAATTTGTGATTTGTATGCTTGTTTTAATTTTATCTAAAACTCCTGTTGTCATTTTTGGAAACTGTTTTGAATCTTTCTCCATTTTGTTATACTTAACAACAATCATGCCATTTTTGTCAGTTATAATTCAATTGAATATATTTATTTATTTTATAATCTATAATTTTATCCATTTAGTCGAGCTTTGTGTGGAGGTCGAACGAGTAATCACCGTCACTTGATCGGCTCGGCTCTAGCCAAACCCGCCGACATTGGACCCATCTCAAAAATGGATCTACCTCAAGCATACCGCAATCGTCACAAAGACACAGATTATGGCTTCCTAC
This sequence comes from Eupeodes corollae, assembly GCF_945859685.1. Taxonomy (NCBI): domain Eukaryota; kingdom Metazoa; phylum Arthropoda; class Insecta; order Diptera; family Syrphidae; genus Eupeodes; species Eupeodes corollae. The sequence goes on from NC_079147.1 coordinate 268,980,139, forward strand.
GTGAATTTGAAATGCTTCCGAATCGATTCAACGATCGCACAACCAAGAACTCGGATCTCAAAGAAAATGCCCATAAGAATCGTTATCCTGACATAAAGGCCTACGATCAGACACGTGTTAAACTCTCCCAATTAAATGGAATGCAAGGATCGGACTACATCAATTCGAACTTTGTAATTGGCTACAAAGAACGTAAGAAGTTCATTTGTGCCCAAGGTCCAATGGAAAGCACCATCAGTGATTTCTGGCGCATGATTTGGGAACAACATTTGGAAATAATCGTCATGCTTACCAATTTGGAGGAATACAATAAGGCTAAATGTGCCAAATATTGGCCAGAGAAAGTCTCTGATTCGAAGCAGTTTGGGGATATTACCGTGACTTTTGCCTCTGAGCAGAGATTCTCGGATTTCCTAGTGCGTAATTTGGACGTTTTCAAACGAAGCTCGAGCAATGAAGATGAGGAAGAACGTCGTCAAATCACTCAGTATCACTATTTGGTGTGGAAGGACTTTATGGCTCCCGAACACCCACACGGAATCATTAAATTTATTCGTCAAATTAATTCGGTGTATTCGGTTCAGCGTGGTCCGATCTTGGTACATTGCAGTGCCGGGGTGGGTCGAACTGGAACGTTAGTTGCTTTGGATTCTCTTATTCAGCAGCTCGAGGAGGAGGATCAGGTATCGATTTTCAATACCGTGTGCGATTTGCGTCATCAGCGTAACTTCTTGGTGCAGTCTTTGGTGAGTTTTTCTTTTTAAAGTTTGTTTTCTTGATTCTTAACCTTTTGTTTTCAGAAACAATACATATTTTTGTATCGAGCACTGCTGGACATTGCTCAGTATGGCAATACAGAAATATTAGCTAGAGGCTTGAGTTTAACGATTGAAAACTTAAAAATTAAACCAAATGATAGCAAAGAAAAATGTAAACTTGAATATGAATTTGAAGTAAGTCGTTTTTATTTTTTTAAAGTTCCTTCAAAATCAAGGATGATGTTAATTGATTTGTTTTTGTATTTCTTTTCCTATAGAAAATCAAAGCAATTGCTGATGAAACAAATAAAAGCTGTTCCGTTGGCAGTGGAGATGAGAACATGAATAAGAATCGTAGTGAAGCAGTAATTCCATACGATCGTAATCGAGTAAGAAAACGCATTGAGTTTTTAGCAAAAGGGTTTTCTAATCACTTTGTTCATATATAATTTCAGGTCATATTGACTCCGATTCCAACACGAGAACATTCGACTTATATAAATGCGTCCTTTATAGAAGGTTATGATAATTCCGAATCTTTCATCATAACACAAGATCCTATGGAAAATACCATAGGTGATTTCTGGAGAATGATTTCAGAACAAAGTATAACAACACTTGTTATGATATCAGAGGTAAAATAAATATCACTTTTATAACTTATATTTTCTTACATATTAACTTTTTGTTTTACTTGTTTTTGAAGATTGGTGATGGTCCAACAAAATGCCCACGATATTGGGCAGATGATGAAATACAATATGATCATACATTGGTCAAATATATGCACAGCGAAAGTTGTCCATATTATACACGACGAGAGTTCAATGTTACTAATTGTAAAATTGATGATACAATTAAAGTAACACAATTCCAATATAATGGCTGGCCAACAGTGGAAGGTGAGGTGCCAGAAGTGTGTAGAGGTATTATTGAATTAGTAGATCAGGCACAAAAACATCATACTGCCGAAAATAATTTTTCAACATCGACGCCAATTGCAGTACATTGCAGGTAAGATTTGTTTTTCTCTTTTGATGGATTTTGGAAAAAAATGTATGTTTTTATTTTTATATTTAGCTTGGGAACAGATAGAAGTTCAATATTTGTAGCTATGTGTATATTAGTACAACAACTAAGAACTGAGAAAAAGATTGATATCTGTACAACTGCGAGGAAATTAAGATCGCAGCGAGCTATGCTATTGGATACATATGTAAGTATAACAAATTACTAAAAACCGATTCATTAGTTTGTGTAACAGAAAACCGTAAGCATCAGTTCTATCAAATGCTGCTGAAACTGGATTAAAATTCTGAAGCTATAACGAACTTTTGAGTATAGGCTTCATAATAAAAGCCGCAAGGAACGCAAGATCGTAAGGTCTTGATAACGCTGATATTTAACAACGGTCGTACGTTTACGTACGTTTTCGTGGTTCAAATTCACGTATAATTCAAACATGTCTAATTTATCGTAACCCAAGTGTGGATAGTAATTTGACCATTAATGAATTTGATGCGCTGTCCGACGCTATCCAGAGAATTGTATTCTATTATCCGCACAGTGAGATCGTGTTACGGGCGATCTCAAAGCTTACAATTTTTTCGTGGCTGCGCTGTTCTGGTCAGACAACACACGAAGGAAGGTATGTCGAGATTTTTGCTGAGTTAAACCACTTTACTCAGTTAATTTTTGAGTTTGTAGGTCATTCTACCAACATTCTAGACTTGTTTCTTACCTCTGATCCTATCTATATATATCTATATGCGATCAGTGTGTTATCGTCTCTAGGCACATCAGACTATTGTGTTTTATCTGGAAATGTCTCATGTTAAAAAAAACTCTAGTTAAAGGGAAACTCGTACGAGAACCGTGTGGGTATATAAGAATGCCAACTACGTTCGTTTCAAATGACACCCTTTTGTAAGCACGATTGATAAATCCTCTTATCGAAAATGCGTGCTTTTGGTATTGATAAATCAAATCAATTAGTATTGGATGGGTTTAAATCTGATATCCACAACTTATAGAGTGGTGTGCTCAAGGTCTGTTTTATTTCCGACGTTCTTCCTTATTATCATAAATGATTTTGTCTGAAACCTATAGCCTACTAAATTGTTTTGGCTGATGACAGCACCCTTACCTTTTCATATTCGTTTTAAGATTTTCATCCTTGTTCTTCGGATGTGGACTTCCAACGGCAGCTTATGTTAAGCTCATTAAAATCTTATGTTGACAAAATTGTCCAATGGGGAATCAAAAACCGTTTAGAATTGAATACTTCCAAAAATTCAATGCTGTCTACTGTCGCAAAAGCGCAACCCTCCTCAATGCCACTATCCATGGGTGGCACTTAGATGGAGGAGTCTGAACAGCTTTCAGTTCTAGGTATGTGCATCACAAACCACTTGTTATGGAGTGATTACATTTTCGAAATCGCCAAAAAAGGCCCTTCCAATGTGATTATAATTTATAAAGCTTTTATTCGTCTTAATCTTGAGTACAATTTTTATATTTGGGCTGGTGCCTCAATAACGTACTTGAGTCTTTTGGACAGAATTGAAAAGAGAGCTCAAAAATAATAGGGGAACGTTCTCTTACCGAGACATTTGCTTCTCTTGAAAACCGCCACAAGGTCTCATGCCTATCATTGTCTTATCGTTTTTTTTTCAATAAAAAAAATGGTCAATTGAAATAGCCATTTTTCATTCCTCCCTTCAACCAATTTAACCGTAATACTCGGAATTCCGGGAATGCTCATCAGTTTACCCCTGATCCCAATTTCGGACGTACTGTAAAGTAAAGAGATTCTTTTTTTAGTCGCACTCATTACAATGTGCAGACGTTCAAAAACAATGTGCATCGATATCTCCTTTCTAATCCTATCATTCCTTCCTAATTGCTCGCACCAAAATCGATTAAATAACAGATCAGGGTATATTTACTCTGCAGACCCAACTCTAAGCCAGGCTACCTTCCAATATGGCCGGGATATAAGAAGGCAACCTTTGTTTTTTACAAACCCGATTTTGGTAAATAATAGATGAGAATAATTGAACTCAAAAATGCAATCTTATATTGCAATAGTATAGATTTTTTTTTTATTTCAGGTATTACATACAAAATAGAAAAAGAATGAGAATTAGAATATGTTCATATAATTTAAGAGAAAAGAAATATAATAAAAATTAAATACTCAGTTTTTATACATCAAAGTTTCTTTAAAAATAATTATCAATACAATTTAAGTCAATTGTGAATTGCCAGTCTTTAACTTTAACTTGCTCTTTAAGTTATAAAATGACTTGGTAAGTTAGAGAAATGAGTTTTATGAGCAGTGGGAATATTGACAAGATGCATATTATTTATGCGTAGATTATATAACTGCGAGTTCCTACTTCGAATATTACCACTTTGCTTGAAAAATTCTTGCAGTACTTTAAAAATGTAAAGGTGTCTCAAAGATAGAATTCTTAAATCCTTGAAAAAGGGGCAACTTTCAGTAAATCGATTTTTGTTAAAAATGATTCTAATTAGATGTTTTCGAGCAATCAACAAGGGTCTTAAAGTACTGGGATATAAACCACCACAGCTAGATAAACCATATTGTATTTTAGAGTGTGCAAGCCCGTAATAAATTAAAGTTAAAACCCTTTGAGCAGAACGGTTTTAACAGATTCATTTTTCTAGCAATGAGGGTCAAATAATTTTTTATATTGAAAATATGATCTTTCCAGTTAAGATTAAAATCAATTGTAACTTCTAGATATTTAAAACTGTACACTGAATCAATTTTAAAACAAGAATCGGAACAAGAACCAGCTGCTTGAAAATTAGGTCTACTACAACTACGTAACCATAAAATATAAAATTGTAATTGCAAAGCTGATGACTAGAAGTTTTGAATGACATTATTTTAGTTTTTTCACTAAGGATTAACTTATGAACCGAGAAGCAAGTTCTTAAAATTTCGAGATCTTCTCCAATTTGAATTTTAAAATTATGTTCTGAGTTTGACTGGTAGGTAAACGATATATCATCCGCAAAAGCCGTATCAAGGCCATTCAACTGCAACCTAAAGAGATAGTTGATATAAACCAGATTTTACATATCGAGCTTCACTTATTACATCATTAACTACTACTTGTTGAATTCTTTCTTTTAAATATGACTTCAGCCCTTGAAAAATAACTCATAATCCTGCATTATATAATTTACTTAGCAGTATATCATGATCAACTATGTTAAAGGCAATAAAAAGAGCCCTAGTCGGTTTATTATGATTTAAGCTGCCATAGAGTTGACTGCAAAGTCGAAGAATTGCATCTTCGGTTGACTTCCCACACCGAAATCCAAATTGATTTTCGCTAAAAAAAATGTTTGTCTAAGAAAGAAGTAATTTTTTTTTTCATTAATTTTCGAAAATTTTTGAAAAGGTGGGAAGAAGAGAAATGGGTCTGTAGTTAGACATATTTGTTCTATCATCTTTTTTAGGAAGGGGGATTACCTCCGCACATTTAAATTGTTGACGAAAACAACCTTGCTTAACATTTAAGTTAAATATATATAACTTAGCACCTCTGAGACATATAAAGCAATGTTTTTGAATAAGTTACTAGATATTCCATGTGATTCTGAAGTACAAGAGTTCTTGTTTTCTATCGATAAAATAATTTTATAAGTTTCAAAATAGGAAATAGAATCGAAAGCAAAGCTGTTAGGTTGTAATTTTTTTTTTTATAATAAACACACACTCAAGGGGATATTACTATCCATATTATGCAGAGGCACAGTGTGAGAAGTAGGAAGAGGAGAGAGGGTTTAAAAGGAGATGTCGGTGCACATTGGTTTTGAATTCCTGAATATTGCAATGACTAGGAAAGACAGAATGTGGTAAGGCATTCCACATTCGCGTAGTACGGCTAAAGAACGAATCTCTGTATTTGACAGTATAGACGAAATTGGGCTCGAGGGTATAATGATGAGCATTCCTAGAAGAGCTAATATAACGGTTGAACTGTTTAAGGGGAGGAATGCAACTGGCTATTTCACTAGAGCATAAGCTGTTAAAATAACGGTAAAAAAGGGTCAGACTTATGATGATATTATCATCTATCTATCTACGTTCAATACTATCCAAGTGGTTTAAGTAAGTTGCAGGAGTACCAGCCCAGAGATGGGAATAATAATCGGAATGTAAACTGCGTTAACCAGGTCAGTTGCAATCAACATATAAATCAAAAGACGGGTTTTTCAGAGATTTCCGTAAAATATTCATTGAATTTGTTTGAAATACATTTTGAATCGCATGGTGAAATATCGTCTGCAAGAATAGTTCCTTTGAAAAATATTGCTCATTATCAAATAATAGATGAGGATAGATATTCCTCCTACGTATCTTAGACTAGTAGTAATAATATTGACTTTATTTCATTATAAAAGTTACAATCAATTTTAGTTTTCTAAGTCTATTTTGGTTTGGCCCAAGGCCGTCTACCAAATTGGCATTTGTAGTTGTAGTTGTACAAAGGTCCCAGCCTTGTTCTTCGTTTAATATATCGATGGCAGCAACGTCATTCAGAACATATAAACCGAAAAATTGTTTTCGAATTAACTTTAAAATTGGATATATTGCTAGAAAATATAAAACGTCTTCCCTTACTTTCATATTACATATGTTGCATAATATAGGTAGTTCTGGTCGGTGTGGAATGTAATTCAAATTAACTAATTCTCCTCTCATTTTAAAAATAGTGCTTATTTTATCAGTTGTATAGCAGTTTAAAAAATATGTTTGTTTCTTAATGTGTTTAAAATCATAGGAGCCGTTCCCGTTTCCAAATGTAGCATGTAGTTGGGGGTACTACATACTTGGTAATCTAAATATTCGCCCACACTTGGGCTCCATATAAAAGAATTGTGGATGCTGTCGTTTGGAATAGCTGTTGCTTAGCACTGTGACTTACATGTCTATTACTTATGCATTTGCCCTAAACCGAACAGATCACGCGTTTAGCTTCAGATAACTTTCTTTTAAGATGTTTGTTTAAGCTAACATTAGGGGTGATAAGAACTCCACGGTACTTGTATTCTCGAAAAATTTCAATGGGTATCTTAGACTATAAGCTTCACTTTTGAAAAGCAAAAGTAAATAATGACCCTATATAAATGAATAAATAGAACCCTAAAGGATTTCATTGTTTTATTTCCATACAAATAAGCCTGTTTCAAGTCTGTATTAAATGCAATTGAATCCGAACGAAAAAATAGCTATAATTTGTTTATATTTTTATGATATCTATTTTTCAGGCGCAGTACGAGTTCCTACATCGTGCGATTGCAAACTACGCCGATTTGCATAAGCTATCAACAGAATCACCATCTGAATGTTAATATATTTTGTTTTTATTTTATTATATAACAAATCAGTGCTTCATTTAGCTTTTACATATATATTTAAATGTGTATTTTATACTGTGTATGTTTTATTATAATTTAAATTTTGTTGCACAAATTCTATTATTTGTGATAATTAAACAAAAAATTAAAAAAAAAAATATATTTAAATCAAACTTTTTACCCCCGCCCAAAAACAAAAATAAATAAATAAATAAACGTAAAAGTATAATTAAAAAAGAAAAACAAGAATAATCTCATAATTGTAAAAAGAACTCTATTCATACGATAAACTTGACGTATTCATTTTTTTATATATATATAAATTATATTGTACCATTTTTCATCATTTTAGTAATTTAATTTTAATTTTTATATATTTTGTTCTCGTTCTTTTCGTTTTCTTCGTCTCAAAAACCACAATTAAATGTCATCAAATTTTTGTTTAAAAAATAAAAAAAAACTAAATTATAAAAAATAAAGTGAAACAAATTAACTAAACAAATAAAAAAATACAATGTAAAAGTAACAGAAAAATCGTCATCGTATTTAGGAAATAAGCTACCAAAGGACTAATACATTATAATTAAAAATATTATATTTAATTATTATTATCAATGTAAATTTAGAATATATATATATATATATTAAAAAAAAGAATAAAACTAACAAAAAACAATTAAAATTGACCACACACATTACACACACTGAATATTTATTATTATTTTCTCTTACATACTTCATGTATCGTCTTCTTCTCTAAGATATTTATAAAATTTGTTTTTAATTTTTTTTGTACTCCAGTTCTTTTTGTTTTGTTTTTTATTTTTTACAAACTATACAACAAATAAAGAAGCCATATTTATATATAGATATATATTAATAATAAAAAAAGAGAATATTATTTAAAAAACAAACAAATGAACGAACTTGAATCTATATTGCTGCATTAATTTATAATAAGTTTTGATTATTTTTTTTACCTATATAAGTTAAACTAATAAATAATAATTAAATTTAATAAAAGAAAATATCTCGAGTATTGTATTTAAGTTGTATGAAAGTGAGGAACCTGTCTCTATGGGAGAACTACAAAAAAGCGCACAAAATTATTGAGCGTAACGACGACGCGACGCGACGACGAATCGTCATGTGAGATTTAATCAAATATTTGCAGCAGTTTAGGTTTCTGGTTGTTGAAATATTCTTTCTTTTTTTTAATGTACAATTTCTCTTCTATTTATGTTTTTAATTTAGAAAAATTATATTAATAACAATATAAAAGAAAAAGAAATAACAAACACAAAAACAACAAATTTATAATAAAATTAATGTTCAATTTAATTAATTATAATTATTATTATTATTCTCACATTTAAGTACAGGAAATAGATTTTTATACACGAAATAGATTTTTATTATAAAAAGAAAAAAACAAAAAACTTTTGTACGTTTAGATTTTAATAACATTTTTTAAAATGGTTCCATCAAAAAAATAATAATAATAATAATAATATATATTTGTGAAGTGAGACATGAAACAAAATCTATTGTGTATGTATAAAAATAAAACAAAAAAAACATATACGATATATAATTATGAAGCTTTTATTATGATTTTTTTTTTAAATAGAAATAAATAATCTAGTCTATATACAAAAATAACAATTTTTTTATTTATATTATTAAAATCAATTGATTTTTTTGTTTTGTTTTCCATTTGTTATATTTTTTGAATTCCTGGACAGTACGTTTTCCGTCATCTTTATCGCATCGTGTAGTCAAAAAATTGGTTTTATTTGATTTGATTAGTAAAAAAAACAACGTCAAAAGTTCTTACAAAAAAAAATAAAACAATTAAACTTATGTTCTTCATTGATACTGTAAATTCTAATTGTTTTTTACTTGTCTGCAAAATTAAGTTGCTTTTTTGTTTTATACAATAATTTATTTAAGGGTAAAGCTTTCCTGGGACTCTACTCTGTACTTCGTTTTTAAAATCAAACTTTTGAAAGCGAATATGTTGCAATCTTAATTTAGAAAGCGCAAAGAAGTTTACTCCTTTTCGGAATGGCATTTCCTAAAGCGAAATGTTTGTACCTGGCAACTAATTTTCGAATGTCAAAAGATTTTTAAAACGTAAAATTTATTTCTACATTTATGCCCATGTTCTGCATTTCACTTATTGAGAATACACTTTGCGTAAGTGAATTTCGGTGTTCCACAATTCGTTGTTTTGAATTAGATTTTCGAACATATAAAAACATGACCTGTATTTCGGTTTGGTCCATTTTTTGATTGCATTCAAATCACTTTTTTTATTTCTGTGAGTTCATCTTTGATAGCTTCCTTCTGTTAGTAATCTGTGAATTCATCTTTGATCAATTCCTTCTGTTAGTAATCGGAATGTTGCAGTTAGTTTTTGAATTGAAGGAATCGATGAAGGTATTATAAAAGGTTCTATTTCCCTTAGAATATATAAAAAAGCGTCTTTGCTTAATCTAAAATTAATTAATGAAAGCTTAAAAGGGGAATTAAGAATTAACTTTATTTATCAGAACAATTCTGCATAACTTTCACACACTTAAATTGTGTCAGGTAAATCCACTAAATTTGATTTGTTCGCAAAATTCGTCTTCTTATTTTTTCTCTTGTATTTTGTTCACATTTTGTTAAAATTGCCAATAATATTGCATCCATCTTTGAAACAGCAAACATTTTAGTTACGAAACAAAATAAAAATGGATGACCCTTCAGTTCTGACAGTTCAAAGCAATTTCGAAGTTTTCGAAATCGATCGAATTGAAGAACATGCAATTTCATTTCACGTAAAATTGAAAAGTTATAATACATATATTTTATACAATATATTTTCTATTGTACTGCAGACCTCCCCTCGCCAACTTGATACGGTTTGCTGTGCTATGCCAATGGAATAATCCTCCATACCCTACAAATTTTAAGGTGGCACCTAGTTTTAATATGTCTGGAACGGCAGTTGACCTTAAGTAAGCTGATAATTCTTCTTGTATTGCATTTAAGATGTATAAAAAAGCGTCCTTCGAAATGCGGAAGTTCTGTACAAAACTAAAATAATAAACAATAATATTATTTTGAATTTTTTCCAAAAGTAAAAAGTTGCCTTTTATAACTTTCCATAATGTTTGATTTTTCCTTTACAATTTTTCATTCAATTGCTTTCAATATCCATCTAAAGAGCTACTGAATCCATTAACTTTTGTTATAATAATAATATTTGTATAAATTCTTTCTTTAAAAATTACAACATTTCTCTTGACTGGAAAGTTTGTTTTGTTATGATTTCTCGAAGAAAACTAATTGGAAAAAAGAAAGAACGTATTTAGTACCATTTTTTTCCGTTTTGAAGATCTTACAGATTACGAAATCAAATTCGGAACGAAAATCACTTTCGAAACGAAATATAGGGTAGGCCCCCTGCTGATTTTCAATATTAAGCAGGTTCAGACGACATAGGGGTTTTGAAAGTAAGTCAAGTTTCCAGCATCTCATTGGAAAGTTGACTGGAAAGTTAGTCAAAAAAAATCTCGCTTACTATTAAGTCAAGTCAACTTATGTCAAAATGACAATTGATCATGTCTTTTCATTCAACTAAAAGCTGAACTTTATTATAATGCTTTCTGTAAAAAGGTTTCTTGTAAAATTGAAAAACAAATAAGTAATTTTTCTTAACAATACAAAATACAAAACGTGATGGACTTGTAGCTTGTCTGAGAAGTGTTTGTAGACAATAATGATTTTGGTAGTTTTTGTACTATGAACTTGAAGTAGAGGTTTGTGAAATAAAGTATTGAATTTGAAATTCAAGACACTTGGAAAACTAACTAGTTGCCTTGGTCAAAATTTACGTTCAAAGAATGAAGTTGGATGCCATAGAAGTCCCTTATGTTGCCTAAATTTGTCCATTCTCTCTATCACATCAGATTTTTAAGAACTGTCTTTTTAAACAAAACATAAAAACGATAATGACTAAACTGTTAGCTATGGCATTGGTAGTTCTGTGTGCCTCGTTGCCCCGTCTTTTTGGTACCGCGTACCTTTCGAGGCAAGATCTCCAATCAATGGTTAAAAAAACGGTTATCATTCGGCCATATCGAGAAATCTTTAAATTCCGTTCATCATCATACTTTCACTAGGTGCATAAATATTTCTACTGAGTGTCAATTTTATATTAATGAGAATTTTCATTAGCATGTAGAAATATTTTTTTATATATAAATTTGTATTCTTGATTTCGAATACAAAGTTCGACCTTAGCTATCTGTTTAAGTTTAAAAAATGCACGTTTTCCATTTTAAGTATGAACGGTTCATCGACCTTATAAGCTTTATGAAGGATAGGTGAAGATTAATAACTAATGAGGATTTTTCAGAATTTTTTTAAATACTGAAAATATTTCAAATAAATATTCAAAATAGGGATTTTTGAGTTGGTAAATCGACACGAAAAAAACTACTTCATAAATATACATAGCTTCCTAAAACATATGCATGTGTTTTATTTTTCGAATTTCAAAATGTGATGTAATATCTCAAAAACCTGATGGGATAGAATAATTTTGTTGTCAGGTTAGGACTAGGGCCAGTTACAAAGCTTTGTCGACCAGTTTGGGTCGGAACTTCTTGGGAGGACTACTCAAACATTCTGAGATGTATTTTTCTTTTTACACTCTATAACTTATCTGAGACAATTAATTAAAAATTGGTATTCCTGTACGAAATGAAAGTTTTCGAGAGTATAAACATTTTGGAATTCATATTTTACAATTCATAATCATTGTTTTGATGCTGTTTTATCCAGACAAAGTTACCGTTAAGCTGAAAAGAAGTCAACCAAAAAAAGAATTGTGTTGGTTGATCGGTAATCATTGAACATCTTTGGCGATAGGGGTTTTTAATATCAATTGAAATGATGTTTAAAAGTTTTTAATCATAGTAGTGAAATTAATTTTTATTTGAAATTAAATTGAAAATAAGGGACAAAACAACTTGATGTGATAGAATCATCGTTATGTTTTAAGACTGATGAAAACTCCTTTCATGACTTGACTTAAAAATTATGTGGCGATGTTTTTTAAAATAATTTTTAAATTCGATGATTATTATCAATCAAATAGCAAAATATTGAAAAGATTTTTTTTTGAACTTAGTTGTATAGATGCTCTTGTATTTTAAAACCCATCTTCCCGCCGTTTTAAAGTTAACATTTCAAAACAAGATTCACTTTGAATTTTGTTAAGTTTACTACTATAAGACTGCATAATCAAAGTTAAGTGTGTCTATGGAGTTATTTAAACTGTTTTCTAGATTTAAAAATAAAGATTCAATAAGGTTTATATAGTTTAAACAAAAAAACAATTTCGATTTTCCGTCCAATTTTTTAATAAGATTAAACACCCATTACGAATAACAAATCGTACATACATTCGGCTCAAAGCAAACGAAATTTGAACTTAAAGCACTTCAAGAATTACTTTTGATTTAAAAAATGCTATTTCATGTTGAATGTTGAACGGAAATGTTCTATTCAAAATAATCTCCATATTCATCCTAATATCGATCTCGATCTATTCATTTTTAAATCTGCATTGAATAACGTTTATCTTTTTGAAACTCCAATTTTTAGGGTCTTTGAATACTTGCTGTTTTGAAAAATCTCTCCATTTGACTACTTCCATGATTCCTATCAGACATATTTTTGTTATATTTAGCTTAATTTCAAAAACTTTTTTTTAAAATAAAAAGTTCTTGAAAGACTCGGCCTTGTTCGTAGCCAATTTGTTGGTGTAATTGGCAAACAAATGGAAGAAAACCAAGCTACTTTTAAATAACTAAATCCATAAATACTCACCGTCATATGTTAGAAATAAACTTGGTTTTATGGTATTAGCAATCAACTCATACGTTCAAGACCTCAGATAGTAATTAGATAGGAAATACTCTGCCAAGATATTACAATCAGCTTAAAACGAAGACCAACGAAAATAGGACTACCACAATTAAGTTAAACGAGATTAGGTTAAAAGTGCTATTAATGAATTTTAATATTGATAAGTTGTTTAAAAAATGTATAATTGGAAAGATTTTTGTTTCTTGAAAGCAGACAATAATTTGTTAGTTATTTTGTTTTATACACTTTTTTGTATTGTTATTATTATTTGTTTTTGTATATTGTTACTGAAAATAGCCCATAGAAAATTAAATAAAATAAAGAAAAACACTTGAATACAAAAAGAAAGCCATATTTAAATACAAATTCTACTAAAAGGAAATTAAATAATGCACCCAAATAAAAAATATCCCACCTTAAAAGCAATGAAAACCTTTTCGAAAAATACAAAAATCTCAACTCCATTTATTAAAAGTAATATCTTAATTTTCCTCTATATTTATTTGACTTTTAATATATTTTATTAGTAAATTTAAGCGATTCTGTTTTGTTTCTTGTTTTTTTTTTTAAATAAAACTATTCGTAACAATCGAAACTAAAATATTTAAAAAATGAACCAATAATAAACAAAATTCATGCTGTAACTTAGCTTGAACAATTTAACTAAAAAGAATCAATTCCAATTTACAAATACAAATTTCAGACAATTTATTGTTAGATTTTTCTAAACTAACTAACCAAATAAATAAATAAAAAAATACTTGTTTATATTCGAATATTTTATTTATTTTGTTGATTTTAATTTTGTTTTGTACTGATTTATGTAGTTTTTAGTTTTAAATAATAAAAAACAAAATAAAATTTAGATAACTATTTAAAACATAAAATTCAAAAGAAAGAAAGAAATGATAATGAAAAATAAAAATATATTGTAATTTGTAACCATGTATCACTTATCTGATATATTTTGTATTAATAAATAAATGTTTAAATACAAAGTTATTATGTTCTCTTTTGGATTTATTTGTGGAATATAAACGAAGAGCAGCTCCTAATCATGAAAAATGCTTCGCAAATTATTCTTTCATCCCTGACATCACTTGCACGCAGGATTGTTTGAGTTGAAACCTTGGCCGACACTGAAGCCACTGCGTAAGCTTTTCCATCTTTTCTGCTCTATAGGTCTCTTTCCGAGTGGATGGAAAACATCATATGTCCAGCCCGTCCCTAAAAACGGCGAATCTTCCCCTGCACTCACTTTTTATTTTTCCAAGGTCATGGAAACGTTTTTTTTTTATAATAAACACACAATCAAGAGGATATTACTACCCTTACTATGCAGAGGCACAGTGTGAGCACTAGGAAGAGGAGAGAGAGTTCAAAAGGAGATGTCGGTGCACATTGGTTTTGAATTCCTAAATATTGCAATGACTAAGAAAGACAGAGTGGGATAAGGCATTCCACATTCGCGGAGTACGGCTAAAGAACGAATCTCTGTATTTGACAGTACAGCCGAAATTGCGCTCGAGGGTATACTGATGAGCATTCCTAGAAGCGCGAGTATTACGGTGAAACTGTTTAAGGGGAGGAATGCAACTGGATATGTCACTAGAGCATAAGACGTTAAAATAACGCTAAAAAGGGGTCAGACAAGAGACCTTACGACGATGTTCAAGCAAATTAAATGAACTTATGATGATGTTATCATCTATCAGTTTAAATGCTCTACGTTCAATACTATCCAAGAGGCTTAAGTAAGTTGCAGGAGCACCAGCCTAGATAGATGAGAGTTATACTCAAGCTTTGGACGTATGTAAGTCTTGTAGATAATAGCCAGATCAGAACAAGTGAAATATTTCGCCATCCAATCCATGGATAATGGCAATGGGGGTATATCTCGGTTTAACGATACAACAAAGCATTGCGTTTTCGAAGCATTAAATTCCACGCGGTTTTTTAATCCCCATTGAACAATGCTGTTAAGGTCGGAATTTAATGAGCTTATCATATTTTGTCGTTGCAGTTCCACATCCGAAGAAGAGGGATGTGAGTCTGAAAACGAATATGAAAAGCTAAGAGTACTATCCGCAGCGAAACAATGTATTGGATTAGATGCTGCAGACAGGAGATCATTAATAAAAATGAAAAGAGTGTTGGAGATAGAACAGAGCCCTGGAGCACACCAGCATTTATTTTGGGGTTTTCAGACTTGAATCCATCCAATACAACTTGTATTGTATGTATTACGATCTGAAAGGTAATTACTAATCCAATGAAGCAGGGATTCATGAAAACCGAAAGCACGCATTTTCGATAAGAGAGCCTGATGCCAAGCCCTATCAAATGCTTTTGAAATATTAAGTGCAATAATCTAACTTTCCCCAAAGCAATGTAAAGATTTGCTCCACTGTTCGGTGAGATGAACCATGAGATCACCAGTGGACCTATTGCTTCGAAAGCCGTACTGGTAATATGATGGTTAATCTCACCGAACAGTGGAACAAAATTCTTACATCATTTTGGAGCTCTTTTATCCAAAATGCGTGCTTTTGGTATAGAGGAATCTCTTATTTGTTGGATTAGTAACTATCTTTCTAACCGTTCAATACAAGTTGTATTGGATGGGATGGGATCTGTTTTGTCTCCTATTCTTTTTCCTTGTATTAATAAACGATCTCTTGTCTGCCACTTCTAATCCATTGAACTGTTTAACTATCGACAGTACATTCAGCATTTTATATTCGTTTCTAGATTCACATACTTGTCCTTCGGATATGAAACTTCGACGGAAGTGGATAAGGTCATTAAATTCCGCTCTCGACAGCATTGTTCAATCGGGAATTACGAACCGTGTAGAATTTAGTGATTCAAAAACTCAATGCTGCCCACTGTCGTTAAAGGGTAATCCGATGTCGCTATCCATGAGTGTCACTTTCATCCATTAAACTATAAACTTTCAGTATACTTAGCATGTGTACCACAGATCACGTATTATGAATGATCTCATATTTGACATTGCCAAAAACGCTCCTAGGTGCTTAGCATTTCTCCATAGACGGTGCAGGAAAATTTCACCTCTTCTGATCTGGCTGTAATTTACAAAGATTCATTCGTCCAAAGTCTGAATATAACTATTATATTTGGGCAGGTGCCCCTAAAACAAAGTAATGTCTTTTCGATAGAATCCAAAAAAGAACTTTGAAAATGAAAGCTGATAGAACTATAACCGAAATATTTACATCACCCGAACACCGCCGTTATGATTCATGCATTTCGTGGTTTTAACGATATTTTAACTTACACAGCCCTATCGGGAATTCCTTGGGAAATATTTTTCCCTTGGAATTTTTCCCTTCCCGGAAGCAAGTTCCTACTTTTTGGAAATCCACACGGAATTCTTTCTCCTTGGGAACAAATTTTGCCAACATTAAAATAATAAAGTTATTCTCGAACATAGTTTTGGAATGATTTGACAGTTGGTTCTTAGTGAAAAAATGTTTCGTTTTCGTCCTAGACCTAATTCTTAATTAAAAATGCAAAGAATATCCTTTTTATTATATATGAAATACAACGAGAACAACGAAGTGAACAAAGATTTATAAAGAAATTTTAAGTAAACGTTTTTGGAACTCGAGCTTTGCTTTAACTATCTGCGTTCTTATCGCTTCCATTTCAAGGATGTGCCTTGAGGTTTTATCCAACATCTTCTTCTGAATTTCACTAATTTTGTCATTGGACCTTGTATGTTTTCCTGAAATGGTATTCCATTTATTCATAGTCTCAACTGCCTCTTCAACCCTATTGCAAAGTTCTTTTTGGTTTCAATTTCTCGTTCCAAAGCGACGTCAAAAGTTAGCCTTTTTCTGGCTTTTTTGTAGGACGAGGAGTTGAAGTACTGTTTTCAATGTTCAGCTGGGAGACTAAAAGTTAAAGCGTCTGGGCATTTTTCCACCGATTCTTCTAAGGCAAAATTTGTATTATCGTTTCCTCCAACGCACTAAATTTATACTCCTTTTTTGGGGCCTCCACCGATTCTTTCTTAAACCGCACATCGAGAATGTGTAATGCTTTAGCCAACTCTCTTTTTCCCTCTATTTCGATGTTCAGAACTCCAAAACCAATATGACCAGGTATCTGCTTTTAAATCCTTCCACATTTTCCTAACGCTTGCACTGTGTTAAAATATAAACAATATATAAAGGGTTCTAATAACCCCTCGAGTGCCTCTGAGTTATAAAGAAAAAAATCGTAAAAAATATGTGTTTAAATTTATGTAACTGTTTTTTTTTATTATTTTAGAATAATTTACAGTTCTTTTATTTTTAATTCACTAAACAAATATATTTTATGGTTATTATTTATTCTAACAGTTTAACAGTTTGTTTTTTCTTAAAGCATTGAGATTAAGACTATTTACTGCTGCCATTAACGTCAATATATTTGACATCATTTTCGTTGGCTTCTTTATCATCATCGTCATCTTCATCACCGACTCCTTCTTCATTCATCATTCGAACAAATTCCTCAGCCAGCTTTTCAGCGTGGTCAAGCACTTGGTCTCTGGACCATGTTGCAGTTTCTGTTCGAAAAGATTGAACTTGTGATAGAAGATTCTCAAATATTTCCAATTGGGCTTCGACTGAATTCTCATCTGAACTTGTCTCGGCGGTTGTGGGCGATGCAAGGCCAATTGTTTTCAAGAAGTTTTTGTTTGCTAAAAGAAGTAGGTTAAGTTATTTTAAAACGATAAAGCCATTTGAAATCACTAACCACCCGAACTAACATCGATATTAGACCAAACAAAACTCCTTAACGCTTGTTGCACTTCATCGTAGCCCAACGGATCATTGGGGTCATCCTCTTCGTCTTCTTCTCTAGATCTTTCCAGCTCTATCACATCAAACAGCAGGTTGGATCCTTGTTTGGCTTCTTTGTAGGTTATACCTTCATTTGAATCATCATAAAGTCGATCACAGAGCAGGATACCCAATTCGATTTGGTGGGCTTTAACGAAATCAGCATAGAAACCAATTCTCTTAGAGAATCCCCGCTGCAAGAATTTTGCATAAATCTGAAGGTTATTTACTTCTTATTACGATCCTCAAACTTACATTTCCCGAGTCGAAGTAGATTAAAAAGGCTTCTACACTTTCAATGATTTCCGCAGGCACTTGGTCAAGTTCGGTTTCGAGTGGAAGCAGCAATAAGTTTGTTTTGTAATATTTTGTAGTCAAATGATATTTGTATGCTTTGAAATTGAGTGGTGTTCCGACGTCAATGGAAACATGATCCTCTTTTTCATCAATTTTACGAATTTCTTGAACATATAAAATGATTTGCAGAATGTTTGGAATTCAGATAAGAGTTTGTTTTCTTACTCACTGTTTATTATTTCCAATGGAGAAACCTTTCCTTCGGATGCAATCAGTACGATTGGTGACTCAATCATGATGGAGGGTTATTTCGGAATGTTTTATTTGGAAACAAAATTCTGTCAACTGGATGCAAAACACTTAAGAAAAATTACAAAACAATAAAACAGTTTTAGTTTTTAATTATTTTTTAATTGGGACAAAGAAAAATACGGAGTTGTTAAGAGTTTTTACAGTTTTATTTTGTGTTTTGACATTTAACTTTAGGGATGTTTGTTTTGTGTTTTTATTTTCTAAAATGACAGATGTCACATTATGAAAGAGTTCGGAAATGTTTTTTTCTTGGGTCGAATACGCATGCGGTAAGATTATGATTGCATTCAGTTAAGAAAATTTCTAACATAACATACAAATGAAAATTACTGTCCTTATTCTCAATGAACTATAATTTTCTATTTAAGAAAATGTTTACCATGGCTCTTTGAGTTTGTTTAAAATTTGAAACAGATGATGATGACGTCAATGTTTTGAAAGGTTCTGTAGAAAGTCGAGAATTTGTATTTATGTTTACTAAAGGTAGAGCCATGTCCAATTGGACTGGTTTTAAATGACTCTGAGTCAATTGGCTCGGCCGTGTATGTCCAGCTTTAATATTTAAATCTTAAATTAATAGCTTATTACAAAAAAGAAGTAATTAACTACTCTCGATATTATTTGTTAATATCCTTGTAATAATTTTTATATTTTCATTGTTTGTTTGTATTATATGGTACATTATATTGTCATTGTTGTTGTAGGGAACGATTAATGAGGTATGGAAGATTCTGAATACCAAAAATTTTGAATTGCAAACAAAACAGCTAGAATGTATTCGAGGACTTCCCTCAGGTTCATTGGTAGGATGTGACTTAACCAACTTGTTTTTAATTCAACTATTGTCTTGTACCGTTGCAAATGTTTTAGAGTAAAGTGTAGCATTTTGACCATGCAAGAAATCACATAAGAAGTCTTTTAAGCTCCTGAATCAGAATCTTACTTTACAGCGAAATAAAGCATAGAGAACCCTCGTGCCTTTCCGAAAAAATTAACTTTTCTTCTTATCATCTTGATCACCAGGAAAACCGTATTTTATAAGATCTTGAAAAATCTCCAAATAGATGTCATCGAATTTGTTTTTTTTTTTGTTTGTATTTTAAAATGTATTGGTCAAGGTTAGCCTTTAAAACAGCTAATTTAAATTATGGTTTCTCCAAATTTTAGTCTAAATTAAAGTCAGTGCCTTGATGCATTAAAAACTAAGCCGCTTTAAGAGATGTAAGGAAAGGTTTGATATTTAAATATTGCATATCTTAAAGTAATTCATTAAAAAGCAGCTACAAAATATCATTTTTGATTTTTCGCAATCGCAACATTCATTTTTTCCTTCATGTTCAGTTGTCAAAATATTCATCGTTTATTTAATCTGTCAGAATTGATACATTTCAAGTTGGGCAACGTTCGCTTTTAATTCTAGGGTGTGTTTGTACTTTTGATATGATTTTTTTTGGGTATTAACGAAAATTTTCATAAAATTTTCATATAAAATACTTAATTTACACAGTTGTTACTGATAAACAGTTAATTTTCTGAAATAATTGCATTTATCTATCAATTTTTGAAGAATTTTTTTTTTAATTTCTGATTTCACTTTATATTGATTCTATTAATTGAGCATTCCAACTAACCATGCTTAATGGCTTTTCACACCAAACCAGGTTTTCGGCAAAAAGTTTTCGAAAACTCGAAAATCGTTCACACCGTACACATTTACATTTGACATTAAAATTTGTTTAACACCGGCTGTCAAATTTTGTATTGATGAAAAAATGTATCAGTAAAAAGTTTTGTTCTTCTCAAATTATTGGTGAAAATAAAATGAATTCTATCCAATTCCAATTGATTTTAACCCAAGACTTGCTCGTCTAGAAAATGTGTTTCAACTGAAGTTCTGGGGACGGATGGAATGGGCTCACAACATGAACCAACAAGAACTACAAGCTCGCTTGGCTGCAACTATCCTCTTATTTCATTTCAACCGGTCCTAACAAATCACTAATTTACAAGCTAATTGTCTAGAAAATATATCATAGAATCAACAACAAACAAGAGTGCTTTGTATAGTGTTGCCATACACTAGTTGTTAAATACGGTGATACTAGTATTGTCCATATTTAAACTTTTCGCACTTTTTGTGCAACTTTTAATCATTTTTTTTCTTTTTTTTAATATAAAATACTAAATAAATCCCCTGAAGAAGCTGGAAAACAACTGGCAAAAAGTAGGGTAAAACCAAGATGGATTACTTTTATTTTATTATTAATCGCATCCAACTAATTGATTGATCATCAAAGCTCAAGAAACACAAAAATTCTAACAAACAAAACTATTACAGTAAACATTTATTTTATAATACATTTTCTTCTTCTTTCACAACGAAGTTAATCCATAATACTGAGCTTATGACTATTGCTTCTGTTATCCAAATGTGCTTTCAGAATCGTCATATATTGTGGCCGTCCGAGCAACTTATAGACGAGTTTGAAAAGATTCTGAACGATTTCGTGTTTGTCCTTATGGCCGGAGCAGAAAAGGTCAATTCCTAGTTCCAGATTCGTACCAAAATCACACTAATCCAAAGCGATCACTGAAGATGTTATGAAGACTATCTCTTCGGCTTCTTCCTTTAAGGACTCGCCTGGTTTGTCCAATGCACTGAGGATCTTCTTAATGTTAGCAGGCTGTTTATCAAGTTGCTATAGCCCACTGTTGTGGTTCTATTCACTGAAACAACGATTCCCACATTTTGAAATGTTTTCGAGCAAATTTTCCTAGCCCGCTGTGAATTAGCCTCCAGCAGAAATTTTCTTTCATACTTATTCTCCTCCACAAATGAATTTATCGCCTTTCTCATATCTCCCAAATCCTTGTGATTCAACGGAGTTACCGGAAAGTACCGACGTTGGAAAATTTTCCCGCAATTTTTTCTGTTGCCACGTAGCTTCCCTTTTTTTTTTTTTGTATCTCTTTCATATTCTGTAAATAAAAACAAAAAGAAAAAATTCTTATTTTGTAAGGAAATTGTATAAATAATATTACTTATAGCTCGACCAAATTATTTCAAAATGAAATATTAGGGGTATTCACGATTCGATGCAAGTGGTCTTGTATCGTTGCAAAAGTGCAAAAGTGTAACATTTTCTTGCACTAAAACAACAAAATATACAGACTACAATTTTGTTACACTTTTGCACTTTTGCTATACCCGAACCCTATTGCAACACAAAAATACAACGGTGCAAAATTTGTCTGTTGTAGTTGACAGTTTGGCAGCTGTCATTTTATCAGAAATTTTGGTGGGCTTTAAGTTTAAATTGAATTTGAAGTTATTGCCGCATTTATGCCAACGACAAAAATCAGAAAAAAGAATGAAAAAAAAAGATTCAGATCTAAGGAATATAAAGAAGTGCCGTCGACGTGACAAAGCGGTAAAAAAATGGACGGAAAAAGAAATTTTAATTATATTAGATTACATTTTTTACTATTTTTTTTATTATTTTTTACAGTTTTTACTATGGTATTGCTATGTTTAGAAAAGGTGTGTTCACGATGTAAAAAAAAAACACAAATTTCGCAATTTAACATTTTTTGTTTCATCGGATCGTGAATACCGCTATTTATTTTGACAGCAGCTATTAGCTGTTTTGTTTATATAAAGTTGAGCGCTGAATGTTTCGAAAGGTTTGTTTGTTTAGTTCAACTTTGAATTTCTACTAGTTTTCGATAGGTTTTATATAAAACTTGTGGTTTACTAAAAATGTATGTAATCTCGCGAAAACCGGGTGGTACTCTAATGAACACAGTTTACTTTAAGGGCGAAATTGAACAAACCCATTAAGTCGGTACTTTAGACAATAAGTATGTACATATGTAGGTTTTCATCGATGGGCAGAAATGTGCTTTCGCTGGAGTTTATTGAATTGTATCTATTTCTGTTGTTCATGATAAACAAATAAAACACAATTTTGCAATTTAACACTATACTTTGCATAAAACTTATGAATAATTTTATTGGTTATTTTTTTAAAGGAAGCTCAACTTGAGGGAACAACAATAGGTCCTTAATGTTGTCTTAAGAATTAGGTAAAGAATTTAGTTTTTAATACAAATTTCCGAGATTCTGTGTCAATTACGCTAATCAATTCACATTTTTTACGTAATAAAATTATTTAACCTAACTACTGACAATAATATAAATTTAATAAACATAAACGCATATAAGCTTTAATTATTAAAATTTTGTATCTTTACATTTTAACTGCAAGGAATTACTTAGAAACTATTAAGAAAAATGTGGCTGTATCACTTTTGATACAACATGCATATAAGGCTTCATTGAGACCTATATTAGAAGAAATACAAACAAATTGCAAAAATGTGTGATTATTTCATTTATTAATAAAATTGATAGTTTTTATGAATGAAATTTATTAAAACAATCAACATTTTTATTGGAACATAAGTAAACCTTACATTTTTCACACATAATGCTACTCAAAAGCTTAAGGTGCGTGTCCATTTGAGAGTACTTCTGCTAGTTAAATCTCGAGAGCAACTCTCGAGCTCTCTGCTAGAATATTGAGAGTTTTCTTGCTAAGAGTACTCTCATAATCGTGTCCACTTGATAGATTTCTTCTGCTAGCATATAATCAGTTGGCCACGTATTCTATCCACACTGGTAACTTCCAATCCCGTCTGTCGATTTGCCTTGCTTAAAAGTTCTGTAGGCTTTCGTGTTTTGTTAAAAAAGTTGTAAGTTGAATTATTCTAAAAGATTTAAAAATTATCAACAACATTTTGCATTTGATGAAATAGTTTGATTTCAAAATCTATTTTTTGTAGATTTTAGTTTTGTATGAAAATATGGATTTTTATAAAAAAAAAACTACTATTTTCCGTGAAATAAAAAAAGTGTGAAGACAATATTTTTAATTTTTGAAAAGCTTTTTGAATCGAAAGTTGAAAACAATATTTCTTGTAAGATAAAATAAGTTGGAAGCCATAATCTTAAATTTTTGAAAAGTTATTTGAGTCAAAATTCAATTTGTAACAACTTGAGTAGGTAATGTTTTTTTACGTTTTTATTTTTTATAAAAAAAAACTGTCAATTCGATTTTTCTAAAAAAAAATTTTAAAGAATATGTTAAAAACGTTGTTCTTCGGTTGCACAAAATTGTTTCGGAGATAAAATCATTTTTCATTCGTACAATTTTCGAGGTGTCAAATTTGTTTTTTTTTATTTATAAAAAAGCCGTTAGTTGGATTTTTTTCATAAAATATACTTTTTTGGTATCACGTTACAATATATAATATAAAATTTAGTTCAAGTCTCTAGCGTTTTTGGTTCGTGAGATATTTGGGGTTAACCAACGTTTTCACCTTTTTTTTTTAAACTGCTATGGTCAAAAAATCACCCATTCAATTTTCTTGGGAGCCCTTTCTGCATCTTTCTGGCTTATATCTATATAACAAAATTTATTTGAAGTCGATATCTTTACTAGTTCTTGAGCTATGGACGACGAAAAAAACGTTGAACGTACGAACGTACGTACACACGCTCTCACAGGCATCGTTCTTAAAATCTTTTATTTCGGTTCTAGGGATCTTGCAACGACGAGAAATGTCAAAATTTTCAATTTGACAAATCAACCCATTACAATAACTTCCTATTGGAAGTTAAAAATGTATTTTCAAATCAATTTTATATGAAAAAATCCATAGTTTACACTGCTTTGCCATTTTTACTCTCGACAGCTACTCGCAAAATTCGAACTGTGTTCGTATTCCGCGAGCTTATCTCGGATAGTGGTAAGCACATGTGTCCACTTGCGAGTGACTCTCAAAAAAGTCGAATGTCGAGAGTAATTTATCAACTCTCCGCGAGCTACTCTCCAGACTATGTCCATTTTCGAGAGCAGCTTGAGAGCGACTCTCAGCACGTTTACTCTCAAATGGACACGCACCTTTACATCCTGGCATCATACATCGCATGCGGTTGCTCTGTCGTATTTGCTTGTGATCAATTCCATCATGTATCACATCCATTGACGGCACAACTTGCAACACATTCCTTCGCTTTGGGGCTGGTTCCTACGAAAAACTACTGCTGCTGCTGGGCCGACCTCTTGTTGGCTGATTTTGTGCCTTATATTTACAAAGCGTATCAGCAAGTTCGCTTCTAAAATCGACAAGATTCAAAATTTCTTTCGGTCCTTTCCCTTTCTTAGACAAAACTTGCTTGTATAACACCCATGAGTTTATCACAGTAAGGTCCAGGAGGTGATAGAAAAGTCTCAAGTACCATTTTCTACTTTTCATGCGTATACGGTACCGTCCCAAGTACGAATCCATCAAATCCACCCCACCCATATGGGCGTTGTATTCTCTGACGGTTTTTGGACAAGATCAGTCTTGTCGTACCTTTCTATGGTTGAAACAGGATCTGCACCAATATACGTTGACAAAAAAGTCACCTGTTTGTTATCCTTCCAGCTCACGTAGACATCTCGATACCTACGTAACTTGTGACGTATTCTTCGTACGATCCTCTTGACACCTATTTTGCCATAACTTCTTGCTTCGTCGGCAGCTTACAATTTTTCCGAGGCGGTTTCTTTGCACACTCCCCAGACATAAAATTCCTTCCTTGGCCATGTAATACATAAGTGGCAGGGAGCTGTAGAAATTGTCAAAATAAACAATGTGATTGAATCTTCTTTCTATTGCCCTAGAAAGTTTTATCACAACATTTCCGACCGCTCCAACATCCATCTCATTTTCCAACATGGGGATCAGTGTCTTTTCCAGAATAAATGACACGGAGTTTCGAGTTCCATTATTTGTGATGGGAAGCCGTTGCAACCGTGAAATTTGATTTTTCTCCATCATACGCAAGCGATTTTTTTGTCAATGGACTTAGGCACAGTTCGAAGAGAGCTACTTGGACCTGATTCATTGTTTATTACTGGAGGTGGCAGAGCAGCATCTTCAACCAACGGAACAATATGCTCTTGGTTTTCAGGGAGAGCCTCCTCATTTGCACATTCAAGTTCATGGTCACTTTCATTTGTAACTTCATTTTCGAGGAGCGCTTCCAGCTGCGTACGAGTCAACAACTCTCCAAGATCATCTTCATCTACGTCATCGTCATCCTCTGACAAATACCCATTTTCCAATATAAAAAAGGATATTGATATTAGTTTTTTTTCAAATTTTCTAATAAATACAAAAATAAATAAAATAAAAATGAAGTAAAATAGATCTTAGGGCCGAAAGGCATTAGTTTTAAGTGTTATATAGTTTAACTTAGAATGTCCGTATGGGACCATTAAGTTAGTTGTAAGTTATGGATAATTAGGCTAGTTTTATGAATTTTTGTCTAGCTTTAAGATAGGTTTAAGAATGAATTAATAAAAATGAATTAAAAAAAAAAAAAAAATTCCAATTTCCTCAAATAATTGACGATATCCCTATCACTATCCGAAAGTATTTTTCGTGCCATTCTATAAAAAAGAAAACATTCACAATTTTGCCTAAAAACATCTAGTTCAAAACAAATCCTTACTGCATGAAGTATTATTTTTGATAGAGACTCTAAAACATTTGTTTTTCATTTGAAATAAAATAAAAAATAAAATAAATTCTTTCCGCAAAATTAATTTTTATAAGAAAAAGAAAGTT
This sequence comes from Eupeodes corollae, assembly GCF_945859685.1. Classification (NCBI taxonomy): domain Eukaryota; kingdom Metazoa; phylum Arthropoda; class Insecta; order Diptera; family Syrphidae; genus Eupeodes; species Eupeodes corollae. The sequence continues at coordinate 269,006,372 of NC_079147.1, forward strand.
TTTAATTTCACTATTTTGCCAAGTTGCTGCTTATGAGTCAATGATAACGCATAAACCACTGATAACGGATCGATCATGATTTGTTTTTGTTTTTTTTCTAGTCTAGAAATATTTGTTCTCTTTTATAAAAATTTCCGTTTGTTGTTGATTTAAACAAAAACACTTTTACAGCGACTTAAAGTTATGGTATCATTTTTGATACAAGATGCATTTAAGGGTAGAGATATGACATAATACTGAAGTATGAACATTTTTGGAATTGTTATTTTCAAACTACATAATGTTTAAATGTTTACTTTAAAATGTTTCCATATTAATAAATATTTCGTTTCACTTTCATTTATATTGGCTCCAAGGGCGGATCCAGACTTTTCATCAAGGGGGGGGGGGGGGTTGGGGTCATACACTTACATGAGTTTTTACTCACCGCTTAAAAATGTTCTTTAATATTTTGTAAAGGATCCTAACAAAATTTAAAAATTGCTAAAATGCCCACTTTAGTTATCTAATTATTTAGAAGACTGCTGTCCAGCAAGGTATGGTCTTACTATTTAATTTGGATGACTTATATGAAAGCATTCCAAAATTCCACCAGTTTTCTAAATATGCCATATTTAAGAAAAATTTAGAATACAATAGCTTAGAGGGCTTTTGGTGCATTTCGCGCAGAAATGTAGGAAATTGTTTTGAAACGTTGCTTTTTTCCAAAAACAAAACACACTTTTCTTGTTTCCATTTCTATTTATGCAAAGAACGCTGCAAACATTTAAATATCCAGAAAATGAGAGAGGATCTGATATGTAAAAATGTCGGGCTTTTTTTGATGTAGTTTTTTTCGAAATCAATCTCCGGGAGTCTCTTATTACTATCGTTATAAATCTGCTTACTAGTATTTTGATCTTTTAAAGGCGTCAACAAAACTTAAAAATTGTAGAGATAAACAGGTTTGATTCTTGAATTCAAGAAAATAGTTGCATTTAAGTACATAAATTCTCTAAAAAATTAGATTCAAAAAGAGTAAGGCAAGTAAACAAATAAGTTGGGAAGAAAAGTTTTGTAGTACTCACAAATTACAGGTTTCAAAGCTTTTATATCAAGCGATATGAAACTTTTATTATGTTTTTCACTTAGCCATTAATTTAACAAAAGTGTCACTTGTTTTTTTTTTGGGACATTTGTATTATTGAAATTCGTGTTTGAATCTTAGTTCTAGAGCATCCAAAGAAAAATTCACTTCAAAAGTAGATTTAATTAACATTTTAAAATCTTTTGTAAGAAAACTAATTTTGAAAGAAATGAAACGCACGAACTTGATAATTTCTTAAAAAAAAGTCTGTTTAAATATTTCTTATATTTTAGGATTTAAAAATGTACCTGCAAAATAAGTTTTTCTCAAAAATTTAAATGTCAAAAAATCTAGATTAAGCTATTTTTTCGAAAATCATTTTAAATTTTGTCTTAAAAATATTTTTGGTATAAGCACTAAATAAATCGCTTATAAATATATGAACATTTTACATTAAAATTTCGTCCAAAAATGTTGTCCCTGAAATATCAAGGTTTTAGTAGTATTTTATTAAAAATCAATTTCATAAAAAAATCATCATCAATTCGATCATTGACAAGAGCTTGCACAGAAAGAGATGAATTTTGAAAACGTTCCATTAGTTCTTGAGAAAACTTAAAAACAAAATAAAGATTTTTTGAATGGTACCCTTTTAGAGCAATACGAAAATATGTTTTTCTTGTAGAAAGAAGCCAAATTAAGAACATAAAATTTAGAGAAAGTTTTAGAAAAATCGCATGTTGAATCAAAAAATATTTGTGTATTAATAAAATGAAAAAAAAAACACCTCACACTAATCTGCTGAAAGTCTTAATTTCAATCACCACAATTGTTTGGACTGTATGGGCCAGGAAAGACAGGCAGACGAAAGGATTCGGGGTATCCACTTTATTGGCTTCTCTACCTAACGATATATTTGGTTAAAAACTCTAGTTTGAAATTGTTTACTAATGCAAGACTTGCTATATAGTTCTTATATGTATGTCGCAGTTAAAATCGCTTCAATAATTACTATTAATGTGTGTCAAAAAAAATGTAAAAATAAAATTGAAGGCTAGTTTAAGGAATTCAAAGGCAACTTAATATAAAATTCATGATCACTTATTCAAGGTTTCTTCTTAACAACCGGAATATTTGTTCTTTTTCTTAGAAACAATTTTTATGAAATAACTTAAAGCATGACTAAAGTTTGTTCAAATTCTAAATTGATAGAAAATTTAAATTTGAGTTGTTTTCGACCGCAAACCAATCTTTGGTGCATGTCGTTAAATTACTAATAAATTTATAGATGAAATCCTTACTTATACAATTTAACTGTAAAAGCTTTTTGGCTCATGTGACCCCCCCCTGGATCGATTCGTTAAAAGTTGATGAATTTGTGCTGTGTTTTTGGAATTAGGCTGAATATCCGATTCATATTATGTTCTTGGTCCAATCTTCAGTCAAAAGTAGTACTTTTAGCAACAAAATTTAAGGAAGTAAAATATAAATGTTGTTTTCATACACAAAAAATTAATGATTCAAAATATTATGGGGGTCAAATCCATTAACGCAATACGATTAGTTTTGAATTAAAGGGAATTCCTACGAAAAAGCAAACAAATTATCTCCGAGGGGGGGGGGTCATGACCCCTACGACCCCCCCTCCCCCTTGGATCCGCCATTGATTGGCTCCGTAATAAACATTAAAATAGTTTTAAAAAAATAAATATAAAGATGTTCAAATGGTAGACATGTGCATTCAAGAGGACACAAGCGTCCACAGGTTTTTCTCAAAACCCACCTCTGTCTATCAACTCCTACTCTCACCTCCCCGCGGTGAACATCGGGTGCCTAGTACCTCAACTGGAGATTGGGTTCCAACCCCAGTGGAAAGTTGTTGGGGGCAGCAAACGAGAGAGGGGGGGAGAGGTGTTCCCACTAAGGCACCTCTCCTTATCCAGGCGGCAGCGGACGAATTCTCGAGATAGAATCAACGGTGGCGTCTACAGTTCCAGTAAGGTCGAACTACTTAGTGAACACCTTATAGGGCTTTTTCGACATATTCGGAGCCCAGGCCTATAAGGAGCGGTTCATCCGGCTCCCCTTCCTTGGAGTTATACTAAGGATCTGGCCCTCCAAGTTGGGGGTTGTGCCGTCGGGGTGACTTCCTGGCCACGTAAAAACATCATAGTTTCGAAGCAACAACAAGCCTCGGATACGGACGAATTCACTGTTGACAACCCACGCAAACGAAATAAGGACAACGAACTTCGGATATGTACGTGGAATGTTAGGTCCCTTAACAGACCACGTGCAGCCGAACAATTAGCGGAAGCCCTAAACTGCTGCAAGGCAGATATTACAGCCATCCAAGAAGTGCGATGGGATGGACCGGGCAAACGCAAACTAAAAGACTGTGATATCTACTACGGCGACTGCTACCGAGAACAAAGACAGCGTCTATTTGGGTGTGGATTTGTTGTTGGAACTAGGCTCAGGCAAAAAGTCTTGAGTTTCAACAGTGTGAGCGAGCGCATCACGACAATCCGCATCAAGGCTAAATTCGCCAACATAAGCCTAATATGCGCGCATGCCCCAACAGAGGAGAAAGATGAAGACACCAAAGACATATTCTTCGAGCTCTTAGACAAGACATATGAGCAGTGCCCTGGCTATGACATTAAAATTGTCTTAGGAGATTTTAATGCCAAGCTAGGAAGAGAAGACATCTTTGGTGGCATAATCGGGAGATACAGCCTGCACGACACCACCTACGACAACGGATTCAGGCTGGTCGATTTCGCTGCGGGGCGAGACGTTCTGGTAGCTAGTACGCAGTTCACGCATCTTAATATCCACAAGGGGACATGGAAATCTCCTGATCAATCAACCGTCAACCAGATTGACCACATTGCGATCGACGCACGACACTTCTCCAGTATCCAGGATATCCGAACATTCCGAGAGGCCAACATTGACTCGGACCACTACCTCGTTGTAGCCAAGGTACGGCTACGGATATCACGATCCAAGCCAAAACAAGGAAGTACTGTGAGAAGATTCGACGTTAGACGGCTACAATCGCAAGAGACTGCCATGTCCTTTTCCGATCGAGTCTCTAATAACCTCCTAAGGAGTCCTATGCTTCCTGCATTAAGCATTGAAAACCAGTGGCAACATTGCCTTGCAGCAATCAGAGATGCCGCCTCTGAAGTGCTAGGTTTCACACGGCCACCACAGCGAAACCCCTGGTTTGACGACGAATGCCAGCAAGCTCACGCAGCGAAACAAGAGGCATACAAAACGGCGCTGCACAAAAGGACTAGAGCTGCTCGCGAGCTCTACGAGCAGAAGAGGAGAGAGGAACACCGGCTTCTTAGACGGAAAAAAAGAGAGCATGAGAAGCGCGCGATCGAGGAGATAGAGGGATGTCACAACAGGAATGAGGTTCGTAAATTTTACCAAAAGGTAAAAAAAACCTCCCAAGGGTACCAGTCACGAACCGAAGCCTGTAAAGACGATCAAGGGAACATCGTAGTAGAACCACAGTCGATGCTGAGAATATGGAAAGATCACTTCTCCAAATTATATAACGGCGATGAAGAACCGAATTCCGCTGTAAGGGAGATAGAACCACTCAACCTCGGCGACGCAGATCAACAATTCCGCCTACCCGACCTTGACGAAGTGAAGATAGCTATATCTAAACTTAAGTCAAACAAAGCTGCTGGAGCTGACAGCATCACCGCCGAACTATTCAAAGCAGCAGGCGATGACTTGGTAGGGAGCATGCACCAACTGATCTGCAAAATTTGGTCGGAAGAAAGCATGCCCGATGAGTGGAATCTCAGCATAGTGTGCCCGATACATAAGAAAGGAGACCCTCTAAACTGCGCCAACTACAGAGGCATCAGTCTCCTTAACATTGCGTATAAGATCCTCTCTGCCGTATTATGTGAACGTCTGAAGCCATTCGTCAACAACCTGATTGGTCCTTATCAGTGTGGCTTCAGACCAGGAAAGTCCACTATCGACCAAATATTCACACTACGGCAGATCTTGGAAAAAACCCAGGAGCTTCAAATCGATACCCACCATCTCTTTATCGATTTTAAAGCCGCGTATGACAGCATCTATAGGGAAGAGCTCTACCGAGCAATGTCTAGTTTTGGCATCCCTGTCAAACTTATCCGTTTGTGCAGAATGACGATGGAGAATGCACGCTGCTCTATCAAGGTCGGAAAAGATCTTACCGATGCATTTGATGTCAAAAAAGGTTTTAGACAAGGCGATGCACTGTCATGCGACTTCTTCAACATCGTTCTGGAAAGAATTGTGCAAAACTCAACCGTCAACACTAGAGGCACAATCTTCCAAAAATCCATCCAATTACTCGGATACGCAGATGATATTGACATAATTGGAAGATCAAAGCGTGATGTCAGTGGAGCGTTTTTGAGCATTGCGACGGAAGCGAAGAAGATGGGTTTAGTGGTCAATGAGGGCAAGACCAAGTATATGCTGTCATCAAAAAAGGACACTGAACGACGACGTCTTGGACAAAACGTCACCATGGACAGCTATAACTTTGAGGTAGTTAAGGACTTTGTCTACCTAGGCACCGCTATTAATGCAGACAACGACACCAGCGCTGAAATCAAACGAAGAATAACTCTTGCAAATCGCTGCTTCTTTGGACTTAGAAGGCAATTGAGAAGTAAAGTCCTCTCTCGAGCATGTAAAATCACCATCTATAAGACACTCATCATCCCGGTTCTCATTTATGGCGCTGAGGCCTGGACCCTGTCAAAGAAAGATGAGAGCGTCTTAGGATGCTTCGAGAGGAAAATTCTTCGGGTGATTTTTGGTCCCATACGCATAGATGGAGAATGGAGGAGAAGATATAACGACGAACTGTACGGGCTGTACAGCGACACTGACCTAGTTAGTAGAATTAAAGTCCAACGGCTTAGATGGCTAGGTCATGTAGAGCGGATGGACAGCAACGCTCCAGCCCGGAAGGTCTTCGAATCCAATCCCGAGGGACGGCGCAGTAGAGGAAGACCGCGACTCAGGTGGCGCACCCAGGTGGGAGAGGACCTCAACCAACTTGGCGTGCGAAACTGGAGACAGCTAGCTAGGGACCGAGCTGGCTGGAGACGCTTGTTGGTTGAGGCCCAGGTCCGCCCCGGACTGTAGCGCCACCTTAAGTAAGTAAGTAAGTAAATATAAAGCTTTGAATTTTTAATGCAAAAACTGAATTTTGCAACCCAATATTTTTTAAATTGAAAAATATACTGTTTCTATAATTTAAAATTCTTAACGATATATATCTTTTCTTAATTACAAAACATAATAGACATAAAAACAATTTCATATTTTAATAGAATGAAATAGACTGTTTTAAAGTCGATACATTACGGTTTAATTTTCGTGCTTCAAACACATTACTAAAAATCCGATTATAAACATAAAACATAGTTCTAAATAAAACTTAAATATTCTAAATAACACTGAAAACACAAGTATTTTTCTTTCTGGTACATAGGCCAATTGTTATTATTTTCTTTGAGCTGACATCAATCCATTGAATTAAACATTGATTCTAACAATTCTGACAGTGAAGAAATGTGTTAAGTTGAATTTTGAATTAACAAAAACGTAATAAAAAAATAAAACAAAAATTTTGTAATACACGTTGCAGAAGTCTGAATAAAGAGGTATGGCTGAGCTCATTTGAAGCAGGATAACGTATTTTCTTGTTGTCGATTTCTTTTTAAAAACGTTTACACTAGAGAACTATCTAAAAAATATAATTTCACAAATTGCAACGGTGTAAAAACTTTTATTTTTTAAAGAAACTTCAGTTCGTGGAAATAGGTCCAAAAAAGTTAAAATGTTGACTTTTCTTGTCGCTTCAAGGGCCCTAGAATTACTAGAATTACATTCAGGATAACTTTCTTACAAGGAATAAAAACCTATGCCTTATTTCATTTTACGAACCGAATATCTTGACCGAAAAGAATTTAAACTTCAATTTTTGATGCTTTTAAAACGGCAATTTGACATTATTTGCATAATGGCACCAGTATAGAATATTATAACTTATTATATCTTTAAGGAAATTGCACAACCGAATTTTTGAAGATTAACTTTAAATCACTACACATTGCTGAGAAGGTTTTCTAACCGGCATTTTATTTGCACTTTTCCAATGGGTTTTGAAGGCCTTAATTCAAATCCAACTTAAAAATTTATATATATCACGTCATTTTTTTGAGATATCACTTTTTAAAATTGGAAAAAAAAACAAGTGAATAAGACTTTTTAAGGCTACCTACATTTATGAATTAGCTTTTTTTTAAATAAAATCCGTGATTTTTTTCCAAATTTAAAATTCTTTTCTTTAATATTCAGTTGAAATATTTATATTGTTTTATATAATATTCGGAAAAAAAACTTCAAAAGTTGTTAAATTGTACCTGTCTTACAAAAATCTGAAAGAACTGCTAAACTGTTTTTGGTGAAATGGTTTTTAAAAGAAAAAGGTAAAACGGTTTAAAATTAAGTTTAGTTCTTGTAACGAATTTGTTGTCAAAACGATTCTATTATATCAAGTTTTTGAAATATAATAAATAAATATAGAAATGATTTTGAAAATTTTTCGTTTTTAAAAATTGAGCAAAAACTTTAAATAAGAGTTTTGATTCGAAATCAGCGCTAAAAGTCCAAAACTTTTTCTCCAAAACTATTAAAGCGTCAAAGTCAAGTTTTCTCGAAACTGTATATACATTCAAATAAAGACTCATAAACTTGTACTTTTCAAAATCATCGCACAATCAATTATTAAAAGATTTTTTGAGTTTTAACTTAGACTTAAAAACACCGTTTTTGGTTATTTTTACTGTTTTTAAATAAGCCTATTTTAAAAACCTGATGTGATAGAAAAATTTAAAGGCGAGATTCGAATGAAGGACATCTAACGCTTTAAACGAAGTATTTTTTTGTTTGTGCAACAGAAAAAAATTCAATTTTTTCGACCAGTGACCAAATCTATGCATAAAGTCATTGGGCAGGTTCAGACTACATAAGGGACTTAAAAGTTAGACATGTTTCTAGTATCTGATTATAAAGCTGCCAAAAAATTACCTCCAATTAAGGCAACTTTATGGCAAAGTTCACTGGAAAGCTAGTCAAAAAAAAATCTCCCTAACTATCAAGTCAAGTCAACTTATGTCAAAATGGCAGTTGATAATGTTTTTTCATTCAACTGAAAGGTAAACTTTATTACTCTATGATTTATTTATTTTCTGTACAACTTTATTTCATGCTTTCTGTAAAAGGATTCCTTGTCAATTTGGAAAAGAAATAACTAATATTTCTTAATAATACAAAATACAAATCGTGGTGGACTTGTAGCTTGCCTGAGGAGTGTTTTGAAGACAGTAATTTTGTTGCTACTTTTTGTACTATAGGTACACTTAAAGTAGAGATTTTCGAAGTAAAGTTCTGAATTTGAAATTCATGACGCTTGAAAAACTAACTAGTTGAATCGGTCAAATTATAGCTTCAAAGAATGATGTTGACTGCAAATGAAGTCCCTTATGTTAGCTGAACCTGCCCATTGTTTATAAAACTAACAGTACTTTAAATTAACTTTAAATGCTAGAATCTACAGTTTTTTTTTGTGAAAGTAAACGTAAACACTGAAAATATTGGATGAATAATAAAATAATTGATCACAGAATTCCGAAATTATCCAACATTTTATTAAAAAATGTAAACTACTCCGTGAATTTTCATAACCCTAAAAATCCTTGTTACTTTTTTAAAATTCAAAGTTAAAGTTGTATCATTTCTATATTGTGAATTAAGGTTTGCTCATTGGGAAATAGAAATAAAAAGTTTATGTCGAAAACGGTTGTGGAGCCTTTAAAAAAAATCGAAAGCAAACCATTTAGAAGATGCCATTTCCAAATAATCGTGTAGTTTTAAATTATATAACATTATAAAAAATTTCAATTTAAATGTGAAGTACAAAACAATATATATATAAAATATTTAAAATAAATTATCATAAAAGATAAAACTGTAATATTATTATATGAAACCTAAATATTGAAGTATATAAGAACCAATGTTCTAATTTTCTAGTTGTTATTTTAAGGTATTTAAGTCTTGTATTAGCAAATATGTCCTTAAAATGTATTTATTAAAAAAAAAAACTAAATACAAATAATTACGAATGAATATTGATGTGCAGGCATCATATTTGGTTTCAATTATTGCTCGAAAGCCACTCCAATATAAAGGCTTTCTGAGCAACAATCAAAATTATATAAGTGCCAGAAAATATAAAATAATCACTTGATTCCTATTATAAAAATAAAGTTTAAATAAAATTAATATACATATATTAATGTTTATATTTACCAGTAATCCGTTTTTATGCTTTCCACGAAGCTCACAGTCCTCTTGGCAAAATAGTATTTACAATTTGAAAACATATTTCTGTGGAAGTTATTAACTTTTTTAAATTGCATTTAATTCCAGAAATACTAAAGTAATATCAACTGCTTCCTGGGATTACTGCAGAAAAATTTTTTTATGTAAAATTAACCAGACTAATATAATTTTCTTCTTCTGATGATTGTGGTCGACATATTTTTAATTTCAATTGATTTTATTATATTTCGAAATATTTAAACAGAGTAAAAAACTTATAGTTTTTAACTAAAAGTTATACAAATTTCAAAATAATTTTCACAAGTACATCAGGATATAAAAATTATTTAAATAATGCGACTAAAGATGAGACAACGAAGTCTTAACGGTATGAGAACTCACATTGCACTGCACCGGAAGTGTTTCTGAAGAGATAATATCCTGTGATCATAACACTTTGAAAATGAATTTTCAGAACAGGTAGCTTAAAAATAAAGCTTTTCAGCAAATTCCACTAAAATGTACATACAACAAGTTCCAATATAAGGATAATGACAACAATGTAACTAAATTTTATATAATACAAAAGTACACAATAAGTGCTTTTGTATGTAAGTTTACACCAGTTTTCAACCCTATTTAGTGGGGGACTTCTTTTTGTATCGAAATTTGCATCACCTGCGCTCATCATTTTCCAAGGATTGTTTTTGTTTTCAATAATAAAGCTTTGATGAACACCTGTAAAGGAAGGAAGGAAGAATTGTTGAATGAGCTTTTGATGCAATAATTGTTGTAGGTAAATAATATGGTGTATTTATTGCCTTTTGACCAATAATTGAGAGATGTTTCGACAAAAATGCAATACAAAATAGCTTTAGTTAATCGTTTTGAAATGCAGTACAAACTATAAGGATATTTTGGATATACAACTATAGACAAGATATAAAAATAAAGACACTTAACTAGCCAATAATACAACTGCAAGTTGCGCATAACTTTTGTTTGGTTGGCCAAAATAGTACATATTTAAAGTTTTATAGTTTTATAGGTTTGCTTAAATAATGTTTTATGGGCTGTCTTATACGTTTAAACAAATTTACAAACATTTCAAACAAATTCTGAGAAAAACACCAATGCAAAAATTGGAATACAAATTATAACAGACTTATTTATTTTTAAATGATTTACTGATTTCTGAAAACTTTTCAAATATAGTATCATGTATTTTTAAAACTTTGTTGAAAATTCTTGGAAGAACTAATTGTTAGCATTATTTTCAAAGATTAAAATAATGCCTATAAATTTTCTAAAATAGCCAAGCGATTTAACAAAAACCTTTCTTTGGTCAAAATAAAAAAAGACTTTGGTTTGACTACTTAAAAGACTTCCTTCCATTACTCTGAAATGTTCTTTGCTATTGACACTTTTCAAACGTCGCTTTTTTGTTGCAACTTATTTTGACGTTTCATAATTGTATCTTCTTTTCACTTGATATTTAAATAGACAGAAAAATAAAGTACCATGCACTCCTTTTTTTATGAGTGGGAGAGAGAATATTAAAATGTCATAATGTCAGAAGACTTTTTCCCTCTAAGCATCCTAAGGCATCCAGGCCTTAGCACTATTATTGAGAATCGAAATGACGAGCGTCTTATATGTATATGGTGATTTTAGATGCTCGAGAGAGGACTGCACTACTTAATTGCTTTTAAAGTCCAAAGAAGCAGCGATTAGCAAGATTTATTCTCCGTTTATAGCTAGAAAAAAGCCCTTAACTACCTTAAAGTTATAGCTGTTCATGGTTACGTTTTGTCCAAGACGTCGTCGTTCAATTTCCTCTTTTGATGATAGCATAACTGGTCTTGCCCTCATTGACCACAAAACCCATTTTCTCCACTTCCATGCGTAGCAATGCTCAAAAAGCTCCACTGACATCACGTATGGATCTTCCAATAATGTCAATATCATCAGCCTATCGGAGTTATTGGATGGACCTTTGGAAGATTGTGCTTTGACGGTTGAGTTTTGCATAATTCTTTCCAGAACGCTTTTGAAGAAGTCGCATGACTTACCCGATAAATCGATGACCTTGGTAAAAACCTTTTTTGACATCATATGCAGATCTTTTTGGACCTTGATATGGATAAGTCTGACAGGGATGCCAAAACTATACATTTCCCTGTAAAGCTCTTCCCTATTGATGCTGTAACACTCGGCCTTAAGATCGATAAAGACGGTGGTTATCGAATTGAAGTTCCTGGGTTTTTTCCAAGATCTGCTTTAATGTGAATATTTCGAAATCTAGTCACCTTAAAAAGTGAATCCTGTCATTAAGTTCAGAAACCTGTGATCTTTAAAAAATATCGAATTGGCAGAACAGAAAATGAAATTATTAATTCTAAAGAGGCTGGGATGTGACCCAAACTGATAACTTCCCATCACGTCTGTCGATTTGTCTTGCTTAAAAGTTTGTAGGTTTTTTTTAAAATTGGATGAATGAAATTAATTTGAGATATATCAAGAACCGAACATCAATTTTTACCAAATTTGCGCACTATTTTTGTAGATTTTATTTTTTTTATGAAAAAAAGGACTGTGGGATTTAAAAACAAAAAACTATTGAAAAGAGTATTTTCTGTTAAACAAAAAAGTTTGAAGACAATACTTATAATTTTTGAAAAGCTATTAGAGTCGAAAGTTTTAGTATTGTTTTTTTAGGTTTTTATTTTTTGTAAAAAAACTGTCATTTCGATTTTTGTTGAAATTTTTCCAAATGATAAAAACAATATTTTTTATAAGTTAAAATTAGTTTGACGACATTATTTCACATTTTTAAAAAGATATTTATGTCGAAAATCAATTTTTACCAACATTTGTTGAATTTCCTTTTAAGTTTTTGTTTTTTGTAAAAATATGTGTAAAATCGATTTTTTTCAAAATTTAACTGAATGTTGACAACAATATTTCTTAAAAAAAAAAGTAGTTTAAAGCCAATATCTCATAGTTTTGAAAAGGTATTTGAGTGAAAATCAATTTTCACCAACTTTAATAATTTTTTTGGTTAGGTTGTTATTTTTTTGTAAAAAAAAGTGTCAATCCGATTTTTCTCAAAATTTTTCCGGATGTTGAAAACAATTTTTTTTATAAGATAAAGTTAGTTGGAATCCATAATATCAAATTTTTGAAAAGATATTTGAGCTGAAAATCAATTTTTGCCAACTTTTGTTAAATTTTCTTATATAATTTTATTTTTTGTTAAAAAACTGTCAATTCGATTTTTCTCAAAATTTTAGCAAATGTTGAAAACAATACTTTTTATAAGATAAAATAAGTTTAAATCCATTATCTCAAGTTTTTGAAAAGATATTTAAGTCGCAATTCAATTTTTACCAACTTGGAGCAATGATTTTTTAGGTTTTTATTTTAATAAATAAAGCTGTCAATTTGATTTTTCTCAAAACTTGACCAGATGCTAAAAAAGTTATTTTTTCGTTGCACAAAATTGTTTTGGAGAGAAATGTCAAAATTTTCAATTGGACAAATCGGATATTACAATAACTATGGGAAGTTAAAAATGGATCAATTTTTAACTTTAAAAGAACTCAAAATAGATTTAGCTGTCAAACTATTTGTTAATCTGATTTAGTGGCTTTGACTTTTACGTTTACAAATCGTCAAAATTTTGTCCAAAATTTACGCTTTGTACGTAAAACTCGTTTAATCATTTTCTTCGACTGACTTATGTTATATAAACATGCGGATTTGTCGTCCTTAAAGTTAACGCAGTCCTTATGTGACTCCATAAAATCTTTCAATAAGTCACAGTTTGGTGATGTTTACATACCGAATGCTTCATCAGACCCATTGTACCGAAATCGGTTTCAAATAATTTTGTATATTTTGTCCTATCTATGAAAATCATTTGGAAAAGAAAAGGTTGCAACGAGGCAACGCGTATACCGCAAGTAACAAACACTATATTAAGCTGAAACATTACTTACATTCTCTAAAGAAATGGACATTTGAATTGGTCACCTCGGTCGTACATTTGGCCTCGTTTTAGTTTAATACGGAACATCTCTGGTCTACGCTGTAAAACAGCAACTATGAACCGGAAGCCACCACTCTTGTGCTATTGACGAAATAAGACCATATAAGCTTCAAAAACTTATACAAATTTGGACAGATAAAAATGGCGTTTATAACAAGCAATCGGAGAGGAAATGCTAGAAATTATTTTTAAACATTAAATACCATTAAATTTGTTATTTGCCTCTTAAAATGTCGTAAGATTTTGTTTTAGCCAAAAATAACCAAATTGAAATAAATTAAAGTATTCTATACTTTTGAATGTTATGTCTGAAAACCTTATTTTTTTACTTTATAAACATATTATCACATCAATAAACTATACAAATTTTAAACAAACAGTCTTCTTCAATAATCAATACAAAAAAACTTACTGAGTTTCCATCCACAGCCATAGTTGTCCACTTCAATTAGTTTCGTTAAATAAAAGACAAAAAATAACCGATGACAATTAAATTCCAGACATTTAGGAAGAGTCAAAGTGTTACAATTCGTATCGAGAGTGTTTGTCATCAGTTCCTACAATCTTTACGGCATCTATACTCAACCTCCACCAAAGAAAAAATGTCAAGACTTTTATACCATGTCCAAAATTCAATACTTAACAAAACTTGTTTACTAATTTACAGAAAACAGAGAGTTCCTTGCCTTTTTGTGGGGGAATCCGATATTCTAGAGGAAGAGTTTTAAAGGCCATTAATAATAAATAACATCAATTGTCAAATTGTTGGAACAAAACGAAAAGGCTGATTTCTACTTCTCTTCTCGTCTCTTCTTCCATCAGTTAAGGAAGGTTTATATTAGCTGATTTTCAAAAAGGTAAATCTTTAGCGTGTTGTATATGGTTTGGTTTGGTTTTAGGGAATTTTGTTTGTTGTGTCGCTCACGATTGATATCTACATTAGTTAAACTCACAGCATCAGACCTCCTTCGGGGAATAAAATCCATTTTCTTCTGAATATTCTTGACTTCGCATATTGTATACAATACAAGTCAAGTATACATATTGTGCAAGATTTCGCAAATAAAAATATTTTGAGAAATGGATTTTAGTTTTCCTTCTTATCCTTATGAACCTACCTACCTACAGTCAGACCGTGTTAGGGCTATGAAATTTTTAAGCAACACTTTGACAGTTCAAACTCTTGGAAATAACATCACAAATGCATGGCATAATATACTCGTATAGCAAAACAATTAAGAAATTGCAGTTGGAGGAAAATTACTAAGACGAAATATATTTTCTTGAATGTTGTTTCTATTGTGACGTTTTGGCTTAATGAATATTGAGATAGAATACAAAATAACTATGAATGGTGAGAAAATCACGTTTAATTCAAAATGTCTCAAGAATCCTTATGAATCTTCCATACCTATAAAATAAGAGGAAGCTTTAAAAAATATTACGGTTTTATTTAGTTGAAAATCCATTAAAGAAGAAATCTATTATTGACTAGATGGGAAAACGTTTGTGAACTTTGAAATAGAGATGTCACTCTTCTCCCTGTCAACCTATTGCTGACAGTTTATTCAAGTTGACAACGGTGTTAAATTTAAAAAGCCGATATATTTCTATACAATAAAATCTGGGGCTTTAATAAATAATGTGAATCACTCAAAGTTTTTGGTGCGGGTTTATTTTTTGTTGACATATACATTTTATCCCATAGATTTGTGAATTTCTAGATTATTAGAAACT
This sequence comes from Eupeodes corollae, assembly GCF_945859685.1. Taxonomy (NCBI): domain Eukaryota; kingdom Metazoa; phylum Arthropoda; class Insecta; order Diptera; family Syrphidae; genus Eupeodes; species Eupeodes corollae. The sequence goes on from NC_079147.1 coordinate 269,021,653, forward strand.
CATTACAACGAGAAGTATCAGAGAAAACACGTGTTTTCATTTTTAGAAACAATGCGGAAAGGGTAAGGATATGGACTTCTGGGAAGTGATGACAAAAAGTTACTTAAACCTACACACATACATATACATATATATATGTACGTATTGTGTTAAATTTTGGATTTCGCAAGGAAATAGGAAGGACTTTAATTTAAAGAAATTGGATGCTTCCGTAATTTTCAAACAACTTTGAAAACTTGTATTATTTGATTTTGGAGATATTTGTGCGATAAAAGTGCGATTTCTCTCTTATAATTTTATTTGTATCTGTTTATGGAGGATGTCAATGGGTTAATTTGGAAGATTTTTCTCATGCAGACTTAAAGGTTTGTGAAGATTGTTGGATTTCTGTTTTAGAATAAGACAAAAATGTCTTCTATTTTGACACCAAACGAAGGGATATTGATGAAGGTTAGTTTGCGGGAAAGTTAGGAGATATTTTCCTTTTCAATTTGGAATTGAACTATAAAGCATAGTTAACATAAGAAACAATTCAACTGGGTCATTAATTTGTAGATTTCGAAAGTAAGCCCAAATGAAAAAAACTCACAGGTACATTTTTGATGAAAATTGTATTTCATTATGAAGTTTGGATACTTGGATAGAAATGGCCGTCTCAGGAATATTCTTTTGAGGTAATTTATAAAAACTTCTTCCTACATTTCGGGTGGTATTTCTACCATTTACTTCAGTAATGTTTGTTGTTCTGAAATTATTCGAACATGGTCTTTTGCTTAGGACTGTCATGCCAGAGGACTTGGGCTCAATTCCCGCCTAAAGTTTTTCTTATTGATACTGCCTCTTCGAAAGAATTGACAAATCCTCTGAGAGTAATTCTTGTCATAAAAAGTGCCTTCTAAAATAAGACACTTGAAATGGGAATATAAACTGTAGGTCCCCTACATTCCTGCAGTTACTCGCACACAGGAAGATTTGAGAGTTGTAAGTCACTAGGCCCTGGTTATCTATGGACTGTTGTGAAACCTAATGAATGGTCCTCTGCAGAGCTTCACATGTCGTTATAGTATCCCACAATTTTGGTGATCACGCCATAACGTGAAATCACTTGACAATAAGGTTTCTCACGTTTTAAAACCATAATTGTTGTTAGAATTACATATAGCCCAATCCATGATCATCATGATCGCTAGCCAAAGAAATGTTCTATTGCTGCGAACGCCAAGAAATCGATGCATTTTTGAATTTTGAATATTAATCATCGTAATTTCCGTAAATTGAATACGTTTGAATCCAACTTTTAATAATTTTCACGCTACATAGGTGTTACATAATCAAAAATAATAAACGTTCAACTAATATTATGGCACTTCTCCTAAATATGACAGATGTCAAATACCAGCGCTACCAACTTAAAACCACTAAAAGAATTACTCTATATATCTACTTGACATATCTGTACAATACACTATAAGATAATTCATTTAAAAAAATGACAGAATATAAAAGAAGATTGATCGCAACATTGAAGTGAGCCAGTTTTATAGCAGTTTGATATCTAAAGCGGTTGCGGCTTAAAGCAATTTTCAGCATTTTGACAGTCAAATCTATATTTCCACGTGTATGTTTTCATTTTCTTCGTATGTCAATTTGAAGCAATAAGCGATGCGATGCTTACTTCTCTTAATGCCTACGACCTTATATACCTCCTACTGCAACCAATAAATCCAATAAAGATAGGTTTGCATATCAAAATGCAAATGACCACAATAAGTGATTTCGTTTTTTTTGTTTTGCATATGGAAATGTTAACTATGGCAGTATGCACTTTCCGTGTAACTGTTTCTCAATTAAATTAAAATGAAACATTGCACTTGCGGAAAATGATAATATGTATTCCAAAAACCACTCACCACTTAGTAGCTGATGCTATATGGATGATATTGTATCATGAATTTCAGTATCACGGTTGCCACATGATATTGAAGTTTTTTTTTCTAATATTAAAAATTAAATTTAACACCTTAAAATTTGAGAACATTCAACAGTTTGTTATTTTATATATTTAAAAATCTTACATATATCTTAAAAAAACGATGAACCATTTATGCTAAAACGGTTTGTAATAGAAAAAGCAAAACTTTATAAAGTCACTATTTTCTTTTTAACGAATATGTCATTCAAAAGCTTACACGTTATGTTAATGAAATATAGTACAAAATTTAAAACTTCAAACTTTAATATAAAGGGTAAATTGAAGGTTTATAACGTCATGACTAATTAGAATTTTTAGAAGTTTAGAATGATTTAAACAGTATTTGCACTCTGCTAAATCATCACAAAGTTTATTGTTAAGAACTATGTAAAAGTGGTGTTTTCTGTTTTCTTTACAAAATGTATAGAGGCTTATTTTCCAAGTTGTATCTGATAGACAAATTTTAAGGCGAGATTTGAATTAAGGACTGTTCTGTGAATGGGTACCTACTTTCGTTAATCTATTCGTTTGGTATATAGATATTTGTTTGTAGTCCATATCTCAAAGCCTTTCTTAAATATCTATTTGACATACATTTCTTTTTAAATATAATAACATTAGAATATGATTTTGATGACCCCAAACACAGCCGACTCCCTCCAAGTCGAATTTCTTTCTAACCTGAACTTTTTCACCACATTCTTGCATTCCCTTTAATTTTCATACAAAACTATCCTCTAAAGGGAACTCTCTATAAATTGGATTTCTTTCTAACTCGAACAATTTTTTTATGGCTAAATCACAAACACGCTACAGTTTCGGGTCCGTCTGCGTTACGGTGGGCCTTCTTCGAGATGCTTTGTTTTAATTTTCTATTATTTCATCCCTCCAAAGAGCAAATATTTTGTTTGTTGACATTTTTGTACAGCTGTTGAGCAGTCAGGCAAAGCAAATGTTCAGATAATTGAACTAGAGCTTCAGCTTGAACTCAAATTACGTTACATTACGTTCTTTTCCTGATGATTGTCAAACGAAACGTTAGGTCGAAGCTGCATTGTGATAGCATGCATTGAATTCCTATGGCTGAACTCTTAAACGTCAGGTGAAGCCGAAGCTGAAGCGTGTTTGTGATTCAGCCATTTGATCCTTTTACTATTTTCAATCCTTTTAAGTCAAATTTTTTGTATGTGAAAACGTTAACAGAAAATTATTACATTTTAATTTAATATTAGTGGTATGAAAGTGTTGACAAAGCTGTTTTCAAATGGTTCGAAAGTATGCTGGACAATAGTTTACCTTAAAGTGGTTCAATGTTAAAAAAGAAAACACTGGAATTTGCCGATAGCTTAGGATATCCTAATTTCAAGTCAAGTGGTGGTTGGCTTACCAGATTTAAAACCAAGCATAGTATATCATAGTATAGGGTAGAGCGAAAGTTCTCGCTGTTTGAATAAAATAAAATCTTTTGCAATTTGATTATGTAGCCAACCAACTTTCTTTGCTCGATGTAAAGTTTGGAAGATAAGGTATTATTCTTCATCGGTAACTGTCCTGCCCACCTAAAACAAGTTAAGGATAAATTAAAATTTATAAAACTTAAGTAATTCCCTCCCAACATGACATCAATATTTCGTACGATGGGACATGAGCATTACACAAACCGTAAAAGAGGACTAAAAGATAACATTCCAAGACTGCGTACACCAGATTTAAAAGGCGTGCTTATGTGATGTAATTCCTTTGATAATTGAACATTGTTTTAAAAAAGCTGGCTTCAAGGACGGGACTTGGGATGATGAAGACATACTGATATGTGAAACCGACACCGATGACACCAATGAAATCGAGAGGATCTGCAACCGACGAACTGAAACTGAATAGAATAGTGCAAACAGCGACAGAAAATATGCGAGATGACGTTGAAAACAACCTTTTTAAAATAGAAGCCAATACGATATCAATCAAAAATTTTAATTTTTTTAATAATTTTGTTTAGACAATAATGAATAAGAGTATGAATTAAGCTTTTGTTTATAATGATATTTATTGATTGTTATCAGATTTTTTTTGAAATTCCCTCTTAATCAAACTTATTATGAATTTCTGAGAAAGTTCGACAACGAATAACACCTACAAAAAATGTTAATACAAATTGGTAAACATTGATTTTATACTAAAATATCACGGGGAAAAAAGTATGTTAAAATCAAAGTTATTTAATCCAATGCAAAATATTGTTTTTTTAATTTATTTAATTTAAACAAAAACTAATTTGGTAAATTTTTTATGAAATTGCAACCAATAGTTTATCTCTAAAAACAAAACAAATAAACTGATAAAAATAACCAAAGTGGTAACCGTGACTGATACTATTCTCTCAGAATAATTGCGGAGGTGTGAATGTCGACTAAATATAATTGGGGTTGATTGTTTAAACGTGTGAGCGGCCGGCGACAGGTACACTTTATATACGAAAAATCTAAAGGACATTCAACCCCATTCCATTTCACATTTAAATTTGAATATCATCATATATATAGATAGACCTATTCGAATAAGATAAAAGCCTTACCTAGTAAAGCTAAAAATAAAGTTTGTTTTTCACATTGCTTAAAATCATTCCGTATATAAGGTCCACTTTCTATATCTACCTTACATATCTAAACACTATCTTTTTGGTATAGATACGTTTTAGTATACCGAGCGAGATTTAGTATGAGGTATAACTCTATACTTTATAAAATACTGTACCTACCTATATTTATGGAATTGAGTAAAAGGACTCGATTTGGTTTTCAGATGCTGCTATATGTAGCAATTTGCAGTGTGTTTTTTAAAATCTGTTAATTAAATTAGTGTTGATGGAGTTGACATTTGACGTCAGAATGATTTTAATTGTCGGACGTGTGACTTTTATCTGTTGGAATTATTAATGTTAAAATTGGTACCTGTACCTTTTTCATACCTTACTTGTTTATTTTTTGTTTTGTTTGTTATGTTGAGGAGTATTGTTGTTTTTATTTCCAATAAATTGACACAGTTACCCTTTTAAGTGTGCATTTAGTTACAAATTAAATATTATTTTCCATATAATTAAAATTTAATATTAAGTGAAAAATAAAAACGATTTTCATGTTAATAAATGATAAATGTAGAAATGATTGAAAAATATTTGCTGATCAATTAATTAGATGCTAAGTGGGTGCAAGTAGCATTTTTTTTTTTAATTTTGAAAAGGATTACGGGGAAGGATTTCTAGTATATACATTTTTAATCACTCTCGATGTAATGGAAAAATAAAAACCTAGGAATTCTTAAAGAATTTGAGAAAAACTAAAAGTCAATCATTTTGGAGGAAGGTTACGTTGTACTTGAGATGAAAGCACATATATGGGTAACGTTTGCAAAACAAAAATAAACTCTACATTTTAATCAGATAACATTTTCAACTTCAGATGGAAAGTTATTATAATCGGTCCGATTTGTCAAATTAAAAATTTTGACATTTCTCGACGACGTTTTAGGTCGCGTGCGTGTGTACGTATGTATATGTTCGTACGTCCGTACGTTCGCGACGTTTTTTTAGCTGTCTATAGCTCAAGAACGTATCGACTTCAAAGTGTTTTTTACTATAGCAATTTTTAAAAAAGGTGGAAATTTTTGTTAGCACTAAATATCTCACTAACTAATGACGCTAGAGACGTCAAACAAATATATTTTTGGAAAAAAATTTCAATTAACGTTTTGTTCTTTTATAAATTAAGGAAACTGATAAAAAAAATATTTGTCACCTCGAAAAAAAAACAAAAAATAATGTTTTTAACATCTGGTAAAATTTTGAGGAAAATCAAATTGACAGTTTTCTTACAAAATATAAAAACATTATAAGAATCATTACTCAAAGTTGGTAAAAATTGATTTTCGACTCAAATGTCTTTTCAAAAATTTGAGATTATCACTTCCAACTAATTTTATCTTATAAGAAATATTGTTTTCAATGTTCAAGAAAATTTTGAAAAAATCGAATTGACAGTTTTCTTACAAATAATAAAAACTTAAAAAAAAAACAATACTAAAACTTGGTAATAATTTACTTTCCACTCAAATCTTTTAAAAAGTTAAAAGTATGGGCTTCAAATTCATTTTATCTCGCAGAAAATATAGTTTTCGAAATTCAGTAAATTTTTTATAAAAATCCAACAGTCCGTTTTTTGATAAAAAAATAAAATCTACAAAAAATAGTACGCAAATTTGTTAAACATTCATGTTCGGTTCTCGATATGTAGTGAACAATAGAAAATATTGACTTTTGTGTTTCTTTATATAAGAAAAAATAACTTTTAAGGACTCGTTAACTAAAATAGATTTTGAAATCAAACTATTTTATCATATGCAAAATATTGTTGATAATTTAAAATTTGTTTTTAGAATAATTCAACTGACAACTTCTTTAAGAAAACACGAAGCCTTACAAACTTTTAAACAAGACAAACGGGATGGGAAGTTATAAGTGTGGGTCGCATCCCATCCTCTATTTTATTTTTATGTTTTGAAAGTATTTGTTTAAAACTTAGTTTTCTATAAGCTTTAAAATATTTAAAAAATGGTTGAATATTAGTCAAGTTTGTATATTCATGTTGACAAAATTACTTTTTTTTTTATTTCACAGACAAAAGAATACTTTTTAAAGGATTAAGATGTGCTACATTTGAAAAATGTTTTTATTACATCAAGTTTTCAAATTATGGCTATTTAAAAATACTAAAAATAACCAAAAACGAGTGTTTTAAGCCTTAATTAAAACGAAAATATACAAAATTTCGAAAAAAAACTTGAATTTGATGCTTGAATAGTTTCGGAAGAAAACGTTTTGGACTTTTAGTCCTGATTTCGAATTCAAACTCTGGTTTTAACTATTTGCTCAAGTTTTAAAAATATCTGTTTTCAACAGTATTTTCATATTTTTTAATATATTTCAAAACTTGATATAATAGAATTGTGTGGACAACAGATTCGCTACAAGAACAAGACTTCAAACAGTTTTGCTATTTCTATTGAAAACCATTTAAGCAAAAATGGGTTAGTGTAGATTTTTGTAAGACAGCTAAAATTTAACAACTTTTGCAGTTTTTTTTCTTCAATATTATATAATTATAATTATTATTAATTATATAATATTAATTAATTATATAATATAAATATTTTTACTGAATATTGAAGAAAAAGATTATAGATTTGTAAAACCATAACGATATTAATTAAAAAAGAAGTACTTCATAAATTTAGAAGTCCTCAAAAAGTCTTAAATACGTCTTTTTTGTGGAATGTCAAAAGCGATATATCAAAAACCTAACGTGATACACACATTTTGAAGTTGCATTTGAATAATTTACTATAATGGTTTTGTTTAAAGAACTATTAGTACTTCATAGAATTTCAGAATGTATCATATTTCTACAACATTTATAAAATAAGTTGTATTTATAACACAAAACAGAAAATTTAAAAACTAGGATTACAATTTTAAAATTAATGGCGAAGAAGTACAAACGATTTACTTAACTCAGTCTATTAAAACAAAAATGTCACTTGGGTCTACTCCATTCTTAATTACCTAAAAACACAAAACAAAGTCATGATTTTAAGCTAAATACAAAATGATAAATCATAGATTAATGATTGTATTATTGAAATTTTATTTGTTTTAATTTTCGTAGTATTTTCCTTTAATTTAAAACTTATCGTTTTGGGTTAATTGATATGAGACCCCTTTTATTTTTATATATGGTTTTATATTATTGTTTTACTGTCTTAAACTTTTTTGCTAAAACTATTATTTCTACCTGAAGGCTAGACCAAGAAAATTAAGAAGAAACCTTGAGTAAAAGATCACTTAATTGATATTAAGCTTAAATTCCTGAAACTCGTCTTCAATTCCATCTTATTTGTTTGACGAACATACATAAATAGTGCAAGGCTTTCTTAAAGTTTTTTTTTTCTTTCAAAGTTGATTTTCTATAAAATCCAAAAACTAAAAAGATCTTAAAAACGAAATAAATCTACTTTTTAAAGTGCATTTCCTTTAGATGCTCTAGAACTAAGATTTAAACAAGAATTTCAAGAATTTAAATGTTACAAAAATTTGCATAAGTAACACTTCCTTAAACTAATAGCTAATTAAAAAACGTAACAAATCTTTTTTTTAGTATAAAAACTTTAAATCTCTCAAGACCTAAAATGAAAAGAAACAACTGCAACGTATAATTTATGAATGCCACACTTAAGTTTTTTTATAACTTGTTTGTTCACCCTAATTTGTTTTTATTTATTTTTTAGAGAAATTATGTATGTATATAAGAGCACCTACATATTTCTATAAACAGTTTTGTTGACTTCCTTAAGATCAAAATATTTCTAAAAGGTTCACGCAAAACAGTTTTTTTTTAGAATTTGCGTTCTAGCATCAGCTCCAATCTTTTAGTAAGCAAACTCAAATGATTGTAATAATAGACTTCCGAAAATTGAGTCCGAGAACAATACTAAAAAAATAGCCAGAAAATTATTCATATCACATTCTGTTTAATTTTCCTACAAACAAATATCGAATTTTTTTGTGAAAGCTCCATGATTTGATGGAATCAGAGCAATTGATATAAATAGCTTTAAGGATGCCTTCGCTCCTCAATTAAAAATTCCATCTACTTTAAAAACAGCAGTTGTAAGGCCAATTTACAAAGGAGGAGCAAAGGACCAACTAAACAACTATAGGCCTATATCAATTCTTTCAGTTATTGAAAAATGTTGGAAAGGTGTGATTGTCAACAGGTTGAAAGGTTTTGTTGACAAATATGCATTGATTCATAGAAGCCAGTAAGGTTTTCAGAAGGGTAAAAATACAGGAAAGTTACTTGGTGAGTTTTCGAACTGTATCAACGAAAGTTTAGATAAGAGTAATCTTCATGGACAGTAAGGCGTTTGACAAATTAAATCACTCAAATCTAATTGAAGCTCTAAGAAGAAGTGGAATTCGTGGCTCTATGGCTGAGTGGCTGACAGAATATCTGCAAAACATCTGAGTGAGAATAAAGTGATGGGATATGGAGTTCCGCAGGGATCTAAATTGGGTCCAATTTTGTTTATCTTATAAATTAACGAATTGATACGACTATTCAAACAGAGTATTCCCTTCGCTTTTGCTGATGATACGGCTATTGTCGTTCGCCATAGTTCTCTTGATACGGCAACAAAGATAATTCAAAAAGAATTCGACATGGCAGTTAGATGGTGTCACGACAACGGCTTGGTAAAACGCAAAAAGAATGCATCGAATTAGTAAGCAACTACAAGTATTTGGGAGTAGTAATAGACAGTCACTTTTTATGGGATAAACACATAGACAAATTGAGGATGGACCTAAAGAAAGCGATGTTTACACTATCTTATCTAAAATACCACACTAACCACGATGTTTTAAAACCAGTATATTACTCATTGGTGGAATCTATGATACGATATGGTATACTTGCTTGCTAAAACCTACATTATCAAAATTCAAAAACTCCAAAATGCAGCTATAAAACAAATTAACAACAACTATCGACAAACGTATGACACATTTTTTTAAAGATATTTTTAAAATGACAACCATAATAAAATACTTTGATAACAACCGTTCAAACACCAACTCAACACCAGAAGACATGCACAAGGAACGTTACAGATAACAAGAAACTACAAAAACTACGGAAGACGTAAACTTCAACACACCGTACCAAGTATAATCAACGGACCAAGAGAAATTGTCATGATTCAAAACTTTAAAAAACTAAACAAATATTTCATTGATTGTACAAATTAAAATTTTATATATATTTTATTATAATCAATACTTATTTTTTTAATTGTATAGAAAATCGTAAACTTTGCTTACTTTTATTATAATATAATTGATAGATATTTTTCTGCAGACAACTGCGGATACTATTATAAAAACCATATACAGATAAATCAATAAATAAAAAAAAAGAGGCTGGGATGCTACCCGCGCTGATAACTTCCCATCGCGTCTGTCGATTTGTCTTGCTTAAAAGTTTGTCTATATGTACTCGTATCAATTTTTACCAAATTTGCGTTTTATTTTTTGTAGAATTTATTTTTTTATGAAAAAACGGACTGTTTGATTTTTATATTAAAATTACTGAATATCGAAAACAATAAAATAAGTTTGAAGCCAATATTATTGATTTTTGAGGCCAATATTATTGATTTTTATTTGAGTCGAAAATAAATTTTTACCAATTTTTGTTAAATTTTTTGTACAAAAACATTCAACTCGATCTTTTTCAAAATTTTACTTAATGTTAACAATAATATTTTTTGAAAGATAAATACCTATAGTTTGAAGCCAATATTTCAAATTTTTGAAAAGATATTTGAGTCGAAAATCAATTTTTACCAACTTTAATACATTTTTTTTTGGTTTTTATTTTTTGTAAAAAAACTGTCAATTAGATTTTTCTCAAAATTGTATCAGATGTCAAAAACATTATTCTTCGTTGCACAAAATTGTTTTGGAGATGAAATCATATTTAAGTAGTAAAATTTTGGAGGTGACAAATTTTTTTTTCAGATTTTTTGATTTATAAAAAAAAACCGTTAAATGGATTTTTTACAAAAAATATATTTCTTTAATATGACGTTTCAAAATATTATATAAAATTTAATTCAAGTCTCTAGCGTTTTTGGTTCGTAAGATATTTATTGTTAACCAAAATGTTCACCTTTTTTTAAAACTGCTATGGTAAAAAAACCACAAACGCAATTTTCTTGAGAGCATTTTTCTGCCTTATTATCTGTATAACAATATTTATTTGAAATCGATATCTCTTCTGGTTCTTGAGCTATGGAAGACGAAAAAAAATGGCAAAAGTTTTTGAAAAATTGCTTCTGAAGAGACTTAGAAAAATCATAGAAGAAAGAAGGTTAATTCCAAACCATCAGTTTGGCTTTAGAAATAAACATTCCACGATAGACCAAGTTCATAGAATATCGGATGTAATAGAAAAAGCATTAGAAGAAAAACAAGTATGTTCAGCTATTTTCTTAGATGTTGCTCAAGCTTTTGACAAGGTTTGGCATGAGGGACTTGAGTACAAACTGCAAAAGGATCTTCCCAGGCAGTACTTTGAAATATTAAAATCGTACATCTCAGACCAATTGTTTAGAGTAAGGTACGATCAAGAATACTCAGTATTGAAGAAAATAGAAGCCGGTGTACCACAAGGAAGTGTCCTAGGTCCTACCCTGTATTTACTATACACAAGGGATATTCCAGTTGGTAATCACACCATAATGGCTACTTTTGCAGATGATACCGCAATTTTGGTACCCGACAAATGTGTCTCTAAGGCAGCAGTAAAACTATAAAATGCCGTCGACACAGTGAGAGCTTGGACCGAAAAATGGCGTATCAAACTCAATGAAACAAAATCTTCACATATAAACTTTACAAATAAAAAGATAAACAATATTCCAATAATCATTAATAATCAAGCTGTACCTTGCGCCAATACGGCCAAATACCTTGGGATGACTTTGGATGCAAAGCTTAAGTGGAAAGAGCACATCAAAAAGAAAAGAGAAGAACTAAACTTGAAATATAGAAAAATGTACTGGTTACTTGGTAACAACTCTGATTTATCAATTCAAAACAAAACAATGCTGTATAATCAAGTACTAAAGCCTGCTTGGACCTATGTAATCCAATTATGGGGCTGTGCAAAGAAAACAAATACCGAAATCATCCAAAAATTGCACCTTGGTACATAAGAAATACCGATCTACATTGTGACTTACAAATAGAAATGGTTACAGAAGTTGTTAAAAAATACACGGTATCGCACAACCAGAGACTGCAAAGTCATACTAATTCTGAAATGGAGTCCGCCTTGAATATAAGAAACCATGTTCGGAGATTAAGAAGAACCAAGCCTCATGAGCTTATGGTCTAAAAAAAAACTTAATAGAAAATTTAACAAAAGTTGTTAAAAATGATTTTCGACTCAAATATCTTTTCAAAAAATTAAGATTATAAATTTTTAAGATTGTAAATTTTGTCATAAAAAATTCAAATCAACAAAAAATAGTACGCAAAATTGTCAAAAAATTGATGTTCGGTCCTCGATATCTCGTGAACGATAGAAGATATTTACTTCAAATTGGTTTAATGTATCCAATTTGTATTCATTTATACTTTATAAGAAATAAAAACTTTTAAGAAATACAACTAAAGTTGGTAAGAATTTGTTTTCGACTAAAAATCTCGTTAACTTTAATTTTTTGGAATAATTCAACTGTAAAGTTTTTTAACAACATATGAAAACCTACAAACGTTTAAAGCAAGACAAATCGACAGACGGGTGAGGAAGTTATCTTGTTTTATTTAAATTTAACTTCGAAAGCTTACAATAATTTGAAAATATATACAACAGCAAAATAAAATGTTTAAAAAAGTAATGTGCTTGAAATTTTAGAACATCCTAGCGTCGATTGCCAATATAAAATCTTGATTTTGAGATTTAAATGCTTTTTTGTGAACTTCATAGTCTTGTGAAATCACATTTTTTCACATACAACAATATATATTAAATCCAGGCGAAGACTCTTAAAGAAACAAATACACAGCGATCTTCAGAACAGTTTTATGCAATGCACTGCACATACTTCCATCCATTTTATTTTTCCTTCAAATATAAATTTAAAAGTAGGTAAACGTAATACAATAAATTGACCCTCATTTAAAAGAACACCACTTTTTGTAATCATTTTAATATACTGACCAATAGAATCTAAGGGATGAATACGGACTATTTTTTTATTGGTCATTTTCAATTTCTGACCCTCGCTGTAGACATTCGAAAATAAAAAGAACAACGCAGACGGACCCCTTTTTGAATAACGACGTAATTGTCTCATTTTCAACAAACCAACCGAGGAAGTGCAGTGTTTTGTAAAAGCAATAATTGGATGCATTTTTGCTTGTGGGTATTTTTACTTGAGGTGCTGGTATTTTTTATTGTAGCTTTACTTATTTGTTTTCAAATTGTTTTTATTTCAAAAACTAAGTAAATTTTGATTGAGAAATTAAGTAAATTAAAATAAAATCAAATTTAATGAAATAAAATGATAAAACCAAAAGAAAATGTGACCTTAAACAGGGACACATTTTTGTTTAATTAATTATGGTACAGTCCCTTCTATTGAAACTTAAATAATAACAAAATATTATTAATTCAATTTTAAAACAAATAAGCAAAAAAAAGTACTAAATTACAATGGGCAACAAAATACTTTTCCAGAGAAGTTTGTAGTCCCTGAATTCGAATTTGATCCTATAAGTTCTTGATCAGGCAAATTTTTTGAAATAAAACTCCTTAAATCTTTAAAAATCCATAGTAAGGTGTTTTTAAGGCTTAGGAAAAACATACTTTGTTCTCAAAAATTGGCACCTATGTTGTTTTTGTAATGATAAATGTTTATTTACTAGATAGAGTTTAATTTGTTGAGTCACCTTAGTTTTCAGATATTCTCAGCAGTTATGACTTTATATGACTCGTTATAAAATTTTAAAAATTGTTGAATCTGAAGAACACTTTTTAGAGTTAATTATTGGTGTAATTATCCAAATAATCCGAACTCTGATTTATACTCAATACATACATAATTGTTTTCAAAATATTTCAAAAACTTAATTTCATTACTTTGTTAAGTCAATGAATGCGTCACAACAACACAAAATTAGTTTCATACCGTTTTGTGTTAACAACCGTCTTATTATAAATGGTTTCGAGTTAGTTCGAAAGATGAAGACTAACACCTTATAAGAATTCTTTAAAAAAATAAATAAGATACTGAAAATGTTTAGCCGCAATATTAAAGACAGAGATTAAAGATTTCAAAAACCATTAAAACATTTAATGAAAAGAAATTCATAAATTTACATAATATGATGTTTTTACACACATCAAAGTTGATATTTCAAAAACCTGTGGTGAAAGAGTGATTTTGAAAAGTATTAAAATCTTGTTGGACAGTGTTTTGAAGAGGAAGTATAACTTATATTAATTTATTTATACAGTGAATCTCTATAAATAAAACTATATTTAAAAAAATTGTTTATAAATATAGTAAAATAGTTTTAGTACTCAAATGTTGCTAAGCAAAACAACTAACAAAAATAAAACTTAAGTTTAATTGATTTTAAACTTTTAAGTAACATTTCTGACTGTATTTGGAACATCCTAAAACTTAATCAACTTATTATAATCTGTTTAACTCTTAAAAATTAAGAAATATACTGAAAAACTTTAATTATTTGAAATTATTTTGTTCTGTATTATTTAATATATATTTTAATTACTTACCTTTGATGCAGGAATATGATAATTTTCAAGGAAAAACAAATTAAATTTATAGAAATAAAGAAAAGAAAAGCAAAATGAATAGTGATTGAAAACAAAATTAATATTTCTATATAAAAAAACCAATAACTTAAGAAGAAGTCCAAAACCAAACTACTTTTTCTTTTTGTTGAAATATTTACTACATTTTATTTCCGCCGAAAATCCATCAAGCTTTCTACTTGTGATGATATCTTTTAAACAATTTAGGTTAGTAAACCTTATTATTAAAATATCTAGATAAATAAATACTAAAATGTTTAAAAATATTAATTTATAACAAAATTATCTTCAACTTCATTTAATACTTAAATAATTATATTATTTTCATTAACTTCTAAGTTAATTTATTTTTTACGAAAACAAAAATCTTCGTTTTTTTGTTTAAATCTTTGGTGTGTGTTTGTATATTTTTAAACTGTAAAAAGTAATCGCAAAATTCAATAGGTCTACATTATTTATTATTTGAGTTATTTTATATTTAATTTATTTGTTTTCTTTTTTAGTTAAACACGAAATGCATTAGTTACTTCAATACTAGGAAATATAGAAAAATCACTTTCAGCGGCTCGATGTGGATTACGTTTAAAATATTCATCTAAAATATCTTGGGCCATCAATTCGGATTTAGTCTTAATATTTGTCTTAAATTGTCTATTATCTATGATATATGATAAAATCCAGTCGTTTTTAAGCGTTTTAATGTCCCTTTCGAGGCTTTCTAGTTTTTTGTCTCTGGGTTTTGGCACAGTTATCGGTGTAAGTCTTCGCAGGGCACGTTTTAATTCCTTTGCTTGGGTTTGTATTCTTTCGTGGCGTTCTTCTTTTAGGACAGTCTTTAGGAGGGTTAATTCTTGCATTGAGTTCAGATCATCTATAGTTGCCGTAGAAGCTTTCGACTTGAGATGTTCTTTAAGTTCCAAAGTTGTTTTTTCCATATTAACTAATTTCTCTTCCAGTGCACTTATCGATTCTGCACACTGACGTTCCCGGTTGTCAATATGCTCTTGTGTCTCTTCGATGCAGAGTTTTAGGCTTTCAATTGTCAGATCAAAATCATGTTGAAGTTTCGTCAAGTTCCGTTCGGCCATGTCTTTGCGAACTTGCATTTCCGAAAGCTCGTTCAGTTTCTTTTTCGAGGTAAGTTTCAATTGCTTGATTTCAGCCTCCCGGTAGTCTAGCGCCGCAGTGAGTTTTTTGATCTCTTCGAGTTGTTGTTTCACCTGGTTGGCTCGAATCAACACCGGATTTGATCGAATACACTTCGTATGTGCATTGCTGAGATTGGCTTTCTCTGCTTCTTGGATGTTTTGAAGGATATGACTCATCTCTTCGTTGATGACATCGATGACAAATTGGAAATTGGTTACTGGGCTTTTGTCCGACTCCTGGTAGATTTTTGAGCAATTCGAACATAACATCTTCCAGAGCGTATCGTGAGGAATGGACACCTCTGAGGAATCTCCACACTTTAACAACGAAATCTCTTGGATAGCTTGCTTTGAAGTGCAGTGTAAAATCTGCAGCAATTTTCCGAAAGTCTCGTTGACAACTCTCATTCCGTTGAATTGGTCCCTAGAAATAGCATAGAATTCATACTTATGCTCCCGTGGAAGTTTCCTCCTGAGCGCTCTCAGATTTGCCTTAAATTTCGCCAAGTTCTCCATGAGGAATTGCAACAGACAGTATGATTCCGTTGTCTCTTGACCAATTTGTATTAGAGTCTGAATAATTCCCGCACTAGTCATAACCGAATCGCAACCTCTTTCAAAAGTCTCCACAATGTCGGTATAGAGTTGATGCTCATTGATCAAATCATTTGAATCCAAGTGAATTATGGTTGTATACATGACACTGAAGAAATTCGAACACCGTTCGATCTCTTCCGTTGACGAGTTCTCATCAAGTTGTCCGGCTTTGAGAAGATCTATGATTCCATCGATATATTTCTCATTGTTGAGCATTTCTGTCTTGTAAATCGCCGCTCGCATTAGTGTCTCATGCTCACAATTATTCAATCCATAGATCATCTGATGAAGGATCAATTGAAGACTGCTGACATGATAAAGACATCGCGATCTAAATGCAAATCTGTGAATAGAGAAGCCCTCAAAAATGGAGTCCTTATCGAAGTCTACTGTCGATGGGAATTTCTCACGAATTTCATTCTGAATTATGTCCGATTTGAAAATAAAACGAGCAAGCAGCAGCTGAACTTGAATAGCATCATAGTCTCCACCGCGAATCTTAAAATCATCTGGCATGAAGCTAAGAAGCAAATCGCTTAAATCTTTGCTCTCCTGAAGCTGCATTTGGCTAAGCTGAACGTCTATGGCGCGACTATATGCCTTCGACTCGGTGAAAAGCTTATTGAAATCAATTTTCGGTTCGTTCTCCAACGGAATCACAACAAAATCATCTGCTGCAGCTTCTAGATCCTTTTCGCGGGCTGCCAATTGGTCATTGAGAATTTTCACTAGTTCGCGGAATTTTATGATTGTGATATCCCGATCGTAGATTGTCTCCAAGGCGGCATCTTTATCGCGAAGAAGTGCCTTATTTGTAGCACTCAGCATGTCTATTTCCTCACGCAAATCCATCTCTATGTCGTGATTGCTCTCAATAATTTGCTCGTGAATCTCTTCGAGAGCCTCCAATTCGGCCACCTCTTCTTCCATTAGCTTCACACGTTCCTCCAGTTCAAGTTTGCTCTCTGTCAAGGTCTCCACCATGGTTTCTGCTCCCAATGCTGCATCGACTTGTTCGTGTAGATCCATAATCTGGAATTCCATAGCATCAATTCGCATAGACAGTTTCACCTTGGTTTTCTGAAGCTCACTTATTTCGGAAGACTTCGTTTCAAGTTCCTTATTGACCTTCTGAAGCTCCTGTTTGTCTTGGGCAATGACATCTCTCAAGCGAATCACTGTCTCCTTCAAACGATGATTGTGTTGTTGGAGTTTCTTTAGCTCTCCACTTGATGGAATTAAATTCTCTGATGCGGGTAAATTACTATCTGATGTATTTTCATTTTTAAGGATCTCCACATCTAGAACAAGCTCTTCTATGCGTTCTAATGCAATGTCCAGTTCCATCTGGAGAGTATCAGCTTTTTCCTCGGCCATCTCCTTGTCTAGTGTAAGAAGTTCCACGTTCTCCGAGAGCTCGTTGAACTCGTGCATACATCTGCTTTTCGCTTCGTGCGTCTCCCTTGCTTCTTGCCGAACTCGTTGCAACTCACGCTGCAGATTTGCATGGGACTCCATTATTTTAATTTTGAATTCAAGCAACTGCTCGCATTGAATCTTAAGCTTGTCACATTCTTGCAATTTTCGCTTTTCATCCTGCCTCTGGCGCTTTATAAGCTCGAGCTCCTGTGAAAGATCCCTAACCTCAACTTTTAAATCATCGACAATTTTCTGTTCTTCATTGTTTATCATAGAAAACGAAGGCGATCTCATCGGCTGTCCCGGTGTAAACTGTGGACGAAGAATCTCCAAGAAACCCGTCTCTACAAAACCAAACGACTCCGATGGACTGACGGTAGTTTTGCTGCGAAGATGCTCGGAATGTGTTGGGGAGCTCATCAAACTGTGACTGCTAGAAGAAAGGAAACTTTTAGTACGATTTAGTTTGGTGGTCTTTGGTGCAACTGGAACATGTCCATAATCACTACTTGCAGCAACAGGAGCAACATTTTCCGCAGTCGGAATCAATTGACTCGGACGCACGAAAACACCGTAATTATCGGAGCACTTGAAATAGCAATACCCTTTTATGGTGCCATTGTTTTTTCCCTTCGGTTCGTCCAGTATAACGCCCACCCATTTGCCTGCTGCAAAATTTGTTACCCCAACATAAGCAACTCGTCCTTTGGTATTCCTTCCCAGAATCTGGACAGTTTGGCCCACTTTCAGGGTTCTATCGGTGGAAACTGATGAAGACATTTTTTTTGCCAGGACTTCTTCTTTTGTTGTCTTATTTCTATGATGATGATGTGAAGGATATGCAAGTTGCTTCGTGTAATTCTCGCAAAACAAAAACACTCAATGCACAAACATATTTTGTTGTTTTAAATTTATGTTGTTTTTCCTAACTACTACAGCGCGAAAATTTTAACTTAATTTTAGTTTAATTATATAGGAAAATAAATTACAGTTATATAGCAGCAAAAAGCCACGACATGCTAAAATCACACGCAAATAAAAAATGGCCGCTGTTGTGCAACCACGATTCGAATGCAAACGTAACTTTGATATACACTGCGCTACATTTATATGTATATACACTGGATTTTAAAATGGCTTTACGTTTAGCTTATACATATATATATATATAAATTTGATAAATTAATTTCTATAGTACGCGCCTAAGCAAAACTATATACTAAATCGATTAAACAAACAAAACTAACCACTAGAATGATATTACACCGCAAGAATGCGCTTTCTTTGTTGCATTTGACATTTAAAACATATTTTTGACATTTAAATTATATACTCATTCACATTTTTTACCTACCCATATAGCATCCACCTTCTCCATGTTCAGCCTCCCACAATTTTTGAACTTTCACATTTTTTAATTGTTATTTTGTTGTTGAATTATCCAATATTCTCAATGTACTCACTTCCGGTTCGTTGAGATAATAATATTTAAATAACAGTAATTAATTTGACAGTTCAAACAAATGTCACTTAAGTATTCTTATGCAATTTAAACAATTTAAACTTTTGAGAGAGATTTTAAACAAAATGAAAAATGAAGATTCTCGTGTATTTTACAAAAATTTTAAAATTTAAAAATGCGCAAAATCCGTATTTCGTTTTGCAGCGAAACTTTCAAGTTTTAACACCATCAGCACACGTTTACTCGTATCTTGATGGGGCTTTTACCACGAGTCGAGTATCCAAGGGGGTGGTATGGTATAATATGATATGGTATCAGCAGCTTCAGCATCACTATCTCAACCCGAACCAAGCCACCTACCTTGGGTTTTAAAATAATTTTTGACAACATTTTAAAATGAATCCGCCACACCGACCGACACCGTGCGCACGCATTGAAAATTTGAACAAAATAGCTTTTGGACTGTGTTTTCGGTTCTTACTCGTATAGTTTCTTTTTTTACTTTTTAGATCCGATTTTTAAGGGGTACACTAGTCAACTGAAATCCTTAAAAAAAGCATCCCTTTCGTGTTTCATAGGAACAGGATACAATACACAGTTTTAGCTTAGGTACAAAAATATAGAAAGTGGTAGAAACGGGTTGCTGTCAAAATGGACCGGTGTACAATGTTCAAATACATTTTGTTTTCTTCTTTTACTTTTGAGTTATTTTTTTTTTAACAATTAGGTACTGACTTGTCTCTGCAACCCTATTTTTTAAAATAAGCATCCTTTCGAAATCCACATCATATTAAAACACATAAGGTATATGGGAAAAACTATAGTTCGTCATGATGTGATGTGAGATGGATAGTGTTATGTGTACCCTTTAGAGGGAATAGAGGTATTATCAAAAGGACCTTTTCCCCGATTTATTTTTTTGTTTCGTGCTATGAATTAAGGTCCTTTCTTAATCCAAAGGTTCACGCGCACGATGCACCCCTTCGTTATAGTTAAAAAAAATGGGTAGACTTCCTTTTTTGTTGTGTGCAAACGTAAAATTTTTGCGTCGTCATCGTCATCACAGTAATCATCGCGTCATCTTCAATTTTATGTAATCTAAAATTTCGGCTGGATAATTTCGGGATGTAGGATGGATTTTTGTGTATTCTTATTTACTTCTAATTCCTACAGTATTTTATACGTACACCCATAGGCGTTCTTTTTCAATTTTTTGTTGTTGCTGTTGTTTTTTTTTTCAAATCTTTTTTTTAAGGATACTCGCTGATGGATCCTGCTAGCGGATAACGCACCTTTAGCGCTCGTACATACATATGGACTATGTATCTACGTACATCCCTTTATGTTGCTTAGAACTATCAAAAATGAAGGGTTTTGAATTTCGCGCTCGTTCGTTTCCCCTTTTTTATTTAGAGGAAACTGTTGTAAGGACTCTATTGTTCTTCTTCGTGTGAAGGGTTTAGCAGGGAGATCTTGTTTGCTAAAGAAGTTTTATCAGCTGGCTTTAGGAAATGTTGATTTCTAGTTTTTTCTTTTTTTTATATTTAAATGTATGTTATTTCCTTAGCAGACATAAATTTGAATAAGAATAGATTTTAAAAGCATATAAACTACATTCCTTTATATGTATGTATAAAAGTGTTACGAGGTTTCCCCGACTATGTGTCTGTACTTTAATAAATAAAAGGACTTTGTCATTTTTAAGCATTTAAAGTTTAACCTTCAAAATTATTTTTATTCTTTTGCGACAGATTTTATATACATACATATTGTGAAAAAATAAATAAAGTGGCGCGTAAAATAATCTGAAGCTTGATGGGATATCCTTGAAAATATCCTTATTGTCACGATAAAACAGTAATAAGTGTTGGTGTTGTAGGTAGTATAATGTTTTATTAAAACAAAGGTCATGATTCATAAATTAAGTTTGCTTTAGGGTCATTAGCACTTATAGCTGTTGATCATTTTATGGGATAAGGGAAGCACACACTAAAGTATGCATAAATTAAGAGGGATGCTGATGATGCTCGTACTTGTTTGAAGGCGAGATTTTGTTATTGATAGTATACATGAACACAATATACCACACTTGAGAGATTGTTACAATAAGTTCTTAAATGGGGTAGGTATGCAGGCTTTATTTCATTCATTTGTATACCTGCAAGCAAATTGTTTGATTCTTCTATAATACAATGAATTGTGTCTATACCTATGTATATATGTAGTTTTGTATTTAATAGCTTGATGACATTTTAAATGGATAAAAAATCAACGTGTTCTGAAAATTGTTATATTAATATTCTTCAAAAATTCACATTAAATTTAAATGTATATTTCAAAACAAACTAAAAGAATAATAAAGAACAAAAAGAAGTTTAATCTTTTCTAAAATAATTGTATTCAACACAAAATAACGTTTTTGACATCTATTTAAATTTTTAGAAAAATCCAATTGAATTTTTATTTTTATTTTGTTTATGTAAGTAATAAATAAATAAATACAATTTTGTCCGATGTTTCAACGAGATCGAATTTGTATTTTTTATTTTATCTAAAGTAACAAAACACACAAAACTACTACTGCAAATTGGCAAATTGATTTCAAATCAAAAATCTTCATAACAAATACACATGACTTCAAACTATTTTTCTTTCATGTAATTGTTGTTAACATTTTAAGAAAAATTCCACTACTATAACTTTAAAAAAAGCTACTACTAATAAGTTTCTATACTTAGAAGGTAAAGGCTCTTAAGTCGACTTAATTGGTTTTAGCTGTTTATCTTTATTCAGGGCCGGATTCAGGGGAGGGCAAGGAGGGCGGAAGCCCCAGGGCCTCGACAAACGGGGGGCCCCCGCAATAGAGACTTCGGAAAATGTTTGTTTCAAACTCCAACTAGTTAACAAAAGTAAACATCTTTTTCTTTGATATGCATTTTTTTTGTGTCTTTTACCTTTACCTACAGCCTATATTAATCTTAAATCAGTGACACTCGTTGGTCTTGTCAAGCTGAAGCTACGAAAGCCTTAGTCAAAGGCTATTCGGAAATCGAAGAAGCTCTAACCAGCACATCTTCCAATAGGAATGAAGCAACGTACCTTCTACAGAAGATGAGTGGTCTCGAAACCGCTTTGTTTACAATTTTTTGGAACGATATCTATCGATTCAATGCTACAAACAAGATGTAACAAGACCCGAAAATGATTCTTGAATCGACAATGCGTGCACCAGAATCATTGAAATCATTCGTGGAATCTAAACGAAATGATTTTGATAAATACGAGGAAGCAGCCAAAAAATATCCCATACTGATGAATAAGATGATGCACCAGAACGGGAAATGTGAGGTTGAATCCGCTCGATTACGGAAAAGCACAAGATGAAAATCTGTCACCCAAGGAATAATACAAAGTATCGGCCTTAATCCCAGTGATTGTCCAGCTATAAATTTCTCTTACTGAAAGATTGCATGCCTATAAAGCTGTACGTTCGAGATTTGGATTCCTGAATCACATCGAGAAGATGGTTGCCGAAAATTTGCATGCTGCAGCAGAAGCATTGGTGAAAGTGTATCTGGATGATTTAGAGCCTAGTCTTGGCAATGAGGATGAGGATGGAGTTTATTCTATTTGTGCCTTTGATTGACTCATACAAAAAGCAAAAGGACTATGGAATAGATCAATCGCCGGAACTATTTTACTACCAAATTCTCGAAAATCAAAATTTCAGAGCTACATTACCAAAACTCGAAATTGCATTTAGAATGTATTTGGTTTTGATGGTAACAAATTGCACTGGAGTGCGCTCATTTTCAAAAATGAAAATTATAAAAAATAGACACGATGGGACAAACCGTCTATAGAAGCTATCTCTCCTGAGCATTCAAAGCGATTTACTCCAAAAACTGGAATTCAACGAAACCATCAACGATTTTTCGGCAAAAAAAGTCGAAGTGTTCCGTTTGTTAACTATAAATTTTAGTTTTAGATAGTTCTTTTTTAACTTCCCATAGTAAGTTATTGTAATGGGTCCGGTTGGTCAAATTTAAAATTTTGACATTTCTCGACGTTTCAAGGTCCCTAGAGTCGAAATAAAAGATTTTTAGAAACATGTCTGTGCGTGCGTGTGTACGTACGTTCGTACGTCCGTAGGTCCGTACGTCCGTACTTTCGCGAAGAGATATCGATTTCAAATAAATTTTGTTATACAGATAATAAGGTAGAAAGATGCAGAAAGGGCTCTCTAGAAAATTGCCTGGGTGGTGTTTTTACCATAGCAGTTTGAAAAAAAAGGTGAAAATGTTGGTTAACCCTAATATCTTACGAACCAAAAACGCTAGAGACTTTAATTAAATTTTATATAATATATTGTAACGTGATATCAAAGAAGTATATTTTTAAAAAAAATCCATAAAACTGTTTTTTTTATAAATAAAAAAAAACTGAAGAAAAAAAATTGTCACCTCAAAAATTTTACGACTAAAATATGATTTCATCTGAAAAACTTTTGAGAAAAATCGAATTGACAGTTTTTTTTACAAAAAATAAAAACCTAAAAAAAAAATGTATAAAGGTTGGTAAAAATTGATTTTCGAATCACATATCTTTTTAAAACTTTGAGATATTGGATTTAAAATACTTTTTTTTTTCAAAAAATATTGTTGTAAACATTCAGTAAAATTTTGAAAAAATCGAATTGACAGCTTTTGTACAACAAGTTGTAAAGTAAATAATAATTTTCGACTCAAATATCTTTCCAAAAATTTGAGGTAATAGCTTCTAACTTATTTTTTATTTATAAGAAATATTGTTTTCAACATTAAGACAAATTCTGAGAAAAATCGAATTGACAGTTTTTTTTTACTAAAAATAAAAGCCTAAAGAAAATGTATAAAAGTTGATAAAAATTGATTTTCGACCCAAATATCTGTTTAAAAATTTTGAATATTGGCTTCAAACTAATTTTATCTTATAAGAAATATTGTTTTTAACATTTTGTAAAATTTTTAAAAAAATCGAATGGACAGTTTTTTTACAAAAAATAAAACTCTAAAAAAAAACAATACTAAAACTTGGTAAAAATTTACTTTCGGTTCAAATAGCTTTTCAAAACTTAAAAATATTGGCTTGAAACTTATTTTATTTTACAGAAAATATTGTTTTCGATATTCAGTAATGTTTATATAAAAATCCAACAGTTCGTATTTTCATAAAAAATTGTACGCAAATTTGGTAAAAATTGATACGAGTACATATAGACAAACTTTTAAGCAAGACAAATCGACAGATGGGATTGGAAGTTATCAGTGTGGGTCGCATTCCAGCCTCTTTTTTATTTATATATTCTCTCTACAAATCTTTTTTCTTTTTTACCCTTTTTCTAAAATAGCTTAAGTTTAATTACTAGGGTTTTGCACAAGGTTAAACAACATAACTAGAGTATGATCAACTTTTGTGTTAATTTATTTTATTTATTAGATAATAGGTAGAAATGATTGTGGTAAAATAAGTTGTTTTTACGTTCGATATTAATTTCAAAAGTAAAATCGCTCATGTCAACTTAAGATGTTTCATCACAAAATTTTTCTTGCATTTACATTTCTTATGCTGATTTAAGATGTTTAACCATATTTAATAAATAAAAAAGAATACAAATAAAAAAAAAATCGACCTAGGATAATAAATAAATTAAAAAGTATAAAAGTGGTTTTGGTAAAAACACTTATACAAAAGTCAAAAAACATTAATTAATGTATTAAATAAAATAAATTTCATTTTACTATTTATCTAATTGTATATATAAAAGTAAAGTTACTAAAAACTGTATCTTCATATCCTTCTTAACTTTGTTTAAGAAGAGTTTGCAAATCCACTTTGCGAAAAGCCATACAAATACATTTTGAAGCTTTTACCTTTTGAATTTAAAACAGAATTTAAAGCAGAAACAGAACTGAATTTATGTGTTCAAATTGATTTTAGATTTGAATATCTTAAGAGCAAACTCCGATATTTACATTCAGATTTTTTCATCTAATAAAATATTTATTGGTTTATATCGCTTTGAATTTTTTTAGAAAATCTAATCTTATTCGAATATTTTGAGAAAAAACAAAAACATCGACTTCAAAATAAAATTGTAAACTTTAAAAAAAGATATTCTTATTATTTTTTGTAAAAATAAGAACAAAATAAACATTTGACAACAAATTAAATCCTACAAAAAATACACTCTAGTTCAACTGAATACGCACAAACATTTTCGAAAATGCTTTCTGCCTCTTGCTACCTCTTGATGCTAACTACGTACTCCTTTTTTTGAGTCTACTGAATAGTTACAACGAAAATGTAGTCGTTTTGTATGAGTGCTTTTCAAGTAGTGGATAATTTAAATCAACAATTTAGGTGCTTGAAGTGAAATTCAATTTCTGATTTAAAATTTAAAGGCCAATGATTAGATCTACATGACTTAGCAGTCTTTAAAAATCAAAAATCGTCTTTTTTAAGACACCAAGACCTTACGGGACATGCAGGAACTGATAAAATTGGACTATTGTTTTTATTCTTACTTACAAAAATAAAGATTCGTACAAGAACAGCAGCTTGCAAAACCAAACAAATTAAGATGTGCATCTGATTCTTGTGATTCTGGTGCAAAAATAAAACGCAAAATTGGTGTAAAGGCAAGGGTCTCAATAGTTTTAAGAGTTAATAAAATAGGTGTTCACGCTCTCAGAGACGATGCGCCGAGGAGTTGACACATCGAAAATCCAAGAAGCTACCCTCCAAGTGCTCCAACCTCCGATAAGATTAAGAATTTTTGATACCCGAGGCTAATTATTCATTAGGGGCTCTTTTTAACGTTTTTGAAATTAAATGTGTTCATTTTGAAATCGCAAATAAAAAATCGTAAACCCAAAAGCGTTAAACCCACATAACCCAATTTGTAATTAATCCAAAAAATATGAACTCAAAACCGTCAGACCATTTTTTTTTGATTATTAAAAACTCTAAAATTAAAAGTAACTAATTATGTAGTAATTAGGATTTGTAGATTGAATGAATTAATTTTTGCTCCCAATTTCATTTTTACAAAATCTTGAATCAAATTATTAAACTCAATCGATCTTAATAATTCGGATTCTATTGCTAAACAAGTTTAAGATGATAATTTTACATCCAACATTAAAGATCGGTACATATTTCTTATTCTTTTTAGGACTGAGAGTGATCTTTCTGCTTCTCAATTAGCTATAGTTATTGTTACGAATATTCTAAGGGCTATATAAACAATTGGAAAACCGCCATTTTTTTTTTCAAAGATCCTGTTAAGTATTTTAAATGCTAAAATAAGTTCAATTTTTTTCTTTTTCAACTTGAAAAGAAAACACTTGTGGCTGCAATTTCATCATTTGAATAAGCTGCTCTAGTTAATTCAAGTAAGTTAATTTAATTTCTAAATCTTTATGATCAATTTCGACTAAATTTGTTGCTTTTATTTTTACTTCATTTTCACTCATACTTAAAATATTTCAAAAAAATCTGAAGATATCAGTGATGTAACTTCTTTGCTCAATGATTTCGATTCGATTTCAATTTGTGACAAATTATCTCGTGTATTTTTTAAATACATATTCAATCAAAGACAATATCCTGCTCTTTTCGACCATCGAGTTATGGACAAACTCGGAACTATTCCACTTTCTTTTTGCAATACATTCCATCTATGTGTACTTAGATAAACTAAAAAAGTTGAACAACGTTTGTAAAAGATTAAAAAAAAATTCGCGTAATGAATATTATCATTCACGTTACATTCGCCAACTTTCTTTCTTTTTTTAAACGAGCATGCAATCCAGAGTAAGTTTATGGGATTAATGGTGAGTTGGGCTATATGGGTTTAACGTTTGTTGGGTCAACTAATTTTGGTTTTTATTTTTGGGGTTTATTAGATTGTACAGTTTGAATATCGCGGTTTTACGGTTTAAATTTCTTAATGGGATGGGGCCCTTGTTTCCGCGGGGCCCGGGGCTGCAGTCCGCCCTAGCATCCTTTTAATCCTACAACTTTTTGATTTAAAAGGTTGTAGGAAACTTATTTAATTCCACTCCAATAACAATTTTAATTTTTGTACCTATTCAGTTGACTCAAACAAATATTCAATTTTTTCTAGTAGAAAAACCCTTAAGGTTGGCATCGGCATCACAAAAACCGTCAATATTTGTAAATAAAAAAAAATTCAAAAATATGTGTGCGTATTCGGTTGAAGCGGAGTGTACTACTAATTCTGTTCAACTTCCTTAATAACTCCAGTTAAGAAAAATATATCGAACTTTAAAATGTAAAATAAGTGAAGAGCTGTCAGTTTAAAACAAAATTTTAAAAAATATTAACCCGCTGATGTTTTAAAAATAACGACTCCAAAGTCCAAACCCTAATCTATCCTTCTCTTTAAGTATAATAAGAACCCTCAAAAACATGCAATAAACATTAGGTTACAAAAGAATTTAAAAAAAGATGCGTACACCTAACTATTTATTCATATATATGTAGGTAAGGTACCTTCCTATAGTGAGACAAAGGATACCAACAAAAATCAATTTCAATAATATAAGGGTCACTAAACCATCGATTCGTATTCAACTAAATCACATAACCGTAAGTAATTGAAGGAGAGAGTTGCAAACATTACAGTTGTGCCCTTTTTTATATTTTTGCTAAAAAAAACAACATTTTTTCCCTCAAAAAAAGAAATTATAAATGATTCGTAGTTATAAAGAGGGGTTGATCGGCAATGAGCTGATGAGCCAGCACCGCACCCTATTTCAATATATATATAATATATGATGGGCTGCAAAATATTTTGCCTTAAATTTCGTGACTCAGTAGTTTTATTAGATAGAAGAAGGTACATTCATACATAAGTGAATTAGAACATTTTGAAATATGACAATTTGATTGAAAATTGATAAAACATTTTTTTAAAAAGATCGAAAAAAATAATAAAAAAAAAGTCTGTATTAATAAGATACGGTTGTTTTTTATTTTTTCCCTTAAACTCCAGATGTAGGTTTTAGGTATACGAAATTGTATGTTGTCTTAGGCCGGGAAAGCACCCTTATGTGAATATGATCGTAAGATGCCGTTATAAGATCAAACACACTATAAAATTCATTTAAGAAAAAAAATTACCTATATACCTTGTTACGTTCGTCGAGGATCTTTCTTAAAAAATTCTCATGAATGTTATGATTAGGGGATGGCGTAAAAGAATCTACCATGATCGTTTGTTCACTTTACATATTTAAACTATGGATAAATCGTTCTCTTTGATGTATACTTGAAATATAGGGCAAGTCATTTTTTTAAAGTTAGAAGGCATATCGTAAGTTTACAGATATCAACCTTCGTAGCTTCCTGGAAGCAGATAGAAAGGTATTGTTTTACCTCATAAACACGTTTTTTTGAATATAAGGGTCACTTGTGCGCCTTTGCAAGTAGAATTTTTTTTGTAATAAACCAAATTGTCATTAAAAGATCTTTGATCAATAATTGAAGTTTAAGCCGTTTTCTGTTTAAAAGTCAAACTAATGAAGCCCTACATAACATTTTTGGAAGGTTTTTATTTTTTTAAAGAAATTATTTACCAAATGTTATGAGAATTATTTATTTAAAGTCAATATTTTTACCTGTTTTCCAGTAAAGCATACAAAAAATGTATTCTAAAGTACGATCACACACACGAAAATTGTCTTAAAAAAACAGGGTTCTTGAAAGGCCAAGAAATTTCAGACCAAATTTAATTTTAAAACTGATTTAAAATTTCATTGGATTAAATCCAATATGTTGCGAATTGCACAAAATTATGCAAGAGGCTAACAAGCTTTTTCATAAAAAGGGGTAACGTTTCATGATCCGGTGAAGCAGGTTTAGTGAGAATCGTGTCTGACATTTTTTGCACGACAACAAAAAATATGCTGCATAACATTTTGTACAACTTATATAGGCTATGTTCATAATTTTAAAGATACAACAAGACTACGAATGTATAACACTAGTAATATTTCTGTAGAAGCTTCGCATCAATTGTGTTCATTATATTGTAGTTATACTGCAATACTATACCTAGTAAAAGTTTATCAAACTTGTAATTTTTGTTGACAATATTTTACAATTATGAACTCAGCCATTTTCTATTTTTCCTTTTATTACCCCCTTGCAACAGTTTAACATTTGGTAGCTACGTGTTCCTACTAGATGAACGATAAACTCGTCGAAAACATTAGTTCCTTGCACTTGAACTACAAAGTAAGGATTTTGAATTCGAAACGATGTTGTTCCATTCAATGGCGGATTCAAGGCGGGAGGAGTACGAGTCAAGATCCCCCTTGCAGATTGTATTTTTTAATTTTAATTTATAAAATATGTATTTTACTGGACCAAGAACATAATATGAATCGAAAATTTAGCCCTATTAAAATCGTGTAGCACAAATTCATCAACTTTTGAAAAGAGGAAGGTCTAGGGGAAGTCATATGAGCCATAAAGCTTATACAGTTGAGTTGTAGTAGTAGTAAGTAGTAATATCCACTTTATTTCATTATAAAAGTTACAAGCAATTTTAGTTTTCTAAGTCTATTTTGGACTGGCCCAAGGCCGTCTACCATATTGGCATTGATTTAAATAAAATGTTAAGTCTATGATTAATATTTATATTATTTTAATTTATACTTATGGATTAGAAGTCACCCTCAATTATGCGTCTTTTGTAGTGAAGTGCGCTTACTTATTTTAAGAGTAGTGCTTATTTTATCAGTTGTATAGCAGTTTAAAAGATATGTTTGTTCTAAAAGAGTGTATTTAAGTTTGCTATGGTACACCCTGTATTGGGAAGCTTTGGCTTCATTAACATATTTTTGATATACAGTGTTGATAGTTTTTTCTAATAAGTTATTAAACTGTCTTCTTAGAGATTCAGAATTAAGATCTGGCGTAATGTCAAGGGCTACTCTACATTCAGAAGCTAGACGCTCCCATTCTTGCATTAGATTTCCTTTTGTTCTTATAATATGCTTAAGGACTTTTTAAGGTAACCTCTTTTCCTCCATCGCAATCAATTTTACCATGTAGTTGAAATTCATTTTTAATGTGTTTAAAATCATAGGATCCGTTCCCGTTTCCAAATGTAGCATGAAGTTGGGGGTTACTACTTATTAATCTAAATATTCGCTTAAGAAAGTAGCGCAGACATTTTTCAACTGCTTCAAATGAACAGTATCCTCATATAAAAGAATTGTGGATACTGTCGGTTGGAATAGCTGCTGCTTAGCACTGTGACTTACATGTCTATTACTTATGCATTTGCCCCAAACCGAACAGATCGCGCGTTTAGCCTCAGATAACTTGCTTTTAAGATGTTTGTTTAAGCTAACATAAGGGGTGTTAGAACTCCAAGGTACTTATATTTACGAACAATTTCAATGGGTTTATCTTGCAAAGTCCCTTTTCCACCCATCAAGCCGGTTTATCATAAGCTGCATACATTCTACAGTATCTGCAAGAAAAACGCGTTGGATTACTTGTTCGGTCTATCTCAATCCCACCTCTTACTATCTTCGTTATGCCGTTTATATATAGTATAAAGAGTAATGTGCTCAATACACAACCTTGCTTCACACCCACTGTAGTCTCAAAACCATCGCACACGAAGTTTCCATCCCAAACGGAAGCTATATTATTTGTATACATTGCTCGCAAAACGTTTATTACTTTTGTCAATATTTTATATCCATATAGTTTATAGAAAAGCGACTCTCTAGAAACAGAGTCAAATGCTGCTTGAAAATCTATAAAAAATGCGTAAAGCCTTTTGTGGTTCCTCTTGTAGATTTCAACGATGTTAGTTAGCGTAAATATTTGGTCGATTGTGGAATAGTTCTTTCTGAAGCCCGCTGAAAATTCATGAATGATTTTCTCCTTATCTACCCATTAAATAAATCTGTTAAAAATCACTGCACCAAAAAGCTTGGTTGAAGTATTTTAAAAAGATATTCCACTATAGTTTGTCGGGTCATTATAATCACCTTGATTTCAAAAAACTTCCTGGTATATCGGCATTTTCAAAAATGCGATTGAATTCATATATTTAAGTTGTATAAGTAAAGATTTCATCTTAAGATTTGTTAATTATTTAACGATATTTACCAAAAAGCAGTTTGCTGTCAAAAACAACTAAGGTCTTTGTCTTCAGATTATTTAAAAAAACCTTGGTAATGCTTTAAATTATTTTCATAAGATCCTTTGAATATCTCGAAAACTGAAGTGAAAAGTGATTTTGATATTTGTTTACCTTCATTTCTTTTGCCTTAAATTCAAGTTTTATCGACTAATTTTAGGTTAAAAATATTTTCAAAAGGTTCACGCAAAACAATCATTTTTTAGAATTTGTCTTCTAGCATCAGTTCTAATTTACGAGTAAGCAGATTTATAGCAGATGGTTAGTGCGTTGGACTGTCATGCTAGAGGTCTTGGGTTCGATCCCTGCCTATGCCATCTAAAGTCTTTTCACGGGTACTGCCTCTTGCGAGGAATTGACAAATTCTAAAAGAGTAACTATTGTCATGAAAAAAGTGCTTTCTCAAAATTAGCCGTTCGGAGTCGGCATATAAACTGTAGGTCCCCTCCATTCCTGACAACATTACTCGCACACAGGAATGGTTGAGAGTTGTAAGTCACTAGGCCTTGGTTCTCAACGGACTGTCGCGCCACCCAATTTATTTTTTTTTTTTTTAGATTTATAGCAATAGTAATAATAGATTGCCGAGATTCTGAAAAAAAATATGTGAAAGAAAGCCATACGGTTCTTCATATTAGATTCTGTTCTATTTTCCTACGAAAAAAGATCACATTTTTCACGTAAACTTTCTCAATTTCTGTTTTTTTGCACCTACTTAAATTAAAACTTAATTTCTAAAATTTCTGTTAGGCCATATATTGTTGGACATTGAGTTGTAAGATACACATTATGTTGTTTAAATTTTGTGAGCCTACTTTACAGAACATTAAAGAACATTTTTAAGCAGTGCTCGAAAACTTATCTTTTTGTAAAGTGTGTGACCCCCCCCACTCTTGATTTAAAGTCTGTGTCTGCTCTTGTTTCCATTGAATATTTTAATATTTTTCATACAAGAAAAACATAAAAAACTCGCTAAAGAGAAAAACCCTCTTTTTTAAACAATTTTTCATCAACGAGTACTTGTTGAGCAATTACTTTTAAAACTATAAACTTCAGCGAAACTATTTAGTTAGAGTAATAAATCCTTTAACACCTGAAACATATTTTTAATAATTTTAAATTTTTATTTAAAAAAAAAACTTACTTGAGAGTAAGCAATTACAGCGAACATAAACACTTTTCTGAACGCTTTCATTTCATTGTTAAAAACTTCAAAACAAAAATAATACTGTTTTTTTTTGGCATTCTATAAATAGTATTGCAGAAAATTCCTAAGAAAACGCATAGTCAGTAGCTAGATTTTTGTATTTAAAAGGTACAACTGAAAGAAGATCTGTCAGAATAATAATAAAATGGACAATTTTCAAGAAGAAATGTTAAGAAATATCTAAGATTGAGATTTTATACAAAGAATTAATTTAACAATAGCTTCAAGGAGGAGGTTTGTTCGTAGACTGCTACATTAACATGTGGTGATGACACAAGCTTAAAGCTCGTCTCAATTCTATATATACCTGAATCGAGTTGAAATGAGCTTGATTCCGGTCGAGGATCGGAGTCGAGTCAAAATTCCTGAAGAAAAACCAATGTGGAGGAGTTGGTTTTACAGATAATGCATTATGGTCTGTTTATTTGCATGTTCGTATTCAAAAGATATAAGTTTGTGTCAACCAAATTAAAAAAAAGCTCATGGAGTATCATATTCTTATATGGTGCTGAACTATTCAGTTCTTCATTGTTTAACACGAATCAGACTATCTCACTTGCACTTTATAAGAAACATCGAAACCCCACTTACATTTTAAAAAGTGCTGTCAAACTTTGAATCTTCTTGTGCGATGGAAACACCAAAAAGATTTATTTAATCTAAACTGGGTTTTGGTGGAAATGTAGCAAAACTCAAAACTTTTCTATTGTTTTCTCTTGCAAAATAAGCCCAGTTAGTTTATTTTCATTAACAAAACTAAATCATATAAGAAGTAACAGATTTAGTTTTTTCCCCAATGGAAAACACATGATTCCAAATGCACTATTACTCAACGAACACTGCCATTGAGATACAAATACATTATTAATCGTACCAACATTTGAGAACGAAATCACATAAAGATCCATTCGAGACTCTTAAAAATGTCAAAAGACCATCCATATGGGATATTGTTTTTGTTATTCGTGTAAAATCCTACTATACTATTGATAGATTTACCAACAAAACACGGGTAATATTGTGGCAAACCTTAAATCTCCGACTTATATAGTTTTTAAACCCTCTCAATTAACATTTCCGTTCTTAGCTGAGATGAAGTAAAAAGTCATTCTTTTCAGTTAAAAACCCGGAACCTGAAAGATATTTTAAATAAAACATTAATTTTAAATCTTTGAAGTTCTTAATATATCCAATTAACTTCAATAAATCAATACAGTTGTGTCTAGCTTTAGATCTTCGTCTTATTGAATATTTACATCTGCTTAACTGAAATTTGTTCACTTATTTGTTAAAATAAAAATCGTGCTTAAAAAAAAAGAAAGGAATACTGTGACACTTTCAAAAGAGTTTTTCTATCGTTTCAACTTTAAGATAATATTTTAACACATTTTGAATTCGATGGCTTTTGAACAAATTTGCGGTTTTTTTAAATTACAATTTTAGTTTGAATTTTTAAAGATTTTTAGGATTTTGTAAATGTGTACATAGTAGCATAGTAGTTTATCGATTGACATTTGTTTTACGAGCGCGAGTGTTTTCTTCTATCTGAATGGAGCGACATCTATTCACATTTTACTCAGTACATTACAACTAAATAATAACGGGTTTTCTAAGACAACAATCCAATAGGAATTTCCCTACAATAATTCCATTTGAAAATCTAATACAACCACCTAAAATGTTCTAAATTTCAATTTTCGTACCACTATTTTTAAATTTAAATTTCCCAAATATAAGAAAATACTCTTTACCTTTGTATATGAAAACCAGTCTTCATATACAAAGTCTTTATCAAAGGACAAAAAAATAAAAATAAATATAGGGTTGGTTATTGGTGTGAATTAGAAGGACTTCATTTGCAATAATATCGTGTAAGGACAAAGTATGAAATTGAAATCCTGAGTGTAGCAAAAACGCATATTTCACTTGAATTTCATCATACTAACGTCATCATCAGTGTTTTTATCGTCATGTGAGAATTAAATTGTGTTCTAAGAAAGTTTGAATTTAAAAATGGTGAATAAATATTTTACATCTGACCTTCAAACGAGTGACATTGAAATAAAAATTCATAGTAGAAAATCTAGACAGAATAGTTTAATCATTCAATAATCACAAATTACTTAACATTGTTTAAAAATAAAATTGGTTTATTGATGAATTAAATGTTTAATTTAATCGTGTTAAAATAATTTAACAGAACAATTTAATATCAACTAACAACAAAGCAAACACAATTTTGATTTTATGCTTAATTGAATTAAGCAATTAAGAAACATAAGAGGTATGTATTTATTCTCTAATTATTCAAACTATTTCTATTACAGGCACTTGGTCTTTAAATTTTAAAACATTTAATAGCTTATTTTTTCAGGGATCGTTGTATATTTATGTTCATTTTCTTAAAATAAAAACAAAGATAGAAAATTTAATTGTTTCACGGTTATGAGTTTGTGCTTTAGGTTAAAAAAGACTGACCTTTAGTATCATCCTGAAAGAGTTTAAAGCTTAGTATAGAAAAAAAGAAAACTGCAATGAAGAAAATAGTTGCATTTGTTGATAAAAATGTATATACATAGTTATAAAAACAACAATATTATGGTTTTTGTTACTACTACAAAATCTCACTTTGCTGTTTGAAATTTATCAAGCAGTCGTGGCCGAGCGGTTAAGGCGTCTGACTAGAAATCAGATTCCCTCTGGGAGCGTAGGTTCGAATCCTACCGACTGCGAAGTGATTCTTTTTGCATTTATTTATTTTCTTATTTTGTCCACCATATTTTTTTTAACGATTCGTATGGATTTTAAAGTTGACTTTTCCATTCGTCTAGTGTTTATACACAATTATGTACTTTAATTCCAATTTCAGCCTTTAGCCCTACCTTCAAATGATGACATTTTTGTTTTCTTAACGACATTTTTGAAAATCGGTCAAGAAAAAAGTGCGTATACGCCCAGTGTACCATTATCTTGTCGTATCGTTTAAAAAGAATAAAACTACTTATTTTTTAGAATCTCAAATTATTTGATTTTGACTCTGCATAAATCATTATAATTATTGTTGAGAAAATAAAAGAAAGACTCTGGGATGCGACCCACATCCACATTGATATCTTCCCATCCCGTCTGTCGATTTGTCTTGCTTAAAAGATTGTAGGTTTTCGTGTTGGGTTAAAAAAAGTTGTCAGTTGAATTATTCTTAAAAAAATTAAAATTACCAACAATACTTTTTAATATAGCGAAATATTTAGTTTAGTTTGAAAATCTAGTTTTGTTAAATAGATTTTTAGTCGAAAACAATATTTTTAAAAATTTTAGTACCATTTATTAAATTTTTACAAATTGGATGAATGATATTAATTTGAGAGAAGAACCGAATATCAACGTTTACTAATTTGTGTAGATTCTATTTTTTTTAATGAAAAACGGATTGTTGAAAAACTATTTTTTCTGTGAGAAAAAAAATTGAAGACACTATTTTTATTTTTTGAAAAGCTATTTGAGTTGAAAGTAAATGTTTACCAAGTTTTAGTATTAGTTTTTTTTTGGTTTTTATTTTTTGTAAGAAAACTGTCAGTTCGATTTTTCTTAAAATTTTGCTGAATGTTGACCATATCTCAAAGTTTTGAAAGATATTTGAGTCGAAAATCAATTTTTACCAGCTTTTATTAATTGTTTTTTTTTAGGTTTTTATTTTTTTTATATAAAAAAAAAGCTGTCAATTCGAGTTTTCTTAAAACTTTACCAAATGTTAAAAACGTTATCGTTCGTTGCACAAAATTGTTTAATAAATAAAATCATTTTTAATTCGTAAAATTTTTGAGGTGACAACATTTTTTTCTCATTTTTTTTGATTTATACAAAAAAAACTGTTGATTGGATTTTTTCAAAAAATATACTTGATTTGTATCGCGTTACAATATATCATATACAATTTAATTTAAGTCACTAGTTCATGAGATATTTAGGGTTAACCAAAAAGGTTCACCTTTTTTTAAAACTGCTATGGTAAAAAAACCACCCACGCAATTTTCTTGAGAGCCCTTTCTGCATCTTTCTGCCTTATTATCTGTATAATAAAATTTATTTGAAGTCGATATCTCTTCTGATTCTTGAGCTATGGACGACGAAAAAAACGTCGCGAACGTACGGACGTACGCACGCACAGACATCTTTGTAAAAATGTTCAATTTGACAAATCGGACCCATTACAATAACTTCCTATGGGAAGTTAGAAATTGCTATAAAAATGGTTTAAATTTAGTAGTTATAGTTTAATTATTTAATTAAAAATGCTGCTTCTTATCGAGATAATGAGTTACTAGTCTAACTTTCTTACTTAAGGTGGCCAACATGCTTTTTCAGGCAACTCCATCCCCAGCTTAGCGAACTGTTTCCAATTTCTCACGCCACATGAGCCATATGAGTCGTGTTTTTTTCTACTTCGACATCCCTCGGGTTCGGATTTGAAGATCTTCTGGACTGGAGCGTTGATGTCCATTCGCTCTGCATGATCCAGCCATATAGTTGTTGACAGGCTGTACAGCCTGTAAAGTTCGTTGTTCTCCTCCACTTTTCTTACCCGAAGATTTTTTCTCACAAAGCGTCATCCTAAGATGCATTCATCTTTCTTGAGTTATTCTTCGTTTGATTTCAGCGCTGGTGTCGTTGTCTGAATTCATAGCGGTCTCTATAGGTAGACTAAGTCCTTAATTACCTCAAAGTTATAGATGTCATGGTGACGTTTTGTCTTTTTTTGATGACAGCATATACGAGTACATGGGCTTGCCTTATTGACCACTAAACCCATATTCTCCTCTTCCGTCGCAACCTCTGGAAGACCTTTGACGGTTGAATTAAGCACAATTCATTCCAGAACGATGTTCAAGTAGTCGCATGTAATGCATCACTTTGTTTAAAACCTTTTTTGACATCAAACGCAGTGGTGAGATCTTTACCGACCTTGATACGGATAAGTTTGATAAGGACGCCCAAAACCAGACCACTCATCGTGCAAGCTTCCTTCTGACCATATTTTGCAGATGAGGGGGTGCATGCTTCTTATCAAGACATCGCCTGATGCTTTGAATAATTCGGTACCGATGTTGTCATCTCCAGCAGCTTTTTTGGACTTCAATGGCGATAAAGCTATCTTCACTTCGTCGAGGTCGGGAAGGCGGAATTTTTGTTCTCGTTTTTTAAGATTGAGTGGTTCTATTTTTTTAAAGCCTTTTCAAAATATATGTATATGAAGTCGTATTTTTGCTGGTTCATCAGATATGGAAAACGAAAAAACCGCATCCCAAACATGCTTCTCTTTTCAAAATCTCATAGATGCAGTAGCGTCAATAATACAGGGTCCGGGAAAAAAACCTCCCGTATTTTTAGACGTTTATGTTTAAAGTTATTTATAGATAGATGGTAATGTTTAAAACTAAGATTATTTTATTTAATTAAATTCAATACAATTTGTTTGTTAAATTGTTTATTTATTTGTCATTGCCTTTTAAAATATGGGAAATCTTTTTGCCGGACCAATCTTTTTGCCGCACAATTTAGTAACCATAATTTAGTTGAAATTCAAAAGTATTTTGAGCATCGCCTCCAAAACAGCATTAACATTTTAAATTTCTTAATTGATACTCGTACCTAATTTCCTAAACTTTCAATAACATCCATTGCCCTTTCTAAAGGTTAATAAACAAAGCTCGTGATATTATTACATGACCTTGTGTAAATAGTTTATTTTCTGTAAGAAAAATAAATTCAAACAAAAATTTCTATTTACTTTCATCTTTATAGATGTCACGTATCACGTGTAAGAAAAAAACTTGATTTGAGGGTTGGTGTGATTTTGAATACCAGCAATCAAGTAATGAGTAGACAAGCCAGTATAGGTAGGTATATAATCTTTCTTTTTTATATTTAAATCTTTCGCAAAATATTAACAAAAAATACATACATAAGTTTTAGTATATGTATATTTTTATCTCAAACTTCCAATACACCATAATATACATAAGATAAAACGTATCTAGATGAATGATGAACTTTCAACGTTCCAGATAAATACTTCCTCTTGTTTCGAAAAAAATGAGTGTTTCTTTTTTTAAAATCAAATAAATAATCCTCCTTCTTCTGACACGTGTAATCTCATGATATATTCTTTTATTTTAAAATTAATATTTTACTTTTGAAATAAGCTATAATATAAACATATAGGTACATATATAATTTTTAATTTGCTTACAAGAATTTAAAATAGATTTTCTTTTGGTTAAATTAATAAAACATGTGGGTATATATAGAAAGATTATGCGTCACAAGTTCTTGATCTTGAATTATGAAAGATATAAAATTGCAACTGTTTAGATAATTTGTATGATAAGAATTTAAGGGGAAGGAAACAAAAAATAGTAAAACAAATTTATTGAAAAATAAATTTGAGTTAAATTAAATTACATGATACAAACATATAATAAACCATTTTGTACTTTTAATATAAACAGGAATTTCTTAGAAAATACAAATTCCTGAGAATCATCAAATCGAGAGGGTTTTTGTTGATGACATCTGAGGTCATTTCAATTTTTTATGAAGTCATACAACGAATAAAATATCATAAAATTTTGTTTTACTATTATAACTTTCTCCAGACTCCACGATTTATTTATTTAATAATTTGTGGTGTTTGGAATTCATGATTTTCATATTAAATTTTGCATTTCTGTTTATGAATGAAATAGCGCATTTAGAGGTTGATATTGTGGAGTACGTCGATTGACGAAACGAAATTTAATGGAAAAAAATTTCACAAATAATATAAATATTGTGATATTCTGATGAAATTCTTACTATTTACTTGCTTACTTAAAGTGGCGCTACAGTCCGGGGCTGACCTGGGCCTCAACCAACATGCGTCTCCAGCCAGCTCGGTCCCTAGCTAGCTGTCTCCAGTTTCGCGCGCCAAGTTCGTTGAGGTCTTCACCCACCTGACAGGGATGCCAAAACTAGACATTGTTCTGTAGAGCTCTTCCCTATAGATGCTGTCATACGCGGCTTTAAAATCGATAAAGAGATGGTGGGTATCGATTTGAAGTTCCTGGGTTTTTTCCAAGATCTGCCGTAGTGTGAATACTTGGTCGATAGTGGACTTTAATGGTCTGAAGCAACACTGATAAGGACCTATCAGTTTGTTGACGTTCACATAATACGGTAGAGAGGATCTTATACGCAATGTTAATGAGACTGATGCCTCTGTAGTTGGCGCAGTTTAGAGGGCCTCCTTTTTTATGTATTGGGCAAACTTCGCTGAGATTCCACTCATCGGGCATTCTTTCTTGCGAACATATTTTGCAGATGAGTTGGTGCATGCTTCCTACAAAATCATCGCCTGCATGCTTTGAATAGTTCGGCAGCGGTGCCGTCAGCTCCAGCAGCTGTGTTTGACTTAAGTTAAGATATCGCGCGCTTCTCGTGCTCTCTTTTTTTCCATCTAAGAAGCCGGTGTTCCTCTCTCCTCTTTCGCTCGTAGAGCTCGCGAGCAGCTTTGGTCCTTTTGTGCAGCGCCGTTTTTTAGGAATGTTGTTTCGCTGTGTGAGCTTGCTGGCATTCGTCGTTAAACCAGGGTTTTCGCTTTGGTGGCCGTGTGAAACCTAGCACTTCAGTGGCGGCATCTCTGATGGCTGCAAGGCAATGTTGCCACTAGTTTTCAATGCTTAATACAGGCAGCATAGGACTCCTTAAGAGGTTAAGAGAGACTCGATCGGAAAAGGGTATTGCAGTCTCTTGCGATTATAGCTGTCTAACGTCGAATTTTCTCACAGTACTTCCTTGTTTTGGCTTGGATCGGGATATCCGAAGCCGTACCTTGGCTACAACGAGGTAGTGGTCC
Organism: Eupeodes corollae; assembly: GCF_945859685.1. NCBI lineage: Eukaryota > Metazoa > Arthropoda > Insecta > Diptera > Syrphidae > Eupeodes > Eupeodes corollae. Next base: position 269,062,045 of record NC_079147.1, read on the forward strand.
ATCTCAGTGTTGGCCCCTCGAAATGTTCGGATATCCTGGATACTGGAGAAGTGTCGTGCGTCGATCGCAATGTGCTCAATCTGGTTGACGTTTGATCGATCAGGAGACTTCGATGTCCCCTTGGAGATATTGATGTGTGAACTGCGTACTAGCTACCAGAACGTCTCGCCCCGCAGTGAAATCGATCAGCCTGAATCAGTTGTCGGAGGTGGTGTCGTGCGGGCTGTATCTCCCGATTATGCCACAAAGATGTCTTCTCTTCCTAGCTTGGCATTCAAATCCCCTAAGACAATTTTAATGTCATAGCCAGGGCACTGCTCGCATATTTCTTGTCCAAGAGCTCGAAGAATAGGTCTTTGGTGTCTTCATCTTTCTTCTCTGTTTGGGCATGCATATAAGGCTTATGTTGGCGAATTTAGCCTTGATGCGGATTGTCGTGATGCGCTCGTTGACATTGTTTAAACTCAAGACTTTTTGACTGAGTCTAGTTCCAACAACAAATCCACACCCAAATAGACGCTGCCTTTGTTCTCGGTAGCAGTCGCCGTAGTATATATCGCAATCTTTTAGTTTGCATTTGCCTGGTCCATCCCATCACACTTCTTGGATGGCGGTAATATCTGCCTTGCAGCAGTTTAGTGCTTCCGCTAATTGTTCGGGTGCACGTGGTCTGTTAAGGGACCTAACATTCCACGTACAGATCCGAGGTTCGTTGTCCTTATTTCGTTTGCGTGGGTTGTCAACAGTGAATCCATCCGTATCCGAGGCTTGTTGGTGCTTCGCTGCTAAGGTATTTTTACGTGGCCAGGAAGTCACCCCGACAGCACTGGAGGGCCAGATACTAAGTATAACTATAAGGACGGGGAGCCGGATAAATCGCTCCTTTCAGTACCTACCATTCAACTTACGCAATTCAACTTAGTAACAACAGTTCCGCCTACCCAACCTCGACGAAATAAAGAGATATCTGTAACGAAACTGAAGCCCAACAAAGTTGCTGGAGCTAGCGAAATCTCTACTTTACTCTGACTACTTGGTAGGGAGTATGTACCAACTTATCTGCAAAATATGATCGAAAAAAAGTATTCCCGTTGGTTGGAATCTCAGCATAGGTTGCCCAATACAGAAGAAAAGATACCCTATGAATTGCGCTAACGACTGAGGCATCAGTCTGCTGGATCACGCATATAATATCCTTTCAGCCGAATAATGAATAATGTGAACGTCTGAAGCCGTTCGTCAACAACCTGATAGGTCCTTATCAGTGCGGCTTCGGGCCGCCAATTGACCAAATATTGACATTGCGGCAGATCTTGGAAAAAAACCAGGAACTTCAAATCGATACCATCATATTTTTATCAATTTTAAGGACGCGTATCGTAAAAAAAAGACATTTACAGAGCAATGTAAGTTTTTTTTTAGTTTAAAGCATCTATGTCAAACTTATCCGTTTGTGCAGAATGACGGGAGAATGTACGCTGCCCTATCAAGGTCTAAAAAATCTCACCGATGCATTTCATGTCAAAAAATATTTTAGACAAGGCTATGCACTGTCATGCGTTTTCTTCAACATCGTTCTGGAAAGAATTGTGCAAAATTCGAATGTCAATACTAGAGGCATTATCTTCAAAAAGGACCATAGAATTAAGAGGATAGGCCGATGATATTGACAAAATTGGAAGATCAAAGCGGGATGTCAGTGGTGCGTTTTTTGAGCATTCTGATCGGATGGGTTTAGTGGTCTATGAGGCCAAGACCAAGTATATGCTGTTATTAAAATAGGACATTGAACGACGACGTCTTGGGCAAAACATCACTATATACAGCTCTAACTTTGAAGGAGTTGAAGGCTTTGTCTACCTAGGCACAGCTATAAATTTAGACAAAGACACCATTAGCCCTGAAATCAAACGGATACAAATCGCTGCTTCTTTATACTTAGGAGGCAGTTGAGTAGAAAGACACTCATCATCCCGGTTCTCTTTTATGACGCTGAGGATTGGGCGGTAGGTAGGGATGTTTTGAGAGGTGTATACATATATTTGCTATCAAAAACATTACATTACACGCTACTCAGCACATAAATGTACAGAATAGAGAACACAGCACCTTGAGCGTCTAGACTATGTAAGGTGATAACACAAGACATTAATACAAGACAGAAGGACAAAAGAGAAAGAACAACAGACAGAAAGAACAGGTTTCGAGACGGTCGACCATTTTTCTACTAACCACGCTCACTGATGCTTGATTTCGGTGATCGGTGGGAACCGATGCTTTATCAGTGACAAGGACGTTGGTCAGACAAATAGATAGATATTTTAACAGTTGTTACCCGAGAGGTGTATGCCATTAACAATATGGAAAATGATTTCAGCCAAACACTGAAATTGTCCATTTCCCAATTCTTACATTTGCAGCTGTATGTCCTCGATAATACACAAAGATTGACAAATTTTGAATGCTTCATCTTTCAGATTTCACGTAGGTCTAAAGAAAAAACTCTTAAGGTATTTAATTACTATATTTCGGTTGTCAATTGTGATCATCTCTTCGAGAAATATAGTCCAGCCAAATTGTCATAAATGGTTACATTTAAAATTGTGAACGACTTCGATGAGCGGCCCATTCCCCTATTGATGTAATATTTCATGTGGAAACAGTTATACAAAATATACACAAGAAAAGCTCCTTTGAAATGAAAGCAATAAGAAACGTTTTATTGAACTGCTAAAAAAGACTTTACAGAAAACTAATATCTGCGTGCACCAGACAGTTGAAGATGCAGACTTCATGATTGTGTTCACTGATATTTTTGTTGCTCCCAAAGACTCTGTGCGTGTGGTTGGCCAAGACATTGACCTTCTCGTTCTCCTCACTGCATTGGCATCAAAACACAGTAATATTTTTTTCCAAAATTGTGGAAGAGGAGAAACGCCAGACAGTTATTACTCACATCGTTCAATCACAAATTTTCTAATGCACTTTTGTTTATTCATGCTATCAGTGGGTGTGATACCACATCAGCGATGTTTGGCCAGGCTAAAAACAATTGTATTAGTTAATTTTTTAAGCACCCAGAACTTTTGAATAAAGCAGCATCATTCCTCAACAACAGCAGGCAACAACAGAGGAGGTGAAAATGTTCTTGTTGCTTTGTATGGGGGGATCCAGCAACTCAAAACCTCGATGAACTGCGGCACTAAACATTTCTTAAAGCTGCAGCTAAAACTGAATTTAGCCTAGCTTGATTGCCACCAACTGCTGATGCTGGCTCAACTGCATGCCTTTAGAACTTATTTTCCCCAAAAAAGCATAGAAGGATCCTGCACCAGTCCCTCCTTCAATGTATTTCATGCACTTGCAACAAAGGTTGAAGGAATGCAGGGCTCCATTGTTCTATACTATGCAAATTTTGAAGTGGACATTCTTGCGAGAATGTGATGCCAGTCGTTTTAGACAACGAGTCTGAAGAAGGAGACGCTCCAGCACCAATTGAGATGGTTGATAAACAACTAGAGTGTGAAGATATGGAATTGGAAGTAGTTGAATGTTACTCTGTCCGCCATGAGAGCCGAAACAACGAGAAAAATTGTGCGGGCCCTTCAAAACGAATAAAAGTGTAAAATTTTAGTTCAGCAAACACTTTTTACATGAATGTTGCATAATATACAATAATAGAATTTGAACCTTCTTGTGTTTTAATAAATACATTGGTACTATAAGATCTAGCAGAACCAGTTTGGTCTTAAATTTAGCTATTTACCTCTATTACAAATGCTATTACATCAAACATTGGCGTATGATCTACCATTTACTTGCTATTAATGCAAAAATCGACTGAAAATCTGTACTTTTCATATTTTTAAGAAAAATTCTCAAAATTCAAAGAACTCTATCTCGGGAACTATTAGAGCTTGAAATTTCGTTTTCTCCAATTTTAGGTAATTTAATCTTATTTAAAAAGCTATGAACTTTGTTTTTCTCAAACCAATACTTTAGAAGATATTTTGAGAATGCAGGAAAAATTAAAAAAATTGAGAATTTGTTTCAAGATGGCGGTGCGAAAACTTGGATTTTTCAACAACTTACCAACCCAAAAAAATATATCAAAAAATCGAAATAACCCTAGTTATGTAACCATTCGGGTTTTATGATGACAATTTAAAGAAAGAAGAATGAATGAAGTGCCTGCAGAATTTTCACCATTTTTAGAGTTTTCAAAATTTTAGTGCGTTGTATACAGCTTTTCAAATAACGCGTTTTTAAAAATTAGACACATTATTAGAATATAAAGCTTCGATCTTTCAAAAATGTATTCTCATTAACTGTTGCATTTTTTTTTTCATCACTGCGAATTGTTCACAATGTCAATGTTATTAACATTGATACCCCCATAACCCATTAGATATTAAAATACTTCGTATCATTAAAGCGAAGTCATATTAAGAATGGTATCGGTTTTATATTTATGTATGTATGTATCTCTAACTTAATCTGAAAATGCTTTTAAATAATAAAAGAGAACTGGTTTAAAAGTTGGTCGTCGAACTTGAATGTACAAAAAGAGTGATCACTGCACCGATCATCATCATGATCATCATCATCATCATCACAGATCAACAATAACCGGTCGATGAAATGTAGCTTCATTTATGGTGACCATCATTTCATTTTTACTGATGAAAATGTTACTTAACTTACGTTTTTGTTTCCAAAATTTGTATTTTTTGAGAAAAACGTTAACTTTATTTGGTTACAAAAGTAAAAATTCTATTCACTTCGATTACAGAATCTGTCGAGTATTCTTCAAATTCATCCGCAAATGATTCATCGGATTCTATAATTGGATGTTTGTTTTTAAATAATGGTCACCCCTTTTCCATATTCATGCTGCTCTACTTTTGTATATTCTTGAATTCGATAAAACGCATTTCATTTTTATGAGCTTTCACTTAAATGTCAAGTTAATGATAAAAGTAGGCAAATAAATAATGTTTAAGGTAAACAATTTTTATAACACTGCATCAAATATATTATACAAAATAAATATTTAGTTCTTGGAACCAAAACACTTCATCAAGACTTGAAATGGTGATTCTGTCATTGGGTTTCGTCTGGCCTGAAGTTTTATTTGTATAAAGAACATAAGACCAATATTATTGTATGGTGATTCTTTATTTATAGAAAACAGGTTGATTTTAACAAACACGTTTTAACTTGGACTTTAAAGATTCATTTAAACAATAAAAATAATTTAAAAATATGTAAAATTTGAATAAGAAACTTGTCTTTTCTTACCATAGGCTAAACAAATTAAATATGACTCAAATGATTTAAGAGAAAAAAAATTAAAGTTGACTTCAATGATAAATTGTTATGATCTTCTGCAAAAAAATGCCGGCAATTTGTGTTTTTCAAAAACCATAACAAACGACTTCTTTTAAAAAGATGAAATTCACAATTTGTTAAAAGTTTTTTTTACGAGAATTTTATCAAGTTAAAATATTTGTAAGAAATTAAAATTAAAGTGTTTTGTAGAAAAACAGATTTAATTGCAGAGAAGATGATATGCAGAGCAAAATATATCTAATATACAAAAGTTTCATCCTTTAAAAATAAGAATATTAACATTTTTTTGAATCCTTAAGACATTTCAAATTATATTTTTTGTTATAAAACATATTGTTCACTATACAATTGAAAATTAAGATGTTTTCTGTTAAAATATTTGAGATTTACATAAAGTCAACAAATGTTAATACGATTCAATTTTTAAGTAATTTTCCATAATATTTCGGCTATCTGTTTCTTTTTAAGTTCTAAGGTGTCTGTAGTTTGGGGATAAATCGGATAATCGGCAAGTATGTGCCGACAGGAGCGTCTTTAGACTTTTAGGGGCCCTGGGCCCAATAGGATTTGGGGGCCAAACAAAAATAGGTATAATATATATTTTTTTAATTCTTTAGGATAAAAAAATCATTTTGTTTGTGTTTTTGTTTTACATATTTTTAAATATAACAGATATTTTTTTTATACTTTTATAAATTTTTTTAAATTCACCTTCAATATTTGAAATGTGTTCCCAATTTCATTCACTGTACAATTTGTATATTGTTGTAAGATCTTCATTTACATCTTTATTGAATTCTTTCGAATTTCGAGGTGCAAGCATTCTACCTCAAGTTTTTCTGCATTAACATCTCTTGGTTTTTAGAAAACTGTTCGCAAGAATTTTTCAAATCCACTGAAGTCATATCGAAAACAAAAATGCATTAATTTTTTAATAGGAATTGGATCGTATTTTTAATAATTACAAAGTAATGGTGTCAATAATTGGATTTTAGAATTTTTTTTCCAATCAAAATATGTGGCACTCGAACTTCGCTCTATTTTTCGTTGCAAGAAGTCTTCAAATTTAACAAAATTCATGTTCCACATTTCTGTGGAGCATGAGGAACTCCAGTTTTGACATTTTCTTAGACAGGCTTAGCGCTTCGCTTTTTGTGTCTGGAGCTTGCTCTGGATCTCTAGAGATAGATGTCAAGGCTTCATTAATTTGTTTTGAATCATGATAGAGCGCGTTAACTGCATCAGCTCGTGCAGACCGTCTTGTTTCAGCAAGGCTTTTAAGAACTCTATATGAACCTAAAAATACATTCAATTTATTCCAGCGATGGGTTGGATGGTAGCGATGGCAGAAAAAAAGTTGTATATTTTTTGAACCACTTGAAATAAACTTGTTGCCTCCTGCACAGTAACCACCCGCATGAAGACCTAATCTTAGTTAAGAGAATGTGCTGCACAAGGTACAAAGGTAGCAAATTCGCACTCCTCCTTTAATCTGGCTTGCAAACCAGAATATTTTCCCGACATATTAGACGCATTATCAAAGCTTTGTCCTCTACAATCCTCTATTGAAATATCATGATTTTCCAGAAATGTCAAAATTGTGTCAGCCAAATATTCAGACTTATGCTCTTGAATAGGTATACATTTTAAGGACCTTTCGATTTGAACACAATTCTTAAAATACCGAATTGCAAAAGTCAAGTGGTCGATATGAGAAAGGTCGGGTGTACTGTCCACACTTAGGGGAAAATATTTACCTATCTAATTTCACCTACAATTTTCATTAGGACTTGTTTCTCATTATATCAATGAATTAGTTGCATATATTTGCTGATAAATAGGAAGTTTATCAGTTTCCTGAGTTCTCACATTTTTTAAATGATCTGCGATGAATGAATCGCCATTGGATAATTTTGTGTTTGTTTATAGAGTGAGTTGAAAAGTGAACATGTTTGCAAAACTGAAGAGTAGAACCAAAGCAGAGTTTAGAAGTTTAAGATGTTAAAGAGGAGAATTTCAACGGAACGGAGAATAAAATGAAACGTGTTTTTCAGTTACTGTCTACTAACATTATTTCGTTTTCTATATAATTCTTGTAACGATTAATTCATTTTGAGTTGGTGGAATTGGGGGCACTGGGCCCTGACCCACTGGGCCTATGCCTAAAGACGCCACTGTGTACCGAACTGATTGGATCTTTTTACAATACCAACCCGTGTTTTGTTGGAAAATCTACCAATATTATAGTAGGATTTTACACGAATATCAAAAACAATATCCGCAGTATGAATACTACCGATACAAGTTAAATTATAATCTTACTACGGATGGGTTTTTGACATGTATACGATTCTTGAATGGATATTTTGTTATTTAATTCTCAAATGTTGGTACGATTGATATTGCATTTGTATCTCGATGGCTGTGTTCGTTGAGTTGTACATTTTGAATCATGTGTTTTCAATAGGGGGAAAAAAACTAAATCTGTTACTGTTGATTTTATTGATTTAATTTAGTTTTGTTAATGAAAATTGACTAACTGGGCTTATTTTGCAACAGAAAACAATGAAAAAGATAATTAAGTTTTGTTACGTTTCCATCAAAGGCTTACCTCAGGTTAGATTAAATAAATCTTTTTGGTGTTTCCACCGCACAAAAAGATTTAAAATTGATTAAGTTTGACAGCGCTTTCTAAAATGCAAATGGTGTTTCGATGTTTCTTATGAAGTGCAAGTGAGAGTTTGATTGGTGTTAAACAATGAAGAACTGAATCACCATATAAGAGTATGCTACGTACTCCATGTGCAATTTTTTTTTTAATTTGATTAAACCAAACTATATTTTTTGTACACAAACATGCAAATAAACAGACCATAATGCATTATCAATTGACATTTACACCACACTCTTCAACAATACACTGAATAATGCATATTATCCAGTGTATTGGAAGACCGCTGTGGTTCATCTTCTCCCGAAAAAGGGAAAGGTCAACTCCGACCCGACAAATAATGGGTCGATAAGTCTTCTTCCAAACATCAGCAAAGTTTTAGAAAAACCATCAACAGGGTTCTGACTAAGTGCGCTGATTCGAGCAACAACATAATTCCAGATAAACAGTTCGGGTTCAAGGCGGGTCATGACACAATTCATGCTGCATCTAAACTTGTTTCTGATATCCAATGGAATAAATCAAAACAACAATGCACAGGTGCTGTTCTGGTTGATTTGGAAAAGGCCTTTGACACCGTATGGTTAGAGGGTCTTTACCTAAAACTGAGCAGACTTGGCATAAGCAAGCCATTGTTGTATATACTTTATGATATGCTTAACGGTAGAAAGTTTGTTGTCAACAGTGGCAATGTAACTTCTACCACAACATTCTTAATTAAAAGTGGTATTCAACAGGGAGCGGTGAATTCGCCGATTCTCTTCAGCATTTACACCAGCGATCTGATAGGTAGTCTTACAAAGGCAATTGCGGTGCCGACGATCTAATTGTGTACAGAACTGCCCGAAAGGTTGAGGTTATTAGAATTCTCTTGCAGCGTGATTTCGACAAGATTCAGCGATTTTGCAACGACTGGAAACTGAAAATAAATGTCCAGAAGTCGGAAACAATTCTGTTCCGAACTCCGTTGGCTGGGGCCACGAGGGATACGTGCAAGAATTGGCGCAAGATAGTTATCGTTGATCTTCACGGGCTGCCATTAGCGAGCAAAAGTGTAGTATCTGGTATCTGGTTAGATCAGTATTTATATTTCGACAGACATATAAATTCTGCACTGATCTTCGCTCTGTTTCGGCTGTTTCTTAGCAGTCGGCTTGAACCCAGAGTGAAGGTAATTTGCTTCATGGCCCTCATACGGCCGATGATCGTTTATGGTTGTCCTGTGTGTTTCAACGGTGCCCCTTTTCAGAGGGAGAAGTTTCGGGAGTTCGAGCGGGTGTGTTTACGACGCTGTACAGGCTTATATCGCACAGCCGAATCTTCTTCCGTGCATTACTATTCCAACGAGGTCCTATACGACGGGGTTCAAATCAACAGAATTGACAATTTCGTAATAAAACTCGTTCGAGGTCACATTGCAAGAGCTATATCTTCGAGCAACAATTTAATTTTCGGGGCGTTCTACCCGAACGACGAGTGTTTTGAGTGTGCACGCTTGAGCGGATTCATTCCACCAGAAGCATTCCTCTTTTTAGATAGATGTTGTCTAATGCAGGATAGATTGGCAGTTCCACTAATCTACCACGTCAGACGACGAACCGTGGATAGGCGACTCCTGTACAATTGGGACGTCTTGGCACAAGGCGGAGCAGAGCTCCTTCGGTTCAGTAAGGCTGTTTACCAACGGGACCAAACTGATAGGGTGAAGCAAGACAACCAGTTTTGGTGGCTTCAATCGGCACTTAATAGTGTGTAGTCGGAATGGAGTTTTAAGCCTAGGCCGGCTTACATTCTTGTTTTATAGTTTTAGGGTTTGGTGGGTGGCACAAAAAGAAATACAAACAAAAACTACAAAAAAAAAAAAAAAAACATACAAAAACATGGAATAAAAAAAAGACATGAAAATATGAAAAACAAAAATGTTAGATAGTTAGATTTGCTGCTATGGTTGTTCTAGTTTTAAGTAGTTTATAGGTAGAATAGGTAGTTTAAGTTAGCATTTATTTTATATTAATAACCTTATTTTAAGTAGTTTTAAGTAAAAATAAAAAAGGATCTTGATATTAGTTTTTTTTTTTCAAATTTTCTAATAAATACAAAAATAAATAAAATTTAAATTGAAGTGAAATAGATCTTAATAGTTTAACTTAGAATGTCCGTATGGGACCAGTAAGTTATGTTTAATTAGGCTAGTTTTATGAATTTTTGTCTAGCTTTAAGATAGGTTTAAGATTGAATAAAAATGAATTAAAAAAAAACCATAATGCATTATCTCTAAAACCAACTCCTCCACATAGGTTTTCCTACACTTGACTTGACTCCGATCCCCAACCGGAATGGAGACGAATCAAGCTCATTTTTAACTCGTTTCAGGTGTATGAAGAATTAAGACGAGCTCGCTTCAAAACTACATTTTAATGTAGTAGTCTACGAACAAACCCCCTTCTTGAAGTTTTTATTTTATGTCAAATCTGCAATTGTTATGAACTTTTTTTTTAAAGAATCTCAATTTCCAGATGTTTTCTTACCATTTCTTCTTGAAAATTGTCCATTTTATTAGTTTTAGTTAATTTTTTTTGCTAAAGTTAATTTCAACTTTTGATTTACACAAACATTTCTTCTATTTGTGTTTTTTTATTATTATTTTGACAGGTCTTCTTTCAGTTGTACCAATTTTTAAATACAAAAATCTTGATACTGCCGATGTTTTTTATTGAGAATTTCCTCTATACTATTTATAGAATGCCAAAAAAACACGGCTAATAATTGCAGTCGTCAGGGGTCTGTTTAGTGAAATAGTGACGACTTAAAATTTCGTATTTCCTACTCTAATACGAAATAAAGTTATGTATTCTTCTCTTGTTGGAGTTTTGTAAGGAATTCGAAGAAATGTTCCGTAATGTTTTTTAAAAAAGTTTTGTTTTTCTACTTCAGAATTTTTTGAAGTTTTCGTTTGTATTGAAAACTTTTCGGATGATTTGATATTTGGCTGTTCTTTTAAGATGCTTCGGATGTAATTGATGGTTAAACTTTTGATTTCGTAAGGGTACACTTAAACTGTCAGTAATAATAAATTTCCTTTCAGTTACATAAGGTCTGTGCCGTAGAAAGAACTTTTGTTAATGCTGTGACCCCAGCTAGTTAACTATCTAACAAGTGTCTTTTCAAAAGAAGGAAAGGTATGTCAACTGATTTTCTAATGTTTCTTAGTGAACCATGTGTCAAAATTAAGGTTACTATTAAGTTTCTCGATAAAGTTTCTTTTAAAGCTGTGTGAAGAGGATTAGAAACATCAATAAGGGCCTTGCTCATTAAGTTTACTTCCCGTTTTTGTTCTAGTTTGTTGACTGCTTTAAGTCCAGCTTATTTTCTAAAAGCTTCGATTGTTGTTGTCCTTGTGAATGTTCGGAAGCACTCGTTTATTACTGTATCGATGCTCTCTAAGTTTTTCTTCGAAATCCAATAAGGTGAGCCCGTGCTAGAGGGTACTTTGGACCAAAGCTTCGGATAATTTGAGAACAGTTTCCAGATGTGGTCCTTTTCTACGAGAATATAACATTGTTAGGTCATTGTTTCTAGTCTTAAGTTGATTGATGGTATTTTTGATGTGGACATCCCATTTCAGGTTTTCACTGAATGTAACACCAAGGACTCTGAGTGCTTTTTTTAAAGTTCACAGTGGAGTTGCGAATTTCGAGGGGGATTGTTGCGGTTAAGCATTTCTTTTTCCTATTTCTATTTTGCATGGGGGAGCATTTGCCCCGGTTACTCTTGTCCACGCAAGGATTGCATTGTTTGCCGTTCACCGTACATGGTTCTCCAGAAGCTCCCATGAAGATATTATTTTCATGTATACAAACAAAATTTAGGTTGAGTTCTGGTTTTAAAAGATCTGTTATAAGAGAGACTATTTATGTAACAATAAGTTCTCCCCTATAAAAAGGATATTATAACCAAATGGATTTATTTAGGCACACCTCATTTATGCAATAGTTTAATAATATCAAAAGTTGGGATGCGATCGAAAACCTTCTCGAGATCTACTGACATCACTACTCTGTGCTTGCTATCTGAGAGATTGTCTGTTAATTTATGTTCCATAAGACAAATTAAAGAATAAACTCCTATAATTTTTGCAGATTGAACTTTTTATTTGGTATTTTACAGATTTGTTGTTGTTGTTGTATATAGCAAGTCGTTATTAACAACCGTTTAGTTAAGACATACATCGTCAACATTAGATGATACTTAATTTCGGACAGATTTGCACAAATTCTAGTTTTTAATTTCACAAACATATTTTCCTCCAAAATAAGAACCTTCTCGCATTGATTAAAAAAATGTTGGCCTTAAAATTGAATCCTTTTCAGCAATTGCTTACCTACCCAATGTTATCCTTAGTTACCCTAATCACGAAAGACATCTTTCAAAAATGAACGCTACAAATATTTTTGTGTTCGTTACTCATTGCATTTTCTCTCGCCTTAAGTTCAAATGCATTTGAAAAATAAAAAACTAGTGACACACTAGCACACTTTATCATTTAAGTTCAAGCAACTCAATAAATAAATTGAATTCAATATTGATAAAAAACGAAACGATAGAAGTGTGTTTTTATTACTACACCGGATGAGGTGATTATTGCATTGGAACCGTTATCTTCGCGTGAATTTAATTACTATTTATTTGTTGATGCATTTTGTTGGTCCCTCCATATAAGTAGTATTCCTGTGGCTCGAAGTCGAAGCAGCATGCCACTAAACTATACCTTCTTGTGGGAATTCCGACCTTCCTTTGTGGACAATAGATAGTATTATCAACAAGGTAGGTATAGGTACTACAGGTCTATAATTACTCCAAACGTAATTTTAGTGTTTTATTTTTTTTCTTAAAGTTGAAAAGCAAATACATATCTCAAACGTTCAGATTGGGACTGTACTACGTGCATTTTCCGTACCGGTATTTCAATCAAAAATACATTGCTCCGAAGATCATGGCAATATTTCTTATTTTCAGGTTCAAATCTTGTGGTATAGTACCTATAGTATAGTATATAGGTTTGTATGCTTGTGGGTTTGAAGTATATAATATGATACGTGCCAGACTGCACATAATTTGCTATCATGTATCATGCTATCCATGAATGACGTGCGTTTTGATATTTTGTTTTTCTCTCGCAGTTCTTTGACCGTGCTTGCGTTGCGTTGCGTGCGTCGTCGGTAGCGTCGCCGTACGACACCGGCATGCATGCTGGCTAAAATTAATCGACTTAAGGACCGATTCATTTGGAAAGTACTCTATGCCCATGATCAAAGAATCTGTACTTGGTTTTATTATTGTTTTCACTATTGCACCAATTAAATACTATTTTTCTTATTTATTATGTGGTAATTGACTTTTATTGTTTATTTGCTTAGGAGAAATAATTAATAAACTCTTTTAATGGCGTTGCCAGCATCCAAAGAAAAATCTGTATTTAATTAGATATGGAAAGGGTTTCCAAACAGAGGTCTAATGTCATATTAAGTAAAAAAACGAGTAAAGGAAAGATTTTTCATAAGTAACATTGTTCCACAAAATTACATTTGTTCTCTGTGATAAGAACAAACAAATACTTTTTTAAGGGTTTCTGAATATCGCATAAAAATGCTCCTATCACTTCAGATTTTAATAGACGCTCTTTAAAAATTTTATAAAAACAATCAAAAACTCGATTTTTAAGTGTAAATCAGTAAATAAAGTACCCCTGTGCAGTTTAATTTGTTTGACGTATTTACAAGCTATAAATCTTTGTCTTTCATATACAGTTTAAATCTTTTAGTGCTTTACTTACAAAGTTTCTGGAAATTGTTATTTGTAATGAATAGGGTCTACGTGTCTCATTCCGCCTTCCCAATCGTTGTAGCGTGTTCCAGGCGGAACTTTTGCAGATTAAAAAAGTCTTGTCTTGGTTCAAAGAAAACGTGATATCCGTATTTCCCTGATAGCCAGGCCGCTATCAAATCTCTGGACTCTGTCTCTACAAACTCTATAACAGTCCATAATTGTCGATCATCTCTAATGGAGATGGCGCAACAGTTTAATATTCACCTTTGCTGGGTGCCAGGCCATAGGCAAGGCATAGGCCATAGGCAAGGCAGATGGCCAGGAACGGTACAGTACAGCCCATGCTACCACGTTTGGCAAGTACTGGCATACCAATCGTTACTTGTAAACTGCTGCTAATGCAAGACGCTGTGAGGAGGGCAGGCGCCAGGTGGAACAACATCACCACGTGTCAAGTCACAAAAAACATCTGGCCAACATTGGATTTAAAACGTTCAAGGTGCTTGCTCTTTCTAAGCAGATCGCATATAAGCTCGATAATAGGTGTCATAACCGGAAACTGTCTAATAGGCACGCCGCCGCGCCGTGAGACTAGGCGTATTCTCAAATGACTTTTGCAGAAGCTGTATGGACGAGAAAGAGGAAGAAACGGTTCTTCATCTTCTCTGCACATGCCCTGCTTTAGCTCGAAAACGCAAAAATTACCTAGGAGAATTCTTCTTTAACGATCTAAACGATCTCAATCATATCGGTATTATCAGCCTCTCACGTTTCGTAAGGGACTCAAGCTGGTTCCATTGAGCTTAGGAGGAAGGCTCAAGAGTCATGTGGTATCACAATGGGCCATTAAACTGGCCCAAGTGTGTCTGTTTCCATCTTGGACAGCCACTATAACCTAACCTAACCTAATAAATAGGGCAACCAAAAGTATATGTTCGACCATATTTTTTGTTAACATCACTATTAACACGAAACTGTGATAGAAATGCGTTTCATTGAAATCTTCGTCTTTTAAACATCACCTGTTAGGGCATATTTTTGTATATTTCACTGAAAATGCATATTTTTGTTTTCAAAAACAAAGCATAAATAGGTACGAAGTATGAAACGCAACAGTTTTTTGGACAATCTTCGAGTGATTCAAAACACACAGAGTTTGAAAGAGATTTGTGTGGTGCTTTTGTGGGGGTAGATATACCTACCCCTGTTCAAAACTGACAATGTTAGTATTAGTTCTTTTTTGTGAAAAATATACCGAGCACAAAATTCTTTGTACAAAAAAACAATCTATGCAATCAAAAACAAAATAAAAAATCTATTTTTATGGTATTCAATGGACGAGACAATATTCGCAGAAAACAGATATGTATGTTGCAAATGTTATCATTGAAATTTTGGATCCAGATACGAAGTTCGCTAAAGAAACATTTGTATTAAATGCAGCTGGTAAATCACTCAACCGTCATCGCAGGCCTTGGGTTTAGATTTTAACAAAAATTTGATCTTACTTTTTTTTTTATCAGATGATACGACACAAGCTATGGTTTTCTAGTAACATTAATTTCAAAAATTGAATCACGTGGTTTAACGACACCAGCGCTGTAATCAAACGAAGAATAAATCTTGCAAATCACTACTTCTTTCCATTTAGAAAGCAATTGAGAAGTAAAGTCCTCTCTCGAGCATCTAAAATCACCATCTATAAAACACTCATCCTCACGGTTCTCATTTATGGCGCTGAGGCCTGGACCCTGTCAAAGAAAGATGAAGAAGAATTCTTAGGGTGATTTTTGGTCCCGTACGCATAGATAGAGAATGGAGGAGAAGATATAACGACGAACTGTACGGGCTGTACAGCGACACTGACCTAGTTGGCAGAATTAAAGTCCAACGGTTTAGATGGCTAGGTCCTGTAGAACTAATGGACATCAACGCTCTAACCCGGAAGGTCCTCGAATAGAATCCCGAGGGACGGTGCAGTAGAAGAAGACAGCGACTCAGAGGCGCACTCAGGTTTGTGAAGACCTCAACCAACTTGGCGTGCGAAACTGGAGACAGCTAGCTAGGGACCGAGCTGGCTGAAGACGTATGTTGGTTGAGGCTCTGGTCCGCCCCGGATTGTAGCACCACCTTAAGTAAGTAGGTTTATCGATCAATTCCAGCACATGAAATATAAGTGATCCGGTGAAGACAATCTACAGAATTAACAGCAAGTTCTTGTAAATCAGTAAAGCAAAAAATAGAACATGTAATGGAAAAAAGGCTAGCTTCGAAAAACTAAAAATAATTGCAATGGCTTTTGCCGAAGTTTTAGCATTCAAATACGCTTCGATCGCTTCTGTTACGTTTAACGGAGCATTCCCATGTATAAAAGTGTTTTTCGATCAAATAGACACAACTTAATTTTCAAATTTTTTAGTGAAATGTTAGTTATTTGCTGCAACAAAAATTTGCAATAAATTTTCTTACTGATCGCTGACATTAAAAAATTTCTTTTAAAATAAAACACTTTTGTGGTTTTAAAAAATACATTTTGGTGTTTATTTTGAGCGTTGATTTCGAATCTGAACTTTGTTTTTTTAAATGTATTTGTATGCATTTCTTTTTGCAAAGCACGGTGTAATGTCTTTTGTGGAATGCTTAATTTCAAAGGTCGAAGCGCCACAAACCTGAGTGTACTTGAGCGGCGGGGCTCACTGTTTAGATTCTTCAAATCACTAACTTATTCCAACCGCTTATATTCCAGCTTCAGAATTGGTTTTGAAAAATTCGCTTCACGACGACCCAAAAGTGCTTTAATTTCACGAATTGTGACTGCAATTTTAAAAATTTCAATTTATTATTGATGTATGTGTTCAAAAGTGACAGCTGTCCAATTTATGTACATACATATGGTGTAATATTTAGAGCCGACCAAACTACAACTGAAGAAACATGTTAGTATCAAAAAAATTGGAACTATGATAGAGTGTGGAAGCTTGTTTTAAATATGACATGACCCCACTTCATAAAACTTGCGAAATGCGGTAGTTCAAAAAGTCGGTAAAGAAACTAGATTTAAAAAATCCTCATGTGTAGTATAATTTGAAATGATTCTGAAATTTGAATTTCCGGATCTTTTTAGAAATTCGAATTTGGAAAAACCATCAATTCCTTAAAAAGTAATCAATTAGCGTATATGCGGGGCATACGACACACTCTTTTCAGAACACACTTTTGTACGACCAAAAGAGGTTGGATTTTGTTGTAATAAGCACCTCGGCAACTTAAAATTAATTAAATATTCATAATTAGTTGAAAATAGCAAACATTCTATAGATAGTATAACAATCAAAATTCCCACGAAAGTATTGTCTCAGATTATCTTCAAATATTCAAATTCATTTACAATTCCTTAACGAGAAAAAATATACCACTGCAGCTGGAATAACTATAAAAGGTGTTAGAGGGAGACGTAGAAGTACAAGTTGTGATAAAGTAAAAAAAATATCCTTGGTTTTTGAGCTGATTATAAGATTATGCTCAGCAAAACAAATTCTTTATCCTTAACAAACTTAAGTCCCAGTTCATATTAGTTATAAGATTGAGGTTACTATTTGCACCTTTGAAAAGCAACCGAAAAATTGAATTTATGTAAGTCAAAAAGAGAATTGGCCTTAGAACAGATCCCTGTGGAACTCCTAAATCGATTGACTTTAATCGCAAACTTGCGAATATTTGAGAACAGAAACGCAATAATGTATCCTCAGTTGCTCTTTCACTTTAGAAACTTGTTTTAATTCAATAAACTTACCACTTTATTTCTTACAGCTTTTTTAAACACCTTACCTATAGATGATAAAAGTAAAATCGGGCTGTTGTTAGATAGATGACTTGTAACACCTTTTTTGAAAAAAGATACAACATACTATCAATTCAAATAATGACTTTATGAATTTTTCTGAATTGTATGTTTTGAATTTCCGGTACTTCTTAAGAAATCAAAATTTATAAATATTTAAGATTAATTTAAAAAAAACTTAATTAATCAATTATCAAAACTTAAAAGAATGTACCTATCTGGCAGTGCTTAAAATGAAACTAATACATTGTGCTTGCTTTCTTTATTAATTTTTTTAATATTGTTGACGTTGACGTCATAAAAAAATTAACAAAAACGATAAAAAGTCCATACAAAATATATATGTATGACGAAGGTGGCCTAGTCTAATATATTATTGTGGTATAGTTAGATATCACTATTGCACCAGACATCAAGTGCATTTCTTGAATACTTTGTTTGTTTGTTTGAATATTGAGTGCAGTGTTGCCGCAGACCTTTAATTCATACAATTTTGTATTCAATAAAAAAATTTTCAAAACTTGGAAAAGATTTGATAAGATCAGAGTTGCAGTTACTTCCTCAAAACACTCGATAAAAGAAAATTTGAATAAAATTCATGATAAAAAAAGTGTTGCAAAATGTAAGATGTACACTCAGCAGAGTTGTAAAGACTGCAGTCTTTTGGGTAATGCATTCAATTAAGTCGCAGTTAACTAATTTTTTGAATGTAAGTTAATACTGTGACTGGGAAATTTAATTGCAATAAAACAGTCAGCAGTCAGTACTTACTTTCTAAATTGGCAGTTAAAAAAAGCAGTTAAATGACTAAAAGTTAATTAACTGCAGTTCTTTTAACTGGATTTAGTCTTTTTAGTCAGTACAAATTCTTTTGTACTGTTGTATTAGAATTTTTAGTCAGTAAGTCTTTTAACTGCACTTAATTTATTTAAGTCATTTTTTTTAAGTATTTTGACTAAGATACTACAGGTGTACATATTGAGGTACCTTTGCAATGAGGTAACGATGGTGTTTGGCTAATAACAATGAGGTTTGCTGTAAGTGTTTTTGGCATTAGTTCCTTGTTGCAGTGTTTGTTTGGCAAATGTTTATTGAGCATGTCAAACGAAACAATAATATTTTTAGGAAATAAAAGTTGTTCTTTCGCAAAATTAAATATTTTATTCTTTTCAAATTATGTCTATGTACTCTAACAATTTTTTTTATAAATAAAATTAATTCGCAACTATTGAGGAGTTAACTTTCAGTAGCAGCAATTTTTCAAAATTGCTGTCTGAAAGTGCTCCTCTTCTAGGGTTGGCAATAAGCACAGCAATGGAAAAAAGCCGCTCCACTGCCGCCGATGATGGGACCGAGTTATTGTACTTTATAAAAGATTTTTTATGTTTCGGAACTTTTCAAGAGAGTCCAAAGATGAAGATTTTTGGGCAAGATATAGATCGTAATTCTCGTCTTCGTCAGCTTTGATCTTAGATGATCAATTTTTCATACCATCTGTTAATTTTTGTAAATACGTAAACATATATGTGTGTATTATTAGAATCGTCTTTAAAAAAAAAAAACATTTTTAAAACTTACCTGATTAACTAAAATCAAAGAATGAATTTTCAGGTACTGTTGCAGATGATGTATTTCGATTCTTATTTGAGACCATATTGACCTTTGATCCTACGATCAAATTTATCTCACAAATGTTAGCTTCCTTGAAAGCGGGATTAATTGCCGTGATCCACTTTACCTTAACAGACGGGCAAAGCAAAGAGGCAACAATACCCGAACTGTTGCTAAAGTTGGAAGTAGAAATCCAAACAGCATTCCATCTTCTTTTTGAAAAAATTCAAGTACTTCAGCAATTGGCTACATTATCATGGAAAACTCCTCCAAATATTGGAATTCAACATCAAAAAAAAATTGGATTCAAAACTTTTGACAAAGGCCGTTAATCCCATGCTTTTTTTCGATGATATCACAAATTGAATCATACAGAGAATTCCACCTTGTGACTACTGGGTATTTAAGTTGCGATCCCAGAATAAATATTTGATAATCAACTTTTCAAAAACTATTTGATTACAATTTAACTTTGAAACTCACCTTCAACAGAATACCCACAAAATGCTTTTTATAAATATTAATGTTTTTTGTGACATTAGTCCATTTGTCTAACTACTCCCTTAAGATGTTAAGAAAATAAATTTCAAAAAAATCCAAATAAAACTGCGATTCTTGTTTTCGCCCACTTTACAAGTATTTCATATGTAAAGAAGAACTTTCGTTTTTAATCAACTGAATAGGTACAGACAATTAAATCGTTATTTATGAGGATTTTCAAGTACTGGAAAGTGAAAATCAACAATTTTAGTGTTTTAAGTGAAATTCAATGTCAGTCCTAAAATTTGAAGATTAATGGGTAAATCTACATGCCTAAACAGTATTTCAAAATCAAAACATAACGATTTGTAGAGATTAAACATAAGAAGAAAATAGAAACTTGAGACGAGCAATTTTAAGGTGTGCATTTAATTTTTGTTTTTTTTTTTTTTGGGTCGCACGCAAGTAGTCACTCAACAGTCTTAAGAGTTATTAAAAAAAGAGTTATAAAAATACCTGTCCAACAATGGAAAGTTATGCTATTAGAGTTGTTCAACACTCAAATAACTTTGAAACAGAATGATATTACATGTTTTTTTTAGTCGATAAATCTATATTATTTCAGTGGCCTTGATGGATCAACCTTTTATTTTCAGGATTTGAGAAAATAAAAAGCTGTTAAAATCCCCACCACCACTGTGAATGAGATTTTGTTATATTGAAAGCTGTCAAGAATCTGTGAAAAACATTTTTCCAAATAATCTAACCGGCCTATTCACTAGGTTCCCGGTGTGCATAGTAAAATCTTCGACAGAGAATACAAAATTTGCACCTTCTTCAACAACTTCCCTACTTTTTTTGTATAATAAGTGTACATTGAAGGGGATATTACTACCCTCATTATTCAGAGACACAGTGTAAGTACTAGGAAAAGTAGATGTCGGTTCACATTGGGTTTGAATTCCTGAATATTGCAATCACTAGGAAAGACAGAGTGTAAGCCATTCCATATTCGCGTAGTACGGCAAAAAAACGAATATATGTATTTGACAGTAAGGCTTAAGTAGGGCTCGAGGATGGTGACAAACATACCGATAATTTTGAGATGTTCTGTCTCATTGATGCGAGTGCCATCCATGGATAATGACAAGGGGGATATATCTCCTCTTTAACGATACAAGATTGGGTTTTTGAAGCATTGAATTCCACGCTTTTTTATTTCACATTGAACAATGCTCTTTAGGTCGGAATTTAATGAGATTATCATATTTTTTGTTGCAGTTGTACTATCATCACCGAAACAATATATTTGATTAGAAGTTGAAGACAAGAGGTCATTAATACAAATGAAAAAGAGTGTTGTAGGTAAAACAGAGCCTTGAGGCACACCAGGATTTGTTTTGTGGTTAGTTTTGAGGCTTGAATCCATCCAATTTGTATGAAACGATCCAAAAGGTAATTACTAATCCAATGAAAGAGGGATTCCTGAAAAGCGATTTTCGATAACAGAGCCTGATGCAAAACCCTACCAAATGCTTTTAAAATATCAAGTGCAATAATCTTAATTTCTCCAAAGCGATGTAATCTGATCTAAACATTATTAAATATACTTGTTGATGGCTGGAACTTACAATTAATGAAAATGGTTGTCAGTTTAAAGTCAAAGAATTCTTTATTTCTGTAATTAACTTAAACATTTGGCGAAATATCGTTGAACTATATCAAAAGGCTGTAGGATTGATACCGGAACTAATTTACGAAATGATTAAAAGCAAAGGTGGAAGTAACAACTACCAAGCTTAACAGAAACTTGTTTTATTTCAATCCAATAACAATTTTTATTTTTGCACCAATTTAGTTAAAATTATTTAGTTAGTTAAAAAATATTCAATGGTTGCTTTTTAATAATTCTTTTCAAATTGTTTTCTTAACATCTTAAGGAAATAGTTTTTATCGACAGATGTAACAATATCTCTCAATATTTGGAAGAAATGTAAAAAGTAATTTCAAAAATTGTGCATATTCACTTAAAGCGGAGTGTAAATACGTGTCTATTATATCAAAACTGAAAATATAGAAAAGTGTAACATTTTTGTTACACTTTTAAAACATTGTGGCAACGCTAAATGTGGGTATAACGTTGTTTGCTGTTGCTGTGGTATTACGCTACCACTTATGGACTTGTACGTTGGACCATAAAGTGTTTTTGTTGTTGTTTTTTAACGTTGTAACAGAAAGTATTGGCGGGAATAGTGTGATCTTCAAAACAAATAAGAACGAAAAAATAAAACAGCCGATCATTTGTTCATCGTCATCGTTCATCGGTTTAAATTTCTTTTCCGCACTACGCTACGGCAGCACTAGCAGTGGCCAGCGCCAGCCGTTTCAAACCGTGCGAGAGCTAATTCAGTCTCATTCTTCGTCGCACACACGAAAGTAGTTGTTCGAAAAGCGGTCGTTTCGTCGGCGGTTCGCACACCGCACTTAAAAAACGAGTCATTCCATTGACCAGAGATCAGTCTCTATAGCCTAGATTTCCGTTTAGTTCTAGACTAGACAGTTTCTATTTTTTTCATTTGGGGGTTTTTAACCTAAAAGTACGAAGTACCTTTTATTTTCATATGAGCAATGCGTAAATAACCATCATCACAAAGTGCAATAAATTCAAAATCAAAAAAGTGATATTGTTTTCAATATTGTGCATAATAAATGCTCTAATTTCTTCCATCGAGTGTTTTTAAAAAATCATTATCTTTGAGTGTTGCAGGTGCAAGCTTCTTGAGGTGTGATCCAGTTTTTCTTTTCTTTTTGTTCCTTCAAGAAAACAAAGTGAGTCCCAATTTTTCTACACACACGTGTTTATTTAAAAATTATGTTTGATATTTTAGAATTTCACAATTTTTGAGAATCATGTTTTTAAAAATAATATAAAAAAATACTATTTCATTCATGTGCTGCTGGGGAGATAATTCTGTGTATTCTTGAACTGTAGACGACTTGACTTCATTTTTTCTTATGCGAAAATTCTATTTTTAAACTGGCGGAACATCGTTTTGTGTTGTTTTTTTGTGTTTAAAGAATATTAACCCAAAAGAGTGCATTATCCGGCCTCCACCTTCGTTTGTTTTTATTTATTGTTTTATGATAATTCTCCCTTCTTGGAGCTTGTGTCGTTTAAAATATTAAAATTAATTCGTTTTCCTTGTTTCCAGTTTGAGTTCCAGTCCAGTTTAATAAATAAGTAATTATTCTTGTATCGTTTTCGTTTCTTGGAAAAAAACTGCAGACATTCTTTTATAAAAATTCCTATAGATAGTCACAACCGATACGAAGCAAAAGGTTCTTATACACTCGACTTGTTTCTACCTACCTACATTTTTCAAAGATGGACTCTTGTACCTCTATTGTTTGTTTGCTGTTGACTTGACTTGACTATATTATTAATTGCAGTTGTTGGTTCAAGATAGAAAAAGAAATACTACTTACGTACACCGAAGTGACTACACCTAATCTAGTGTTTAAAACATTTATTTTAAACAAAATATCTGATGATATTTATTAAATTATAGGAAATTTTACTTCAGCGAATTTTGGACCTACGTGACCGTGTGTAAAATTATATTTTAACATGTAATATTTTTGTTGTTGTGTTTCAAAATAGAATTTTGTAAAATTTACTATCGCAATAATATCTTTCTTTTGTCCTCTGAGTAGAATTATATTCGAAAATGTGTGTTTACTAATAACCTTGGGGTTTTTGGAAGGAAAAACTATGAATTTCACCACAATTTCTTATCGAAATTCTTTTTTTTTGTTTTGTGTATAAAATAAATAATAATAAGGAAATGTTAAGTTAATGTGTGAGGCTGATGGTTTTGTTTGAGATTTCGAATAAAAGTATTTTAAACATGAAAATATCGTTGCAGGTTTATATTTTAATCAAAACGGCCTACGTCTTTAAATCTACTATTTTCGACAAAAGAAATTAAAATGTATTCATTTTATCTCAAGGCAATTGATTTTTCAATTAGACTTTCAAAAAACAAAAACACCAACATTGGCTTCAAACTAAGTTCATCTTTTTTTCATAATAAACGGGCACTCAAGGGGTTATTAATACCCTTAACATGTTTGACGTTTAAACACAGTGCGAGCTTTAGGAAAATAGGGAAGGATTAAAGAGGAGATACCGATGCACATTGGTCTTAAAGTTTTGAATATCAGAATGATAGGGAAAAACAAAGCTGGGTAAAGCATTCCACATTCTCGATGTGCGGTTAAAAAAAGAATCTCTATACTTAACAGTACGTCCGAAATTGAGCTCAAGGTTAAACTGATGTGCATTCCTAGAGAAGTACGAGTATTACGTCTGAATTGTTTGAGGAGGGGAATGCAACTGGCTAATTCCACAGAACACTGTTAGTAAAAATATCGGTAGAACAACAAAAGGCATGAAACATTGCGGCGGTGTTCAAGTGACGTAATTGTTTCGGTTAGAGCGTCGGAGACAAAACGGAGCCCTGGGGCACACCAGCGTTTATTTTGTGAATATCAAATTTAAACCCGTCCAACACTACTTGAATTGAACGGTCCAAAAGGTAATTTCTAACCCAACGAAGAAGGGATTCATCAATACCAAAAGCACTCATTTTCTGTAATAGAGCTTGGTGCTAAACTCTAACAAATGCTTTTGAAATATCAAGTGCAATAATCTTACATTCTCCAAAACGATGTAAAGATTTGTTCCACTGTTCGGTGAGATAAACCATGAGCCACCATCACCAGTGGACATATTGCTACGAAAGCCATACTGCCGGTCATTAAGAAGCTTCCGTTCTTCAAAATATTTCTTAAGCTGATAATTAATCAGCGTTTCCATGACCTTGGAAAGAAGGGACGTGAGTGCTTTTGGACGATAGTTAGATGGGGAGAATGATTCTCCTTTTTTAGGGACAGGCTGTACGAATGCTGTTTTCCATCCGCTTGGAAAGAGACCTGTAGAGTAGGAAAGATGGAAAAGCTTACGCAGTGGTTTTGCCAGCGTTGAAGAACACCTCTTCAGAACAGTATAGGAATACTATCCGGGCCAGCGGATTTGTGTATGTCAATGTTTCTCAGTACTTGCAATTGCACGAGTGTGAAAAAAGATTCGTCCCATAGAATCGTTTACGCTCTCAAGAACAGGAGGACTCATGACATTCTCCGGTAGCTCAAGCAAATTAGCTTTATCGATGGAGCTCACAAAGGGAGTGTCATGGTGGACAAGCGTTGGAAGCTAGGATGACGCGGTGTTTCGTACGTTTTTTACAAATGACCAGAAATGTTTACTACCTTTGGGACGTTGTAGTATTTTTTGCCTTAATTTCTGGTTATGCAAAAATTTGGTTCGTCGAATGTGGCCGTTACAAGTCTATCTAGCTTGTTTGAACTTAGTCCTGTTCTCTTCAGTGGGGTTGGCTTTATAAATCCGGAAACTTACATCTCTGATCCTAATTACCCCTTTACAGCTCGAATCAAACCATGAGTTATCTTTAAGTTTGATAAATTTTACCATATTCGGGATAAAATTTATCATTGCACAAAGAATTAAATTTGTAACCATATCTGCGCTGCAATCTACATCACTATCTAGGAAGTATATTGACCAGTTAAAGTTCCTGAAGAATTCATTGAGGCCGTCCCAGTTGGCTTTCTCATATTGCCAAACGGTTCTCGTAGGAGTTTTTTTCTTTAACTGAGTTTTTACAAATGAGAAATTTGGTCTGATGTGCCTAGAGGCGGTAATACACTGTGTATTTATTGGGATCAGAAGTAAGAAACAAGTCTAGGGTGTTGACGGATTGACCTGCAACGTCAAGGATTCTCGTTGGCTTATCGACAAGCTGAGTTAATTGATTTAACTCAGCAAAAACCTCAACATACCTTCCTTCCGGTGTTGACTGGTCAGAATAACGAAGCCAAGAAGAATTGTGTACATTGAAATCGTTCGCAAATAGAAAATATTGTTTTAAAAAATCCAACAGCCAGTTTTTTGTTCATTAAAATTAAAATCTATAAAAAATAGTACCAAAAATTGGTATTCGCTTCTCGGTATCTCGTGAATAAATGAAGTTGTTGACTTCAAAATGATTTCATTCTGTGCTTATTTATGTTGTTAACGTTGTTTTAAGAAAAATCCAATGTGAATTTGTTTATATAAGAAGTACACACTTTCAAGAAATGCTACTAAAATTGATAAAAATTGCTTTTCGACTAAAAATATCGTTAACAAAAAAAGATTTTGAAATCAAAATATTTCATCATATCCCAAATATTGTTGTTAATTTTTAGAAAAACTTAGGCATTCCAGCTTTTTTTCACATTTATAAAAAGAAATAAAAAACATTAAATCGATATGGAAACTGGAGAACATTTTTTTTCCAAAATATAAAAATGCAATTAAGTGTTTTAAGACTTTTTTGGATTTTTAAGTTATAAATAATGTCCAAAGTCAGTTGCACTACAAAAATCTAGAAAGATAAATAAACACATTTTGTTTTCTTAAAAAGTGGTTATAAAAACAACATCATGCTGGTGTTCAAAATAAGTTTGTTAAAGTTGTTGGGAATTAATGGCGACTTGACAGCATTGAATACAAGGGCGGATCAAGACTTTTAATCAGGGCGGGGTCACACACTTAAGTGAGTTTTTACTCACCGCTTACAAATATTTTGTAAAGGAGGCTAACAAAATTTAAATAGCATAATGTGTATGTATGTTAACCTTATATTTACACATTTCAATTGCTAAACAACTTTAGTAATCACATTATTTTAGAACACTGTTGTCCAGCAAGGTATAGTCCAACTATTCAATTTGAATGGTTCCCTACATATGAAAGCATTCCAAGATTCCAACATTTTTCAAAATATGAAATATTTAAGTGTTAACACACAAATGTTTATAGGGTATTTGGTTAATATCGCGCATAAATGTTAGAAATTGTTTTGAAACGTATCCTTTTTCCAAAAATAATATATACTTTTCTTGTTTCCGTTTCTATTAATGCGAAGAACGCTACAAAAATTCAAAAATCCATAAAATGAGAATGAGATATATGGAAATTTCGGTTTTTTTTGACGTAGTTTTTCAACTCAAATTTCGGGAGTCTCTTATTACTATCGTTATGAATCAGCTTACTCGTATTTTGATCTTAAAGGCGTCAACAAAACATAAAAAGTGTCAAGAGATAAATGTTTGGTTCTTGAATTGAAGGAAATAGGTGCATTTAGGTACATAATTTCTCTAAAAAATTAAATTAAAACAAGTAGCACTCACAAATTACACGTTTCAGAATCTCTTTTTACTTTAAATCTTATTTTTATATCAATAGATGTAAAACGTTTACTATGTTTTTCACTCAGCGAATCGGGGTACCCACTTTTTCAACTTCTCTACCGTCGTAATGTCATGTTTGAATAAAAGCTCTAGTTCGACATTTTTTTACTAATGCAAAACTTGCTATATAGTTTCTATATGCCACAAGTGAAAATCACTTCAATTTTCACTATTTATGTGTGTCAAAAAAAAATTTAATAATAAAATTGAACGCTAGTTTTCTGAATTTAAAGGCAACTTAATATAAGTCTGATGATCTCTTATTAAATGTTTCTTCTAACAATTACTAACAAATTTTTAGTTGAAATCTTTTCTTCTACAACTTAACTATATAAGCTTTATGTCTCATATGACACCCCCTGGATCGTCTATTGGTCAAAAGTTGATGAATTTGTGCTGTGTTTTTGGATTAGGGCTGGATATCCGATTCATATAATGTTATTGGTCCAGTCTTCAGTTAAAAGTAGTACTTTAAGCAACTAAGTTTAAGGAAGTAAAATACAAATGTTGTTTTCGTATAAAAAATAATTCAAAATAGGGGTCATATCCAACGCAATACGATTAGTTTTGAATTGAAGAGAATTCCTACGAAAAAACGAAGAACTTCATGACCCCTACGACCCTCCTTTGAATCCGCCATTGGTTGAATATTTATTTTGAATACACAGTTGCCAGTTGGTTGCCTACCTATTTGACCGTGACTTTTAAGTCAATAGAAATAATTACGTGGTATCAAAAGTTGCAGAGAAAAAAAGGCCCTTAATATATAAAACTCAGTTTAATTAATGTTTTAGACGAAACGTTTGTATTCATTTTTCAAAAATAAAAACTTGACAAATCTGAACTTTAATGGACAGTTATGTTATTTGAAAAAAGTTGTGCCTTTTGGAGCTCATGTAATTCTTTTAAGAAATTGTACACTACTTTTTCATACAGGTGTTAGATTAATTAATTATTGTTTATAATGTAAAACATTGAGGCTTAGTACCAAAATATATAATAATAACTTTTAATTTGTTGATGTTAAAAAAAAAGTATTCGCTATAAAAACAATTAGAGGAAAAAAATTTAACCATCTTTGAAACAAATTATGTCTTTTAAACTTGAATAAATTTCAAAAACGTTAATGGCTGAAACACAAACACGCTTCTGCTTCGCCTGACGTTTACGAGTTCAAGCACACGAATTCAATGCATGCTTCGACCTCAAGTTTTATTTGACAATCGTAAGAAAATAACGTAATGTTACATTTCTGTTATTTCATCCTTTCAAAGAGCAAATATGTTGTTTGTTGACATTTTTTTACACCTGTTAAGCTGTCAGAGAAAGCAAATGTTCAAATAATTGAACTAGAGCTTCCGTTTGGAGTCGCATTACGTTCTTTTCCTTAGAATTGTCAAACGAACCGTGAGGACGAAACTCCATTGTGATAGCAAGCATGATAGAAGGCGAAGCCGAAGCTGAAGCGTGTTTGTGATTCAGCCATTAGTTCAAATATCACACGCACACAGGAAGTGTTGAGCGTTGTTAGTAATTAAATGTGTTTTTTGGTATTCCATATATAGTACAGTGAGAAAATGCCAACAAAACGATCTGCAGCAGCCAGATTTTTGTATTTCAAAATTGGTACAACTGAAAGAAGATCTGTCAGAATAATAATAAACAAACATACAAATAGGAGAAAGTTTTGTGAAAATTAAATTTTAAAATAAATTTTAGCAAAAAAATTAACTAAAACTAATAAAATGGACAAATTTCAAGAAAAAATTGTAAAATAACATATGGAAATTGAGATTCTATAAAAAAAAGTTAATTTTCTTCAAGGAGGGGATTTGTTCGTAGACTTCTACATTAACATGCGGTGTTGAAGCGAGCTTGAAGCCCGTCTCAATTCTTTATATAGCTCAATCGAGTTGAAAATTTGTGTACAAAAACATAGTTTTATTTTAATCAAATAAAAAAAAATAAAATATTCTTATGTACCTCACTTGAACTTTATAAGAAACATCGAAACACCATTTGCATTTTGGAAAGTGCTGTTAAACTTAATCATTTTTTGATCTTCTTGTGCGGTGGAAACACCATGATATATTTAATCTAAACTGAGATATACTTTTGGTGTAAACATAGCAAAACATAAATATCTTTTCTATTGTTATCTCTTGCAAAATAAGCCCGGTTAGTCCATTTTCCCAAACAAAAATTAATAATATCAATTGATTTTTTCCCCTAATGGAAAACACATGATTCCAAATGCACAACTACTCAACGAACACAGCCATCGAGATCGTTTCATTTATCACCGCTAGTCTCAATTTTATACGTACATAGTTTTAAAAATTTCACAAATTTATAAGACATATATATGACTATCGTATTTATTTTGTTTGATACAATACTTTATCTTTATTCATAAATAAAAAAACTAGATAACTTCGGACCCTGGCCTCTGAATACGTACATACATATGCTTGTTGTTCCAGAATGATTTCATTTCTCTTCAACCATGCCCAACGTTTTCATAGATGATACCTACTATACATTCTTACAAGGCAGGTTGTTAAGTCATACTTCTCATAATAATTATTTAGCGATAAGAATATTTTAATAGACATGTTTCGTTTGAGTTCAACTAAAATGAAAATCTATTTTATTTATCTAAATTACAAAGTGTATTTTTTGCTAAGATCGCAATTAAAAGTTGATACAAAATATTTGTAGGAATGTTGGTTCATATACATATCGTTTATTTTCGAATTTTTATTAGTTATTTTTATTGAAAAATAAAATAAATGTGTTCTTTTTATTTTTTACCTTTATGTTTAGCTAGATAAAATTATTTTAAAGAGTTTAACACAAACATCAGTGGGTGTTTAAAATTAGTTTACAATTTTAAATACCTGTCTAAACAATATACCTCGATTGATTGTCTATTTAGGTACATATATTTTGAAAACCATTTCTACTTCGTAATGAAATACAAGATAAAAATTCAACCTACTAATCGTACTCTATTTATTTCGTTTGAAAAATATTTGGAGAACTTCTTGTAATAGTTTAAAATCTTATCTTATCTTTAACATAAAATGTTTCGTAGCTTTCTTCATTATTTATAGATAGAACAATGTTTTTTTTTCATTTTTTAATTAAGGTTGCTTTTGTAAGTCATACGAACCTTAGTTAACTGACCTAATTTATAAAAATAAAATAAGAAATAAACCGAAAGTAGTATGACAAATTTAACTTTTATATAAATTTATCTAAAAGCGTCCTTGCACTTGAATTATTGTGAATGCGACGCAATATTTTAATGTATAAGTGTTATGAAGGTCTATTTTATTTTTGTAATTTAATAACCCTTTTTTTTAACTCCAGTATAAAGTTTAACTCAGACAAATTAACTATAGAAATTTTGTTTCTTTAAAATCCCGCGTGCGTCAAAGATTAAGTAACAAATAAAAACAAGGCCACGACTTAGAATTTAGAATTACATTTCTTCCTCATTCATAGAAAAATAAATTAAAATTTGTTTACCAGTTCATTATATTAAGAAGAAAATAAATTGCATACAAAATGAATGAATTTTATAAGTTAATTATGCATACAGTGATAAAAATGGGAGAAAACAGGAATTAAAAATTTAAATTGTTTATACATATCTTTAGTTAAATACAATAAGTCTAATCGTTTATTAAGGCTCTATTCAAAATTTAATTAATAATTGTTTCAAAAACATATTCGACACGGTATATACATGTATGTAATCTTTTATATCACTAGAACACAACTGCAATGTTTTATGTTTTTCACAAGCATAAAATGCCAGAAATTCCATTAATGTCAATTAATAATGAAGAGATTTGTCTTAAGCAACACATCAAGAATGTGGGTATTTAAAACTTTAAGATGAGTGTGCAAAACTATCACCTCGCAAATTCTTCTATATTTTCATAGCCCACTGTATTTAAACTTTATACACATTTAGAGTGTGCGTGAAATATACATATAAAAAAACTTTTTTAATAATAATTTTTTAACATTATTTTAGATTATTGTCAGAAAATAACGACAATTTGACGGTCAACTCAAAGTTATAAGAACTACTTATTTTGTATCAACGGATGATTTTTTATCGATATTTCCTAGGGGTCCAATTTAACGTCCGTCAGTTGCTTTTTATCGTTTATCAGTTAAGTTAATTAAATTAATTTATATCAATTGCTACTTCTGTAGCAACAATAATAAAAAAAATAGACTATTATTTTGTGCTTTTGTTATGCTACCAATCACCAATAAATCTTTCTGATAAAATCAAGTGAAGACATTTTAACAAAATAAAATTCAAATCTAGTAAGAACCAACAAATCGTAGTTTAAATTATTTTATTTTGTAGCATTGAAGTCAAGTTAGTAAGATTATTTTTTTTTAATTTTAAGTAAAGAGCTAAAATAATTTAGCTGATTATATTTGTATGCATGTATGTATATATAAAAACTAGAACCTTTACTTTAATGTTTAGGTACAGTTGAACTTAGCAACTGAATCTAACAAGTTACTAGAAAATAAAAAAAAAACAAGTACAGGATCTTCAAATATAAAGCTCCGATAAACAATTATTTTTACTTGAGACATAAAGGAACCAATTTCATCTTATAAAAGAAATGGTTTTCAGTAAATGTTGTAATTTTGAGAAAAATTGAATTGACAGTATTTTTACAAATATTAAAAACCTAAGCGATTTCATACGCCAAATTAACAAAACTAAATTTAAAAAAATGCCCAACTCTTTACATGAATTTATGTTATTTTAACTTGGAAATTCCAAACAAACGAAATGTTAAATACAACAATTAAATAAAAAAACAGTTAAAATAATTATCAGCTCGGTGGAGTACTTCCACCTCTTGACAGTGTTTTAGAAGCTGTTGTGTATTTTTCTTTAATTATAGATCTGTAAGAACCACACTTCTTGTTCAGCCCAGTAGGGTAGAGTTACCTCAACAACTGAATCTTGATCAAAACTTTTTATAAACTACCACACTTCCTCGCTCATCTCTGCTCTCCTACAAAACTTAAAAAAAAAAAACATTACATCTTTTCAAAGATCAAACATATTTAATCCAAACTAATTTCATCTTAAAAAAAAAAAATATTGTTTTAAAGATTCAGTAAAATTTTTATAAAAATGCAACAATCAGGTTTTCCATAAAAAGTATTGCATTCGTAAAAATCTTAAACTCGAGATTTTAACCAAACATGACATTAGAATGGTAGAGAAGCCGAAAAATGAGAGTCCCCCGATTCCGACCGACTGTTTGTCTGTCACGCCCTTACATCACAAACCATTGGGTCCATTCAGTTCAAACTTGGAAATTGAAGGTTTAAGCTGATTTGTGTTATGAGTTTATTTTTTTTAAGAAATCAAAAATTTAAATTTCCTCAAAAAAGAGTCCATAGATTTTTATTAAATTTTCTTAATAATATTTGAACAGTTATTTCGTTTTTAAGTTTTCTAAAGAACTAATGAACGAATTTCAATAGTTACTGTGTTAATAATGACGAAAAATGTCGTTTCTTTGCAATTAAAAAAACAATAGATTTATATTTTTCAAAATTCGATTTTTCGAAAGTGGGTCATAATTTTTTTAAGAAAGCCTGAAATATAAAAAGTATAATAAAAGCTAAATAACTGCACACAAAAAATATTTGTAAACTACATTTAAAATATAACTCATGTAATTAGTAAATTTATGAATATAAGCATTATTTGAAAACAGAGTCTTTGGATCCAGGAACAAATTCCTTCGACCGAATCGTATCTATGTTTTAAAATGTTTTTGCAGACTTTGTTTTATTTAGATAAAATGACATTTTGTGAATTATGCATTGAACTAAAAGTTACAAAACACTTTATTTTAAAATCAATGAAAGAAGAAAGTTCGCCATTACCAATGGAACAATAATATAAAAAACTGATTGTGGAGCATTGGCGTTGCCATTATCTCTCACGTCCCATCACCTAAACAAATATGAAAGTGTCAAGCCATAAGATCTGGAACACCTTTAGTGAGTTTTAAATATTTCAATACGAAATTATTCATTTCATTTTCATTAATAGCTTACTTGTCAAATGTCAAAATATGACTTCTTTAAAAGTTACAACTGTCTTAAAGTCTCTTTTTGGAAAGCACTTTAAAAAGTAGATACCCACAATATTTGTTTTTAGAAGTGATTATAACAATAAGTTATTATCAATTGTTAAAGTTAATAAAAATTGAAATTCACCCTTTTTAAACTTGATTTCTCATTAAATTTAGCAATTTTTCTTGTTATTTACAATGGCCTGTGAAAATCTAAGTTTAGAAAGTTTTTTTTTCAATTGACTAGCTACGAGTAAATGGTAAACTTGTTTTTGTATTTAACAAATTATGAGACACTCTTAATCGAAGCTTTAAGCTAGAACTAATGGCGAATGTCCATTCAAATATTATAAATCAACATAGTCGTGTGCAAGGTATAAAAGAGGTAAAAAGTAATTAAGACAATACATTTTCAATTTGAACATGATCGTATCCAAAAAAAAATTTAAGATTTTGTAGAAAAGAAGACGAAACTCTAAGACTTCTTATATGAGAAGGGGTGTTAACTAAACTCGTATTCATTCGTATTCACTCGTAAATTATGTCGTCCATTTTTTTGTTGTTGAAAGATCCACTTCTCATAAAAAATACCTTTAAAACTTTATGGTACTACAGATGTCGTAGAGGAAGAACTTTTAAATTCTGAAACAAAATGAACTTATTATGAGAGCGATTTTTATTTCAAATATTTCGTGCAACATATTTTTGAAGAAAAGATCTTATTTTGATAAGAACACCCCTTTACAAGTTATTCCATACTGAATTTTAGAATGAACAATACCATAGTAAATCATAACAAGTATATTTCGTGAGCAATACAAACCAAGAGCATTAAACTGTCTAGAACAATATATGTATCAAGTAATTTTTATTAAAGTCCCAAGGTATTTATAGGTACTCAATCTGAAAGCATCGAGGTGAACAGGGCTCATTAGAAAAAAAAACCATTAGTATTGTTTACACTGAATTTTTTGAAACCAGATGAATGATAAAAGATATCGCAATCAGTTTAAATAGGTGACTCTGATATTATAAAATACATTATTTTTGTTTTAAGACTTAATACCATTTTATAAGCTGCGTTTTAATATGTCCAAATCATAGTTAAGCAGGGATTAACAACCATAAGAAAAGTCCTTATCATCTGCGAATGCCGTAAATCTTCCTTTGACATACTGCTTAAAAAAAGAATTGATGAAAATCAAGAAAAGCAAGGGTCCCAAAACTGAACCTTGCGGAAGGCCTATATTTATTTTGTTAAATTGCGCTAGGAAAAATAGGTCCTAGCTGCTTTTTTATTAGATGGATACAAATCTAACGAATTATTGATGACTCCACTCATTTCTGCATCAAGTAATTTTTTCAACAGGATACTATGGTCTACTAAGTCAAAAGCCTTAGTTCAATCAATGAAAATTCCAGCTGTACATAAATAAATTATTATTCAAATGTTTATAAATTTCACAACTTTTTTTTTTTTATAAATATCAACTATCGATTGGTACTTGACACTAATAATTAATTTGAATATCTATATTGTTTTTCTTTTATTGGTTTGTTGCCTTCAGAAATTGTTTAAAAACTACGTAAGTGATATCATTGAATTGAAGAAGTACACATCTTTCTTAAATAAACCAAATAAAGTATCAAAGACGGTGGTGTTAATGTTACACTATTTAAGGGCGATTCTTTTTTAAAGTATCAGACATTTTAAATGATAAAATGTCAAATTCACTTCAAAAGAGCCAATATGGTAACACCGTCTAATATTGAGCTTTCTTTTTTTAATGTAGATATGTAAATATTTATATAATAAATCATAACTTTGTAATCACAAACATTGCAGTACCTGTACATAACTATAATAACGATATTTATTATTACCACTTTTCTAAATGCATTGCATATGTCTGTACCTAACGTCAACGTGTAAATTCTTCGCTGATTAATTTGTATTTACTTTCGAAAGAGTTGTCACACTCATCTCGTGTGTCGCCTGACAATCTGTGCGCGTTATAGATTAAAGTCTGTATGAAAATAAATTTAGTAAATAAAATTAATTGAGAGAATAAATATTTTAATATCAAATCATTATTATTATAATTATCACGTAAAACAAATTATCACTTAGGTATAAGTATATAAAGCAATAACAAGTAGGAAAAACTTTATGAGAGAGACTTTAAACGGTAGTTTTATTTGTATGATAATATTTGTTGGTGATGTCTTAAAATACAAAACAAAAATTACTTGACATTAAAGACATAAAAATAGCTTTAAATTAATTCCACTTTATATATTTATTGAATTATGACTTAATTATGGTGTAAACACTGTAAACCAATATTTTGGAAGACAATAACTAACTTTTAAACTTAAACCGTCAAATATTTAAAACTATGTTAAAATAGGTAATATTCGTGGGTCAACCTTCATTATTTTGAGAATTTTAGATAAAATTATGTTATTTATATGTAGGATGATTTTTTAACTGCATAAGAAGTTTGGATGTTAATTGCCTATGTTTTGAAAGGTGAAAAGGTTCTTATAGCTTATTAATTTTCGAAACAAAATTTTAACTCGATTTTGAGCAATCGAATTTTGAAAAAAAAAAAACGAAATTGAAAGAAAAAAATAAATTAGGTGGCGCAACAGTCTGTTGAGAACTAGTACCTAGTGACTATCATTCCTTGGACCTACAGTTTTAAACCGAATCCGTACGGCTGATTCAAAAAAGCACTTTTCATGACAAGAATTACTTTTGGAGGATTTGTGAATTCCTTTTAGGAGGCAGTACTTGTGAAAAAACTTTAGATGGCACAGACAGGACCCAAGACCTCTGGCACGACAGCCCAACGCATTTTTTTTAAATTCTTTTTTTTATTTATTTTTTTATTATTTATTTCTTAAAACTATCTTAAGGCTAGACAAAAATTTTTAAAACTTGTACTAACTTACTAGACCCATACGGACACTCTAAGTTAAACAATAAAACTTAATGCCTTTCGGCCCTAAGATCAGTTCAACGCAATATCCATCAATCCAATGCTTAAGGGGGTATTCTGGTCTAGAAATAAAAAAAAAAATCGATTTTTTTTTCATATTTTTATAGTTTAACTATTTAAGAATATGTCTTCGAGAGGATTTTCCCAAATTCAAATTATTTTCGGAGAAATAAGTATTTTTCTGAGCAGCCATCCAAATCGGTTGGGCTGCAACTAATAGAACAAAAGACATAATGGGGTACTTTAAACGCGTTTTTCTCAGAACTGTCTTTTTGAATCTGATACCCACGATTTCTCAGGTTCTGCCGAACCGATTTACTTGAAATTTTAAGAGAGTCTTCTTTAGGGACTTGTCTACGTTTGGAACTACGGCCATCCCCAAATTTTCATTTTTACTATTTTTAACAAATCGAAGAATGTTCAAAAGAGTGTTATTTTTTTTTTTTTTAGGCATTCGCCATTTTGTAAAAAAAAATGTTTGTAACTTTTCCGTAGCTCCAGACATTGCGGCATTATTGTAGATTAATAATCTTTTTTAGTTTTTGATTTCAGATTTCTAGGAGAGTTAAAATCGTTGGTATGGTCAAGCACCAAATTTTTGAGACGCACCACTCCATCAGCTGATAACTAACGGAATTTTGATTTTTGTTTTACTTTTTTATTTTTTTTGTATGCTTATAATGTGAATAAATAATGTATAAAAAAATTGATGGTAAAATTGTTGCTTGCTTTTTTCTACAGCACTTCAAAAATTACCTAGAATTCTTGTCTCTAGACCAGAATACCCCCTTAAAAGAATCCAAGTTATTAAAAAAATGTATACAAAATGTAATACAAATCTATCGTTTTTTTTTTGAAAAAATTCAAATTTTCGATTACTTTCTTTATAGTCTTAAAAAACTACATAAATAAAGACCAAAAGTTAATTAGCTCAAAACCTTTATTTCCCATCGACTCAATAGTTTGGGCTGTAGGGGCGTGAACAAACAGACAGACGGGCCGAATTGAGGGACACACTGTTTTATACTGTTGGTAGAGAATACCATCGTAATGTCATGTTTGATTAAAATTCCGACATTTTGTACGGATGCAATAATTCCCATATATGTACAAAACCTAAATGTGTAGTTCCTATACGTCTCAAACAAAAATGAATATTTTTCGATGTTTAGTGCTGAAGCTCATTAAAAGTTAAATTCTCTGGTGGCATCATCGGCCCTAATCTCTTTTTAAACGAGGAAGTAGCTGCCGTTACGGTTAATGGCGATCCACGATGACCAAACCTTAATCAGCTTTACATCGACGACATTTTGTTCCTAAAAGACTGGTTTAACTTGTCATACAGCTTGTTCCATCAATTTATTGCAAAACCAATTTGGTGACAGCTTTATTTCCAGAATAAGTCGCCATATTAAGTGGGCTTTCTTTCATGTGACTTAGGGCTTCTCGTTTGCTTCTAATGGGCTTATATTAAATCGTTGGTTTATAACGTCGAACCAGAAACTCTTGAAGCATTGACAGCCACTATTGATGCCTTACGGCCAGATTTATTGAAGAAAAGAGGCTGGGATGAGACCCACTCAGAAAGCATACCATTCGTGCCTGTCTGTTGATTTGTCTAAAAGTTCAACAAAATATAAATTACAACATTATGTGTGAGATGACAAAAAAACTGAAGTCAAATTTGTTTTCCTAAAACTTGAGTCGAAAAACATGTCCTATAATTTTTTTTTGATATTGTACTTGGTTTTCGTATTTTGTTAACAAAGTTGGTGATTGAATTTTTTCTAAAAAATCAATTAAATGTAAGCATTAATATGTCACACTTAAAATAGACAAAAATAAGTTTGATTTAAAAATATATTTCTTGTTCCCGAGATATTTTAGTCAAACGCCAAATTTTACCATTTTAGTAGCATTTTAAAAAAAAAATTGATTTTTTGATTTGATTTTTTCAAAATAATTTTGAAGTCATTACATTCATTTATTCATCAGATATCGAGAATCGAACATTAATTTCTACCACTCCTAATTATGCTATCCACCAAGAGTCAGGCTTACCTCAAATTTTCTTGAAAAACTTAAAGGCTAACGCCGATTTTATGATCAGAGTTATGAAGCGATCTGACCAAGACTTGCAAAAAAGACTCCTTAAAATTTATTTTAGTTGTGGATATAGTCCGGTCAAAAATTGGTATGATCTTGCTGTAGCACATAACCTTTCAATATCATTGCCAGTGGACAATGTGGAAGCAATAAAAAATGCACTATATGAATGTATCTCTGTTATAGATCAATCGAAGTATAGGCTTTGTGTTGCGAGAGGGACTGCATCAACATCCAGGAATATATACAGACAACTTAATCTGAAACTTGGTGAAAGAAACTATTTTAGAGAAGAGTTTACAGTTTCTGAAATGAGCTTGATCTTCAAGATAAGAACGGAAATGCTCGATTTCAATTATAGACCACATAGAACAGACTTAAACCCTGTGTGCTCCCTTTTTTTCCCAAGAGGAATGTGTCAGTGTACTAAACGGAGATCGTGGCTGGAAGCCTCTTATACGCTATGTCTCACATTCACGAAAATATCGAAACGAGTGTTTGAGTTTGTTCTGAGTTGTAACAAGATGTTAAAGTGATTGTATCTTCTCCTTTTTTTTCGTTTTTAATCAAATTAAAAGTCCATAAAATTGAAAAATTAAATTAAAAAAAAAACTTGAGAAATATGCAGTTCTTTTCCTCTTTTTTGTTTTTTTTTATCACTTACAAACCATTATCTGTTTTAGCTAAACTAAAAGCCCATTACCAATATTTTTCATTTTTTCCTTAATTTTTTTGTTTTGACTAAACTAAAAGTCACATTTTTTATTAAACATATAAATACCTGTTATTGCTTTTTTATACTATATATACGAGTATATGAAAATATACTTTAATGGTGAACATTATTCCATATGGTTCAATGATTTCATTTTTTCTTTGTTTTTGACTAAACTAAAAGTCACATTATGAAAATAATAATTTGAAAAAAAAAAATGTTTTCTTTAATATTTATATTTACATACATTTTCTTTTTTTGTTAACTATAAAACTTATTTTGTTAAATATTCTCTCTTTTTACTCAAATTGTACTTTTTTTTGTTTGTTTATTTAATTAGTTTTTTTTTCCCGGCAAACGGCTTATAAAGCCATGCTTTGTATATCTTTTATTATGAAATATTGTACTTATACGAAAATTGAAAAAATAAAGAACTTATCTATCTATCTATTAATTTCTACCAATTTTGTGTGTTCCTTTTTTCTTAGATTTTAATGTTTATGAAAAAATCTGCCTGTTGGGCTTTTAAAATTAATTTACTGAGTATTACAAACATTCTGAATTTAATTTGGAACAAGTATATCTTTTTTTTTCAAGTTATTTCGAAAATCAATTTTTACCAACTTTTAGCAATGTTTTTTTTTTAGGTTTTATTTCTTATAAGACAATTGTCAATTCAATTTTCTATAAAATTTTACCAGACGTCAAAAATGTTATTCTTCGTTGCATTGCAATTATTTTGGTGATAAAATCATTTTTGGTTGCATTTTTCTGTGATATTATCTATATAACAAAATTTGTAGTCGGGTCAAGAAAAATTATTCCGAGAATGTAGAAGAAGTGATATTACTCTTAAAATCATTCTAGGGACCTTGTAATCTCGAGAAATGTCAACATTTTCACTTTGACAAATCAGACGATTACAGTAACTTCTTATGGGAAGTTAACTAG
The DNA here is from genome assembly GCF_945859685.1 of Eupeodes corollae. Lineage (NCBI taxonomy): Eukaryota > Metazoa > Arthropoda > Insecta > Diptera > Syrphidae > Eupeodes > Eupeodes corollae. The sequence goes on from NC_079147.1 coordinate 269,102,120, forward strand.
TGAAACATTTGACTGATCGAATTGAGTTTATTGGTCTAAACAAATCACAAAAATTGCGCTTAAAAATTAATGCTATGAAATTATTTACAAAATTAGAATAATACAAAATTCATTCCAACTATATTTCTGTCTTAAATTACTATTTCTATCAAGCCCTTAAAAAATACCCGCTATTTACCTAAGGTTCTTACATTGACATTTGGTAATTCATTTGGGGATGCGTTCAGTTTAAAAGTTTGAAGTAGTCTAATAGAAGTCCCGTAGAAGTCAAAAACAAACTAGGCAACACCGATCTTATAAGATATTATGATTTCTTTACAAATCTGCTCATGCTCAAGTTCGATAAAATTTTGTGCAGAAACTCTTTTCAATTAAAACAAAAGGTATTAAACGTTCTATTTTCTCAAACTGCAATAAACCGGAAAATATAAAACACATTTTGAACTATGCCAAATGTCATTGACGTACGTACTCAATGTTCAATATAAATACAAATAAGTTTGTAGAAACGACACAGAAATAAGCTTCACTTCTCGCCATTTATATACAAAATGTTTTATTTTCTTTCTTTTTTAATGAAAACAAAAGCGTGTGTAAATATATAAATATAAATTGATAATAAACTCACAAGCAAAATGGGAATTTTGTGTCTGTTTCGATTATTATCATTACCATTATCACTTTTCTGCCCCTAGTGATAGGCATTTCAATTATCTGTCAATAAAAAGTTTTTATGTTTGTTGTTAATTTGATGTAATTTTTTGCTTACACTATGAAACAAAAATAAAAAGGTAAATAATAAATAGATGATTGATGTATTTATCTTAAGCGTAAATTCGTTTTACACTTAATTTTGTAATTTTTTTTTTAGTGGGATTTTTAGAATTATTTTAATTCATTAAGCACTTACACGTTTTCAAATGTTGTCAGTTGATCATCGTCTTTTTGTTCTTTTAGACAATCACCTTGTGATCAAATTTTTGTCAAAAAAATACTGATTAGCATTGTGTTATGATATTAAATAATTATTTTATAAGAGAGGCTTAAATGCCAGTTCGTGATAGACATATTATTAGTTTCTGGATGTGTCATATTTGTCTTACATTATTCTTCTTAACGCAAGCGAAGATAAAGGTTGACATACGCGAATTATTGTCAAAAATCATCAAGATAAGACAAACAAAAACTCACATCATCGGATTTCCTTTAAAGATAAGAAATTTTTATAAGATATTTATTTTATTTAATCAAAAACGAAGACAGCTGTTTCGCACATCAGCATCGTGTTTATTTTTATTATTTCAAAAAGAGTTTCAGTTCGAAATTTGAATTGGTAAGAACCAGCTGGGGGCAGAAACATATTCCGTAAACCTTAATCGGTAGTTAAATTAAGTGAGTGTGATATTTTTACAATATTTAGATACATAATTGAAAGGGGCTTGTCTATCTATTACCACGTATCAAGTTTATTGCGTTTTATTTATTTTTGTTTTTATTTGTTCTTTGTGCATGATAGTGAATAATTCGAATAAAAAAAAAAGAAAAAACTGTGAAGCTTCAGAAAGTGTTATGAAAATGATTTTTATTTAAATCGTGATCATTCAAGGCCAACGATAAAAAATTTGCAAGAATTTGCTGAAACGTGGACTTGAAAGTGGGTTAAGGCGAAATACTGTAAATGGATCATAATACTGTATTCAAGATACTGTAAATAGGTTGAAAAGAAGTGCAAATGGTTATTCTTTTTCAATCTATTTACAGCACTTTAGGGTAGAATATTTTTGAACAGACATTCTTGTGTAGTAATAATTTGTCATATTTTTGTGCACGACGGGATCACACGAACTTGTTTCAATATCCAAAGACTCTTTACAAATAGAACTTATGTTTTTAAAAGCTAAAAAGAAGTTGGGATGCGACCCACACTTATAGCTTCCCATCCCGTCTGTCGATTTGTCTTGCTTAAAAGTTTGGAGGTTTTCGTGTTGGGTTACAAAAGTTGACAGTTGAATTCTTCTTAAAAATTTTAAAATTACCAACAATATTTTTCATCTAAAGAAATGATTTAGTTTTAAAATCTAGTTTTGTTAAATAGATTCCAGTCGTTTGGGTTTTAAGGGCAATGACAAACAGACAGACGGGAGGAATTTGGAGACCCACTTTTTTTTGGATTTCTCATGTTTGCTTAAATTTTCGAGTTGGTTTTTTTTTACAAATGTAAAACTTGCCATAAAGTTCCTATAAGTCGCACGTAAAAAAGAGTTTTAAGGTGAGGTACAGTGTTTTGTTTGATAATTAGTATTTAAATGTTAGTGTTCCGGAATTCAATATTTAAATAATACAGAGACAAAGAGACAATTTCTATCGTCAGTAACCAATATTTATTTCTAAATTCATCTTATTAATGCTATTCGCATTGATCGTAAATCATTTGCTTATAAATAGTGATTTAATTCGATGTTGACACTATTTTTGTGATACGTTTGGTTAACCAAGAGTGAATATTTTATTTTTGTTATATTAATTTCACTTCAAGGGCTTAAGTTTGAGTAATGTGTGTATAAGAAAAGACAGAAGTTGAGATATTTAATGGTCACTTTTTTTTTAATACTTTTTTTTAATACAATTTTGTAAAAGAGTTCTCTATAGTTTTCATCATTCTTCTTTAAATATTTAAATCTTTTGTGGAAAGCTTGCTTACCATTAAAACAATTTTACCAGATTTCTTATGAACCTTTTTAAACTTATTATCAATTATTTACAAACTTATAACTAGAATAAGCAAACATATGCGACTATTCTTAGGCATTTTATTTGGAGTAAATAGTTTTATAATATTTGACAGCGATAGTGTTTTTTGCCTGTATAACTTCCTGATTGATTTCGAACTGCTCAAAGTTGATTCTTAGTCTTACAGATGAAAGCTTTGTGGTTGATGTGGTTTTCGTATTTGTTTACAATAGTTTTAACTTATTTTTAATCTGTTTTTACCAATATATATCAGTCTGTCATGATCGTAAATAACCTTATAACTTTAATGTTTTCTATTTAAAGCATTAAATTCAAATATTCCAGAAAAAGCCATGTATGTACTTTTTAAAAGGACGCAATGTAGAAATAATATTTGTACACAATATTTTTTTTGGAAATAAATTTGATTGTTAATACTTTCATTCATGTGTCAAATATTCAGAGTGTTAATAAATTTTAAAATAAAAATTGAAAGAAAATAATCAAACAACGTAATTGCATGGTTGTAATGCGATTGCGTATTTTACAACAGATCTTTTCAGTTGTAATAAATCAGATAACGCTTTAATATTTATTGAACTTTTCTCAACAATATGCATACCTATATTTACAGTCGACTTCCTCTAAGTCGAAATTTCACGAGATGTCATAATTATTATTTTTTGTATTAAATAAAACAAAGATAGCAATCAACTAATCAATAAACAAAAGATTTTCTAATTCATAATTATCTCAACAAAATTATTTAAACAAAATAGTAATGTTTAATTGATACATCATATTGGCCAGTTTAAAAAATTGCTCTATTTCAAAAAAGCTGTTTTAAACCCCATCTGGTACATATTCTGTCAGCTCAATTCCTGTTTGTAATATTCTTTATCACTCGTTAGCATCATTAGCAATAACGTCATAGACCTCAACATAATCTCTCCAAATAATATTGTCAGTTTCAGTTAGTCCGTTCCAGATTCTCTCGATTTCATTGGGCCTTCGGCTTCAAATATCAGTTCATCAAATATTATCTTCATCATTCGAAGTCTCGTCCTTGAACACTGACTTTATTAAAACAATTTTCAATTGTCAAACAAAGAACATATTGTAACCACGCCTTTAAAACCTGGTATACACTTTTTTGGGTTCCCAAGCACTTAAAACCTTGATTAGTATTCGGCGGTTTTATAATGATCTTTGAAATTTTGTATAATGCTTATGTCCATTGGTGTAATTATTAAGACCAAGTTGAGGAGAGGGAGGGTTAAATACTTAAGTTTAATAAACTTTAATTTATCCTTGGCTTTTGGGTGGGCAAGACCTGTATTCGATGAAGAACAATAGAGCTTAAGTTTTTCTGAGCCTTTGCTGTGCTTGCCATCAAAACATATTTTCCCTTTCAAAACCAAGGTACGTGTCGTCAAACGTTAAAAATGTCGTCCGGTTTAAATCAAATTTTAAAATCTGTTGTTTGCAATCATTGCCATTTGATTTATTATTATCAACAGAAGCACTTTTACCAAACAAAACTTTGCTAAGAATATTATTATTATAAGGAAAACCTGAGATATCTGCAAATTCCAGCGCATTCTTTCTTAAGATTGTGCCGCTTTGTCAACACTTTCTATTTGCAAACGTTATTCTTGCCCAGTTTCTAGTTTTTCTCCTTCTGCCCATATAAAAGAAAGAGTACTCTTGGGAACGCTAAAGCCTTTAGCTGTTCTCTTTTTCTTTTCAATTAAACGAATCTTTGTGACAAGATTTGATGTATACAATTTTCTTCTATCCATAATTTATCTGAAAGTTGACATTGAATTGTTAAAAAATAAGAATTTCCCACATATGAAAAAAAACAGCTTTTCCTACCAAACTAATACTGAAGTTCTTTTAAAGTTAACTTTTGTAAAATTAAAATTTTATAATTTCTGTGAAATAAACTTAGAGAGATTTAAAATAGTCCAAGAATCTAAATAATTTGTTCGAGTCAGAGGGAATTTCGACTAAGAAGATTGTTTTTGAGGGGAATGCAAAAGTATGGCGAAAAAATTCGAGTTACAGAGAAATTCGATTTAGAGGGAGTTGAGTGTATTTTTGTACTTGCATACATTTTGCAGATAGTAATAAAAGATAATGAATTTTCATTTAACTGAGATTGGAGTGAATAATAAATTTTAAGTAAACAATTTTGCAATTTAACAGAAAGAGATTTGCAATAACGGATTAATATTAAGGAAACAGCTCAAAAATTGTTTAAAATAAACTAAATAACATTGCATCTTCATTTTTATTTTCTGTTTGTCTCTTGAGCTTGATTGATGATATTTGTTTTTGAAATAGTTGACATTTTTATTTATGGAATTTCAAAAAAAATTGAAATTGAAGTTTATTTTTGTCGAGATATTCAAGGCAATATGATATTTTTGAAATGATTTTGTTTTATAAAAAAGAAACTTCAATTTAATTTTTCTAAAAATTCCTTGAAATTTTACCAACGTCGATGTTTTGATCAGATCAATAATTTTGCAATATTTGTATTTACTCTCAAGATATTTGATCCGATTTTTGTCCAGTTTTGTTTGTAAAAAACGTCTATTGAATTTTATAGTTTTACTTCGAATCAAAAATATTTTATGCAACAAAGAGTTTTTTATCATTGGTAGACAATTAACATGAACCCAATTAACCCCATCTCACACTACAAATATTTGTCAAAATCTTTAAGCATTCTCATTTTAATTGATCAAACTTTGATCATGATTTAAATTCTTTTTCTCGTTCTTCAAAGAATTCTTTAGATTTTTACTGTATCAACTATGTTCATATTTCTCAAAAACAATAACAAAAACAAAAAGTTGTTATTGTTTTTTTTTATTATTGGACATTCCGAGTACTGAGCTAGACTCACGCAAAAAACCCAAGCCAGACATTTATTCCACAATAATAATCACATACAGCCATCATATTAATTGCCCTGACTTTGAACTTCTTCACGACGACGTTTATTTTATTTGAATTAAACGTGACACAATATTCAATACTTTGTTTAAAATAAAAAATATTAAACTTTAGGTATGGAGAGACATTTTTTTATGTACATCAAGTAAAGCTTAATCATTTGGGTCAAGGATGATTACTTTTATAGAATCTTAATGACACAATTGGAGCAACAGAAATTATTTAAAAAAAAAAACTTATATAGTTGTTTTTGTGCAAAGCGTTTAAATGATTGAGGTCCCAAGATAAAAAAACATGATTTCAAGCTTTCAATTTTTACTCAACACGAAAACAATTAAATAATATAATTGCAAGAAAGACATTTTTCAAGCCACACCTTCCGGCACCTATAAGAATTTTGTTTAAAAAGGAAATCTTAAATACATTTCCATAATAATTGCTCAGAAATCAAAAGTATTCGTAGACAATTTTCAGAGAAATACATTTCATTTGAATAAATTTTTGTGTAGGGGAGTATTGGGTTAAGGAGCATAGAGCAAGGCTCTGTTTTCTCTGACTCACTTCGAATTCATTTAACTGTTTCTCTGATGAATGTAGACTCAGCTTTTCATATAAGTTTTTAGATTCACATCATTGTCCTTCGAATGTGGAACTTGAATGTCATTTTGTGATGAGATCATTAAATTCAGATCTTGACAGCATGTTCGTCCAATAGGGAAGTAATATCGGTGTAGAACTTAATCCTTCAAAAAGTAAATGCTATCTTCTCCAGTCGAAGTCTAACCTATCTCCAAGGATGATAATATTAGTAACTCTCAGATAATTCAATAAATTGCTTACAACTTCTTATCTGGCTGTGATTCTCAAAGCTTTCATTCTTCCAAACCTTCAATGCAACTTCTAATATTGGGCAGGTGTCCTTATAACCAACTTAAATCTTTTGGAAAGAATGAAAAACAAGTGACCTAAAAATGCAAAGCACTATGGAAATATATAGTTGCTTTTAATTGTTTTATAGTTCTATTGAAATAGGCAACTTCATTCCACAACTCTAACAATTCTGCTTTAATACCTTAAGTTCTCACTGGAACGTTCTTTCAGTTATAAAAATTTTGTTCTTCAACTGCACATCAAGAATGTAGAAAGCTGTACCCTGTTCCATCTCATTTTGATGTTTAAAACTTTAAAACCAATGTATTTTTAAATGCTTCCCTATTTTTCTAACACTGACACTGCTTTAAAACATGTTAAACGTAGTTCGTATACATTTCAAACCAAAAATGGGTACTTTAAGTAATTTAAATAATTGTGAAAGTTAGCAACTTGACTCCAGTTTCTCCTACAGTTCTGTCTACCCCTAACCATAATCAACTACGATTCTAATTTATTTGACTTAATTTTTAATATTAAACCTTTTATTTATGTCTTAATGAATGCATGCACATTATTCTATAAATATAATTTAAATTCTAATTCAACAGCAATGAAAGCAAAACAAAAATTAGCAGAACAACAAAAAAGTGGCAAAGTTAAGTGGTAAAGTTAGTTTAATTCGATTGATAGAGGAAAATACTTGTAGCACAACAAAGTGGCTATATTATAGAGGTTCTTTGTTTCGATATTTTGTTTTGTATTTGATCGTATTTGATTATTATAAATATTTAAATATCTAATCAATCGCCGTAAACAAACCTGTATTTAAGCTTTGTTTAAAATTTTGACAAGCTTTATGTAGTATAATGGCACCCCCATTACACACTTAGGTAGGGTCACGGTGCTTTGAAAAAAGTAATTATACTTATAAATATAAGTACCTCCAAGTGCTTAATGACTTTTTTTTTAGGAATATAAATTCAATTAAATTAAGTTACACCTAATTATGCATGGCAATTTAACAAACGTATATAAACGAGAGGGTATTGATTGATGTACATTAACGCTTGTCTATTAAACATTTTTTGTTCAAACATCCGGTGTCATAAATAAACTTTAAGATAAGTTATACTTCAATACTTATATTTAATTATAGAAATCAAATATCCTAACAAAAATAATATAATAAAAGATATTTCTTAGCTTTTTAAATTTCTTTATTTTAGTTCTTCGACTTAACTAGTTTCAAGACTAAAATCTAGTTATGTTCTCTCAGCCTAATTTGGATGTACATAGGTTCAATCGATGGAATTAGTAGTTCATTAGAATCCCCAACTTTAGTTTTATTTTCGGGCTTCCCGTCGACGTGAATAATCAGTTTTTTCCAAGACCTTTAGAAGCAATACCCAAACATTCCCATGCTTTAAAATTACCGGTAAAAGAATGTACGGTTTCTTCTAAGCAGAATCTTATCGTAGGAACAAATAACAACACCAATTCAAAAAACTTTGTCGGGTCTCCCTCTACTACCAAAACGTAGTACATTTTAAACAACACACAAGCTTTTCCATACGATATTTTACTTTCACTAAAACATGGTTGAATGCCATTATCTTAGACATGGAACTTTTTGATCAAGAGTTCTTATTTTTCAGGAAAGATCGTTACGTGGATAAAGCAAATAGCTATTAGAAATAATTTTTGTACAACTTCATTAATAATTCGTTTAAACCTGAAATTCTTCCAAAAAGCCTAGCCTCAGCTTTTGTCGAACTCTCTCTTGAACTTGATTATTATCATCAACATCGCTGGTTTGGATAGCAATATTCATCTTTTAGGTAACTTTAACATCTCATTTATTTACTGGGTCATATCAGAAGACTTAGAGCATTATTGAGTTCAACAGGAGCTTCTATTATAAGACCATATTATCTCCCCGGACTTACAGCAAGTAACTTTCTGAATATCTATCTTCTTTTGGTATTGAGAATAGACCAATTTCAAATGAAGTTGACGTTGCAGTTTCATACTTTTGAAATGTATTACAATCCCGCATAAAAAATATCGTTCCTCTTAAAATACCGAAATTTTCCAGCCTTTGGTATCCATGGTATACAACAAGGCGTGCAAAAATTTAGATCATGAATCTATGTTAGCCCCTTGGAAGAATTTAACTCTTTCTACAATTATTTATATGCGGAACATCTTTTAGATATGGAAAGTTCTCTTAAACTTTACCCCAAAAGTTTTAGAGAATTTATTAATATAAAACGCATATCTGATGGCTACCTAGTAAATTTTACTTATGTTAAAGATAACTTAGTTAGCACTCCAGAAATTTGTAACGCGCTTGCTTACAACTTTTAGCAAGCTTTCCTGGACTTCTTTGAATAATGTTCAAATGACGTTAGACAAAACGTTGGATTATTTTTCTGGTCCAGATAGAATTCCTCCAATGGTCTTGAAAAAATGTAGTGTAATCTCCACTTCTTCACATATTGCACTATCTCTAAGATCAGGTAAATTCACAAGATTTACTATACCAATTTTTCAAAAAGTTAACAAGTCTTGCATTAATAATTACACCCAATCTCTAAACTGTCCTGTATACCCAAACTGTTTGAACAAGTTGCTTATGATAGTTAACTGCAAGAATAATATATGCATCCATCAACATAACCTTATGCGAAAACATTCGACAGTTACTAATCTACTTACATTTGTGCATAATTGCTCAAATACTCTTAGAACCCCTATGTCAAGAGCTCGATACACTGATTATTCAAAAGCTTTTGACAAATCATAATATCATCACATTTAAGCTGATGGGGTTCCTTCTCAGTTTACCACATGGAATTCATTTTTATCTTTCATTTCGAAATCAAAAGTTCCCCAGGGTAGTCATTTAGGACATCTACTCTTTATCTTTTCTTAATCATGCACAACTTTCTGTTCGATACAGAAACATTTTAGATAAAGTATGTTCAACGAAACTTCATATGTTTTGCCTCAAGAATGAGATCATAAGGATAAGGATAAGGCTTCTTCAAATGCAGCCTTTTTCGAAAGGGAGAGTTAATAATGATATTCTGGTTTTTCATCAACATTTAACTGACGTCATTAATGCACCTGATTTATTAAATTGTACAAGTTTGAACTTCCATGAAAGTAACCACAACACCCGTAGTTTCCAATTAATGCATGTTTTTCAACACCTTGTTAAATTTTTCAATAAGGGCAGGTAAATGATTTATGTAGATGACGTGGCGTTTGCTGTGTGGCACGTTGCACCGTCCTGCTGGAACCACAAGTCGTCTATGTCCATATGGTTCAATTTAGGCCGTAAGAAATAAGTTATCATCGTTATACAGCGTTCACTGTTGACGTTGACTCACTTACGTCAAGTACGGACCAATTACGACGCTGGCCGGCCTAAAATCCCTTCCAACCAAGCAATTTTGCTTGTTTACTCAGCCATTTATTATTAAAGACTCGTCACGGCGCGCGTTGTCTATATGGTAATAAACTTTGAGCTCTTGGGTCAGTTTGATCTTGTATGGGTGTACGCCCAAGTCCCGACGTAAAATTCGCCAAGTTGATGTCTGCAACGAGCGCTTATTTTGATAATAAAGTTTTATCATTTGAACGTGCTGTTTAATCTTGCAACTTGCCATGAAGATTTGGCATAGACAAAAGATTTGACAGATGTCACCAAAGCAAAATGGCAGCTTCAGGGTGGAAAAATCTACCCGCCAATTTAAAACCCCTTTATACTGTAGTATCCGTGGCATGATGGTTAGTACGTTGGACTGTCATGCGAGAGGTCTTAGGTTTGATCCCTGCCTGTGCCACATAAAGTTTTTTCACGGGTACTGCCTCTTGCGAGGAATTGACAAATTCTCCAAGAGTAATTCTTGTCATGAAAAAGTGCTTTCTCAAATTACCCGTTCGTATTCGGACATCCCTGCAATTACTCGCACACAGGAGTGGTTGAGAGTTGTAAGTCACTAGGCCCTGGTTCACTACGGACTGTTGCGCCACATAATCTAATATACTGTGTTATATGTACTTCATATTTTTAAGAAGAGACAACTGATTCGAACTCTCTGATAATTGATTGTCCTTCCAGAAACGAAACAATATTTTATTCTACAGACGTCCAATGACTTTACAATTTAAGTATAATTTACGAAGATATTTATCAAAAACTTATTGAGTAAAGATTTAATTCCGAAAAATGTGGATTTAACTGGCTCCCTGCATCATTTGCTTCTAAAAAGTTGTTTTCTTTTCTTCTGATAAATTTTTAAAACAATATAATTTTGTGAATATATATTTCAACAAAGTCCAGTGGTCGTAAAAATAAAATGCTTGTTATTTGAATCGAAGCTTTATTGTTTCCTGCTAATTGATTTATAATCAAATTACTTCATAAACACAACGAAGTTTCCAACAATAATTATTTACAAACCTTATACGTAACGTATGATATTACCTATGAGTAATGAGAAAATAATTTGAAAATATTGTTTAAATTTTAAAAGGAATTCATAAAAACTCTTAACTGTTTCTTGTTTACAAAATTTAAAAAAATAGTATACTGTTTTATTTATGCAAGCAAATACATTTATTATAAACAAAACAAAATTAGTAATAAAATTATATTGTTATTTAAGTTTTAACTAGTATTTTTAATATTAACTCTTGTTTTTCTCTTCTCTTTAATTGCAGATAACCCTCATTCATCATGGAAGTGTAAGAATGAAATTTTATATTTTGTTTTTGCAAAATTGTATATTTGTTTCTAATTATATATTTGTTTACGAATACAGGACGATAAGGGCAGAATCGGCAGATCCTGTTGACTCAAAACTAACTTGCGGTGAAAAGACATCAAATTTCTTTGGAAATCATTGGAAGGGACTTATAGTATTTTTTACTCCCTTAATATGTCTTCCAATAATGGTTCCCAACTATACACCTGTGAGTAAAAAATTATTAAATATTATATATTATTTTATTTTATATGATAATAATTATATACAAAAATGTAATTTAAATAATTTGTTTAACAATGTAACAAAGCTTAAAAGAATAGTTTATGCCAAGGCTACAACAGGCTTAGTTCTTAGACCATTTCCTTAGCCTTTAAAGAATCAATACTAAAACTAAAATTAAAAAAGTTTTTTGGAAATGTTAATTAGATTTTAAATCTTTTGTTAAATAGAACTGATGTTTTAAGATTCTGAACTGTAATAATATTTTTTTTTCAATATATCAAGCATATAAAAATTAGTACAATTTGATAACGACAAAATAAAGTAAGTATTTAAAAAAAAAGTACCAAATCTCAATATTGAGATGTTGAGGCCAAGGCCATATACTCAGCCTCTGTTGGTAGAAAGAGCGACACTAGGTTGTCTCTTTGCATTCCACGGAATAGGTCCTCCTTGGTATTTAAAGAGATAACCTGTATTTGATTTTCTGTCATCTGAGTCACTAGCCCAGTCAGCATCCGAAAATCCTTCTAAACATCCTTCAATGGCTCGAGTGTATTATAGGTTGTAATTTATTGTTCCTTTTATATAACGGAAAAGTCGTTTAAGGATTATTATTAAATCTTGATAAAGGAAGGATTATTATTAAATCTTGATAAAGCCCCCACTGCAAAGGATAAATCTGTGCGACTTACTTGTGCTGCATATAAAATGCTTCCAATAGCTTCGTGATATGGAACGGTTTTCATGTAATCAGTTTCGTGTTTGCTTTGTTGATGTGTTTCTTTTATAAGCTTTTGGTTAATATCTAAGGGTGTGGATACCGGATAACAATCCTCCATGTTGAATCGCTTGAGAATATTCTTTAAGTATGTCCGTTGGTTTATCCATAACTTTCCCTTTTCTCGATCGTGAGTTATTTGCATACCAAGCACAAATTTAGCTTCTCCAAAATCTTTCATCTCGAATGACTTAGCCAAATTTTCTTTGATAATTCTTTTTTCATCTTTGTTGTTTGTAAAAATCAGTATGTCGTCTACGTAAATAGCGACGAAAGTTGTATCTGTGATGTTTGTCTTGTAATAAATACACGGATCGGATTTTGATTGTTTAAGTCCAATTTCCTTTAAAATTTCATCCAATTTCTTATTCCAAACTCTGCTAGCTTGTATGAGATCGTACAGTGATTTCTTGAGTATACATACTTTATTTTGAACATTATCAAAACCCTCAGGGAGATTTATTGAGTTCAGTTAGCAGGAAAGCAGTCACAACATCCATTTGATCGATATCCAAGTCATATCGCACAGCCAAACTTACAAGTACCCTTATGGACGTCTACCATACGAGACGGGAGAAAATATTTCTTGATAATCGATCCCTTGACGTTTCGAATAAACCTTTACGACCGATCTAGCTTTATATTTTTCGACATTACCACTTGCATCTTTTTTCGTCTTAAATGTTCATTTGGAATTTATGGCTTTCTTTCCTTTTGGTATAAAGAAACTATTTCCCAAGTGCCATTTTTCAAAAGAGCTGTAGACACATGTTCGCTCTTCATTGCCTCAGCAACTGCCTCAGCATCTGTTTGGATCTTCATCATTGTTGCTGGCCACGTACGATAGATAACCGTATCTATCAGGTGGATTTCTTATTCTGGTAGATTGTCTTATTCCTCTCTAAGATATGATTCCTTCTGAAGATTCTTAAACAATAAAATCATCTTGGGCATCCAAAAAACGGTTTTTACTTGCCGTTTCGTCACTTATTTCGATTAGTATTTCATTGCTTGAATTCACTGATGGAATTTCGTCTTCATTCCCCACTGAATCATATTCTTAAAGAATATCACAATAAGGTATATCGTTTGTTTCACCATCTTTTGGAAAAATTTGCTAGTGGAAAACTGCGCCTTGACTTATTAGGACTTCTTTTTTCTTAACGTCATAGAAGCGATATGATTTTGAGTGTGTGTAGTATCCGATAAAAATTACTTCTTTTCCTTTGGCAATGAGTTTCTTCCGCTTTTCCTTTGGAATGTGAATAACTGCTTGACAACCGAAAACTTTAAGATGCTGTACTAGCTGTAGATTCACTCTTCTTCCACTCCAGATTTCTTCAGGTGTTTTTCTTTTATACCTTTGCAAGGTGTTCTGTTCGTTAAATACGCAGACTTTTCATGAAAAACCATCAATGAATAGAAGCATGTGCTCTAAACCTCCAATTGATTTTTGTTCAATCGGACCACAAAGATCTGTGTGTACTAGTTCTAATATTGATTTTGCTCTAGTACCAATTGAGTTAAACGGCAGGCGTGCCATTTTACCTTCGATACATGTGATGCAATGGATTTTTGAACTATCGCAATCAATATTCTGCACCACTTTCGGAATCATAGCTTGTGTGGTTTCAATCCTTGTAGGTCCAACACGCTTGTGCCAAAGTTCAAAGTGTGAAGGAACATTTTTTTGTAACATACTCGTACGCACTTTGGTTGGGTGGTATGTTGAGCCGGAACATATTTTTCACCAAGCTTGCAGTTGCAACAACATTACCCCTTTGGTCTTTCACTAAACATCCATTCTTGAACAATTTTCGAGAGAGATAAAAGATTAATGCATAAGTCAGGAACGTGAAGGACTTCTAAAAATTCAACCTCACTTTTTTTGAATTTTCCAATAGATACATTCATATCGACTTTACCTATAACTTGGACTTTTGAATTATTTGCAACAATTACCTCAGAGTTAAGATTTTCCATCTTACTTGAAAAGCATGCACTATTTGAGCACATGTGAGCTGATGCTCCCGAGTCAAAATACCATTCTTCTTTGTCAAGGGCCGTGACGGAAAAACATCCTAACATCGCATTCTTCTTTTCTTGATAGTTCTCATTCGTTCGTTCGTTGCAGTTGTAACATTTAGGACCTTTAAAGTTCTTATTCCCAAAGTTTTTCTTGTTCTTGCCAACAAAAGCAGTATCTTGACTTGCACCCAAATTAACGTCTTGAAGATGTTTGGTTTTAATAATGTCTCCTGTAATAAGAATCCCAGAGCTTTGAATTCCCATTATCATTGCATTGTATTCTTCGGGAAGACCAGCTAAAAGCATTGATCCTATCCATTCTTTATCTAGGTTAAGACCAACAGAACTGAGCTTGTACGATGTATTTAAAACATCATTAACGTACGCATCTACATTAGATAAATCTTTCAATTTTGTAGAACAAAACTTTTGGATGAGCCCAACTATCCTCATAAGACCAAAATGTTGACAAATTTTCTGAAGAGAATCCCAAATCTCCTTAGAGCTTTGCAATGTCTTATATCAAGATAAATAGATTTTTCAACAAGCAATAATAAGCTCCGATTTTGCGTTTAAGAGCTTCGTTGCATATTTCTCCGTCTCACTACCACTCGCTTCCCCGAAGCTTTTCAATACTGAATTTCGTTTCAGACATCTTTTCTCAATACAAATTTCCTTATTATTTTGTATTTAGATCGTGATAAGGCCCATAACCTGATGTTTTAAGATTCGGAACAGTAATAATATTTATTTTCAATACAACAAATATATAAAAATTAGTACAATTTGATAACGATAAAATAAACTAAGTATTTAAAAACAAAGTATCAAATCTCAACTTTCAACAAGAACAAACGTTTTGATATATGGAAAAATGCCTGTGAATTGAACATATATTTTATAAAAGTTTGCATACTAGTCACGTTTGACCAATAAAACGTAGAAACTTTTTTCTGTTCTACTGGTGAATACATTAAAAATAAAAATTAAAAGTAAAGTTTAGGTAACCGAAAAATTATTACTTTTTTAACAAAACAAACTGATACTAGTTCAGCCTTCTGCAAAATGACTTTTTAAAAATATGATAGCATTTCTGAATGTAAGGCATGTTATTGTTAAAAATATGTAGCTGTCTCTCAGTCGTTGTCTTCCTCTACTACGCCAAGCTGGGCAAACTAGGCTGAGAATCCCCTCATCGGCATGCTTTCTTCAAAGCATATTTTTCAGATGAGTTGGTGCCAGCGTTGCCGATGTGGCACGATCGTGCCATTTTGACACGGAAATTTTCTCGTGGCACGGTGACACGAAAAGTTTAAATATGGCACGTTTTATTATGTCAATCTTTTTACATACATCATAGTGTCAAACTGCAAACGCAGTGTCAATATTCATCAAAAGAACACTTTATCAAGAACCATACTTAATTTTTTAGAAACTTATAATATTCCCATATCAAACTTAATTGGTAAAAAAGGGGGAGTTCAATATTTGCTCAAGCAGTTGCACTTCACATTTGTTGCAAATACGTATTTCAAATGCGTAAGAAATACATGAATTAGCCAAATGTGTATATAGTTTTTTTAAAAACAGTCCTAAACGGCAAAGTAAAATGGCAGTTTTTAAAGAATATTTCAATATTAAACAAAGCAAAATTCCAAAAATTATTTCAACTCTCTGGTTTTCATTTGTGGCATTAAATTTTTGTTAAAAAATTGGATGGTTTTGTCTCATTTTTTTCTACTTGCTGCAAAAGAAGAAAACAGTGAAAAGTCAAAAAGACTCCTCACCTACTAAATGATAACAGAATAAAATCATATTTCAAGTTTTTGGATTACGTTCTACCTTCTACAGGCAAACTTATTTATTAATTTATTAATTTCAGATATAACTGTTTTTCATCAATTTTTCCTAAAAAAAATTTTTTAAAAGAAGATTATGTTAATTCTTCAAAAAACAAAGATGATATTTGCTATGAAACCGGAATCTGTAAGCCAATAGATGATATTTTTTTGGGATTTGAATGCACAGAAGAGGTTCGAAATTTAGAAGCTAACGAAAAATTCAATGTTTTAAAAGATTGTCAAATATTCTATAAAAAACTTTTACGAGAATTTGAAAGAAAACTTAATTTAATGTTAATGTTATAAATGCGTTTAAAAAATAATTCAAACATAAAAAGTATTTTGCCACACTTCAATATTTTGATATCAGAATTTTCTCATCTACTTTAGTGCGAGAAAGAGGTTATAAGAAAAATGTTTGGGCTAGCGTTTTTCTTTAAGATTCAAACACGTTTAGGCTTAAGTTGTATAAATTAAAAAATATAATTGATGAAGCAATGTTCATTAATATTTCCAAATTTATGTTTGCCTCACGGAAGTGCATCAGCAAAACAAGTGTTTTTAAGGCTAAATAATATTAAAACAAACAACGAAAACATATTGTCATACAAAACAATTAATGCTATAATGTCATAAAATGAAATTATTAGGCCTAATAATTGTCAAAATATTAACCTTCAGATAATATATTTATTTAACTTATTATAACAAAGCTTTATTACGTCCTTATGTTTTTATATTATTTATACATATTTTTAATAATAATACCTACTCATGCACGAATCGAGGAAGTGATTTTTTTTAAATAGTAATAGTATTCAATTAATATTTATTTTTAAAGAACAACTTGAGTTTAATTTTCGTATGGCACGTTAATTTCATAAATGGCAGGTTTTTTCAAAAACCGAGGCACGAAAATTTATTTTTTGGCGGCAACGCTGGTTGGTGCACACTCCCTATTAAGTCATCGTCTGCTGTTTTCAATAATTTGACAACGATGCTGTCAGGTCCAGCTGTTTTGTAGGACTTCAGTTGAATTTTGCTATCTCCCTTACAGGTGAATTAGATTCGTCATCGCCGTTATATAATTTGGAGAAGTAATCTTTAAATATTTTAAGCGTCGTCCGCATCTTCCAATTTAAGAAACTAAAAATAATCACAAGGCGATTGCGCAATCCACTGCTGCAGTTGAGCCAACCTTATTTTTAAATAAGTAAGGTCCAATCAGACAGCCAGCAAAATAATATAATAAAATGAAAATAATTGTGAAATGACTAATTTTGAAAGTCTACGAAAAATTGACAAACCTTTTCTTGCTTAAAACTTAAGTTCGTAGTTGTTCTTGAGCTTAGATTTGTCTATCAATTTCACTTTTGTTTCCTAAGTCGGTGTTTAAAAATGACTTAAAGGTGACCGTTAAATATCCACCATTTTTGTAGTAATATTTAATAATATCAAAGCTATCTTGAACCGAAGGTAATAGCTTCAAAATCGATAACTGCCCAAACAACGGGCTACTTAAAAAAAAGAAACATCTTATTGGAAAACCCTTTACAATAAGAAAAGAAATAAGTAAACATTTGAAAAAATTTAAATGCAAACATTTTGTTCTGAGGTAGGTTAACGCGTTTTAATGAACAAACAATTACTAACATATGTTTCACTCAAATATTTGAAAACATGATGACATTCTGAAGCGGCATTGCAGATCTTCTGAAATTCAATATTTATGACACATTAAAATGTTTAGAAAATATTTACTTTTGATAAAGCGGCTCCAAGAAAAAAAGTGAAAATAATACAAATAAATAAACACAACTGCTCATATTTAAACAGATTCTATTATTTTGTAAATAAGTATTAATGTATGTAGAAGGGTTTTTTTCAGAAACAAAACACTATACTAATTAATGTTTTTGTCATGAATGTTTGCTTTTGACGTGCTTAGTAGTTTTTCATTTGTAATTTTGTGTCAATCTTCAAATAATAAATTAATTCAGAGAATTAAATTAGAACATATTTTAGCTTTGTTTGAGTAATAAATAAGTACGAACTGATATTAACATGATTATTGAATATTGGATCCTTAACATACTTCCTTAAGGCGGCGCTAAGAGCTGTGCGAACTACGTTGCAAACTTCTCCATGTAGCGCGGTCCCTAGCTATGTGTCTCCACTCACTTCAACTTGGGTGAGGTCACTTTCCACTTGTGTAAGCCGCCTGATCCGCAATCTTACTGCGCTGTCTTGTGGGCTTGGATTTGAAGACTTTCCGGGTCGGAGCATTTATCTCAGTCGTTAGACTTTTCTTTTCCTGTTTAAGTCTACGTCGCTGTATAGCAAGAACATCTCGTCGTTCCATCTTCTCCTGAACTCACCTTCTTCTGCTTCCATCCGCTTTGCTTATAAAACGGGAATGATTAAGGTCTTATATAGCGACACTTTTTTGCTCGAGAGAGGGCTTCGCAATTGCTTTCTAAGCTCAAAGAAGCAGCCTCTGCCTCAATAATTCCAAAAGCCCCATTGACGTCATGCTGAGTTCTTCCGATTTTGTCAATGTCTACAGCATTATGTTAGTACATACTTTTGCACTATTTCTTCAAGGCCACTGCTAAAGCAATCGCATGAAAGTTTTTTGACATCGAAAGGTTCGGTTAAGTAGCAAATTCCCTAAACGAACAAACGGAGTCTGGCAGGAATGCTAAAACAAGGCATGGTTCTATACAGCTTGTCCCTGTAGATGGTGCCATTTGCGCCCTTGAAATCGATGAAGAGATAGTGGATGTTGATTTGATCTTTTTTTTTGTTTTTCTAGAATCTTCAGTATCAGTGAATATTTATTTGATAAACTGTGGACTTTCCTAGTCTAAAACCACACTGATAAAGACCTATAAGGTTTTTGATGATGGGCTTCAGACGTTCACATATTACGGCAGAGAAGATTTTGTAAGGTAAAGGAGACTGATTCCTATATAGTTGGTGCACAGTTAAGAGAGTCTCCTTTTTTCAGTATCGGGCAAATACTACTGAGACTGCATTCATCGAGCATGCTTTCTTGCGACCATATTTTACAGATAAGTTGGTGCATGCTTTATAGAACTTGGCATTCAGGTCATCTGCTCCAGCGGATTTATAAGAATTCAGCTTAGATATGGAAATCTTAACTTTGTCTAAGACGGGATTGTTGGCTTTCTTCGTCGTCTATATTGAATTGATCATCCTGACGGACATCGGTTCGTAATCGCCGTTATACAGTCTGCTAAAGTGGTCCTTCCATATCCTTGGACTAGAATGCGGTTCCAATATGATGTTTCCACTTTCTTTTTTTGCAGCCTTCGATTCGAGGTCTATGTGCTTGTAAATTTCTTTTCAGTTGCTCGGGAAACTTTCGAACTGCTTTTGAACCTCTCAACTTAACATCTTCGTCCGCACGCTTCTCCTGCTCTATCTTTTTCCTTTTGTGAACCTCGGTGTTTCTCTCTTCTCTTCTGCTCATAGAACTCGTGAGCAGCTCTCGTCCTTCAATGGAACGACGCTTTGCGTGCCTGTTGCTTGGCTGTATTTGTCCGCTGACAATCCTTATCAAACCAGGGGTTTTTTGTTGGTGGCTACTTGAGGCGACTTATTTGATTGCATCACGGTTATGTTGTTTGGTGATCTCTTGTGTTGGAGCCGTTGAACGTTGTATTTTTTTCCCAGGATCTCCCTGTTTTGCCTTGAATCTGGAAACCCGAAGTGCTACCTTGGACACAGAGAAAAAATTAAACTATGTAATTAGTTCTTTTCTCTCTGCCTTGGAAACAACGAGGTTGTAGTCAGATTCAATGTTAGCTCCTTGGAAAGTTAAGAAATATATAATGCTGAGAGCGTGTCTAGCTTCGATCGTAATATGGTCAATCTAGTCGATGGTAGATTGATCTGGAAAAACACGAAGGTCCTTTGTGGTTGTTGAGTTGTGAAAATCGCGTATTAGCTATTACGACGTTTCGCCCCCAGCAGAATCGATGAGCTTAAATCCGTTATCGGAAATTTTGTCGTGCAGACACGATTATTTCACCAAAGACATCTCCTTTTACAACTTACTTACTTAAGGTACAGTCCTGTGTGAACTAGGGCCTCACCCAACAAACTTCTCCATCTAGCTCGGTCCCTAGCTAGATGTCTCCAGTTTCGCTCTCCAACTTGGGTGAGGTCACTTTCCACTTGTGCGCGCCACCTGGTCCGCGGTCTTCCTCTACTACGCTGTCTTGTGTGTGAGGATTTGAAGACTTTCCAGTCCGGAGCATTGGTGACCCAGCCATTTTAGTCGTTGGACTTTTACCCTTCTGGCTAATTCTACGTCGATGTACAGCCCGTACAGCTCGTCGTTCCATCTTCTCCTCCATTTCCCTTCGATCCATACGGGACTGTACATTACAAGAAGAACTTTTCTCTCGAACCGACCGAAGGTGCTTTCATCCGCTTTTGTCATAGTCCATGCTGTTGCACCGTATAGCAGGACGGGAATTGTAAGGGTCTTATGTAGCGACACTTTTGTACCTCGAGAGAGTACTTTACCACTCAATTTCTTTCTTAGCCCAAAGAAACAGCGGTTATTCTGCGTGAGATCTTAGCGCTGGTGTTGTTTTCTGCGTTTACAGCGGAGCCTATATAGACGAAGTCATTGACTACCTCAAAGTTACGTCTGTCGATGGTGACGTTTTGACCAAGACGTCGGTGTTGTTTGTCCTTTCTTGACCACAGCATGTACTTTGTTTTGCCTTCATTAACCGCTAAACCCATTATCGCCGCCTCTGCCAAAAGCCTCTGCCAAAAGCTCCATTGACATCACGTTGAGTTCTTCCGATTATGTCAATTTCATCAGCATATGCCAGTAATTGGACAGACTTTTGAAAGATAGTGCCTCTAGTGTTGACGTGTGAGCTCTGCACTATTCTTTAAAGTACGTTGTTAAAAAAATCGCATGACAGCGCATCACCTTGTCTAAAACCTCTTTTGACATCGAAAGGTCCTGTAAAGCTGTTTCCAACCTTTATGGAGCAACGAGAATTCTCCATGGTCATCCTGCACAAACGGACGAGTTTGGTAGGGATGCCAAAACTATACATGGCTCTATACAGCTCGTCCCTGTATATGCTGTCATATGCGGCCTTGAAATCGATGAAAACATGGTGGGTGTCGATTTGGTGTTCTTGGGTTTTTCCAGGATCTGCAGTAATGTGATTATTTGATCGACTGTGGTTGTTGACAATGGGCTTTAGACGTTCACATATTACGGCAGCGAAGATTTTGTAGGCGATGTTAAGTACACTGATTCCACTATAGTTGGTGCAGTTAAGAGGGTCTCCTTTTTTCAGGACCTCCTTTTACAAGCTTGGCATTAAAATCGTTAGGACACTGCTTATATGCTTTGTCCAAGAGCTCTAAGAACATATACTTGGTACTATCATTCTTATTTTCTGTGGGGTCGTGTGGGCATATTAGCCTAATGTTATCGAATTTAGCCTCTATGCGGAATGTCATAAGGCGCGCGTTGATGTTACTATAGCATAAGCCTTGGTACCTGAGTCTGGCTCCAATGACAAGGCCACATCTAAATAAACATTGTTGGATTTCTTGGTCACGCTTTTTTTCATCCTCTTTTTGCCTGGTCCGTCCCATCGCATTTCCTGGATGGCAGTGATGTCTGCTGCTTTAGCAGTCTAGGGCCTCCGCTAATTCTTCAGCTGAACGTGCTCTATAAGGGACCTAACATTTCACATGTATATCCTAAGTTCGTTGTCATTAAATCTTTTGTGTTAGTTGTCAATAGTAAATCTGTCCGTATCCATTGCTTGTTGGTGCTTTGCAACCAGGTTTTCTTTAAGTGGTCAGAAAATCACTTTGACACACGACCTTCAACCTTAAGGATAATGTACAACCGCTCCTTACTTAATGTTACAGGCCTGGGCTCTGAATATTTCGTAGTAGCCATAAGGTGTTCACTAAGTAGTTCTACCTTACTGGAACTATACACAGAGGTGGGTTTTTGAAAAGAAAACCTTGTGTCCTTTTGAATTCACATGTCTACCAAAATTTTATTAAAGGCAAACAAAATGAGTAAAAACTTTCAATTGTCAATTGATAGTTGAAAAACATCAAATTTTAACATTTAACTTAGCTATTTATAAGAGCTTTAACAGTTTAAAAAGTTACAAACTCTTACGAATAACTAGAAAATGGACATTAATTGAAAATTGCTTAATTTCTTAATAAATTGTGTTTTAAAATAACGAACTTGAATATTCATCAACTAAAAATTCAAAACTTGTGGAATAATATTTACTTCTATGCCATAATTATCTAAATAATATCCGTGCCTATAATTTCAGGAAGCTCTAATATTCATTAAATTCAACATTGAAGTAACTAAAGTCTTACTTTTTTGTTTGTGTTGCTATTTTCAAGAAATATTGGTTTGTTCTAAATCCAAGGAAAACATATTCAATGAAACAACAACAACAACAAAAAACAATATCCTACTTTATATAGATTTTAATTGATATTTATTGAGATTTTGATTTATCACTTTCTGTTTTTTTTATAGTTTTATTCTAAATTGATCTTAAACATACCAAGCCCCCTAGTTTTATATTCAATTGATTTATGCAAGATCAACATTTTCTCCTTCAATATCAATTCAGTAGTTATTTTGCAATGAAAAGTGTTGACATTGTTTTGGAGGAGGTACAATTTGTTTGTGCCCCCTTATCATGCAACAAATTATATACTCGTAGTAAGAGTATAATAATTCGAAGGTTCTTTGCCCGAAGTAAGTAAGAAATCAACTACGACGACGCGACGAAGCAATTAATGTTAAACAAAAATATTAAGAATAACAAATAAATTTATTCGTGTTATAGTTTTTAATATATTTTATTTATACATTTTTCTTACAGGAATACAGATGCATGTATTTACTTATGGTGATGGCCATTTTTTGGGTCACCGAAGCACTGCCTCTCTACATAACGTCGATGATTCCAATTGTTGCTTTTCCCATGATGGGAATCATGGTATGACATCAATGAATAATAAAAATATCATATGTGAAAGTTTGATATTGTCATTAAATCAATTCAAGACTTTACGCATATACACACTTGTTTTATTATACAACAATTTAAAAACTTAACTAATTTGCCATTTATAATTAACAGAGTTCAGATGAAACATGCAGATTGTACTTTGGTGATACATTGGTGATGTTCATGGGAGGAATTATGGTTGCACTTGCAGTGGAATATTGTAATTTGCACAAACGTCTGGCGTTACGTGTTATTCAATTCGTGGGCTGCAGTCCCAGAAGGTATGTAGATTTGATTATTGTTTTGTTTGTTTCTATCATTGAAATAATCCGATATATCATAATTAAGAGTGTTAAATGCATTAATTACAGCTTACGAGTATATTATACCTATTGTAATAGGAATCAAATGTTGTTAATATGAATTTTGCATGATAAAGACCTTAGAGTTATGGAAATTAAGATATGGGTTCTGAAAGTTATTATTATCGTGATCGTGCAATTAATTGCTGACTATTAGATGAGAATTTATTTTAATGTTAAGTAAAAGACTCAGTTGTATCTACTTGTTTTAATTTTCTTAAATCAGAATGTGAATACAGAATAGAAAAGGAAGGCTTTAAAAAAAAAAACTGGAATGGATAAGACCCTCTAAAATAATTGATTGTTTGCAATAAGCCACGTTGTAATTAAAAAAAGCCTTGAGTTTTACGGTTGAACCGTTTAAGGGGAGCAATGCGACTGGATATTTCTCTTAAGCATAAACCGTTAAAAAAGAACAATGTGAGTCTAAAAACGAACATACAAATCTAAGCATTATCGTCAGCTTAACAATGTATTGGATTAGAAGTTGCAGACAGGAGATGATTAATAAATATGAGAAAGAGTGTTGGAGATAAAACAGAGCCCTGGGGCACGCCAGCCCTAGAGAAAAACAAAACTAATCGAGAGAGTTCGACTGTTCGACTATTGCTCTCATTTTGCCTACAAGCTGTGATGTTGAACACCAACTTTCATATGTATTGACTCCATAAAAAAAATGTGGGGAAAAATACTTCTGCAAGAAAATGTGCATACTCACCACCTTTGGAAAATGTTGGATGTAGTCAGCTATTCAGAGATGTTCAAAGAAAATAGATTGTGGATGAACAACATTGTTGGAACCCTCATTGTGTTCGATTGGGAATATCATTCGATTATGAAGTGAAGTTAATTACTGTTATTAGGTGAGAGAACAAAGAAGATTTAGAAACAACTCTAAATTACACATTTAGAGAAATATAAGCTAGTTATTTGAAGTCAATTTTAATCATAAAAAAAAATAGGTGGCGCAACATTCCAATGAGAATAAATCCTACAAACTCACAACTGTTTAATCTTGTCAGAGATGGAAGAGACTATAGTTTATATGCCGAATCCGAACGGCTGATTTGAGAAAGAACTTTTCATTACAGGAATTACTCTTGTAGGATTTGTCAGTTCCTCGCAAGAGGCAGTATTGAAGCTAGGACCCCCAGTCAAACGAACTTTTTTTTAATTAATTTTTATTAATTCAATCCTAAACCTAGAAAAAAATTCATAAAACTAGCCTAATTATCCATAAGTTACAACTAACTTTCTAGACCCATACGGACACTCTAAGTAAAACAATAATACTTAATTCTAATGCCTTTCGGCCCTAAGCTCTATTTTACTGTAATTCATTTTATTTATTTTCGTTTATGAGAAAATTAAAAAAAAAACTAATTTCAATATTTTTTTTTATTTTTACTTAAAAACTACTTAAAATTAGTGCCTTAAATAAAACTTAAAACTAACTTCAACTACCTATTCTACCTATAAACTACTTAAAACTAGAACAACCACAGCAGCAAATCCAACTTTCAAAAGAAAAGTTGTTTCTACTTAAAACTCAACCATTAAACTATAAAACAAGTGTGTAAGCTTAAGACCCCATACCAACTTCCCACTATCAAGTGCCGATTGAAGCCACCAAAACTGGTTCTCCTGCTTAACGCTATCAGCTCGGTCCGGTCGGACACAGCCTTAATGAACCGAAGGAGCTCTGCTCCGCCTTGTGCCATGACGTCCCGATTGTACAGGAATCGTCTATCCACGGTTCGTCTTCTGACGTGGTAGATTAGCGGAACTGACAATTAATCTTCAGACCGCATCTATCTAAAAAGAGGAATCTCTCTGGTGGAATGAAGCCGCTCAAGCATGCACTTTCAAAATACTCGTTGTTCGGATAGAACGCCCCGAAAATTAAATTGTTGGTCGAAGACATAGCTCTTGCAATCTGACCTCAAACGAGTTTTATCACGAAACTGTCAATTCTGTTGATTCGAGCCCCGTTGTATAGGACCTCGTTGGAATAGTAATGTACATAAGATTCGGCTGTGCGATATAAGTCAAGCCGACTGCTAAAAAACAGCCGTTTCGTCAGAGCGAAGGCTCCTCTGGCCCTGGTCAGAGCAGCCTTTATATGTCTGTCGAAATATTAATACTGATCTAACCAGATACCGAGGTACTTCACTACACTATTGCTCGCTAATGGCTGCCCGTGAAGATCAACGATAACCATCTTGCGCCAGTTCTTGCACGTATCCCTAGTGGCCCCAGCCAACGGAGTTCGGAACAGAATTGTCTCCGACTTCTGGACATTTATTTTCAGTTGCCAGTCGTCGCAACATCGCTGAATCTTGTCAAAATCACGCTGCAAGAGAATTCTAATAACCTCAACTTTTCGGGCAGTTCTGTACACAACTAGATCGTCGGCGCCGCAATTGCCTTTGTAAGACTACCTATCAGATCACTGGTGTAAATGCTGAAGAGAATCGGCGAATTCACCGCTCCTTGTTGAAGACCATTTTTAATTGTGAATGTTGTGGTAGAAGTTACATTGCCACTTTTGACAACAAACTTTCTACCGTTAAGCATATCATAAAGTATATACAACTATGGCTTGCTTATGCCAAGCCTGCTCAGTTTAAGGTAAAGACCCTCTAACCATACGGTGTCAAAAGCCTTTTCCAAATCAACCAGAACAGCACCTGTGCATTGTTGTTTTGATTTATTCCATTGGATATCAGAAACGAGTTTAGACGTAGCATGAATTGTGTCATGACCCGCCTTGAACCCGAACTGTTTGTTCGGAATTATTTTGTTGAGGATGAACCACAGCGGTCTTCAGTGCATTATTGAAGAGCGTGGGGTAAATATCAATTGCCTCCATCGGGTAAATATCTTAGAACAACGTTGGAAATACCATCGACGCCTGCTGACTTTTTGATTTTTATTAAGTTGAAGATGAGCTGAAGCTCGACCAACTTGCTATAGCTTTGTGAATAGGTGATAAGCTATTCTTACCTCATTTCACTAAGCTAGTTTGCTGCTTTTAAAGACTTAACTTCATAAGCCAAAAAGTACTTTTGTACAAAAGTAAAAATATTTGTGTTTTTGCTAGCATATTGACTGTGTACAAAAACATATAAACATGTTTTCGTCAATTAAAATTTAAGCTTTATGCATCGTTTTCATAAGTTTTCCAGTCAGAAACACTGTTCTAACTATTTATATATTACCTTTCAGTTATATAGCGAAAAGAAAAAATCTGACTGGGAAAATTTTAACTATAGTTTCTATGAAAATGCATTGGGGCTTTTTCATAGATGTTCTCTAAACTCCTTAGGCTATTCATAAATAAATTCAAACCTAAATTTAGGGCTTGACCTGAATATATATAGAATTACAATTACAATGGGACTTTAAAAAAAACACAGTTCTTGGCTAGCAATAAGCATAAATGAGAAATGTTCCAATCCCAGAACAGAAGTTTTTTTTGTTTACTCTCCGAGGTGAAAACAAGTATACACCGATAGGAATTCCTATCAAATGCTTTTGAAATATTAAGTGCAATAATCTTACTTTCTCCAAAACGATGTAAAGATTTGATCCACTGTTTGGTGAGCTGCATCATGAGATTACCAGTGGGCCTTTTGCTGCGAAACCCATACTATCGGTCATAAAGAAGCCTCGATCTTTGAGATATTTCTTGAGGTGCAGCGTTTCTTACCCTTGCAAAGAAGGGACGTAACACTCACTGGCAGCGTTAAATTGACAACAAATTATTTAGCAAAGAGATAAGCTTTCTCTTGAGAGCTAACAAATGGAGTGTCATTGACAACGAACGTAGGAACCGAGGAAGAGTGCTTCTTTATTTTGACAAATGACCAAACATTTGCACTGTTTTTGGAACGTTGCAGTATTTTTTTTGCCGTTATTCTTGATCATGTATAAATAGCTTGCTAGAACTTTATCTGGCTTTCTTCAGTAGGGTTGGATTTATAGCAACGAAAATCCACTTACTTGGCCCTAATAACATCGCATCGAAACATGCGTTATACTTAGGTCTGATGCTTCTGACCCTATTTGGGATAAAGTTCTCATTCCCAGGAATATCAAACTTGTGATGATATCAGAAGTAGATCCTAAAATAATTATTGAGACCGTCCCAGTTGGCTTTCACGTATTGCCAAACGGTTCTCTTAGAACCACTATAGAACACTTATAGTGTATTTCTCAGGATCAAAGAAACAAGTCGAGACTATTGTCTGCTCGACTTACCACGTCCGATATTCGAGTGGGCTCGTTGACCAGCTCAGTTAAGTGGTTCAACTCAGGGAAGATCTCAGCTCACACTCTTTTGGGTGTTGTCTGGCCCGATGTTGAAGCTATGAAGAATTATGTACATTAAAATCACTCGTAACAACGACTTCAGTGCAAGGGTAGTACGAAACAATTCTTTGGATGAGAAGTTGATACTTTGTGTAGATTAGGGCTTCGAAAAAGGCAGCAATAGTGAATGATTTGCTTGATTACGGAAAATTTAAAATAAGCTTGAATGTCGTGACCGTGAACTTGAAACATCAAGAAATTTGAAAATGTTCAGTTCGAATTTGACCGACTAAAATAACCTACTGTTACCACTGTTTTAATATTATAGATATTAAGCAACATTTACTAAGTCATTCAACTTATTCATATTCTGTTAAATATTAAATAAAATGTTCATAAAAAATAAGTAGAGGCTATGATT
Organism: Eupeodes corollae; assembly: GCF_945859685.1. Classification (NCBI taxonomy): domain Eukaryota; kingdom Metazoa; phylum Arthropoda; class Insecta; order Diptera; family Syrphidae; genus Eupeodes; species Eupeodes corollae. Next base: position 269,130,501 of record NC_079147.1, read on the forward strand.
GGTTTGGGTTGTTTAATTTTTTTACGACTCAATAACTTTCCCTCATATGGAATTCATTTACATTGTTTTAATTAGCAACATGTTTATAGTTAGCTACAGGAAAATGTATATATATATAACGGTTACAGATTCAAGAATTTCATTGAGAAAAATCTATTGTATGTTATTAGGCAATGAATCGCGTAGATCAGAATAGTCTATAGTTTATAATCAATTCAAGTTTTATTTTATTTATTTACAAACGAATGTCTGTTATGTGAGAGTTGGAATACCAACCTTTGAGTTATTTATAAACAAAACAACAAATTATGACAATTTCAGAGTTCCTCATTTTGTTAAAACTGAATTATTTGAAATAAGTTATGCAAAAAATGTACTTAAATTTAATTATTTACAAAATAAATGAAATATTTCTCGTTGAGTTATAATTTTTAAGATTCTGTTAAATTGTATTAATAGCTTATTGATTACATTTAAAATTTATCAATACTATTATTTTGGTTTTTTATAGGCTTCATTTTGGTCTTTTAACGGTAACAATGTTCTTATCTATGTGGATATCAAATGCTGCTTGTACTGCCATGATGTGTCCAATTGCTCAAGCTGTCTTAGAAGAACTTCAAGCTGTAAGTTTTAATAAAAAACAAAATAATAAAACATACAAACTCAATTATTTTTTAAAACAACCTTTATACATTTTATAGCAAGGATTATGTACAATGTACACAACACCCAAATACAAGTCTCTTGCCAAAAAAGATGGAGAAGAAGAGTAAGTGTGTCTTTATAAATCAAAGAACAAAACAAATAAATTTTAAAAAATTGTTATTTATTTATTATTTAGACCACCATATCCTTCAAAAGTTACACTTTGTTACTTCCTTGGTGTGGCTTATGCCTCATCGATGGGGGGTTGTGGAACAGTTATTGGAACAGCGACAAATCTTACATTCAAAAGTCTTTATGAAGGGTAAGTGTTTCATAAAATGAATTGGGTGTTTCCTTTACAAATTTCACAGATTCTTATCTCAAATAACATTTTTGTAAACCAATATTTTTAACCTAAAAACTCAAAACAAATTTCAGACGATTTAAATTTGCCACCGATAATTTGGACTTTCCGACTTTCATGTTTTACTCAGTACCTTCAATGTTGGTTTATACATTTTTGATGTGGCTGTTTCTACAATGGCATTTCATGGGTCTTTTTAGGTAAGTTTTTTTTTTATACTATGCTTGAAATATTTTTTGTATCAGTCTTTCTATTAAATTAAAGGCCAAAGAGTAAAGAAGCTGCTGAGGTAAATATTGGCAGAAATGGTGCTGATGTTGCTAGAAAAGTCATCGATCAAAGATACGAAGAACTTGGACCAATGAGTATTCATGAAATTCAAGTTATGATTTTATTCATTTTGATGGTTATTATGTACTTTACCCGGAAACCTGGTATCTTCCTTGGATGGGCTGATATTTTGAATGAGAAGTAAGTTAATGTTTTGTACAGATAATTTGTTTGAGTAAACATTGTTAAATTCTGTAAAACATAATCAAACAATTTCATTTTGACGGATGTTATTCGTTTGTTTTCCAAAAAATTTAAAACTTTTATGTAATATCGTCAAAATGATATCGTTTCATATTATTTTCTTGACAGAATAAAAAATCTTCGAGCAACCCTAAATAAATTATTATTAGAGTTGAGGTTCAAATATTTTGCCTTACTGGAGATTCAAATATTTCAATAAGGGCTTATTTTTATCTAAAAATATTTCAATTGGATTATTATTTCTAAATCTTCTCAACGAAATTATTTAATTTATAATATTGAAGTTCGTAAATTTGAAAATTCTAATGATAAGGGAAAGTAGGCTTATTTTTTGAAAACATGTCTAACTCAAACTGCTCAAAAAAACCTCTTGCCTCTCAAGAAATATGATGGTTTACTTAAATTAAAAAGTGATATTTGGGTATAGCCTATAGTTCAAAGCACCCACGTTTTATCTTGAAAATTAAGTCCAAAACTTTAACGTCTTAGAGATTTTCTAAAACTGACGAAGTTCTAAAAAACTAATGAAAAGAGATTTGAATACTCTTAAGTGGTCTTACGGCCTAATTTCTTATCGAAGGTCTAAAATAAATTCAAAACTTGATCTAATAATTTTCGGTTTATGTTTGGAATTTCATTTTAAAAATATTTTGAACTCTAGCATTTCTTCAAATCTAATCACATTTGTAGAACTCTGTTGAAAATCACTTTTTGAGTTCTAGTAATTTTAGATTTCAGTTGAATGGAACTGCATTCAAAAGTGTTTTAAGATATTTTTCTAGCACCCTGTAGCTGGTTCTGACTCATAAATCAGATGTTTTAAAAACAAACTTAAATACAATTGTCAGTTTTTTTATGTAGCAGACATTTATTTAAGGATCTAGTATTGATATCCTCACTTTTTTTAAAATAAAAATTGTGTTTTGATGGATTTCGTTTTAGATTGGCGTTTTTTTAAATGATGTTTTTTTGATAAAATGTACATACATGTTATAGTTGAAAGGTACTTTGTTCTAAACAACTTTATATGATTACTTTCAAAATGATCGTACGAACATTGAATAATATTTGTATGAAATGTCGTTCAGAATTATTATAAATAAATGAATCTGTGCTCCTGGAGTTCATTAAAAATTGGACTGTGAAAGGAGTAAGCCAAAAGTTGGCACAGAATCAATTGCTAGGAACCTATTATCAGAAGTGGGATAACCCTAAAGGAAGAATAAAAAGAAATTTTAAAGAAAAAAAAAAAAACAAAACAAAATATTTTATAAGTGATGGAAAATAAGAAGAATTTGGACAATGAAGAAGAAGAAATCTTGGAGGGCGTTTGTCAAGAAAAAAATAACACAATGCTCATCACAGCTGATGCACTGTCGAAGTTTTTGAAGACTGCTCAACTTAAGGAACGGAAAGAAGATGGCATCATTGGATTTCCCATTTTTGATCCCGATCATTCACGAGTGGACATTATCAAATGGTGTTCTGACATTGACACAAGAATTGAGCGTGACAATTTGAAGGATTTTGATGTTCTACCTCGTGTACGTTCTTCTTTGATGGGGCGATCAAAAGCTTGGTTCGACAAATACGGATATCAGCATTACTCTTGGTCTGACTTACGATCATCTATTATTCACGCATTTTCAAGTGGGACGGACATTGTGGCTCAACTCAGAAAAGTTGCTAATTCAGAAAGCAAAGAATTTGGATCTTATTCTGATTTTGTGATGGAAAAAGTATCACAGATAAACCGGTTACCATTTGAAGTTCCAGAAGATAAAATTGTCAAAATAATTATTGGTTGCATTACAAATTTGGGATTAAAAAATTCTCTGATGTTTGTCATGCCAACCTCGATTCAATGTTTAATAGATCATTTATCATCTATTAGTGAGCCACCTCGAAGACAACAAGATGCATCTGTATTGAACGATGGAAACAATAAAAGATTATTCAAGACCAAACCTAGTGATGAAGACAACTTTGGGTTTCAGAACAAGAGGCCTCGCTTAGAGACAGAAAAAAAGTGCTTCAAGTGTGGAAAAGTTGGACATCTCAAAGCAAATTGCCCCCGATTGAGTTCAGGAAATCGTTTTAAGCATGAAAGACTTGAGAATGTTAAAATATGCTCATATTGCAATAAAGCTGGACATGATGAAAGAACTTGCTGGTCTAAACAAAATGCTGATCAAAGAAAAGTTAATTTGTGCAATGATGTTTTGATGGCTGACAATACCACAGATGTGTTCATTAAAGGAAGATTATACCATTGCTTATTGGATACTGGCTCTGATTGCTCATTACTAAGAGCGGATATTGCAAATCAAATGTCACTGAAGAGGGTTGCACACTTTCCAAGCATCCAAGGTATTTCCAAGCATCCAATCCTTTTGACAGAAAAAGTGACTCTGCTGGTTGAATTTGAAAAACTGAACACTGAAATAACCTTCTATATAATTGAAGAAATTTATCTGAAGAACGAAATAATAATTGGACGAGATGTTTTAAGTGATTCATCACTAGAAATTAGAGTTGATATGCATGGATCAACTTTGCAGCGAAAAGACCATCTGATTTCATCATCTAACGTATTAACAAAGAAGATCTGTGAAGCCACTCCCGACCAAAACTTTCAAGTTGAAAGTTTGTTAAACAAATATTCTGCATCCATTGTGAAAGGATTTCCAGTAACAGAAGTACAAACTGGTTCATTGAATATTCGCCTTAATCAAGAAGTAGTTGTAAATTATAGACCGTACCGAATGGCTTTTTCGGAGCGAACAGTAGTAAGTCAAATAATAAGTGAACTAAAGAGTCAAAATATAGTTCGAGACAGCAGTTCACCATTTGCCAGTCCAATTGTATTGGTGAAGAAAAAGAATGGACAACATCGTCTATGTGTCGACTATCGAGCATTGAATCGTGCAACTGTCAAAGATCGGTATCCCTTACCACGAATAGAAGACCAATTAGATCGACTCTCTGGCAACAAATATTTTACATCTTTGGATATGGCGTCAGGGTTTCATCAGATACCAATCGAAGAAAGTTCAATAGAAAAAACTGCTTTTGTTACACCTGATGGACACTTTGAATATTTAAGGATGCCATTTGGACTTGCCAATGCTCCGGCTGTTTTTCAACGAGCTATCAATAAAGCACTGGGGACCTTGAAGGACAAAACAGCTCTTGTCTATATGGATGATGTTTTAATACCATCATCAACTGTTGAGGAAGGAATCAAAAACCTGGATTTAGTATTGAAAGCATTGACTCAAAGTGGATTTTCGTTGAACATTGAAAAGTGCAAGTTTTTGAAAACTGAAATCGAGTATCTTGGCCGAGAGGTTTCTGTTGAAGGAATAAGGCCTGGAAAGTCAAAAATAGAAGCTCTCGTCAAATCAATTCCACCTGCAAATGTGAAACAAGTTCGACAATTTATGGGACTATCCAGCTATTTTCGGAAATTTGTTCCAGAGTTTGCTGTTAAAACTAGGTGCATATCCGCATTAACAAAAAATGCTGTTAAATTCAACTGGACAAGTGAGTGTGAAGAAGCTCGGCAATATATAATCAGGCAATTGACTGACAGGCCAGTGTTAGTGTTTTTCGATCCAAATCAACCTACTGAATTACACACTGATGCGAGTGCTTTGGGTTATGGTGCTATCTTGTTCCAAAGAATAAATGGACAGCTGCATGTAGTAGCTTACTATAGCCAAAGTACAAAACTTCATGAAGAAAAATATCACAGTTACGAGTAGGAAACGCTTGCTGTAGTAAACGCTGTCAAAAATTTCCGAAATTATTTGCTAGGAATCAGGTTTACTATTGTAACAGACTGCAATGCATTGAAAGCAACTAAAGAAAAAAAAGATCTCCTGTCCCGAGTTGCTAGATGGTGGATCTATTTGCAAGACTTTGAATTCAACATTATATATCGTAAGGGCAAGACTATGCAGCATGCCGATTATTTAAGCCGCAATCCACCACAAAAGACTTGTTATCAACTTAACAGTTTATCAGAAAATTGGCTTAATATAGAACAGTATTCCGACGCTGATTGCATTGAAATAATCGAAAAAATTAAGGGGGGAGACTTGGATACTACTTCACAATACGTCATCAATAATGGATTATTGTACCGGAAAATTCAAGGGGAAAATAATAAATTACTGGTGCCACAAAGTTGTCGTTTATCATTAATGAGACGTTATCATGAAGATAATTGTCATATTGGATGGGAAAAAACGCTTGCCAAGATGAAAGAACATTTCTGGATGCCTAGGATGTCAAGAAATGTACGAAAATTTGTAGAATCATGCTTGATTTGTCTGGTAGCAAAAAGACCCTCTGGAAAAAAACAGTGTGAACTGCATCCTATTGAAAAAAAACCGATACCTTTCCACACCATTCATATCGATTGTATGGGTCCATTTCATGGAAAAGACAAGGAAGATAACCGTTACATTTTAATATTCGTTGATGCCTTTACAAAATTTGTAATTTTGTTTCCGTGCAAGACTTTACAAGCAAAAGAAACTATTCAACATTTAAACAACTTTGTAATGCTGTTTGGAGTTCCAGCTAAAATTATTAGTGACAAGGGAACGAACTTCACAAGCGAACATTTTCAAAATCTTTGTACATCATATGGTATTGAACACCACACAATTGCACTGGGTATAAGTAGAGCAAACGGACAAGTTGAGAGATACGTTGATACAGTGGCAAATCTCTTACGGACTAATTTGGAACTTCACATGGAATGGACAAGCTATGTCAGTCGAGTCCAACTGGCCCTTAACACAACAATCAACAAAACAACTGGACTGTCACCTTTAAAAGTTTTAACTGGAATCAGTGGACGAACCCCTGAAATGAGTGCTTTGTTTGCAGACCTAAACATTGAAACTGGATATGACAATTTTGATGCTTTACGCGAGTTGGCAGATAAACGAATTCGTGAAAATGCTGGAAAAATGAAGACAAGGTTTGACAAAGGTAAATGTACTCCAACTAAACTAGAAATAGGTGCTACCGTTCTATACAAAAGCAATCAAATACGGAAGTCTAAGCTAGACGTTCACTTTAAAGGTCTTTACGAGGTCATAGGCGTGTTGCCGATTGACAGGTACAAGTTGAAGAAAATCAATTCCAAAATTGTTATAGTTGCTGCAAGAGAAACTATTAGACCAGTTCCAAAAGAAAATTAGAAAATTATTTAATTTTATTAAATTGTTACCAAGTAATTGGCTGAAGTTTGAAGAACTTTTGGTTTTTGTTAATTATTATATTATGTGTGCTTGGGCTAAATGGTGTAAGACAAGTTTATGCTCGAGAGCTAAACCTCTGAGCTTATAGTTGGTTGATTGTGGATTGTTTTGCGAATATTAGTAGACAAGCTGTTTGCCTCTGAGTTACTTAGGTTTTGTGGTAAAATAAGACAAGTTTACGCTTGTGAGCTAAACCTCTGAGCTTATAGTTTGCTGATAGTGGATTGTTTTGGGAATATTAGTAGACAAGCTGTGTGCCTCTGAGTTACTAAGGTTTGTTGTTAATGGTACAAGACAAGTTTACGCTTGCGAGCTAAACCTCTGAGCTTACTATTTGTGTTGAATTGTTCCCAAATTATTATTTTTGTTTCAATATAATGACGATTATGGATTGTTTCATCGAGAACGATGAAAATTGCAGGATGGCCGTGTTATAGTTGAAAGGTACTTTGTTCTAAACAACTTTATATGATTACTTTCAAAATGATCGTACGAACATTGAATAATATTTGTATGAAATGTCGTTCAGAATTATTATAAATAAATGAATCTGTGCTCCTGGAGTTCATTAAAAATTGGACTGTGAAAGGAGTAAGCCAGAAGTTGGCACAGAATCAATTACTAGGAACCTATTATACATATACACATATTCGTTTTTCACTGAACGTCTTTACTACAATAAAGATCAAAAGAAATTGGTTTCGATTTCATTTGATGTTTTCACAATTTCTTGAAAACTAGACTCATTAAATAAGTCCTTCAATCTCTATAAAATATCATATGATGCATTTAATTTAAATGATAGAAAAAAAGTTTCACGAATTCGTGTGTTTTGTAGATTCAGCCAAAAGATTATTGCAACTACATATATCAATAATTTTTAAGTATTTTTATATATTGATTCAGATGTGCATAATGTCATAACAGGAATTTTGTCTTCTATAAATATTGGGCAGTTTGAAGCGACAAAAAGCACTTAAAAGTAAGGCAAATTTCTAGAATCTTCTTTCACTTTTAAATCTTCTTAGGTGGTGGAAACACGAAAAAGATTTATTTAATCTAATCTGAGATAAAACTTTGGTGGAAACAGAGAAAAACTTAATTATCTTTTATATTGTTTTATCTTGGAAAATAAGCCCAGTTAGTCCATTTTCACTAAAAAATCTAAATAATATCAACAGTAACAGATTGATTTTTTTCCCCAATGAAAAACACATGATTCCAAACAATATATAAATGCAACATCAACTGTACCAAAATTTGAGAACGAAATCACATAAGATCCATTCGAGACTCGTGTTAATGTTAAAACCCATCCATAGTAAGATTCTACTTTATCTTGTATCGGTAGTATTCATACTGCGGATATTGTTTTTGTCATTCGTGTTAGATTCTACTAGATTTCCTGATAGATTTTCCAACATGACACTTGAAAACTAACTAGCCGCCTTGGTTAAAATTTACGTTAAAAGAATGCAGTTGACTGCAAATGGAGTCTTTTATGTTGACCATATAGGAATATTATTTCTCGACATATTTAAAACTAAAGTATACGGCACTTTATGAATACTCAGTGTGCCCAGAACGTTGTACATTATGCAGACAATGTTTATGACTTTTTGAAAAACCTTCCATGTTTATATATTTTTTAAAAAATATTTTGCGACTAGGATGTCTAAGATTCCTTACGGTCTTAAATTTAATCCACAACCGGAAACACTCTTAAAATAAGGCCTTTGGAGGAAGTTAAAACATTGGTGAACAGAGTTCTAATCTTCTAAACCTCCAAAGTCTTGGGTTTACGTAATCGAAGTTCTATCTCAGACAGAGATTTAAATCATAGTTTTTACGCTTAAAAACTTGACGAAGAAACAAGTTAGAACTCAATCGAGTTTTTATTTGTCAATAAACCGAATTTTAGAGACTTGAACTTTGTAGAGAAATTGGCCTTTAGTCTGGCGTATTTGAGATGTTGCCTTGAAAATTGGAGATCAAAACAATTTTTCTAGACAATTTTTCATCAGACATTTTGAAAGAAAATGTACAAAACACAAGTCCGCCTACTTTTTTTCTTACAAGCCAAAAATCGGTTATTGATGACGTCAATTTTCAAGATTTTTTCTCTCTCAAAAAAGGAAATAGAGCCGACCGTATGATGACCTACCCAATCGAGAGATCGGTAGGTTGGAGGCCTCTAATCACAAATCTGCTGACAAACTTTTTCAAGGGACTTTCTTGATTAAATGCCAGATGATAAAATCTTTTTACATTTGAGCTCGTTCTATGTCAATCTGTGATTTACAAATAAATTAAAACCAGGGTAGTTTTAAGTGAAGGAAACATTTTAAGCGGATAAGATAACTTAAAAATCACCTAAAGGGCTTAAGGGCAGTCTTCACAAGAATGTTCACAATTTGACGGAGCCCATGTTGGCATTATTTCTATATTTTATCTCACTACCACTCAATGGAATAGCTTTGAGTCAAATTATTGTTTACAATCTTTACCTGGAACCAACTTGATTTTCGTTATAGAAGAGAGGCAAGAGTTTACATATTTTTAAGATCAAATGTTAAAATTTAATTTTAAAAATAAGAAGACAAACTTTCAAAATGTAGCGACTAAAAAGTTGCAAGCAAATAAAACCATTAAAATTCCGAAAACCTTACAATTCTAACATGCCACTTTTTTTGTTTTCTAGGGATATCCGGAATTCCATGCCAACTATTTTCGTTGTGATTATGTGCTTCATCCTGCCAGCAAACTATGCCTTCTTAAATTATTTCGGTGGAAAAGGTATGTTTTTGAAATATTTGTTTTTCTCAATTTTTCAACAAAAATTAACCTAAAGACATTGTTTTTTTTTCTTTTGCTTAGGACCAGTTCCAAACAAACCCATTCCCGGACTTATCACATGGAAATTCATTCAAACCAAAGTTCCATGGGGTTTGATATTCTTGCTTGGCGGTGGATTTGCCCTTGCCAAAGGAAGCGCAAAAAGTGGAATGGCAGCGCTTTTGGGAAATGCTTTGAGTGGACTTAAAGTTCTACCCTCAGTGGTTTTGTTATTCGTAGTTATTGTAGTGGCAGTTGTTATGACAGCTTTCAGTTCAAATGTTGCAATTGCAAATATTATTATTCCAGTTTTAGCTGAAATGGTAAGTTTAAAACCCACGTTTACTTTATGATATTTTCGAAATATTTTCTAATTAAAAAAATATACATATTTCAGTCTGTTGCCATTAAAATCCATCCATTGTACTTGATTCTACCTGCTGGCCTGGCTTGCAGTATGGCCTTCCATTTGCCAGTTAGTACACCTCCAAATGCTTTGGTGCAAGGATATGCTAATATCCGTACAAAGGATATGGTAAGATTATGAAATAATTAGAAATTGTTGAAAATCAAACTTAACTTACTAATATTTTTCAGGCTATTGCTGGTATAGGTCCAACAATTGCCAGTGTTGTTGTTCTTTTCATCAACTGTCTAACATGGGGCCCAATTGTCTATCCTCATCTTAATACATTCCCTGAGTGGGCACTCATTCCGGCGAATGCAACAAAAATTTAAAATAATAGTAAAGTAGGACAAAATAAAAAATACATAAGTATATATTTTAACTTTAAGATTTTTGTATTTCTCTATAATGTATGTACAATTATTTAAGAACAATCTAAAATATTTTAAAAAAATTGCCACTCCCGAAAAGAAATCAAGCATTTACTTTCTTAATCTTGATAAAACTTCTTAAAAAATAACAATTAAATTATAAATTTTAAATCAAAAACTATAAATGAAAGCATTTAGTCCCACATGTAACATATTTTTGTAAAATTAACTAAAATTTATAAAGAAACAAAGGTACCTACACAAGTTCCAATATCGAAAACAAAAAGTACCTTTCCCCAAAAACACAATAATAAAAAACAAATCATGACAGAAAAACCAATTGCAAAACTTCAAGACAAGAATTTTTCTGAACAATAATATCACATTTTTGTATAACCACAACAAAAAAATACTTTTATAATAAAATATTCATAAAAATAAGTATGTAGGTATCTAAGAATGCTTAATTTAAGAAAACAGTAATATTAATTTTAAAATGGCGTAGGATTGTTAAAAATATGATATATATTATAATAAATAATTTTATTTTGTATAACTAAACTATAAACTATGTGTATAACTGGACTGAAAATGCATAAAAATCATCAAACAAAAATTTAAATAAAAAGAAATTGTTATTTTATAAGTGGTAAAATTAGTTAATTTTTGTTTAATCTAAAATGTTAAATTAAATAAAATAATATTAATAACGAGAGAAAAAGTTTTTCTTTTGCACCTTTAAATAAATGGAAACAAATTATGAAACTTTAGATTTATTAAGATTGATAACTCAAGACGAAAAAACCGTCTTTATTTTAAGGACCCTGCCAAATATCTACAAAAATGCAAAATAGCAAATCGACATTTCTTGACAAAAACACCATAGAGATGCCCTCAAATTTGTATTTCAATCAATTTTTGTTTTTTTTTTGTTTAAATAAAATTATTATTTAAATTAACGAATACGTTTGTTTTTTAACATGATTAAGGTCAGAGGTTTAGCTCGCAAGTTAAAACTTGTCTAACATTCTAAGGATGCAAACATACACGGAGAAAAAAGACTTGCTAAAAACAAGTGGAATCTGTATTAAATTAAGTGGATTTCCTTATAGTTTTTTGCTAAGCGGACTTTCGGCTTAAACTAATTGGACAAATAACTTGATTTCGGTAAAGTTATATCTAAGGTTTTTCCGTTTAGTTTTGCAAGAAAATCTTTCTCTTTTGAGTATTTTATCAAGTCGAAAAAATCTTATTTTGATATGCATTTGCATACAAATAATGTATCTTCAACGCTACAACAAGCCGTTTTCCAATTGGTTTTATTCTAATCACATTTTTTAAAGACTTTTGGAAAGTTGATATTAAGTAAAGCATATCGTAATTTAAAGCGCCTTCAATTAAAACTAAGATTTTTCACACTTTGGTATCAAACTTTTAGGAATATAAAGAAAATCTGTTTCTTTTTAGACTTCTCTTAGGTAAAAATTAAATGAAGTTTTTCAAGTTAATTCTTTTTAAAGCAAGATGTTCACTACTTAAAAATCATACGTTTACCAGTAGATTGTACAATACTTTTTTTTTTAATTTTAAAAAATATTATTTAATTTTGCATTACCATAAAATAATAAATACGGAACTGATCTTTGTGTGCCAAATATCTTATTTATATGGGCATGAAATGTAAATATAATTTTTATGTTTTTGGTTTCGTTTCAGTTTCCTTTTTCAACAAAAATTGAACCAGTCTTACGTTTTTAACCATTTAATGTTTGGAGTTTAAATTAAAAAATCACAGCAGCAAATCTTCTAAGAAAATTAAGCTTTTGTGAACTTAAAAACAATAAATTGGGTGGCGCAACAGTCCGTTGAGAACTAGTGCCTAGTGACTAACAACTCTCAACCATTTCTGTGTGCGCGTAATGTTGTCAGGAATGGAGGGGGCCTACAGTTTATATACCGAATCCGAACGGCTAATTTGAAAAAGCACTATTTCATGACAAGAGTTACTCTTGGAGAATTTGTCGATTCCTCGCAAGAGGCAGTACCCGTGAAAAGACTTTAGATGGAATTGGCAGGGATCGAACCCAAGACCTCTGGCATGACAGTTCAACGCACTTATTAATTCAATCTTAAACCTATCTTAAAGCTAGACAACAATTCATAAAACTAGCCTAATTATCCATAACTTACAACTAACTAAATGGTCACATACGGACACTCTAAGTTAAACAATAATACTTATTACTAAGGCCCTAAGATCTATTTTACTTTAATTTGAATTTTATTTATTTTGTATTTACTAGAAAATTTTGAAAAAAAACTAATATCAAGACCTTTTTTTAATTTTAATTAAAAACTACTTAAAATAATGTCCTTAATATAAAACTTAAAGCTAACTTAAACTACCTATTCTACCTATAAACTACTTAAAACTAGAACAACCACAGCAGCAAATCTAAATATCTAACATTTTTGTTGTATTTTTAAATTTTTTTTTATTCCATGTTTTTTTTTTCAATGTTTTTTTTTTATTTTTTTGTATTTTTTTTCTGTTTTGTATTTTTTTTCTATTTCTTTTTGTGCCATCATGCCTATTCTACTTAAAACTAAACCCTTAAACTATAAAACAAGTATGTAAGCCGGCCAAGGCTTAAAACCCCATCCCTACTACCCGATATCAAGTGCCGATTGAAGCAACTAAAACTGGTTCTCCTGCTTCACCCTATCAGTTCGGTCCCGTTCGGACACAGCCCTACCGAACCGAAGGAGCTTTACTCCGCCTTGTGCCATGACGTCCCGATTGTACAGGAGTCGCCTATAGATTAGCGGAACTGCCAATCTATCCTGTATCAGACCGTATCTGTCTAAAAAGAGTAATGCCACTCAAGCGTGCACTTTCAAAATACTCGTCGTTCGGATAGAACGCCCCTAAAATTAAATTGTTGATCGAAGACATAACTCTAAACCTCGAACGAGTTTTATCACGAAACTGTCAATTCTGTTGATTCGAGCCCCGTTGTATAGGACCTCGTTGGAATAGTAATGCACATAAGAAGATTCGACTGTGCGATATAAGCCGGTACAGCGTCGTAAACACTGCCGCTCGAACACCCGAAACTTCCCCATCTGGGAAGGGGCAACGCTGAACCACACAAGGCAACCATAAACGGTCATCGGCCGTATGAGGGCCATGTAGCAAATTACCTTTAACTCTGGGGTCAAGATCCGCAGCCCACTTAGTCAGAGACCTATTAATGATCTTTTCGAAGACTTTGCTGATGCTCGGAAGAAGACTTATCGACCGAAGATTTGACGGGTTGGAGTTGTCCTTTCCCTTTTTCGGTCTTCCAATGCACTGGATAATATGCATTATTCAGTGCATTATTGAAAAGCGTGGTGTAAATGTCAATTGCTTTCATCGGTAAATGTCTTAGTACAACGTTGGATATACCATCGACGGCTGCTGACTTTTTGTTTTTTATTGAATTGAAGATGAGCTGAAGCTCAACCTTCGTCACTAACAAGGGACTTGGTCCCGTTGGCTCGGCGATTATGGCATTTGCCAAGGAATCGTCATTGAACCTCATGAAACCGCGGTTCTCAGATCGCCATTGTGTCATATCATTTCAAAGGTAAAAGTGATTAAGTAGGGCTCTGTTTTCCAGGTCGTGGTTGGGGCGAATGCTAACATTCACCTTGTACACTTGCTGGAAAGCAGCTCCCACCGCCTCCACTTTTTCCTTCGGATTTTCAATTATGTAAAAGTCATCGTCAAAGATGGCTTCCTGTGGATCTATTTGCGATGTCATAAGTACGTCTTTGTTCTCTTCACTTCTTTGGAGCTTAAGACACGGAAGGTCATTATCGTTTTTTTTTTCCTGAATATCTTGTTGATTTTGGGGAACATACTAGGGTCACTCGAATTAACTGACCGGATCTTGCGGTCCCAGTACTTGTTGATTGATAACCTGTAGTTCTCCTTAATCAACAGATTGACATTTTTTATTGAATATTTCAGTGTCCTAACCTCCAAGTCGTGTGGGTCTGTAAGTCGTCTGTACAAGATTTTGAGTCTTGTCAGTAAGCCACTCTTGTGCCTACGTAGTGCGTTAATTGTCACGTTTCTGTAAGCGTCCATTTGGTCCCGTTCTTTGTACTTTGGAATTGTCCGTTCCATCGTTCGTTTTATTGTTTCGTCCATCTGTTGTAAATGTTGGTCAATTTCTGTATTTGTCAGGTTTCTGTTGTTCAACGTACTAACCATCATGCCACTGGTAGTACCTTTTGTGAACTTCATAATCTTAAAATACAAACAAGTTATTTTGTAAATAAATTGTTCATAAGCTGGAAAATTTCTAAAAATAAAAAGTAATTTTATAGTTTAAAGTGTTTATTTACTACAGTACACTTCTACAAAATATTTTACATTTTCTTAAAATAAAGTTTAGGGCGAACAGCTTTGAGCCCGTTATTTAAAAAATAAAAATTAAAGGTCAATCCACCTTTTTGATATTGATTGCACAATAATTTTCATGTAAATCCCCTACTTCGTGAACGTGAAACAATACTTGGAATTAAGCTAGGTTCATTGTAAACATTATTTTTAATGAAAAAAACTTTAAATATAATTTTGTTTAACTTGTATAAGTCCTAATATATTTTTTCTTCATTAAATTGGAAATTATTCAAATATGCATGAACATTTAAATCTTTTTTTTTTTAATGATGAGTTTAAATTTAATGGGGATTGAATAAATACGGCCTAAGACAGAAGTGTTACAACAAGAAGTGTTGGATTAGAAAAGCAAAATCATTACTTATAAATCATTGTTACAATCATTGCACTAGTATACACAAGCAAAAAACAGAATATCAAAAAACCAACGAATATCCTATTTCATCGTTGTAACGGGGTCAATTTAAGACAACTCTCTTGGTTAGGCACTCGTCTAATATGCATTGGACCCAGTCCTTTTGACATTTATTATCCAAGATGTTATTTTTGTTGTAAAAGTCAATTATGATCTGCCCCTTTATCGTTTTTTGTAACACACTTTCGATATTTAGTACATCTATGAGATTCAGTGTCTCAGAAGAAGAAGTTAAGGGTGATGAAGACTGATTTAAATTATCCAGTCAACTTGTAACAGATTTGGGCATTGAGAGTGTGTCTCGATCAACTAAACTTAGTCCTAACAACGGTTTGCCCCTAAAACCAGATAAAAACAAAAATATTGATAAAATGGAAACTTTTATTACTTGCCTGTGAAATGTGTCAATTTATCAATCCGCCTTTAAACAAAATATATTCCCAAAAATCTAAATTCACCTTTGAAAAAAGTACTTCAAAGTAAACTTTTATTCATACTCTTGACTATAAACTCAGAGGTTTAGGCTTTAACTTACCCTTATTTTATATCATCACACTTTTAGCAGTTCAAGGCCATGAGCATGACTACTGAATATTAACAAATCTTATAAGCTCAGAGGTTAAGCTCTCGGGCCTCAACATATCGTATGGGATTTACCTTTTATTACCATACAACTTATGGATTGAAAGCACAATGCTTCAAATTTCAACCAATAACACAAACAATTATTTAATAGAAACGTAAACAAGGACGAAGTCAAAATTAAGATGATGATGAACATTCTAAATTTTCTTACTATTTTAGAGTTAACTTTGCTTAATTTGTATTTGTCATTTGGTAGTTAACTTACTTAATAGGTGCTTCTCAATTGTACATCAAGCTTAGACTTGCCTATATGATTGCTTTTGAACAAAGGTTTCTAACAATACGAGGTGTGGCAAATAAGATTCGGGAATTTAGTTATAATTTAAAAAGTGGCAACACTTTTTCATTTGTTATCATATGTCTAAGAAGGGGGATCTTCCTTTAAGTTAGAGGTCAAAGTTGAAGTATGTATGTATATAGCACGTTTGGTTTGCGTTTTATGCGTATTTTTTGCGAGTAACTTTTTTAGTGGCGTGAAAATGTGTGACGTACATTATTTTATTCATTAAAAACAATACGCAACGTAGTTGAGTACTTTTTACTTTATTTAACAATCCAAACGGATAAGATCTTAACTTTAAACAATTCAATTATAATATTTTATGAAGAGTCAGAACACGTCTAGACGGCAGCTGATAAAAAGAAAGAATGTTCTCTTTGCTTTTTAGTTCGTTGAAATCAAAAGTTCTCTCTATCGTCTTAAGCGCTCGTACATTTCAAACATGAACTAAATTCTCCTTACTTAGAATTCTTTTTTTTTTTGGAATTCTCCTTATTTAGAGGGTCTGTCCATACTTCCCAAAGGTATAATTGCATTGTTTATTTTCAAATTAGAATTGGGTGTTAAACTTAAAAAAAAAATATGAAAATAAACAAAAAGTACTTATTGGACAAATAATATCACTAAACCCTTAGATATTTTAGTTTTTCTACCTCTATAACCATCTCTTTGCTTCAAAAATCTCTATCCAAGTCCAGAATTGTCATTTGGCCGAAATGGTCTATTTCAAGTCGACACCCAGGTAAACGTATAAAGTACGAAGTCTTTACAACTAGTGGTCGCTGCCATTTAAATCCAAACCAACTCCAGAACTCAACACTCAAATCAACATGGTAGGTAACTAATTCTTGTTGTGTTTATTATTTTACACTACATTTTATTATTTGTAAACATTATAATAATTGTTTTTTTTTTTTCTTTTTCAGGATCTATCTAAAATTTCGATTTGGAGTCCTCATCTATGGATTTCTTCACAGGCGTCCGCAAAAATAGGCTCAACTTAGGGCCTTATTATTTGAATTAAGAAAAGCGGTTACAACCAGTTTATTTTCAAGAAAAATGGTGCTGACTTATTGGAGCTTATTTTATCCCAGAACCCACATTTTTTGTCTTTGAATGTTTTCATCAAAATTGTAATTAAGTTGAATATAAAAGTAGTGTACATTGTAGGTACAATTTCAAATTTTTGTATTTAATTTTGAGATGTGTCATGTTCAAGAATTTAAAATTTAAGTACATTTTTTAACTGAAAATTTGGTTTGTGCAATTTTAAAAGCGAAATATCAGCTCTTAGGGGCCATTTATAGCTATTATGGGCTTTCATCACTGAATATTTTGTTCCACGATTTAAAAGCTATATCAAGAAAATGAAACTGATCAGTTGTAGATTCTTTTAGACCTAGAGCCGGCAGCAAATTTTGGGAGTGGAGTGATAACTAAAGTTCCTTGATGTGAATGAATACGCGAATTATATCAAATTCAACATTCAACATGGCAGGTTTTTTTTTTAAGCTGTGTTTGGGGTAAGAGTTTGAAAATACTCATTTTCTGATTTTGAGATCGAAATAATAACCACATAAGTGATACATCATTTTTGGGTCGGGTATTAACTTAACTTTTCGTCAAGGTCTTACAAAAGAAAAATTGACATGGGCTCTGAATAGTTTCAAACGTTATAAATCTCCAGGTGCAGATCAAATCGTACCAGCTGAGCTACAACTTACCATTGATATAACTTTGCCCATCATTGAGATGATCTTCAAAAGTTGTATAAATCTGGTCTATATACCTCAGCGATGTAGAGATGTAAAAGTAGTTTTCATTCCCAAAGTGGGCAAATCTCGCATGTCAACCCTTAAGACTTAAGACCTATTAGCCTATCATCATTCATTCTCAAAACTCTGGAACGATTGATTCATATCCATATACGTATAATAGCATTAATAAGAGACTATCCAATGTCGCAGCATGCTTACTGCAAAGGGAAATCGGTAGAAACAGCCTTGCACACTTTGGTAAGAACTATCGAATACTCCCTAGAGCAATAGGAATATACTATGGTAGCCTTTCTGGATATTGAGGGCGCTTTCAACAACGTTATCCGCACATCTGCTATGACGACCCTAAACATCGAATGCTCAATCTGTGAGTTGATTAATCTAATGCTAAAAGGCAGGATCATCAATTCTAAGTTGGGGGAATTTGAACAAAAAGGTCTGTCAGTAGAGGCACTCCGCAAGGTGGTGTTCTGTCCCCTCTCCTGTGGAACATAGTGGTTAACCAACTACTAATATCCCTTGAGAGGGAAGGCTACAGAGTGGTTGCATATGCCGATGATGTTGCTATCACCGTCACAGGGGAACATCCTAATACACTGAGAGACCTCTTCCAAAACGCACTCAATATGCTCACTAGATGGGCTGATCACTGCAGACTTAGTATTAATCCTCAAAAAACAGACCTCGTCCTTTTCACACGGAAATACAAGATCCCAGTAATTGTACCTCCTTTAATAAAAGGTGTACCACTAATTTTTACCAATGACGCCTAATATCTTGGTCTGATATTGGTAAAAAAATTAAGTTGGAAATCTATCATTCAGTAAAGTGTTAAAAAAGCTACAGCAGCTCTTTTCCTTTGCAAGCCAAAGGAAGCAAATGGGGTTTTCAACCTCGCATAACCTACTGTCTATACACATCGGTCATCCGACCAATGTTTATGTACGAAGTTGCAGTATGGTAAACTGCACTGGAAAAAGTCACATACTACGACAAACTCAGCAGTGGCAGTTGGTAGTGGTGTGTACTCAGAAAAGCTTAATCTAAGCATCTCATGCCGCCTCCCTAATCATTTTAGCGATCAAAGAGATTCTCTCCTGGCTAAAAGACAACGTGATATCAAAATCTTTTCTGACAGTCAGCCTGCTATTAAATCTCTTGATGGTGTCTCAACCAAATATCAAACGGCCCTCGATTGTCGATCGTCTCTTCTGGAGATGGCGCAGAAATTTAACATTCACCTATGTTGGGTGCCGGGCCACAGAGACATCACGGAAAATTGTAGAGCCGATGAACTCGCCAAAACGAAACCGTCATGCCTATTTCACCTGAAAGGGAGGAGATAGGTATACCGATAGCTACATGTAAACTCATGCTAAAAGAAACAGCTTCTATAGGTAGCACAATTTACCAATGTGCGCAGCCACATACGTAACTCATATGGCCTTCACTGGACCTAAAGCGCTCTAAAGACTTTTTATTACAAAGCACACTTTATATTAGCTCCCTAATAGGTGTCCTTACGGGACACTGTCTTATAGGCAGACACGCAATACGACTTGGTGTAGCCTCAAATGACTTCTGCAGGAGCTGTATGAACGAAGAAGAAGAGAAAACAATCTCTCACCTTCTCTGCACTTGCCCTGCTCTTTCACTAAGACGCAAACTTCATCTGAGAGACTACTCTTTTGATAATACCAGTGACTTAGCTAAAAAGGATATCAAATATCTTCTTCGCTTTATAATAAGCTCAAAATGGTTTTCTTTTGGCCTAAGTGTTTGGATTCTCAACCTTACCTAACCTAAGTGATACATACAAAAAGTGTGTGCTAGACGTTTTACTTTTAGCTTTCTGATTGCTAGACGCATTTTAAACTTTTTCAATTACGATTTTTAACTTAAAACCTGACTTTTTTCCTATATCAGAACACTTCTCCTGATTAGTATGTGCGATCTTAAAGGATTCATCTTTAACAATACAAAAACCTCATTACATCAACAAATTGAATACAATTCAAACCTTTTATTTTATAGAAAAAATCATTCATCATCGATTCATCAGATGAAAATTTCAAAGTCATGTCTTCACTTTCTGTGACTTTATTTTCAAATCTCTTGGCATCAACTTTGATTTCATTTAAAAATATGTCGCGTTTTTTTTTTCTCTCAACATCTTCAATATGAGTCAAACATTTTCGGTGGGATGCACATTTACAAGGGCAGATGTTTAAAAGTCTATCATTCTGCTGACGCGACGTGTTGTATCCGAAAAAGGATTACTAACATTTTCTATTCCTGTGGTCAATTTCTTCAAGTCTTCAAAACATTTTTTAATGTGTAAAATTTTCAGATATCGTGGCAACCAAAACGTCTTGGGCATACATTTTTGTAATCAAGGCAAGTTTTCTGATGTTTTGGTATATCATTGTTTTGGTTATATCTTATAGGTGGGTTATTATATTCTTTTTCTCTTATTTACAACTCTACATAATTTAGAAGAGGGTTTTAGGTTAATAAATTATAATACAAAAAAATATTGACACAACAAACAAGATCATATATTTTGAAAGAAATGACAAATTAATATGCAAAAAGTGATTTAAACTTCATCCCAGATATCCAAGGATCGTGTTGCGTTAGTTTCAATATCTGCCCAATCAGGATATTTCTTAGTATTTGGGTAGACGAAAACACCCCAGGTTTGTGCCAGAGCCCATATTGTTAAAATAGTTGTTATTGATGCGTATAGCCCACCAATTGCCTAACACAAACATTAAATAAAAATTTTATAAATTTTATACAAAAATATTTAAGGTGAGCTATTATGGCTCACATCAATGTTTGTATATATGTATACCTATACATACATATATACACATATCGTCTTACCATATTTTTTGTTTCGATGTTTGCATATCCTTGTACTAGAGCATTAGGCGGTGTACCAACGGGTAACATAAATGCCATACTGCAAGCCATTCCAACCGGAAAAATTAAATACAATGGATGAATTTTCATTGCAACTGCCTAATAAGTAGTATAAAACAAAATTTTAATATTTTTATGATAAGAATAAGAATACTATACAATATTTTACCATTTCAGCCAAAACGGGAACAGTTATATTTGCAATTGCAACATTTGCACTAAAGTTTGTTATCAAAACTGCTGCTGTTACTACTACCAAAAGTAAAATTGATGGCGGAAGAAAATCCAATACAGAAAGAGATGTTCCTAATTTAGTTGCCATTCCAGAGACTTTACTTCCTTCTGCCAGTGTTGCACCACCACCTTTTCTTATCAAATGTTTATATTAAATTTAATAAAACTTTAACATTTAAGAATGACATTGACTTACCAACAAGAAAAATCAATCCCCATGGTACTTTGGGTACAATAAATTGCCATGTTAACAGAGCTGGAGTTTTTTCAAGTGATTCCTCTGTAATATATTTTTTTTCCTCAGAAAACTTTACTAAGCTATTCACATATATAATAAAAAGTTATTACCTTTCCAAAATTTAAGAAATTTATAATTTGCAGGGAAAGAAAAAATAATCATTAAGATCATAACAGTTGGAGCTGAATTTTTAATTGAACTAGAAAGAGAAAATTAATATTAGCCGAAATCTTCTAAAATTTCACTTAACAATCTGAATTATATCATCAGTGTGAGTAAAATATTTGCGCTTAATTCCTAAAAAAATGCCGTTCAAATTTGTCTACAAATGAGTGCAAAATTATTATACATAAATAAATAAAGTTATCGTATATAATCAAAATTTAAAAAGCTAAAACCGCTTAAAAAAAAGCTACTTACGGATTTTCAAAAAGACTCCCCCATCCTTCCATAAATCCAGGTTTTCGTCCAATGTATAGCATAATAAGTAACACAAATAAAATTGCAATACTAATTTCGTGTATTGTAATTGGTCCAAGTTCATCATATTTTCCATCAATTACTTTCCTACCGATTTCTGCACCTTCCTTACCGACTTCAATTTCTTTAGCTGCTTGGCTATTTGGTCTATCATGAACAAATTTTGATAAAAAAACATGTTGTAATAAAATCTTTTCAAGCCATCTAACCTAAACATCCCCATAAATGCCATTTCTAAGACCAAATACATTAACAAAGAACCCACAATCACAAAGGGAAATGCGTAAACTAGATAAATCCCGAAGTCCAATTTTTCTGTCGCATTTGGAAATCGACTAAAAAAGTCAAATAATAAAGCGTTAAGTTTGGGTTAAGAATACTTTGTTGAAAAATCACCTATCATAGATTCCTTTAAAAGCTAGATTTGTAGGAGTTCCAATGAGTGATCCAATGCCTCCAATTGAAGATGCATAAGAAACACTTAAATAAAAACAATTCCCAATCTTTGACGGTCGTCTCCTAAAAAACAGAAATACTGAATTTTAAGTATCAATTGATAGTTGGTAAATATTAATGTGTAACACTTAACAAGCCAATAAGTAAGAACTTTCATAACTGAGAAAGATCCTGACTGTTGACAAAATTTAAATACTTCAAATTTAAATAGGTGTACATCATAAATGAAAGCGTATAGACATGAAAAATGTAATCTTTTGAAAAACTTAAATTTCAAAAACTTTTGCTTACTCTGCTTTGGGAAGATCTGCATCGGCCTCATCATATTGTTTAATCAATCCTTGCTAGAAAAAAATAAATGAAACAAATTGAATTATAGCTTCTTTGAACTATTTTTAATAGAATTACTGATGCCAATTCATCCAAAACAGCATAAATAATTGGACACATCATAGCGGTACAAGCTGAGTTAGCTATCCAAACTGACAAGAACGTAGTTACAGCACATAAGCCAAAATGAAGTCTTTAAAAACAATTAGTTTTAATAATCTTCAAGGTCAAAAGTCCATAATCAAACATTTTAGAAATACCTTCTAGGACTACAACCAACAATTTGTAGGACCCTAAGAGCCAAACGTATATGAAGTTTTGAATATTCTATAGCAGTAGCAACCATAATACTGGTAACAAACATAACCAGTGTGTCTCTAAAGTAAAGTCGACATGCATCTCCGGTTGGCTTAAATTAAGAATGACTCAGAAATGTTGAATGAGATGATTAAGGCATAAACTTACCATAATGTCCATCAAAGGAAATGCAACTATTGGAAGCATAGATGTTACTCCAAGAGGAATTACTTCAAAAATCCAATAGACAGCCATGACCATCAAAAGGTACATGCAACGATTTGCCTTGAACATTAGAAGACCAAATATTAAATTCCTAAAATATACTTTACAAAAATTACTACTAACAACTTCGTCGCTCATAAGCATAACGGGCGAAAATAATATTGGTGGTCCTATTATCAATAGCCCCTCATAATGATAACTAAAAATGTTAAAACATCCTTTTGTAGAAGTATGGTCTTCAGAACTATTTAAAGGTTAAACGAATAAAGGAAACAAATTTATAAATATAGTAGATTATGTAGCTTATTGATTTATGTAACTTACCTCATGTTAGCGATATTTTATTTCCGTTTTTAATGTTTAAATAATAATAAACAATACCTGATGACAGAATGAAATTATTTTCAAAGAAAAAATAACTTCAGTAAATATCACGAAACTGTGTTCAAATCTACAAGTAGTAAAATGAAAATGTAAATACTAATACAGAATCATCCATTTTTTAAAAGTAAAACTTAATAGACTAACGGTCATATTCGACGAAAAAATGTTTGCCTGACCAAAAATACTGCATTGTCTCATAGGTAGCACACATTTCATGCCTATTCTACTTAAAACTAAACCCTAAAACTATAAAAAAAAGTATGTAAGCCGGCCAAGGCCTAAGACCCCATTCCGACTTCATACTATTAAGTGCCGATTGAAGCCACCAAAACTGGTTCTCCTGCTTCACCCTATCAGTTCAGTCCCGTTAGGACACAGCCCTATTGAACCGAAAGAGCTCTACTCCGCCTTGTGCCATGACGTCCCGATTGTACAGGAGTCGCCTATGCACGGTTTGTCGTCTGACGAGGTAGATTAGCGGAACTGCCAATCTTTCCTGTATCAGACCGCATCTATCTAAAAAGAGGAATGCCTCTGGTGGAAAAAGGCCGCTCAAGCGTGCACTCTCAAAATACTCGTTGTTCGGATAGAACGCCCCAAAAATTAAATTATTGGTCGAAGACATACATAGCTCTTGCAATCTGACCTCGAACGAGTTTTATTACTCTGACTCCCGAAACTTCTCCATCTGAAAAGGGGCACCGTTGAAACACACAGGACACCATAAACGATCATCGGTCGTATGAGGGCCATGCAGACTGCTGTAAAACAGCCGTTTCGTCAGAGCGAAGGTTCCTCTGGCCCTGGTCTGAGCAGCATTTATATGTCTGTCAAAATATAAATACTTATCTAACCAGGTACTTCACTACACTTTTGCTCGCCAATGGCTGCCCGTGAAGATCAACGATGATCATCTTGCACCAGTTCTTGCAGGTATCCCTCGTGGTCCTAGCCAACGTAGTCCGAAACAGAATTTTCTCCGACTTATGGACATTTATTTTCAGTTTCCAGTCGTCGCAATATCGCTGAATCTTGTCAAAATCACCCTGCAAGAGAATTCTAATAACCCCAACCTTTCGGGCCGTTCTGTACGCAATTAGATCGTCCGAACGCTGGTGTAAATGCTGAAGAGAATCGGCGAATTCACCGCTCCTTGTTGAAGACCCTTTTTAATTAAGAATGTTGTGCTAGAAGTTACATTGCCACTTTTGACAACAAACTTTCTACCGTTAAGCATATCATAAAGTATATACAACAATGGCTTGCTTATGGCAAACCTGCACAGCTTTAGGTAAAGACCACATCTGTGCATTGTTGTTTTGATTTATTCCATTTGATATCAGAAAGAGTTTAGACGCAGTATGAATTGTGTCATGACCCGCCTTGAGCCCGAACTGTTTATCCGGAATTATTTTGTTGTCCCCATCCCACCCTATTGATGATATTTTCGGAAGAAGACTTATCGACCGAAGATTTGACGGGTTGGAGTTGTCCTCTCCCTTTTTCGGGAGAGGATGAACAACAGCGGTCTTCCAATGCACTTTATAATATTCATTATTCAGTGCATTATTGAAGAGTGTGGTGTAAATGTCAATTGCCTCCATCGGTAAATGTTCTAGTACAACGTTGGATATACCATCGACACATGCTGACCTTTTGTTTTTTTATCGAATTGAAGATGAGCTGAAGCTCAACTAACCATCAGCACTAACCATCACGCTACGGGTACTACGCACGATTTACACGAATGTAGAATGCATTACCAGGCACAAGGGGTCGTATGCAAAAAGATGAGATCAAACTCTTTACTCACTTTTTTGAGAACTTTCTTAAGGTATTATGCAAAAAAATAATTACTGACCGAGTTAGATCTCACTTGGTGAGTTCAATCTCAGAGGGATGAGATCGATCTCAAAACGAAAGCTCGCCATGAGATTGTGCTCGTTTTCATATGCAAAAAGCTGAGTAAACACTTGGTTACATGAGATCGATCTCACAAATTGTTAAGCATTGTATTTCTCGGACTCAGTTCACATAAAACCGTAAGGATGGCTGAATTTATAATTAATTATGTCGGACAAAGAAATTATAAGGAAAGAAGGTGTCCAAAAGGTGATGATTTTCGTCGTTTGTGCCGGTTTAGTGAAGAAGGTTTGCGATTGTTAACGGAGGAATTTTTGGGCCCGACCTCAGAAACGCGTGGTGGTGCTCTCACAAATGAAGAAAAAATAAGAACATTTCTGCGATACACAGGAGACCCGGGGTTCCAAATTGGAGTTGGTGAAGACGTTGGAGTTCATCAATCTACGGTCTCTAGAGTGGTGCAGCAAGTTTCTGCAGAAATTGCAAGCCAGGCCAAGAATTGGATTATATTCCCACATACTGTGGAAGTACGAGTTTCCTTATGCAATTGGTGCTTTAGATTGCACTCATGTCCGAATAAGGAAACCTTTGACCTATTATGAGGAGTACATTAACCGTAAGGGATACTACTCCATTAATGTTCAAGCTTCATGCAATGCGGAAGAAAAGTTTACAAGTGTTGAAGTTTGCTGGCCAGGATCAGGAGTAGGTATTTTTAATCATAACCGCTTGATTGTTGAATTAAAAAACCATCAAGCTTTTAACAACAACTTCTTAAATTGGATCTTATATTGAAAAAATAGAATTTACTGTGCTCTATTTCGTATTGAGTATTCGGATCAATTTGTTGTAAATTCTGACGTCTCTCAGGGAATCCATTTAGGTCCGATTTTATTTATAAATGACTTGGTTTCGACCAAACAAAATTCTTCCATCCTTATTTATGCTGATGACATTACTTACTTACTTACTTAAGGTGGCGCTACAGTCCGGGGCGGACCTGGGCCTCAACCAATAAGCGTCTCCAGCCAGCTCGGTCCCTAGCTAGCTGTCTCCAGTTTCGCACGCCAAGTTGGTTGAGGTCCTCTCCCACCTGGGTGCGCCACCTGAGTCGCGGTCTTCCTCTACTGCGCCGTCCCTCGGGATTGGATTCGAAGACCTTCCGGGCTGGAGTGTTGATTTCCATCAGCTCTACATGACCTAGCCATCTAAGCCGTTGGACTTTAATTCTTCTAACTAGGTCAGTGTCGCTGTACAGCCCGTACAGTTCGTCGTTATATCTTCTCCTCCATTCTCCATCTATGCGTACGGGACCAAAAATCACCCGAAGAATTTTTCTCTCGAAGCATCCTAAGACGCTCTCATCTTTCTTTGACAGGGTCCAGGCCTCAGCGCCATAAATGAGAACCGGGATGATGAGTGTCTTATAGATGGTGATTTTGCTGATGACATTAAGCTTTTGAAAAAAAAAAAAAAATAAAATCAACTTCTGTCTGTTTACTTTTGCCAGAATATTATGTTAATATTTAGGGATTTTTGGTGATATAAAAATCATCGCGTTTTAAATGCAGACAGGTGTAAAACCATGAGTTTTACACGCAAAAAAGTTCCCTTTAATTTTTATCACACGTTTGATATATGCAACTTAAGGAAGGCCCCTGTGATTTCTGATTTATTGGTTACTCTTGATACCAATTGAACTTTTAATGAGCATTTAAATTAAAACCTTTACGTTTTGAAGCGTCTCTTTGTTTCATTTATAAGACCTATGCTTGAATATAGTTGTTTAGTTTCGTTAAGTTTATCTTACTACTCCATCCATATAACAAGATTTTTAGTAATTCAGAGAAGATTTATGCGTTTCTGCCTTCCTTTTCTTCCATGCTCATATGAACATAGGAAGTGGCTCTCACAAGGGCTTGCTTTAATAAACCTTAAAACACTCACCAGTCATAGAAAATGACAAACCTAGTATTTTGACACTTCAAATGACAGCTAAGCTTTAAAGGTGTCAAATGTTAGCGTTGCATACCTTAAATCAAGAAATAAATGACCCTCCTCTAGAAAGAAAAAGTTTTAATGGATACAATTTTAAGTATTTACTGCTTTCCAAGTATTTACTTGAATTTTTTTAAAAGGAATTTAACAGTAAAAGTAGGGCCGCATTTCATGTATCTATGATAAAAGTCTCCACAGCAACACTTTTATCCAACATCAAACTGTTCGATGCAACATGTATGTGTTTGACTTCTAAAGTTGTAGTCTTTTTGCCAAAGCTTTCTCACATTTAAAACAATGACCCCCCCCCCCCCTCCCACCTCATTCATAACCAAAAACATGTTCAAGACAACGTCACAGAACAACAACGACAAGGTGTGCCAGCCCATCAGCCATTCTGCCTCATGTTGGCTGTGGACTTGTTGTCTTAACTGCCACATTCACCACCGCACCGCTCTTTGTTGTTTCGGTCTTCTCTATCTCTATCTCTACCTAACCAAACCCCATCTCCATGCCAGCAAACGGCTCCACATCAAATGTGCGTTTGGATTTTTCGTATTTCCAGTTAGAGTTCTGGCTTACACCGAGGAGATGTGTGCCGTTGCGTCGTCGTTTGGTTTTTGTCTTGTCAAAAAATAAATTTTGCGCCACGTTCAAAACGCAAAATCCCAGTGATATATAAACAACAACAACCACAACAAAAAAATGTTTATTTTTGAAAATAAATATTCTAATTTATTTAAAAATAAATAAAATTTTGAAATTAAAAAAAGTGGAGAAAATATTTATATGCATTTCTGAGAAATAACAAAATAAAATATAGAATAATGTTCGTTACGATTGGCTGAACCGTGTCGATGTTCAAGTCGTGAATCTGCTTTTGTTGTTTTTTTTTTGTTGAATTTATTTATTTGCAATTCCGCGGTTTCTGACGAAGTCAAGGCATAGGAAGCAGTAGAGTGGAGAAAATAATAAAAATTAAACAAAAAAGGAGAGAATTAACACCAAATCTCTACACACAAATACTAGTGCAACGGTATTTTCTACCTGTGGCATGTGGATACGATCGTTTCTCCAGCCTGCTCAGCTCCGTTGTATCTAAGTTGGTGATTGGACTTCAAATACGTTTGCAAATTAAGAATCTGCCCCCTTAAGCCCCTTTATCACCTTTAGCTCCACAAGAAAACACGTCGGTCGCGTCGTCGTTGTCGTCGATATCGTCGTCGTCTGTCGTTATCGGTGGTTGGTTGTTGGTCGCATCTAGCATCTCGCATCGGCTTGCGGTCCTGTGTGTTTAAGTTCTGTCAACATTCCAACGACTTGAGCGCGCGTAATATTTGGACTTTAAGCCCCACAAGTATTTTATCTTTTTTTGTTTTTTTTTTTTTCATCGTTTGGCAAGACAAGAGGAAGAAGGACATTTTTGTCGCTCACTGATCAGCAGCAGGCGGCTTTGGCTTGTGGCTTGTGGAAGCACGAAGACGGGCGCATTGTGAAGCAGTTCCAGCCGGCATCGCGCAAACAGGTTAACTTCAATTGACGTTCAAGTCTTCAGGTGTGTTTATTTTGTGAGTGTGTGCGTTGTGTGTGAATGTGTCATCGGTATAGTGTGTTGGTGAAGAGCGAATACACTCGTGAAAGTTTTGTGGCAAAATATTCAGATATTGAGGTGGGGTGGATGTGCCGGGGCAAGCTCACTTGTGCCCACTTCCCCCCCCACACACCTTTATTTTCGATTCACTATTATATTGACTTCCCGTGCACCGAGAAGGAGAGGACCGACCATTGGCATTGCATTGAATGAGTAATAAACTTGTCAGACGCAACGCAAATGATAATCCTAGCCACCATCTAAAAATATAAATTTAAAAATTTTAGTACTTGAGCGCGTAATCATGGAAGAATTGCGAAGCTTGGGGGCTTGGAACTTGGAACCCGTTGTAGTATCTAGTCGTAGACTAGTATTATGGGCTCCATTTGGAATAGTCAGTACCGTGGCGAGGAGACCAGGCAAGTTTGTTGCAATGGCGTGGAGATGTGATGTTAGAATCTAGCATTACTTAGATACTTTTTCATAAAAACGCTTGTGTGTTCCTCTCTGTTTAGTTTGGTTGGCTTGAGGTCGTTTCTGGTTCTTGCTTCTATGAATAGTTGCACGGCTTCCTCCGCATCCGCACTAAATTGGCTTGTGTGACAAAATTAGACAATTTGGCGAAGCATGTTGTCGTTTTGATTGCACTTCGAAACCAATTATCAAAATACATTCCAAAAAGTTGTCGTCGAATTTTAAAATATTCCTTTCCAATGCTTGTTGTGGTGAGTGGTCGTGGTTTGGTTATGGTGTAGCAAAGTGTATAGGAATCAACCAGGTTGTTTAGGTTTTTGGAAAACCGGAGAAGAAGCTGGTGGGACAGAATAGTTGCATACATAGTTAGTATCAGCTAAGGTACAAGTTGTTGTTTTGGGATGTCATTTTCATGCTGCATGTATTTTTATTTTCGATGCTGATAGTTTGTTGCAAGTTTATATCTACAATAACTTTAGGCTGAAGTTGTTGAGGAGAGAAAATAGAAAAAACAAAAACAACAAACTCGTTTTATGCATAAATAAATAAAAAAAAATATAAAATTGCTTCTTATACAAAAAGAAGTTAAACTAGCGACATGTGCAAGTTCAGTTTCAGACATAGGCAAGTTGGTTATTTAATCAATAACTAAACGAGTTCAGGAATACATTTTTTTTAAATAGGCTCGATTTGCAAATGCAATTAAGACTTTTAGAATTTGCATGAAAAATTACTTAATATTTTAGTGTGCAATCAAAATTTATTTGTTATATTTATATTTTATGAAGAAAAATTTGTAGATTACATTTGGAAAAAATGTGCTGGGGAAGGTTTCTAAGATTGTGTTAACATTGAACCCTTTTTGGGTCATAAACTTTGATTTTTATTTAAAATTTTAATGGAAATGAGATAAAGTAATTTAACGTCAGTAATTATTGTAAAAAATCCTTATGTGAACATAGATAATATTAGGACTTTTGAAAAATGGCGCCAAAAATGTAAAACAGTTTTTAATCGAGCGTTAAAAAAAGATTTTCTAATCGCTACTTTCAGGAATAGTCTAGATTTAAAAAAATAAGTGTCTGAAAATAAAAAAAACATCATTCTGAGATCTTTTTAACTTCCCATATTGTAATGGGTCCGATTTGTCACATTAAAAATTTTGCCATTTCTCGACGTTTCAAGGTCCCTAGAGTCGAAATAAAAGGTTTTTAGAAAGATGTCTAAAGCGTGCATAAGTTCGCTACGTTTTTTCGTGGTTCATAGCTCAAGAACCAGAAGAGATATCGACTTCAAATAAATTGTGTTATACAGATGCAGAAAGTGCTCTCAAGAAAATTGCGTGGTCGGTTTTTGTTACCATAGCTGTTTAAAAAAAAGGTGAACATTTTGGTTAACCCTAAATATCGTATGAACCAAACACGCTAGAGACTTTGATTAAATTTCTTTTATAAATAAAAAACTGAAAAAATTTTGTCATCTCGAAAATTTTATGAATACAAAATGATTTCATCTCCAAAACAATTTTGTGCAACAAAAAATAACGTTTTAAGCATGTGGTAAAATTTAGAGAAAAATCGAATTGACGGTTTTTTTAGAAAAACACAAAAACATGAACAATAAATTAATAAAACTTGGTAAACATTTTCTTTCGACTCAGCTTTTCAAAAATTTAAAATATTGTCTTCAAACTTTTTTTTCACAGAAAATATTGTTTTCGTGTGCTACTAAAATTGGTAAAAATTTGTTTTCGACTAAAAATCTATTCAACAAAACTAGATTTTCCAACTAAACTGTTTCTTGATATGAAAAATATTGTTGGTAATTTGTAAGAATAATTCAATTAACAACTTTTTTAACCCAACACGGAAACCTACAAACTTTTAAGCAAGACAAATCGACAGATCGTGGGTCGCATCACAGACTCTTTTTTTTTTATAAAAATATGCATCATCTGAGGATTTAAATCTTGATGCAATAAAACTTCGGAAATTATCAAATGGGCTTTTTCGAAAAAATTTGATTGCAGCATTGTCATCTGATGAATCTAATTTCTCACATGAAATAACTTAACGTTAAAAATGTTAACATTATTGCTTTCAAATCTGAATCATTGGTGAATGCGCCTGACAGTTGTCAAGAAAAAATAAAACTATTCGTCCTTGACAAAATTCTGATCTTCTTTATTTATCCATTTTTGGAAAAGTTCATCGGTCATCCAAGAGCTTTTAAAAATTAAATAATCAACTGGCAAAGATTTCAGAGAGAAACTTTAAGTGATTGAGAACAGTACGTCCCAATCAATTAAGGCTTCAATTTTCATCACCTGACATATTTGATCCAACCATTAAGGTGTCTCTGTCCTTGCTTTTCTTCTTTTTGTCGTTCTTAAAAGCCACTGTTTCTTAAGTAAGATTAAAAAAAAAACTTTTCAGCCACGTTAAAAAAATTCTCAGAGCTGTATACGTCAGTAAATTTAAAAGCGTTTTCAAACCGATTTTGACATATTTCATCATTACGTGAGCCCCTTCCTCGCATACAATTTTTTGTTTGACAATTTACTACCTTACCATCTTTTAAATTTATTTAGCCATCCAGTACTGCCCTTAAAATTATGCTGTCCTAAAGATTTAGAAAAACATTTAGATTTTTGATTGATAACAAATCCCGAAAGTGGGACCCATTTTAACATTGCCGTATTTTGTTTTTCTTAATTTTTTTGGCTTCTGTTAAACTTACTTTGGCAAACTTTTTAATTTTCAATGCATTCTTTTAAAATTTTAATATTTAACTAAACACCAATTTCTTTTTAGACACATCTTTTTCTTTTCTATAATTTTAACCTTATCAATAATTGCCAAAAGGGTTTATCCATCGTTGCAAGAAGTCTTATTGCTCCTAATGATCTATCTGCGAACATTTTTAAATGTCCTAAACTCTAGTGAAATTCACATATCCGCAGAGGTTTCCGAGCTTTATAAATAAAAGGCAACCCTATCTTATGAACCAATTTGTGTTTCTTGCAATCTATTCATTATCTATCCATCTATTTTCATAAAGAATGCGAAAGCATAAAAAAATCAACTTACGCCTTGAGTCTAATTTATAACATACACAAAATTCTAGTAAGGGAAATCTTACTTTAGCCGCACTTCATGAATGCAAAATGCTTTACCGGGCTTAATAAATGTTAGCCGAATATTATCAAGACATTTACATTGACAAAAAAGAGTATACAATTATGGAATATAAAATAAAGTACATTATATAAATAATATCACAAAAATGTGATCAACTTTTTTAATGTTTTCTTGTTAAAGTGACAAAGTAATTTAAAGAAGAAAAAGAATAGTTAAAAATGAACACGTCTTACTATGAAAAAAGAAAACAATTAACAATTAGAATAATTTTAAATAATTGTTCAAAATATTTAAGTTTTTTTTATCTAAAAAACCGAAGATGGAGAGGAAGTGGAAAGGTTTCTAAGAATATGGACTTTTAGTTTAGCTTAAACGGAAAAACTCTAACTCTAAGAGGTTTAAGTTATGGAATATTGGGGCTTTTAGTTAAGCTAAGACAAGACTTTTTTTCTTTTTTTTATCTAAGGAGATACATCAAAGCAGACTCAAATAAGAATTTCTGTAATTATTTGCATGGAAGACATAGGGTAACAGCAATTTGCAACCATACTCCCCGTCAAAACACGTAAACATTCTTCCGACGAAAAGAAGTTTTTATCAAAATGAAGTCTACGGATTTCTTGTAAAAAGGAAAAGTTGCTAAAAAAATGGTAAACATCTTCACTTTGGTTTGAGTTGCAGAGTGAAAAAATTGCATATATGTCAGTTTTATGTGCCCTGTAGTTGAGGTCAAGAGTTTCAGTCCGTATTTTGAATATCAAACATATATCAGAAGCAGAAATAATTATAATCACCCAATGTTAAATGAAGACGGCTATACGTTTCTCTAGAAAGTTATTTCCTAAACCTTTCGGTAAGTTTTGTACATGAGGAATTCAACCATCGAAATACAGTTGTAAAAAGTATTTCTCCATTCTTCTTTGTTGTTTGCATTTAGATTCATTGCTAAATTATGTGCTGTGGCAAGAGCATGTCAGTTTCTTAAAGGGGAATATCCATATAAGCAGGATTTGCTTGCGCATATTACTATTACGTTGGCCTTTAAATTTCTAACATATATTTGCGGAAGCCCGGACTCAACATATATGGTGCAATTAGGCGTGCTACGAGGCAGCCGGAAGATTCTTTTGAAAAAGTATCTTTCAATAACTTCCATATCCTCTAGAAATTTGTATCCATACACTTTATTCCCATAAAAAAAGCAACTGTTCACGGTTGCCTCAAAAACCTTAAATTTCGATGTAGGGTCCACGAAGACCAATAACTGCTAGCTTATATAAAAGAGATCTTCTGTTGATGGTATCAAAATCAGCTTTAAAGTCGACTAAAAAAGTGGCTTCTTTTTGTCGATAAAACGCCTGACAACGCTCGTAAGAGCAAACATTTGATCAATCGTTGAAAGGTCAGCCCGGAAAACAGCCTGATATCGACTTATCAAATGATTTCATTCATTCCAATTCACAAGCCTAACGTACAACATTTGTGCAAACAGTTTTCTTAGTGATCTCAGAACTGAAATGCCTCTATAATTTTCTGCTGAACTCGGATTACAATTTTTAAATATAGGAAATATTGTAGCCGGAATGGAGGGGACCTACAGTTTATATGCCGAATCCGAACGGATAATTTGAGAAAGCACTTTTTCATGACAAGAATTACTCTTGGAGAATTTGTCAATTCCTCGCAAGGTGCAGTACCCGTAAAAAAAACTTTTGGTGGCACAAACAGGGATCGAACCCAAAACCTCTCGCATGACAGTCCAACGCACTAACCATCATGCCACGGGTACTACTATTTAATCCATTCCTGCAATTACTCGCACACAGATATTTTTGGGAGTTGTAGGTCACTAGGCCCTGGTTCTCTACAGACTGTTGCGCCACCTAATTTATTTAGTTATTTATAAATATTGTAGCCAAACGAAAGTAGCTCGGAAATTTCTATTCTGTAAACATTTTCTTTAATAACACCAACACACGCTCTGAAAATTCAGGAGTTGAATTCTTTAAGAATTCGATAGAAATGTCATCCAAACCCGATGCTATGTTATTTATCATTTTGCTTAGAGATGCCAACATCTCAACCATGGTAAGAGGAGAGTCTAGCTCATCGATTGAAACATTTTGCAGGGCAAAACTGAGAGAATTCTTCTCAGGATCTGGCAGTAGTAAACCTTCAAAGTTTGTGGCCAGGTCGTCAACATTAATACTTAAAGACGGTTACTTGCTGCGACCTCCCAAAATCCGTACATTGTACCAGAATGACTTTCAGTCCTTACAGTATAAAAGTTTCTCAGTCGCTTTGATTAATTAATTTTTTGAGGTTAGGATTTTCATGCATTAGTATTTGACAGATCACGCGAGATTTCAGACATGGTGTCAAAGAGAAAGATGCTCAGTATGCTTTGACATTTCATCATGAATAGACTTACTAACGAGCAAAGCTTGCAAATCATTGAATTTTATTACTAAAATCAGTGTTCGGTTCGAAATGTGTTTCGCGCTTTACGTCCGATTTATGGTCTACATAATCGACCAAGTGAGCATACAATTAATGCGATTGTGACCAAGTTTCGCACTCAGTTTACTTTATTGGACATTAAACCAACCACACGAATGCGTACAGTGCGTACAGAAGAGAATATTGCGTCTGTTTCTGAGAGTGTTGCTGAAGACCGTGAAATGTCGATTCGTCGCCGTTCGCAGCAATTGGGTTTGTGTTATTCGACCACATGGAAGATTTTACGCAAAGATCTTGGTGTAAAACCGTATAAAATACAGCTCGTGTAAGAACTGAAGCCGAACGATCTGCCACAATGTCGAATTTTCAGTGAATGGGCCCTAGAAAAGTTGGCAGAAAATCCGCTTTTTTATCGACAAATTTTGTTCAGCGATGAGGCTCATTTCTGGTTGAATGGCTACGTAAATAAGCAAAATTGTCGCATTTGGAGTGAAGAGCAACCAGAAGCCGTTCAAGAACTGCCCAAGTGCCCATGCATACCGAAAAATGCACTGTTTGGTGTGGTTTGTACGCTGGTGGAATCATTGGACCGTATTTTTTCAAAGATGCTGTTGGACGCAACGTTACGGTGAATGGCGATCGCTATCGTTCAATGCTAACAAACTTTTTGTTGCCAAAAATGGAAGAACTGAACTTGGTTGACATGTGGTTTCAACAAGATGGCGCTACATGCCACACAGCTCGCGATTCTATAGCCATTTTGAGGGAAAACTTCGGAGAACAATTCATCTCAAGGAATGGACCGGTAAGTTGGCCACCAAGATCATGCGATTTGACGCCTTTAGACTATTTTTTGTGGGGCTACGTCAAGTCTTAAGTCTACACAAATAAGCCAGCAACTATTCCAGCTTTGGAAGACAACATTTCCGAAGAAATTCGGGCTATTCCGGCCGAAATGCTCGAAAAAGTTACCCAAAATTGGACTTTCCGAATGGACCACCTAAGATGCAGCCGCTGTCAACATTTAAATTAAATTATCTTCAAAAAGTAAATGTCATGGACCAATCTAACGTTTCAAATAAAGAATTGATAAGATTTTGCAAATTGTATGCGTTTTTTTTTTAAAGTTCTCAAGCTCTTAAAAAATCACCGTTTATATTTTATTCTGTTCAAGGTAATTTGTAATTTGTGAGTTTCGTTGTAAGATCGTCTTAACAATTTTAAATAAGCGAAGGACTTTGCCCTACATTTTCTATTTAAACTTATGACCTCTCTCACACGAGAGGCGACGACACAGTCGCCGTATATTTCAGTAGTTAAGACCGCTGTTTTAAATCGTCAGTACGGAAAAAACCCGTCTCCGTCCAGTGTAAAAGCTTTAGTTAATTTTATTAGTTTACTTTCAATGGCTCACGGATTAAAACCGTACGGATTTTAACCGTATGGACGAAACCGTCTTGTGTGAAAGAGGCCAATTAGTAAACCTGAGCAACTGTTATTTTTCAGAAAATTTACAAATTCTCGTTATCATTACTTTTCATGGATTTTTTTCAAAATGGTACATTTGTGAAATCATTAAAGACTATTTAATTTATTTGTTATTTCTTAAAGTCTTGATAAGAACTTTAAACATATTTATGGTTTCAAGATTTATGATTTCAATTATCATCATTACGAGAATTA
This sequence comes from Eupeodes corollae, assembly GCF_945859685.1. Lineage (NCBI taxonomy): Eukaryota > Metazoa > Arthropoda > Insecta > Diptera > Syrphidae > Eupeodes > Eupeodes corollae. The sequence goes on from NC_079147.1 coordinate 269,167,293, forward strand.
TTTCATATTTATCCCTCGTTTTCATTTGACATGGCTCCAACACAAGCTATTGACATACTTTTCCCTTAAGCCAATTGTTTTTTTTTAACGTAGGTACCTAGTGCCTACAACATTATTTGACTTTTTTTAAAGAACATCATTAAATAAAAAACGACCACGAAATTCTTCACCCATAAAAATATATAAACACATCTATAAGTAAGTATACTTCGTTCTGAAAGAAAAAAAAATGAATTCTGTTTGGAGTTTCTTAAATTGTGATTTTATCATCGTGATTGTCATTTTATTCGGTCATTAATTAATATAAAATTTCATTTTGCTGTTGGCTCTAACAAGGTACATATTTTAAGCATTTATTTGGTAAAGGTACGGTAGGTACACAAAAACCGTCATTATCAAAGTCATGAAATTTCCTAAAAAAAAGTCATCATTTCACATTTTTTAATTTCTTATTTTGGTCTAGTTTTTAAAGGAAATATAAAAACTAAGCAATTAAAACAATACCATAAACCATTTATAGAGTATTTTAGGTAAAAAATGTCATGGCTAGCAAAAAAACACTTTGTCTTGGAATTTCTTAATTATTTAAATTTTACCCATAAAAAATAACGAAAGATCGAAAGAAATTAGTATAGAGTGGGATAACTTAAAGTTTAAACTCTGTCTGAACAGTATCTCACTAATTAATTCAAGAACTTTGAAAAAATCATAAAATTTGTATAGTTTGAGGTATAGAGTTTATTAAAGTCAAAGAAAAAGAAGAAGGCAATTTTTTGGGGGTGGCATATTTCAGTCAGTTCTTAGACAATTAATTTCCTCATGAACTCTTAGCAGAGGCTAAAGACTACAAAGAGTATTTTTTGTCTTACCAAACATTAAATACACCCCAAGGTGCACGATAATTATAGAATCGTATGAAAATATTTCAAATATAAAGTCGCTGAGATGTGGGTGGCAATTATAAAATCTCAAGCTTTTACAATACTCCAGCCAGTGTAATAATATGCCTTGAACTCGTGTCATGCGTAAACTATTTTTTTTCTTTAAATTATAACAACTTCCTTTCATATGGAATTTGAATTTATTTTTTTTCGTTTATGAAAAGTGAAATTTTGTCGTTGCTAAGGGTTGGACTTTAGAGAGAAGAATGAAGAGTTCCTCATTTTTTAAATGCTTTTCGTTTTTGATAGAAGACGTATAGTAGGTGTATGTCTTATTTCCATGGGTATATAATCATCATTACAATTTCTATTGTTTTGGTTTGTCTCGTTTTTCGTCTTGAAAATATTCATCTCAAAAATTTCATCGGCTTTAAGATGTTGTGGGAGCCATTTTAAATTATAATATAAGCAGAGGTTTTTAGTCAACATCGTGAATATTAAATAAATTTAGTTTGTTTTAATTTAAAGAAATCATTTTTTTTCAGTGTACGTTTATCTGAGCATTATGCCAAGTCATACTTTTTATTTTTCCTTACTCAAAAGATTTAACGAGAGATGTGTTTTGGTTCTCTAAAGATACAAAACTGGAAATTATAAAGAAGTTTTCACATTTTTGTTTGGTAAGCAAGTAAATTCAAAACATTTAACGCATATAATTAAAAGAACTAATTTATGATGCTTTTCGCTTTACAAGTATTAACATCCGGTTAACAACTTTTCACATAGGTATACTTAACAAGTCTTTGGCTATAAGATGCGAGGTGTTAGTTGGTTCTTTATGCGCATAATTTTAACCGTTGAACGCATATATTTATGCGTTCCTAATTATAATACACATCATAACTTCATAATCAAGTGTTTAAAAGAAACTCGCCGTATGTTCCACATGTGGAATCTCAACATAGTATGCCTAATATACAAGAAAGGAGAATCGCATGTATGAATCTTTCTGTCGTATTTTGTGAACGTCTAAAGCCGTTCGTCAACAAACTGATAGGTTCTTATCAGTGTGGTTTCAGGCCAGGAAAGTCCCCCACTGACCAAATATCAACATTACGGCAGATCTTGGAAAAACCCAAGGATCGATACCCACCCACCATCTCTTTATCGATTTCAAAGCTGCTCTATCAAGTTCGGAAAAGATATCACTGAAGCGTTTGATGTTTAAAAGATTTTGGACAAGGTGATGCATTGTTTTGCTATTTCTTCAACATTGTTCTGAAAAGAATTGTGCAAAACTGAACCGTCAACACTTGAGGCACAATCTTCCAATTACACGGATACACCGTAATGTTGACATAATTGGAAGATCAAGGCCTTGTGACGGAAGCGGAGAAGATGGATTTAGTGGACAATGATTAAAATACCAAAGTATATGCTATCATCAAAAAAGAACATTGAATGACGACGTCTTGAGCAAAACGTCACCACAGGCAGTTATAACACTTATACCGCTATAAATTTAGACAACCACACCAGCGCTGAAATCAAACGAAAAACAACTCTTGCAAATGGCTGTTTCTTTGGACTTACAAGTTACAACACAATTGAGTAGTAAAGTCAGCTCTCTGTTCTCAATTATGGCTCTGAGGCTTGGATCCTGTCAAACGAAGATAAGAACGTCGTAGGATGCTTAGAAAGAAAAATTCTTCGGGTTTTTTTTTGTCTCGCCTGCATAGATAGGTAGTGGAAGGGAAGATACAACTACGAACTGTACGTAAATGTACAATAAACATTAACATTAAGGTTACAGTCCGGAAGGTCTTTGAATCCAATCTCGAAGGACGGCCCTGTAGAGAAAGACAACGTATCAGGTAGCACACGCAGGTAGGAGATAACCCTAATCAACTGGAGACAACTAGCTAATGTACGAGCTGGCATGGGACGCATGTTAGTTGAGGCCCAGGACCGTCCGAGTGAGAGTATCTTGTGAATCTCTTAAGTTTTAACAGTCTCAAATTCTTCTCATTCTCGTTGATCGTTGTTCTCTTCAGCTGTTTTCTTCAGTTTTTTTCAGTCTAGTTATTCTAGTCTCACAAGCCCTATCATCACTTTTCTTAATCTCAAACTGTTATTAATATTGACTGGCTAATTGCTTGTCTTATAAGTCTTCTTAATATACTTTCAGTTTGGTTATGTCTTTATTTAAGCCTCCCCTTCGTTTCAAGGTTACGTTAGGTAAGGTAAATGAGCTGACGATTGATGACTTAGATCCATGTTGATCCATTGTTTAACCCCAAAGTATTAAACTTCTCTGAAAATAAAATATAAAAACCTATGATGTCTTTGAATTTTCTTGTTCAAGCCATTTAAAGGCTTTTATAAAGCCCAATAGGCGTTAACCAGAAATGCCTGCCAGTTCTTTGAGATTATTAAAGAAGTAATAACGCCATAATTGATGCCTGTTTTGCAGCGTTTGTTACTGCCAACATCGGCTTGAAAGAAACTGCTGGGGATTCTGAAAAAGTTGGACGGATTGAGTGTTTCAGAAAAGAAACCTGGTTTTCGTATCCAAAGGGCTAAATGTTCAGGGGTAGAAGATTGAGTATTGCTTCCATTCCTGCAGAGAAATCCTCATCGCTCCTGTTATTCATAGGCATGCTATTCTCGGTTCCCTTCTAAGGGTTTATAGATTTTTAGCTTCTTTAACGCATTCCACTTGACGATTGCAGTCCCCAGTTTCTATTGAAGATAAGTTGTAATAGCAAAATGTTTTTTATTTCCAACTAAATATCTAGAAATTAACATTTTCAAATAAGATTTTAAGTTTCTTTTGAAGTTAAAAATGCAAAACTTACGACATTGATAACTGATCCAAATGTTTGTAGATGCGCGTACTGCTCTCTGGTGCCGTTATTATGTTTTCTTGTTGACCCTCTCATTTCAACAGCCGCAATAGATCATTGCCTTTTTGGATCCAATCAATTTAAGAAGTAGATCTCTCATTCCAACGCAGTCCAAAGCAATATCCAAGATTGTTCAAATCCTTTACCCAGAACAATTTTTCCCACAAAAGTATTTTTTTTAGCTGATTCGGTAGTCTGTTGCACTGTATTCCAATAATGTTTTTGATATACTCGTATATCTGAGGTAAAGATCAAGAGAATAGTAATATCCGTCCTCCTCCCCAGTTTCCGTTGCCAAAGATTAGTTTGGAGTAAATGTAGGCAATTTTAAAAAATAGCGTTGAAGTTTATCCACTTCTTCGAACATTCCAAAGCCCCAGATCTGAGCACCGTTGGTTTGAATAGCTCTATAAACCGCCTGAAATAGTTTCTATTTGGTTTTAAAGTTGATACTTATTTTTGCTGGAAAGCATTGCCACGTCGAGCTTATGCTGTTCTTGGCTGCAGTGTTTATCTTTTCTACGTGCTTTGAAAGTGACATCTTTGGTGAAAGTAAAACTCCTAGTAAGTATAGTTGGAGACGATTCGAATTCTTTCTCGATTTAATGCCCAATTTCTTTGACTATATAACCTTCCACCATTTATGAACACCATTATTTCAGATTTAGATAGATTTACTTCTAGGCTCCATTTAATGCAGTAACTTTCCAGATGGGTTATCATCTGCTGCAAGACCGTGACATCATTGAAGATTGTATTGCATAAGTAGAATGCGATCTGAGCTATTTTGGATCTCTCCAATGTATTTGGATCCCAGATTAGCTTTTTATCTAGGATTGCTCCTAGTTCTTTAGCTTGATTTTATAATTTAACTAGGGTTCCTCCTTTACTATTACTCGTAAATATAACCTGGTATTTTCCTCTTATTGGTAAAGAGTACTATATCTGTTTTGAGGGGGTTAATCGTCAAACCACAGTTCTTTTTTTTTTGTCCATGTATAAATTTTGGATAAAGCTTGGTTCAGTTGTTTACTTATATCATAGTAGTTAAGAATTTCTTATCGTCAGTAGAGTTAAGTAATCAACGTAGGCCACTGCTTTGACACCACTGTATTCGAGTTTGGTAAGGATTTCGATATCATGACTAAAATCCAGAGAACTGAGAGTACACCTCCTTGGGGTATTTATCGGGATGTTGATACTTTGATATCTGTGCCTCCGAGTTCGCTATTGATCTGTCTATTCCCTAACATACACATGATCCAGCTTACCTATAATAGATTGTTCTATTACTAGACCCTTGAGAGCTTTTTCAACTACACTGTTTTGTACTTTGTTGAAGGCCCCTCGTATGTCTAAATACGCTGCCAGTATATACTCCTTATCATGGAGGGTTTTTTCTATAGTTCTCAGGACGCAGTGGAGGGTTGTTTCTACACATTGCCTTTAGAATAGATGTGTTGTGAAGGATATTAAACTTTAGGCCCGAGGTTACGGCGGATATGGATATCTAGCAGTCTGTCTAACGTTTTAAGAGTAAACTATATAAGATTAATTGATCTATAGTCCGTAGTGTGGCTGTGTTTACCAGCTTTAGGAATGAAAACGCGTCACAACCTAGAAACATATCCCCATCTGGAGTCCTTATGGAATTTATCACAAAGATGTGAGATTACTGGATCTGGGCTCTTTTGTAGCATCATAATAAAGATGCCCTCTGTACCTGGTTATTTGAATGGTAATGAAGGATCTTATGGCCCATTTAAACTTATCCACTGTTATCGAACCGGTCGGGACTATATTAACAGAGTAGGTTGATAGCTCAACAGCCCCGGAAGTGGGTATTTTCCATGAGTTTTAAGCTTTCCTGACAAGATTCTGTCCATTGACCAGTGTTTGCTAGAATTTTCCGAAGTCTCGCTACTTGTTGGTACATTCTATTTCGTCGCAAAATTTTGCCCAAGCGCTTCTTTTGGTTAGTTGTGACTCTGCCTTTAATATTTTTTGATTTGACTTGAAGGAACCCCAGTCCCCGTCTAGTCTAGTGCGTTTGGCAACATCTTACATCGCTACTAGTGTCTGCAGGTTTTGTTCACATAAAATGTTTTTCTTTATTTTGTTCTTCACAAAACTTTCAACAATTTACGAAAGTAATTCCATTTCCTTTAAAATTATTTCCAATTTTTTTTTGTTAACCAATTCCTATGTAAAATAATTCCAGCCACATGTTTCCGATTAAGAAGATTAGAAGACATTTAAATTTGTACTCCTTGCTTCATTAAGTAATAATCCACTGGCACGGGATTAAAATCCCCGATACAAAACCATAAATACTCGTCATAATAAAGACCTTTTCATGGATATTGATTTTCAAATAAAATGTGTCCTCTGAAAAATAAAATATAAGTAGGTACTTATAGTATAAAATATATTATCCGAAGATATAAAGCCCATTTATAACGCAAAAACCAATTTCATACCCACAGAAAATGACTTCATTTACAGACTATTTCAATTTAACAAAAATTATAGCTTTTTTCTACTTCGCTTTTTTCTGCGTCGTTATTATAAGAAGGTATACTTATTGTAACTTAGAAGATTCTTTTGTTAGATAAAAATCTATTTAGCAGCGGAAATAAATCGCTACAATATCTTCTTGTCATTCCCTGAATCCCTCCCGCCGCCATTTGGTTTTAAAAAAATAAAAAATAAAAAATAATAGTTAAATAGAAGAATATTGAGGAAGTCTCTTCTTTTTCTCTATATAGGTTGAAGAAGGTATACTTACATAAGACTTTAGTGACTTGACTGCCTTTATACATATAAACGGTGATTTTTTAAGAGCTTGAGAACTTTAAAAAAAAAAAAACGCATAAAATTTGCAAAATCTCATCGATTCTTTATTTGAAAAGTTAGATTGGTCCATGACATTTACTTTTTGAAGATAATTTCATTTAAATGTTGACCGCGGCTGCGTCTTAGGTGGTCCATTCGGAAAGTCCAATTTTGGGTAACTTTTTCGAGCATTTCGGCCGGAATAGCCCGAATTTCTTCGGAAATGTTGTCTTCCAAAGCTGGAATAGTTGCTGGCTTATTTGTGTAGACTTTAGACTTGACGTAGCCCTACAAAAAATAGTCTAAAGGCGTCAAATCGCATGATCTTGGTGGCCAACTTACCGGTCCATTCCTTGAGATGAATTGTTCTCCGAAGTTTTCCCTCAAAATGGCCATAGAATCGCGAGCTGTGTGGCATGTAGCGCCATCTTGTTGAAACCACATGTCAACCAAGTTCAGTTCTTCCATTTTTGGCAACAAAAAGTTTGTTAGCATTGAACGATAGCGATCGCCATTCACCGTAACGTTGCGTCTAACAGCATCTTTGAAAAAATATGGTCCAATGATTCCACCAGCGTACAAACCACACCAAACAGTGCATTTTTCGGGATGCATGGGCAGTTCTTGAACGGCTTCTGGTTGCTCTTCACTCCAAATGCGGCAATTTTGCTTATTTACGTAGCTATTCAACCAGAAATGAGCCTCATCGCTGAACAAAATTTGTCGATAAAAAAGCGGATTTTCTGCCAACTTTTCTAGGGCCTATTCACTGAAAATTCGACGTTGTGGCAGATCGTTCGGCTTCAGTTCTTGCACGAGCTGTATTTTATACGGTTTTACACTAAGATCTTTGCGTAAAATCTTCCATGTGGTCGAATAACACAAACCCAATTGCTGCGAACGGCGACGAATCGACATTTCACGGTCTTCAGCAACACTCTCAGAAACAGACGCAATATTCTCTTCTGTACGCACTGTACGCATTCGTGTGGTTGGTTTAATGTCCAATAAAGTAAACTGAGTGCGAAACTTGGTCACAATCGCATTAATTGTTTGCTCACTTGGTCGATTATGTAGACCATAAACCGGACGTGAAGCGCGAAACACATTTCGAACCGAACACTGATTTTGGTAATAAAATTCAATGATTTGCAAGCGTTGCTCGTTAGTAAGTCTATTCATGATGAAATGTCAAAGCATACTGAGCATCTTTCTCTTTGACACCATGTCTGAAATCCCGCGTGATCTGTCAAATACTAATGCATGAAAATCCTAACCTCAAAAAAATCACCCTTTATTAGACATGAAAACTAAAGTTGCTGTGGTTTTTCTGGGACAACTTTTTCCTAAGATACAAATCGTGCAAATTGTTGTCCCTCTATTCCATACTTTCTGCTTAGGTTAAGATACATTCACCAAATCTTTTTATTTTTGTTCGTTACTTATTTTTTATTTGTATCTTCTGGATGGTACTTTTTCTTATACTTGTCCGTTTGCCGCCACATGTTCAATGTTCCAGTATTAGAATGTTTTTTCCTCAATTTTTAAACCTATAGCACCCATTCACTTGTGAAACCGCAAAAAAGACCTAAAAGTAGAACGAAACCGTAGAATCCAACGTTCTGATTCTCATGCCTCAACATATAAAGTTGCGATACAGAAGCGAAGCAAGAAGCAACTTTACGGATGATGTTAGTAACCCATAACAAAGCACACAAATAGTTGTTGTAATGTTAAAATGTTTATGATGATGATGAAGAAAACTTTATTACGATAGAATATTATATTTCACAAAAAAAAAAGATCACTTCACTTATCCAACCCAGACTTCTAGAGAGACATGAAAGATGCAGATAAATAGGTAGACGGAGTTCGAAGAAAGACACCATCCGCTGTAGAGGAACCTTTTACCTAGAAGATAAATGAAGCATAGGTATCTATCTTTCTTACCTACAACTTGAGTAGGAAGAAGAATAAAATCCACCTGAGGTCAATGAATGGATCGAAAACAGCGTGATGACTATAGTGCGGTGGTGGTACAATTTTTCTAAATAAATGAGTCTTGTAATACCTTCCTTAGATACCTTAGATACCTTCTCTCTGTTAAAACAACTGTTAGATCTCTTGCCAAAGACTTTGTGGTCTTGAGCTGGAGTACATTTTGTCATTTGTCATGTGGCAGGCAGCAGCTTGATGGTCTGGTTGATGGCATCCGTTGTTCGGTCTTAGATCCCACTCGTTGCCCTTTTGATTTCTGTGTTAAGATTTTTGGATCGTGCTCGTGAAGTCATGAGGAATTAATATAAATCGATCACGGTGACTGTATTTTATTTCGACCGCATTGTTTAATCCCTGTTGCATAAACTGTTTTGTGCAATTTCACTCAAATACCTTTACCAACTCCATCACTATCCACTGAAGAAAGAGAGATCGGGGAGAAGCAAAACCCAATCAAAAAAAAAGCAAAACCAAAAATTGAAGCCCAACCAAATATCTTTTATAACATCCATCGTGTCAATGAATTCTATACTCTATCTTTGACAAAAAAATAACACGACCATTACACCTTGTCTTGACGCTTATTTTCCCGAATAAATCGGGATTCCATATAATCCGAGCTACATAGAGCAACTGCGAATTACATAGTTGCTACAAGTCTTCAAAGAAGATAATACATTTTAAGACATATGCTATTTTTCTGACAACCATGTAAATACACAGTTAATGGGTAGATAATTATTATATTCAGGCCTAAAAACCTTAGATGATACGGTTTTGCGACCATTAACCCTAGAACACTATACACATATTCAAAGTAGACTTTTCCTACCCAGGGTGCCAGGACACCCTGTTTTTATTTCAAGATATTATTAAATAAAAAGCCTATTTACATTTTGTTTGTTTACTTTTATTAATATTTAAAAAGAATAAATCAAATATTTTATTAAAACATCTATTGAACCCATTTGGCACACATTTTAATTTGATAGTCTAAACAAATATTATCAATCAAATTAAGCACAGGGTGATACAGAACCATGGGTAGGTTTTCTAGGGTTAAAATTTATTACATCTGTCATCTGACAATTTCAAACGTCATCAAATATAGTCTGACAATGATGTTCTTGGCAATACTTTCAAACTTATTTGTAAGCTCACATCATTGTATGACAATTGACACGAACAGATTTGACAATATCGTAGGGCCTCACAATAGACAACTTTGTTTAGGAAATATTTAGATCACCCTAGTTTCAGTTTTCGTTCAGTGAATGCTTCTGATATTGTTGAAAGTCTGCTTTCTTTGTCCACTGCGGTTGGTCTGGACAATATTAACCATTTTTTTTAATGATTTTGCCAATTTTGCTGCCAGACATTTATAGTTTTTTGACGTCTGGAGTTTTCCCAGACCTTTGGAAGACAGCAACAATCAAACCACTGCCTAAAAATTCTAAAGAAAATTAATAAATATCCCCCCTCAGTTCTACCCTATCCGTCAAAGATCTTTGAGAAAATTTTGCAGAAACAAATTAATATTATCACAGCTGTACAACAGCATTCCTTTGGGTGATGACGTAACTTTCTTAGTATTTCTTAATTTTGTTTATTCTGTTGTAACTCAACCAGGTCATTCAATGTTAAAACCTATGCAGCAGTGTAATTTGTCTGCAAGTTCCGCTAGGCTTGTATATATTTTTATTTGACTAACAGAAAACAAAACAAGAAGTTCAAATTGGTGCCTGATTGTCCAGTTTTTTGCCTACTTCATCCGGTGTGCCTCAAGAGTCGATATTAGGTCCTCTACTATTTTTTGTCTATTACGAACTTTAAAGTTTGATCAAAAACTATTCCCGTCAATCTGTATGCCGACGACTTGTAACTTTATTTCAGTTGTCCTCTTGGCTTCATTGTGCATAACGCCTCTAATATCAAATTTTAAATTGGTCTTACTTAAAAGGTTTTTTTTTTAAACATCAAAAAATCAAAATGTGTAGCGATTTCTTAAAAGACTTTTACTTTCCTTTAATTTTGTTATATCTGGTTAATAAGAGCGCTCCAAAAGTTTTTTTTTTGATAAAACAAAAACAATTTTGGATATCAATGAAATTCTTTATTCCTGCGAAAGTTAGTTCTATGCCATTATGTATGGAACTGAATTTCTTTGGCATGGCCACCACGAGCACGCTTGCAGAACAGATATTCGTACGAATTTCATCAATCGTTGCTGGCTTGTTGGCATAGACCATAGACTTGACGTAGCTCCACAGAAAATAGTCTAAAGGCGTCAAATCGCATGACCGAGACAGGAGCGATTCCCATTCAAAGTAACGTGCCGATCTAGACCATTACGGAATAAGTACGGTCCAATGACGCCCCCGGCCCATAAACCACACCAAACCGTAATTTTTTTGAGTTGCGCCATCAAGGCGTGTGAATTGCTGCCGCATATTTTGTTTATTGACGAAGTCATTCAGCCAGAAATGAGCCTCATCACTGAATGATTTTTTGGTGAAAATCCGAATCATTTTCAAGCTGTTGCTCAGCCCAATTCACTAACATACGACGCTCCTGGTAGTCAAGCGGCTTCAGTTCTTGCGTCAATTTAATCTTGTGAGGATGTAGGCCAAGATCTTATAGCAAGATAGATACCAAGATATTCGGCACAACAACGTTACAGAGATGCCCAACGCATCGACGTGTTAGAGACACATTTGGACTTTCCGCCACTGAAGCCTCAGCGGCAGCAATATTCTCAACACTGTATGAGTACTTCCTTGTCTTACTGGCACCTACAAATTTTGTACTGTCTCTGTGGATTCAAATTTTTCCACTAGACTCTCAGTTGTTGACCTGCTAGGACGATTGTGACGACCATAAATTGGACGTAGCGCTCCTAACGTTGTGGCCACGAAGTTCGGTAGTAAATTTTGATGATTTCGACTCGTTCTTGGCTCGTATATCTTTCCATCATAAAATGGCAAGCCTAAATGAAGAGAAACTTCAAAAAAACGGCAAGAAATATGAAGTCGTTTGATGTATAATGCATCCATTGTGGAGTGAACTTTAAACACTCTCTAACATGGGACATTCATATATGTAGGTAAATGGAATTGTAGCAAAGTTTATGGTGCCCATTGCCCAATCTGTATTTTAAGCTTTAAGCTTGTAACTAATTTATAAGATATTGTATCTTACAGTTATTAAGTATGAACGAATAAATAATGTGAAATGAATTGACAAATTTTCCAAAGGTAAAACAAAACGGATTAGGCATACAACTATAAGTTGCAGTTCTGACACGAAAAGCTCATAGGTATCGTTGACATTGTATGTCAATTAGACAATTAGACAGCCCATTAATTTACCTGTGTTGACTCTTAAGGAACATTTCTATTTATCCTATGTTTATTTCACTTTGTCCCATAGTGTTCGTTATTATTATCGTGCTTATGAAAAATGTTTTACGTATACACTTCTTCCATCATCATTTCTGATCACCGTGAAAAATTGAAAAAAAAGTAAAATGTCGTTAGGGTTGACCTACTTCTAGAATTATGTAGTGTGGCTTCTTAAGAGTATCTTATTGTTGTTGTCGTCGTTTTATAGATCTGTTTTGTGTGTCTTTCTGGATTTAACAGTAACTATTTTTCCTTAAAGTTTGCCTACTGTAAGACGATGTTAACTTGTATTTTTGTTTGTTTCTTATTCTTATCATAACTTTTCTACGAATGTGCATCTTGTGGCGATGAAAAAGACACACACAAAAATAAACCATAAAGAAAAGGAACATCTATGCAACAGCAGCTAATTTACCGTGTAAATATGTAAATATTTTATTGTCGGTTGGGAGATTGTTGGGTATAATGACGACGATGATGAAGTTTCTCTTTTTTTGTTTATTTTATTGGACTTAGGAAAAGGTTTCAATTGAGAAAGATTAAGTAGGAACGATATACATATGCCTTGTAGCCTACATAAACGTATGTAGGTAGGTATGTAAATGCTTTAGGATGAAGATGCAGATAGGTATAAGTATTTGGTTTATGGTTTTTCGTGGGTTACTTACAATATGCGAGAAAAGTAGAGAAATTGATAGAATTTGTTTGATGATTGGAAAATTAGTTTTTTTTAATCTCTTAAACAACTAAATTATTTGTATTATTATTTATAATAAGTACACTTTGTACGTACCTATATGTTAAACCTACCTTTCCTTGAAAAGTTTCAAGTCTAAGATTCATAAAATAAATGCTAGTGTTCCCCAGGGCTCAGTTTTGTCTCCGCCACTCTTCCTTAATATTCATAAACGAAGTTTTATCTGCCACTTCTGAATTAAACTGTTTTTCTGACGACAGTACCCTCAGCTTTTCATAATTCTTCGTCGTTGTAATTCGTGGTGCAACTTCAACGCCAGCATATGATAAGCTCATTTAATTCCGATCTCGACGGTATTGTCCAATATGAAATTAATAACAGTGAGAATTCAATGCTTCAAAAACTCATTGCTGTCACCTATCGTTAAAGCGCAACACACCTCCGATTCCACTATCCATGAGTGGCACTTGCATCCAGGAAACTAATAAACTTTCAGTACTCGGTATGTTTATCGCATAAAAAAAAAAATAAATTGGGTGGCGCGACAGTCCGTTGAGAACCAAGGCCTAGTGACTTACAACTCTCAACCATTCCTGTGTGCGAGTAATGTTGTCAGGAATGGAGGGGACCTACAGTTTATATGCCGACTCCGAACGGCTTATTTTGAGAAAGCACTTTTTCATGACAATAGTTACTCTTGGAGAATTTGTCAATTCCTCGCAAGAGGCAGTACCCGTGAAAAGATTTTAGATGGCATAGGCAGGGATCGAACCCAAGACCTCTAGCATGACAGTCCAACGCACTTTTTTTTTATTTTTAAATTCATTTTTATTAGTTCAATCTTAAACCTATCTTAAAGCTAGACAAAAATTCATAAAACTAGCCTAATTATCCATAACTTACAACTAACTTAATGGTCCCATACGGACACTCTAAGTTTAACTATAACACTTAAAACTAATGCCTTTCGGCCCTAAGAGTCCAACGCACTAACCATCATGCCACGGGTACCACCTATCGCATATCATATCAAAAATGATGTTGAGTGCTTAGGATACCTCCGACTCTGCTAAAAAGTTTTTACCCCTTCTGATCGGGCTGCAGTTTACAAAGCCTTCATTCGCCCAAAGCTTGAATATAACTCGCAAATCTGGGCAGGCGCACTCAATAACAAATTTAATCTCTTTGATAGAGTTCTAAAAAAGGCTTTGAAAATAATAGGCGTGTTTACTATAACCGAACAATTTACATCACTGCAATGTTTCTGTCGAATTAGCCATTTGCATTCCACCCTCTAAACAATTCAGTAATAATACTTGCACTTCTAGGAATTCTCATCAGATTCTTTTTTGAACCGAACTTCCAGAATGTGAAATACTTTGGCCAAATCCGTTTTTTCCTCCCATTTTGATGTTCAGAACCTTAAGGCCAACATGCATCGTTATCCTCTAAAATCCTTTCTTATTTTCCTAACGCTCGCACGTTTTTAAATATTTATGACGCATTGAGTGTCTCTAAATTAAACAAAAAATATGCATATTTAAGAATTAAGAATATTCGCATAATTAAAAGTAAACAAATAAATAATATTTGGCCTTCGGGTTACAAGAGGGATAAGCTATACGTATTGTGACTCGCATAACCTTATTAAAAATAGGACAAGTTTATAAAATAAAGAGGGACCCTTCATACAAATACACATGTAGATGTCAAAAATACATAAGCAGTAGGTATAACTAAGTAATTTTTCTAATTATGTTAAAGTTAATTTTCCAACACAAATTTTGGTTCTTAAATCCTTTTAACTAATTAGAATTGTTGATAAGAAAACACATGACATGAATTTTAAAATAATAATGATCCAACAAAATAATCCTAATTTATTTTCATTTCTTTTTAATTAAATTAAAAAAAATTATAAAGCAACAAAATGCTTTATTCCCATCAGCATTTTAAATTGATATTCTAACAATTTATTTGAACAAGTAAAAATTACTTTAACATGGTTTTGGATTCGTTGTTTAGGCATCAGGAGGTACCTACGTGGATTATAGAAGATTTTAAGTTTAAAAATAATGTTTCTAAAAAAAAAATAAAGTTAAGTGAAGTTTACAAATTAGTAATTTACCCAAAAACTTTGGAAAGGTTTTGCCTTAAACAGCAAAAAAAAAAAAATGAAAACCGTCTGATAAATGTGTATAACTTTTAATTTGGGTATGGTTTGTAAACATGTCTGCAGTTGTTTTTGTATGTTTTAAGTTAAGGAATTAGCAGAACGTGATAAAAGTTTAGGAAGTAAAGTTGCAAATTGTCTCAGTAGATCAACTTGCTTTATCATTACTCCGAGAATTGTCTGAACAAACAAACTTGCTTTCAAAAACAAAAGGTTTCATTTTGATTTTGAAAAACAAGAGTTTTTAAAGAAGACCAATAGATGTTCTATTCAGTGTAAAAAGAAAGGTGTGCCAATATGAAATTTTCGATAAGCAATTCGCACATTTTCGGCTATGTATAGGGTTATAACTTTACTTAATCTTAAGGGTTTTGAATAAAATTCCTGTGTTAACTGACTTTCAAAAACTTCAAAAGCATAAGGACCCAATTCTTAGTGCAAAAGGCGGTGAGAAGTCGTATGTGGTATGCTTAATTCCCACGCTTTTATTAACACTACAGCAGAAATATTCTTTGTTGTTTTTTAGTAACGCTTATTATAACTTTAATTTTTTCACCACTTTGAGTATTGTCAGTTTTCAAGGTGCTTCACGGTTGGTGACGACCCAAAAGTGCTTTGACTGCATAATTTGTTCCGTGATATTGAATTTTAAAAAACAATCGGTTTCTAAGCAATCTCGCAGACACATGGAAATTAATTAAGGCTAAAATATAAAAACAATGAATATTACTTAAAAATACATCAAAAATTAACATAACGCCAGAGAAGTTTCGTCGAATGTTGAGAGGCATTATTGCAAATAATGTACGTCTTGTTCCATAGGAAGGCATATCTATCTAGTGAACTGTATACGAAGGGCACCAAATAGTACTACCATACTCATGAGTAGATTTAAAAGTAATTTTAAAGTATATGGATCAAAGAAGTCTTTTGAATTGCGTAATTCCCAATATTGAGATAACTTTTGCTACTATAAATAAACGGTGATTTTTTAAGAGCTTGAGAACTTTTAAAAAAAAAAACGCATACAATTTGCAAAATCTCATCGATTCTTTATTTGAAACGTTAGATTGGTCCATGACATTTACTTTTTAAAGATAATTTCATTTAAATGTTGACCGCGGCTGCGTCTTAGGCGGTCCATTCGGAAAGTCCAATTTTGGGTAACTTTTTCGAGCATTTCGGTTGGAATAGCCCGAATTTCTTCGGAAATGTTGTCTTCCAAAGCTGGAATAGTTGCTGGCTTATTTGTGTAGACTTTAGACTTGACGTAGCCCCACAAAAAATAGTCTAAAGGCGTCAAATCGCATGATCTTGGTGGCCAACTTACCGGTCCATTCCTTGAGATGAATTGTTCTCCGAAGTTTTCCCTCAAAATGGCCATAGAATCGCGAGCTGTGTGGCATGTAGCGCCATCTTGTTGAAACCACATGTCAACCAAGTTCAGTTCTTCCATTTTTGGCAACAAAAAGTTTGTTAGCATTGAACGATAGCGATCGCCATTCACCGTAACGTTGCGTCCAACAGCATCTTTGAAAAAATACGGTCCAATGATTCCACCAGCGTACAAACCACACCAAACAGTGCATTTTTCGGGATGCATGGGCAGTTCTTGAACGGCTTCTGGTTGCTCTTCACTCCAAATGCGGCAATTTTGCTTATTTACGTAGCCATTCAGCCAGAAATGAGCCTCATCGTTGAACAAAATTTGTCGATAAAAAAGCGGATTTTCTGCCAACTTTTCTAGGGCCCATTCACTGAAAATTCGACGTTGTGGCAGATCGTTCGGCTTCAGTTCTTGCACGAGCTGTATTTTATACGGTTTTACACCAAGATCTTTGCGTAAAATCTTCCATGTGGTCGAATAACACAAACCCAATTGCTGCGAACGGCGACGAATCGACATTTCACGGTCTTCAGCAACACTCTCAGAAACAGACGCAATATTCTCTTCTGTACGCACTGTACGCATTCGTGTGGTTGGTTTAATGTCCAATAAAGTAAACTGAGTGCGAAACTTGGTCACAATCGCATTAATTGTTTGCTCACTTGGTCGATTATGTAGACCATAAATCGGACGTAAAGCGCGAAACACATTTCGAACCGAACACTGATTTTGGTAATAAAATTCAATGATTTGCAAGCGTTGCTCGTTAGTAAGTCTATTCATGATGAAATGTCAAAGCATACTGAGCATCTTTCTCTTTGACACCATGTCTGAAATCCCGCGTGATCTGTCAAATACTAATGCATGAAAATCCTAACCTCAAAAAAATCACCCTTTATTATATGTTTTAAAAAATTAAGCTTTTGGTCAAGAATTTCAACAAGCTCCTTTTTAGAATTTACTGTTATTATATTTATAACAATAGTAATTGATGAACGATATTGAGAAAAAGTTAAACTTTGACAATTTGCAATATTAAGGAGTAAGGAGTTAATCAAACACCAATTCGATAATCTCTCAAGATCTTCTTGTAATAAAATGTAATCCTGTTCTGTTTTTATACAAACTTAAGACTTTTAATCATCCAAATACATTAAATACTTAAAATTTAAAAATACGTTGGGAATGTAGTTGATAAATAATAAGAAAAGAAAAGAGGCCCTAGATGGCTTCCTTGAGGCACACCCGAGGAAGCAGTGATAGGTTAAGCGAATGTTAGTATATATCTATCCAGTTTAAAAATTTAGAGTGGAAACCTATTTTTTTTAAATTTATAAGCATTAAATCATGATGAATCCTATCAAATGTCTTAGAGAAATCCGTCTACATAACATAAAATTGATACCCTTTCTCAAGTCTATTTAATACATCATAAGAAAAAGTTGTTAGGTTTTTCGCTTGTAGAACTTCCAGCAACAGACCCATCTTACCATAGATAAAAAATGCTTTCAGGGATTGGAGTAAGTTTTTCTTTTATTGGTTTTTCAAAATCTTTTGGAATCTGTTGTTTTCTTACAAATAGACCGATATCTACAAACTGTCTCCCTATTTCCTGATTTATATATTGGTGTAGTTAAAGAAGGTTTCCATGTATTCAAAACCTCACCACTTTCAAGGGAACGAAAAAAAATTATTTCCAAAGGAACTAGACTTACTCAAGCACACCTCTGTAGGATAATAGGAGCGATTCCATCCATGTAAAGTCGTGTGCCAACTTGAATTTCAGAGAACCCTTGGTCAATTTCCGAAGTTTGAAAGGTTTAAACTTCTGGTATTAAAAAAAAACTATCAGTTATAATATTGATCATCAAGAAGTATATTCGAAATATTAACTAAGTAAACGGAATAAAAATGATGATATGACATTGTGAAGCATTAGATAAGGAATGTTATTTGATATTTTTAAGCGTTTATAAATTTCCAAAAACTTTTATTATTGGATTTGAAATTATATTCAACATACTGATTGTAAGGACTTTTATTCAAAGTATTGATATTCTTTTGCAATGTTCGATGTTGTTTGTTAAGATGACGGACATTGCTTATAAACTTTATTTTTTTTTTGTAAATTATTGATATTGATAAATCTTTTATTAAAACACACTGGTTTTGAAATGTGTTTGGAAAAAGTTAAAGCTTTGTCAGTATATATATATACATATATATGTTGTTCGACTGCAAGTACAGCAACGCTTTAATTCCTTCTGGAGCATAGGGCAGCAACAAGATTGTTCCTATCCCGACGCACAGCAACCGACCTCAGCTGTGGCCATGATTGAATACCTTGAGACCGAGCCCACTTCAAAACTGATGACCTCCAAGTTGTCTTGGGTCTACCAACGCGTCTATTACCCTGGGGATTCCATTGGACCGATTATTTTGCTATTTTGTCGTCCGGTTTCCTCAGTGTGTGACCTATCCAACGCCATTTCCGTTGCAAGATGTCTACGTCCAATTTTGTCTGTCCAATCCTATTCCACAGCTCAACGTTAGAAATGGTTTGCGGCCACTGAATCTTCAGAATAGAGCGAAAGCTTGTAGTCTGCTAGAGATGTTTTCAGAGCATTTCCATGTTTCAGAAGAATATAACAGCACTGATTTGACGTTGGATTCGACGAGTTTCAACTTGGTGCGTAGCGATACTTTGCTAGAGTTACACACAGGAGAAAAGATTCCAAATGCATTACGGGCTTTTTTTTCTAGTGTTAACATCCAGGTCCGTTCCGCCATCGCCAAACTTCCCATATACTTAAACTGCTCGACCTCCTCTATGGTCCCCTGCCTTGGAATAACTTGTGTGCTTTGGCCCGTGGTCATTACTTTGGTCTTATTTGTGTTAATCCTTAAGCCAGCCAACTCTCCATTTGATTGCAGTGAATTACACATCTGATTTAAGGCTGCCGTGTTGTTAGCCATGAGACATATCGTCAGCATAATCTATGTGGCTAAGCTTGTCAAACAGACTCCATTGGATACCGTGTCTTTCATTTGTACCCAACGTGGCAGGCATCACATTGTCAATCCCCAGCAAAAACAGAATTGGTGACAAGACATCTCCTTGTCTCCCTCCTTGACGCACATAGAAGGAGTCGGAAAGTTGTCCATTGTGGAACACAAAACACCTTGCGTTGTTGTACGATTCTTTAATAACAGCGACAATTTTCTCAGAAATTCCTCGCGCAATAAGCGATCTGCAGATACATTCACGATTGACCCTAACAAACGCCTTCTCAAAATCTACAAAATTAGGTACAGTGGTTATTGGTACTCAGGTGATTGCTCGAGTATGATTCGCAAGGTGTTGATGTGGTCGACGCACGATCGGCCACTGCGAAACCCCGCTTGGTGCCTATTGAGGGTAAACTCGATTCTGAACTTAATCCTTATGAGAATAA
This sequence comes from Eupeodes corollae, assembly GCF_945859685.1. Taxonomy (NCBI): domain Eukaryota; kingdom Metazoa; phylum Arthropoda; class Insecta; order Diptera; family Syrphidae; genus Eupeodes; species Eupeodes corollae. The sequence continues at coordinate 269,187,026 of NC_079147.1, forward strand.
TAGTTGCCATTAACTTCGGATAAACGGACAGAACTGGGATACTGCGCCAGTTATTACAGTTTTTAAGGTATCCTTTCTTTGGTAACTTTACAATAACTCCATCCTTCCAGTCCCTTGGGTAATTTTCACTCTCCCAGACAGCCTGCACTAGTTTAAGCAATTTACGGAAAGCTGCCTGAGGGTTTGCTTTAAGGAATTCTGCGGGAATACCATCAAGTCCAGATGCTTTGTTTTTTTTTTGGAGATGCATCGCATTACTTATCTCTGCACTCGTTGGGGGACTGCTGTCAATACCCCTAGAAGATCTGCGCATGTTGTTCAATTGTGGATTAAATTCTGCATTGTGGTCATCATTTAGCAGGGCACAAAAGTGCTCCTTCCATCTTTGTAGCTGATCTTCTATCGTCACTAAAAGGTTGCTGTTCAAATCTAACACGGGATAGTTAGTGTTAGTGCTACAACGCTGTCCGACAATGACCTTGGTGATTTTATACAGCTCCCTTGCGTCCCCTCTTCTTGCAGAATGTCTGCATTTTCCGCAAGTTTGTCCATCCTTGCTCTCTTGTCACGTCTTACACACCGCTGCACTGTCTTATGTGATGCTCTATACTCGTTTCGTAGAATCAGTTTCCGCTAAGCATCACTTTCTAAGTTGATTCTAATATTAAGTGTTCTTCGATATGTGATTTAGTCCCAGGTGTCTTGGGATATCCATGAATCTCTAGCTCTTGTCTGTGTTTGTATAGTTTCAATTCCAGCTTCCATGTAAGCACTCTTAATTGGGCCCCACAAAGCACCTACCGATAAGCCAGCATTTTGTATGTTCGATGCTTTGTCGCCGAATGTGGTGACGAATTACGAGTTGTCAATACCCAAACACAATTCTGAATCCACGAAATTCAAATCAAGCACATTATTAAAAAAATTATGAAAATAACTTTTCAGTTTAAGATCGAATTGTGCAAAAGTATCCACAACTTCACAATTATTGTTAAATATATCAAAACAGCCTCATTCTCTCTTATTTAAATATAGACTTAGATTTTCAATCGATGATTCTTACATGTGATCCTAAAATAATATTTATGTTGGATTTTTTAGTATCCGAAGTATCCGGATGTTCCGGGCCATTTTTGCTTGTGGCGTTATTAGCTCAAAATATTGTCAAATACTAGGCAGTTTTTATTGTTGAAATATTGTAAAAACATTGAATATTTATTATTTTTTTGTAGTATGACTTAAAACCTTCAAAAATGTTAACGTTATTACCTGAACTATATTTAAATGATATAAAACTTTTGCACACCACACAAATATTCCTTGGACTAGCGAAAAAGTTTACTTTTGAATATCACAGAAAGGAAAATATACCCAACGAAATAACTTTTAGTCGTGACATAGTCAAATTACTTGGTCAACATACATATACAATTATTCATACATCCATAGTATTTAAGTGAACGACACCATCCATTTACAGGGTGTTTCACGGTTCTCCCCATTCAAGAGAACCATATGGGTTCCTAAAGACATTTTATTTGTTAAAGCAAACAGATTGGGCTTTCAAAGCCCAAAGTAAAAGATAAAAGATTTTTAAGTTTAAAACGAACAGAAATCCCGATTTAGCCTCATGAGTTTTTGGATTTCAAATTACCTCATCAAGAACGCATGGTCCTCCTCTATATAGAAGACTGCAGAATACCCTGTATATTCTTTAAGCATGCATGTCAAATAAAAATGTTGCCTTTAGACCATGTTAACATTTATCTATATGGCTCTGAATGCCATTAAAACAAAAAAAACGTGCTCTACCACACGACCAAAACGCTTTTTCAACTCACGTTGACCTATTTAATAGTCATGATGAGAGTCTTTATATACTTATATAAATCCCTATGAATATAACAAGTAGACAAGTTAACAAATAAAATAAAATATTAACAACAATAGAAAAAAAGAATTTCTGTCTACAACATAACTATGTATATATATAGGTACATGCTTATTTACTTTGACATATAGGTCATCCTAGGGTGTGAAATTAATTATGTCCTAGGTTTGGTGAACTCATTTTGATTGAAGACCTTACTAAAAAAAGAAACGCAAAACGCTAAATAAATTTGTTAGGTTCTTTTGAAAATTGAAATGAATACATTTTATTTTTCGTCTAAGATCTAAGTAAAATTAAGGTTGGTAGAGGTAATGGTCAAATTCGGCTCATTAATTTTAGAGTAACTTTGCACACAAATAAAATTACTCAGAAACAAATTTTAGTGAAATATTTATTTTTAGACCTAAAAAGAGGGCTGCCAACTTTTTGATGAATGAAGAAAACCTCTTTTTTTTGTAAATTAATGAAATAAGAATGTGCATGAAAGTACAAAATTGCCAACTCACGAATCAATTAAATCTTTATCATTCAAGTTTTGTCGATTAAACTTTAAATTGTGGAAGTGATCTGCGAAATTTTCATTTTCAAGGTCTTAAATTCCGTAAAAATCCGTACTTAAAAAAATATTTTATTGTTTTCGTTTCTCATGTCTTGAGAAAAACTTATTTCATTTTAAAGTCCTAGAAATTGCATTGTTTTTGAAAAGATGTGTGCGTGTGTATGCATATTCGTACGTCCGCATGTTGGGGTTACCTCTTTCCTCGACCATATCTCAAGAATCCGCGGAGTGCGTGATTTTGACCTGGGCCACCCCTTTTTTCGGAGATCGAATTTGTGATAATTGTTCCGCGTTGTTCCAAACATTGTTTCAAAATTTTGTACCTCTATGATCAAAATTTTAAAAAGTAAGGGGCAAAATTCAAACTTTTATATTATTTTTAGGTTATGAAAAGTGTTCCAAATATTGTTCCAAAAACTTAGAGTCGTGAAATGTATATTTTATAAGATATGGCCTCAAAATTATGTTTTCAAAAATTCAAAATTCGTTTCTCCAGTTATTATTTCTTAAAGCATAAATTTGAAAACAATGTAAATTAACACGTCTGCAGAAACCAAACAAAACTTAGCTAATAAACAACTGTTAACGCTAATTGTCAAAGTTTTAAACAAAAATTTTAAATCTCTCCCCATATTTGGGGGTTTCAGACCCAAAAAACTGATTTTGATCGCCCCCCTTTTTTTGAAGATCTTAAATGTATATTTTAAAAGATGTCGCCTCCAAATTTTGATTTCAAAAATGGTAAATAAATTTTTTTAAAGCATACATTTGAAAACAGTGCGAATAAGCACTTCTGCAAAAACCATCCAAAAACTTAGCTAATAAACAACTGTTGCTGATGGTTAAACTTTATAAAAAAATCTCTATTAATTTTGTAAATATTATTTTTGCTCATTTTTTCCAAAAATAAAAAATTCAAAAAATGTCCAAGTCAAACCATATTTTCCTCAGTTCGTGACCAAATAAATAATGATTATGCTATAATTCAAAGTTTCATTCGAAAATTTTCAAAAACAAAGAAGATACGCCCAAATAAGACTGCTATTTGTTATCTGTTAACCATATTCTTGGGTCCCCTATTTTAAAATTCAAAATTTTAAAACTTTTTGCCAATTGTTTCGGGGCTCTTCTTAATTGTTCCACAGATTCGTTTCTTAAAATTAACTTTTACTTTTCTGCAATCGAAAATCTGAACATTTTTCCTCATCCAAGATCGCTTAAATCAAGTTGGTTCAAAGATTCATTCAAAAATTAAGGTTTTAAGCTGAAAATAAATTTTAACTTAAAAATCTTTTTAGTTGCTTTGAAGTTTTATTGATTTGCTCATGGTTGCCATTTATCAAAATAAAACTCTTGAATATTCCATCTTTTATATTAATTAAAGATGTTAAAGAATTGGAAAACAATCCAACTCATATTTTTTGAACATTGTGGTGATATGAAACCCTAAGAAAAATGGCATAATTAGTTGGTTAAACGTTCCGAACATTTCGAGAAAAAAAACTTTGTATTTACCTACTTTTCGAAGTTTCTTAAATGGCGATTATGCTTATGCGGGATTGAAATAAGGCCAAATTTCAAGAATTGGCCTTATTTCACTTTTGTGAAGTGTACTAGAGTCAATTTATCTGTCCATATTTAAGTACGGTGTACGCTGGGGGCAGCATGTTTCTTCTCTACATACCTTACCGTAAAAATAAAGTGCCGTGGAATAAGGCCAAGTGAAATAAGACCAACTTTAAAAATCTGGCCTTATAGCATTCTACAAAATTGAAATAAAGACCAATTCTTTAAACTTGGCCTTATTTCACTTGGCTTTATTTCACGGCACCTAAAAATAAGTTGGTCTTATTTCTCAAGATAATTTGTCCTTCTTTTACTTTGAGAAAGTGCAATACAATGCTGAAAATTGGCAATGTTTCACTTTTGTAAGTGCAATAGGGCCAATTTTTGGATACTTGCTTTTACTTTATGGATTATGGCACTGATTAGGTAATTGGAAAACAAATATTATTTTGAATATTTAGAATGAAACAACAACAACTTGTGTGTGCTACCACCAAGTTCATAGGCTGGAGTTATAGCTATTTAACGGGGACCAACCATCATCATCATCAGACTCCTTTAGTGGTGCTTAATCGCTTTATGTTCAATTTAATTTTTGAAGAACTTTTGCCCGAGCTGGGCTTGAACAAGCTATCTAGCGTGTGAGGAGCTAGTGCACTACGCACTACGCCACCGCACCCACATGAAAGTTGTAAGCTAATTACAGGTTTTTTCGTTCTATCGAACTATACTGAACCGATTATCATTTTTCTAATATTATTTTAAATGGCACATCTAGAAATTTTCTTTACTTTTTTACCTTTTTTTCACAAATATCAAAGTATCTAATTGAGATTTATCGCCATATTCAAATATATAACATTTTTGTTAGATACAGCAGCAATGTGTTCAAAGTCTTAGTTAGAATTGATTTTAATAAATTTTACTAGGCCTTATTTGTATGTCTTTTCAATTTAATTAAAAGTAAATAAAATACTTGGCAACCGTTGTCTTAGAACTTCTTTTTTTAATAAAAATAAATAAATAAAAGTTTTCACATGTCTTCCATCATAATCCATTATTAAGAAACTATGGTCATTAATAAAAGAAGAAAAAAGTAAACAACAATCTGGGAATATTCACATGAGAACTATTTATACAGTAAATAAAGTCAAAGGTATATTAAAGTATTTGTAGTTTGCTCATTTTCACATTAGTCCAAGGAGTCGAGGGATACGATTAATAAATTATTAAAATATTATAAACTCATAGGTACAGCTGAATTAGTTTGGCTGATTTTTATAATGAACTTGAAATAGAATATAAATCTTATAGCGTGCCAAATTTATTCCCTCCGTAAAACATAAGATAGGATAGGATACAAAAAATGAAGGCATACATTTCAAAATTAATTAATTAATTCACTTAGGCGTTGGTGGAAAATGAATAAACGAAATAGAAACAAAATATAAAATAGCTTTTATATAATGGATACCTTACCTATATCATATTTAGAAATGATGGAGGAATGTACTTGAAGTTTTAAAGGAGATCTGTTTATAGTATATACTTACATATAAAGAAGAAGAAGAAGTTTATAAATAGTCATTAGGTTATAAACAGTGAGTGAGTAATGAAGCATTTGATAAATCATAATTTTGAGTTTGATGGGCCATAGATAGATTAATTTATCTAAAACTGGTTAAAAGTAGTAAGGCGTAGAAGGAAATTGGTTTGTTTATTGAAGAATAAGAAAAGGTTCGTTTGCTTTTGAAAGGGTTATGTTATTTACGAACCTTACTTAATTTCTTTTCTTTTGTTTCGGATGTTATTTTAGTTTTTGGAAAATAGAGAATTATTCTTTGAATTTCGGTCTTGTTTAAGGGTTATCATAGCACATATGTTTAAGTTTATATTAAGAAGAGTGGCCATGGTACAGGAATCTTTTTTGCAACTAGTCAAGTTTTCACTTAAAGAAGTTTAATACAACATTACTTTTTTTGTGTCGAATAGTACAATATTTTTAGATCGACTCCATTTTTGCCTGTCAACAATATCTGGGCATATAATGATTGAACTGAAATTTGTGCAAGAAAAAGGAAGAATTTCTTAACAACTATTATTTTGTTAATTGGTATTAATTTAAAGAATATTGGTGGAAGTGGAAGGTTGAGTAGAAAACACTATTGACTTCTTTCTTACATCTGCCCCTGATAGGTATACACTATTAGTGTTCTCTCTCTTCTATACGCTACTGACTATTTTGTTACATCTTAAAAATTATCCATTTCAAGAAAGAGCTCCTAAAAGAACCGTTAGGAAAAAGATAAATGGGACGATCGCAATAGGTATTTCAGGATATTTAACTAGTCACTATACTTCCTCGACAGTGACTTTGACGCCAATGCTGATAAGATCACAAGTTTGATTCTCCTGGAAATAAGAACTTTTATCCCAAACAGGGTTCAAAGCGTAAAACCTAAGGATAACGCATGGTTAGATGAGGTTATTAGGGCCCTACTGAGGAAAGACAGAAAAAGTACAAGCAAGCTGGGAAGGCTTGTAACACCCATATTCGACGAACCAAATTTATACGTGATCAACAATTTTAGCAAAAATTACTGTAATGTCCCAAAGGCTTCCATTGTTCGATTTTGACAGAAAACTAATACCTTTTCTGGACAGTTTACCGCCAATTCAACGCTGCCAGTGAGTGTTTTCCCCTGTACTTAAGAGTATAAGCGATTCTATGAGCCCAATCTTTTTTCCCACTCGTACTATCCCAAGAGTCCTAAGAGATCACACATAAATACATTGGTAAGGATAGTATCCTCTCTATTGCTCTAAAGAGATGTTCTTCAACTCTGGGAAAACTACTGCGTAAGATGTTCCATATTTACAGGTGTACAGGTCTTTTTCCGAGGGGATGGAAAACAGCATTTATACAGCCCATCTCCAAAACAGGCGAATATTTCTCACTCTCTAATTACCGACTGATCGCACTTCTTTCCAATGTAATGGAAACGCTGATTAAAGATCAACTCGAAAAATATCTCAAAGATCGAAAGAATCTTAATGACCGAAAGTATGGCTTTCGCAGCATCATTATTTTGGAGAAAGTAAGATTTTTGCACTTGATATTTCAAAAGCATTTGGTTGGGTTTGGCATCAGGGTCTCTTATCGAAAATGAAAACCTCCTTCATTGGATTAGTAATTACTTTTTTGAATTTTCTGAAAACCATAAAATAAATGCTGGTGTGCCCCATGGCTCTGTTCTATCTACAACACTCTTTCTCATTTTTATTTATGATCTAACCAATACATTGTTTAGCTGATGATTGTATTCTAAGGTTTTTAAATTCCAACCTATAGAGCTTTTTACAACGGGGAATAAAAACCCGCTTTGAATTTAATGTTTCGAAAACCCAATGGTGTATTGTATAGTTAAGGCGCCAGGTATACCCCCTTGCCATTATCAACGGATGGCACTTGCAATCAATCAATGAGACGGAACATGTCGACATTCTATATATGTGTGCCACTAACCATTCTCTGGGATGGTGCTCCTGCAACTTGGTTAAACGTTTTGAACAGTATTGAACGTAGAGCATTTAAATTGATTGGTGATAAATGATAAAATCGCCAATAGTTAATTTACCTAGCTTGAATATCTTCGTAAGGTTTCTTGTCTAACCCTTTTTAGTCGTTATATTAACAGTTTATGGTCTAGAGAAATAGGCAGATGCATTTCGCCCCTTAAACAGTTAGTGACTTAAAACTCTCAACCATTCCTGTGTGCGACTATACTGTTGTCATTGATGGAGGGACCTACAGTTTTAAGCCGAAACTAAACGGAATATTTGAGAAAGCACTTCTCATTACAAGAATTACTTTTGGGGAATTTGTCAATTTCTCGCAAAAGGCAGTACCCGTGAAAGAAACTTTAGATGACATAAGCAGGGATCGAACCAAAGACATCTGGCATGACAGTCCAACGCACTTACCATCATGCCACAGGTATAACAACAGTTTATGATAAGTCCATTACATTTAGATTTTAAGTGCTTCAAAAACTCAACGCTATTGACTATCATCAAAGCGTAACCCCTACTTCAATTCCGCTATTCATAAAATGAATTAATCTGCTTTCAATACTGGGAATGTGCGTTAGAAATCACTTTTTATGGAACTATCACATATTCTTCTTGGACAAAATTGCTGCTGAGTGTTAAGGATTTATTTCCCCAAAGTTCACCCCTTCACCCCTTCGGATGTAGTTGTAACTTACAGGGCCATCATCCGTCCAAAACTAGGCGTTCCTATGACAATAGAATAGCCTATTGCATTCCACAACCCCAGATATACATTATAGACTGTTTCAAGTTTGCTATGGCTTTAGGGATTAAGACAGTAAAAGATGTGCTCAAAAGAATAGTTAATTGTCCGACTTTTAAAATAAAACAAATGTTAAATAATAATTCGTAACTTGGATAACTAGGATTCACCTTTTAACTTAATTTCTACATAATACAGCCATCTACTATCGTCTTCTCAACACTCAAATTATTCAATAGATTTATCTGGGTACATTACTCATTAACGTATAAAGGTAAATTTTCCGTATAAAAAGAAAACACAAAAAAAGCTTATTTTCAAACCATTCAAAAATTGCGTACCTTATGCTGGCCTTTGTGCTAAGGGAATGTTAAAAAGTCTATGCCGTGTACTTATTATAAAAGTACCTACACTCTTTTTGTTTTAAAGGTTTTTTTCTGTAGAAAGCAACTACCAACATACATATATACATTTCTACCTTAATTTTCTTTCTTTATTTTCCCCCTCGTTTGCTAGGATTAAGGTTAATCTTTTCATTTAAGTTTTATTTTTACATGACGATAGAACTTTGGGAATTAATGTAAAATATTTATGAATGTACAGATTTATATTTCTATAGTTCTGCTTTTTTCATATAAGTATACAGATTCTTATATAAAATATACACAAGGAAAAACATTAAACCCTTAACTGTGTAGGAAGGTTCACTAATTCTGTAACTTTGACAGCAATTTAATTGAAAAAGTTTATTTTTTCGTCTTGAGTGGCTCATTGTTTGAAGTGAATGTTGAACACCTTTAGAGTAAAAAATGAAGCAAAAATTAGGCCAAGTAATGCACCATGCTTCATGCAACTTATAATACCTATGTAACTCCTCGTTTATGTATAGATACAACACACTCCTACTCGTGGTTCAAGATTTTTAACTTAACACATTTACTCGTATCCAAAGAATATCGCAGAGCCTGTTATAGTTTACCTGTTAGGCTGTTACCTTATTTTGTAACAGGCGATAGATATGAACTTTTACATAAATTTATACTGAAAGAACGTGTTGAAAATTGATTTAAAGTGCCCACTCAAAGTCTAAATGTTTTCTTTTTATTTTTTAATTTATACATTTTCACTGATTTTTGTATCCGTTTAAAATAAGTTTGATTGGAATTGAAGAAGCAAAGGCTTAGAATATAAAGCTTAAAATCTTACAATAAACTTTAATGAAATATTCATAGAAAATATTCAAACACAATTTTCAAGTTTTTTTCTCAGTTTGATTCTTATGCCCACACTTCTTAATGGGGTTAACATCTTTCATATGCGTCTGGAGCAAATATACTTTTTTAACCTTTTTTAATATCACCTGTATCAAACAGAAAAATAAGCAAATACAACTAAAGAGCATTTAAAGCTATGGTCAAAATTATAGGAACACTTTCAAATTTATGAGTTTAACTATTTTCTTAACTCAATTGAATTATAAGGTAAACTTACTTTTTAAAGATTTATTAAAAACTATTTCATACACTTGACTTGGTAATGGTTAAAAAAGTACAATTTTTTTGTAAAAATTTCAATCTTGGTTTTAAAGGCTCACATCAATAGACTCAGTGAAACACTATACTAAAAAACATCTTCAAATTATTTTGACTACATCAAAAAGACACATCTAAAGGTGGGATTAAAAAGTAGACGGAAGTTTTGTAAGAATTTTACCTAACATTTTATCCTAAAGAAACCTGAAGATATCCAACTTTTGAGATAGGGCCTAGTGGCTTACAACCTTCTGTGTGGAATTCATGTCAGCAATGGTGGGGACCTATAGTTTGTATGGTGAATCCAAACGTCTTTTTTCAGCAAGCACTTTCCATGACAAGAATTACTTTTGCAGGATTTGTCAATTCCTTGCAAGAGAGGGCGCGTGAAAAAAAAAAACTCTTTTGTGGTATATAAAGGGTTTTATGACATTAACCATAAAGCCACAAGTTCTGCTATGGAATGTTGCCTATAAAAATATGAACTTAGATTGTGCTTTTAGTAGGATAACGACCCCAAATACATATCTACTGCAGAGTTAAAGAAGCTCTGATTTCAAAGAAACAAGCGATTGTTTTTCTAAATAGCTCGACCTAAAAGAATTCTAAAAAAAGAGGCTGAGATGCGACCCACACTGATAACTTTCCATCCCGTCTGTCGATTTGTCTTGCTTAAAAGTTTGTAGGTTTTCGTGTTGGGTTAAAAAAGTTGTAAGTTGAATTATTCTTAAAAAAAATTTAAATTACCAGCAATATTTTTCATATAAAGAAATAGTTTAGTTTTGTTAAATAGATTTTTAGTCGAAAACAAATTTATAAAAATTCTAGTAGCATTTCTTACATTTGTATAGATTTAATTTATGAAATTAATTTGAGAGATATCAAGAATCGAACATCAATTTTTACCAAATATGTTTTTTTGTTGATTTTATTTATTTAATGAAAAACGGACTGTTGGATTTTTTAAAAAAAAAAAAAACTACTGAATATCGAAAACAATATTTTCTGTGAAATAAAATTAGTTTGAATACAATATTTATAATTTTTAAAAAGCTATTTGAGTCAAAAGTAAATTTTTACCAAGTTTTAGTGCTGTTTTTTTGTTAGGTTTTTATTTTTTTTTTTAAATAGATTTTCTACTGAGTGTTGACAACAATATTTTTTAAAAGATAAAAGTAGTTTAAAGTCAAAATCTGAAAGTTTTGAAAAAATATTTGAGTCGGAAATCAATTTTTTCCAATTTTTGTTAAATTTTCTCTTAAGTTTTTATTTTTTGTAAAAAAAAACTGTTAATTCGATTTGGTTCAGAAATTTGCAAGTAGTTTAAAGCCAATATCTCGAAGTTTTGAAAAGCTTGTATTATTTTTTTGCCAGGTTTTTATTAATTATAAAAAAATTGTCAATTAGGTTTTTCTGAAAATTTTACCAGATGTTAAAAGCGTTTTTTTTTCGTTGCACAAAATTGTTTTGGAGATAAAATAATTTTGTATTCGTAAAATTTTCAAGGTGACACATTTTTTTAAAGTTTTCTTTGATTTATAAAAAAAACCGTTAAGTGAATGTGTTCCTAAAATATACCGGTTTGATATTACGTTATTGTATATTAAATAAAATTGCATTCAAGCCTCTAGCGTTTTTGGTTCGTAGGAAATTCAGGGTTAACCAAAATGCCCATTCTGTATTATCATCTGTATAACAAAGTTTATTTTAAGTCGATATCTCTTCTGGTTCTTGAGCTATGGACGACGAAAAAAACGTAGCGGATGAACGGACGTACGGACACGGACGTACGCACAGACATCTTCCTTAAAATCTTCTATTTCTACTCTAGGGACCTTGAAACGTCAAGAAATGCCAAAATTTTCAATTTGACAAATCGGACCCATTACAATAACTTCCTATGGGAAGTTAATAATGATATCCAATATTGCCTTTTAAAATTCACAAATTGAGAAAACATTTACAAAATATTCAACACTAACATTTAAATGGTTCAAATATAAAAACTCAGTTTTGTTCCTTTTATATTGGCCATGGCTGTAAATTCAAAGTGAAAGCATTTTGATATTACAAAAAACGTTTTCAAAGATCGTTGCACCCAAAAACATGAAAGAAACTTAAGTGCGTTAACGCTTTTATTAACATTGAGTGTAACCTAAGTGAGAATTTTATTTTTGTGGTTAAAGTTGATGCTTTTATATACATACGTAAGTTTATAAAATGAAAGTAGACTTCATAGTCACATCAGGCACAGCAACAGCATCATCATCATCGTTTGTTTATAAGGTTTATAAGTTATTCAAATAAGTTAGTCCATATGCATATAAAACAAAAACAAAAAAGTTTATAAAGGTGTGGTGACAAAAATGCAATTAGTGATATGCAATTGAGTTGAGTGGTAAGTAAATAAATACGAAACAATATAGTAAGACGTTTTATATTGAGGTATATTGAACTTTGTATAAACTTTCCTATATTTAAGAGAACTTTTATCATATTAATGATGTTTGGTGTATTATATGTACATATGTATACGTTCGAAGGAGGATTTATAGGTCTTGAATCAATTTCTACTTGCATGAACAAAATTCAATTAATATCTCAATACTTTGAGTTTTCAAATGACTTTTATAGAAAGGAATAATCATTTAGTTTTATTTCTACTCTCTTACAAGCACATTATTGACTTCGAGGGTATACTTGGTTTTAGTAAATTTATAACTCTTTTACTAAGCATCAATTTCTTAAAACCGATAAATTAATTTTCACTCCTGAACAATTATGTTTGTACCCGGTTTTGAATATTCATCTGGGGTTAGGTTAGGTCGTATGAGGTGACGAATCTGTAAAGTTCGAGAAAACATCTCACCTGGATCTCTTTGTGCTCCGCAAAAAAGGGAAAAGATTGGGTAAGGTATGGGAAGGTTAGTTAGGAACACCTTCCTGAACCATCTTTATTTCTGAGAAAATCTAAGAATTTCTCTAGGTTGCAAGGATGAGACGTTGCATAAGTATTCGAAAAAGTAATTTCCTAATATTGTCATTCTTTTATTGGCTACGCTTGGGAATGCGCATGTGGGTGCCCAATAAGTGAGTGAGGATAGCTGATGCCTACCTAGTTGCAAAATTAATTATGTTTTACCTTTGGAAATCTTCGGCCATAGATTCCTACAAACTCTGCAAGTTTTAAGAGCTTACCACCTGCTGTTTGCGATTTCAAGTTATCTTTGCTGTATTTGCTCATTTAACTTCTCTTTTGGCCAATTTGTCTGCCTTTTAATTACCGTCAATGTTAAAGTGTCCTGGGACCCGGCAGTGGCAGATATGGCCTGGATTGCTGCTTGGCTACCATTTGTCTTTCAAATTGTAGGAAGACAAATCTTTTGCGGCTTCAGAAACTGCAAGTACTTCTGCTTGGAATACACTGCAGTAATCTGGAAGCTGTATTGATCTTTCTAAGGGGCCAGTTATAGCTATGATTGAAATGGATCCGGACAAATTTTTGAATCGATATTTGATGGTGTTTCCCTTTGATTAGAAATTATATACTGATCGATGGGAAATCACACAAAGAAAACAAAAGTGTAATTGCACATTTATTTTTCTCTTAAAATGAATTCTTCTAGTTTCCTGACAGAAATTCATTTCCCTGAACAGCTGATACTTTTTTTGTTCAAAAGTGAAACGAATCGTTCCACTGATTTGTGATCCAATTTCACACAATTCCAATGACAGATTTCTGCCAGTAAAAATTTGTCGGTGGAATACAATCAGGAAATTTTGTTCAATGACAAAAATTTCTAGTGATAGCTATAAACGACCTGTCAAAAAAAATTCAATGTTTGTTTTAAATGATGAAAACCAATGATAGCTATAACTGGCGCCTAAGAAAAGAGGTTGTATTTTCAATACAATGGCAGTGCACATCCACAGAATGGTTTTTTAGGGTTTGGACCCTATCTTCTAACAAAACATTCTGCTGCAGGTATACATAGAAGGCAACTGAAGCTTTTCTCTATCTTTCTTTTATGTTTTCCTTTCAGATGTTTTCCGCACTTGAAATGTGTAGGGATACACTAAAATAATAGGTCAGTCTTTTATCGAAATGTTTCATTTTCCTGTAAATAGAAGCAATTCTGTCTTAAGTTGACTTTAAGCCCAAATAGACTGACACAATTACTGAGCATATTAAGACGTAATTGTAGAAGTTCACAAACTGAAGGTATACAGCCTTTAATCCACTTACACTTAATTCTTTTAATATTTCGTTAACTACTCTCCCAGAGTCGGTTTTTTTTAGGAAACGTGCAGCGATATTTATTATTTGTTGACTTAATGTAATTTCAGAAGTTAGACAAAACTGCTCTTTTTGCATAGATGGCTGTTTTTTATGTTGATTTTTGCTGATTTTTAATTGCTCCCAATCAGCAAGTTCATTTTTAAATGTTGGCCCTGTTAAATAACCTCCTTGTTATTTACTATCATACGGAGTTAAGTTTTCTTTTTCCTTGGAATATGGGGCAAGAGTTTTCATAGTGGTCTAAATGGCAGAAGTTTTAATATCTGAGAAACTTCCAATAGTTAGTTCCACATGTTGATCTAAGGAAATGGCCACTATGATGGCTTCCCAGTTTAATTTCTGGGGTTTCAACTGGCATTCAGAATTTCAATGTCTTACATTATTTCGAATGTAAGCAGTCTCAGGTTTAAAAATGTAACATTGCTTGACACTTTCTAATTTGTAACCTTATTGGAATCAGAGTTATTAAAAAGTGTTAACTGTCAAGCACTTCTACCACCATCATATCAGCGCTACAATGGTAAGAGAGGATGAAAAGATTTATAAATGTTGTACCTTCTGTGGTCCCTTTACATACAAATAGCTATTGTGTGGTCTTTAGATTTAAGACCACATAACTTGCCGTTATTAATCCAGGGCTCTTGCATTGTCAAAATTATCCTTTGACAGAAATGTGGATAAGGTGGCAGAAGCGATCTTTCTGTGCAGTAAATCTAATTGTAGAACTTTCATGATTTGTCTTTTTATGTAAGTTGACAGCTGTTAAGGGCACATTCGGGTATTCGGCAAGACTTTCATATGCAGCAGCGATATTTTCAGTGGTACGAGCAAACTATGACGTACAGGTCTTACAATATCTGTACCATTCCCAGTCTCTTTAAATATCTTCACAATTTTGCCTATTGCTTACGTAGTTGGACGATTATGTAAACCATACTCACCTCTTAAGCACGATATGTGGGTGTGGCAGAATGACCATTTTTTAAGTAGGTTTTAACAATTTGTACGAGTTGCGCGATAGTTAAGCGATCCATTTTCATACATTTCAAACTTTCAACTGACAAAAAAAATTAGTTTAACAACTTAGTTTGACAGATATCGAATTCCAGCCCTATAGGTACTTTCGAAACCGCAAAATGGACGAACCGTTACATTCAAGATGCAAGCTTGCCCATAGTCTAGTGTGGTTAAAAGTAATGTAATTTAATTTTTTTTATTTTTTATAGAAAAATCAAATCGGACGAATAATATACCTACGAGTAAGTCAAAGAACCTTCTCAAAACATACAAAACTTGATTTTCTCAGATTTAAACCTTACATCGTTTGTAACTTCTCTTCACATTCACATCAAGATATGTTCTTTTTTGTTTAAATAATTACAGTCCAAAGTTTATGCAAAAATAAAAATGCCGGTTAACCTACCAGACCAAAAACAAAAAATACACAAAAACTACTAAGCCAAGACATTCAACATGATGTCATACTCCATAAGTTGCGTATACATCCGCCATTTGTCATCAGGTCATCAACATGCAAAACAAGTCTTAAGTAGATTTTGTTAAATGTCATTGAGTTGACTTTTTTATGAAGTAAGGAAGTGCAAAAATAAAATAAAAAACAATAAAAAACTAACCCATCAAGTTAGTTTACTTTAAAGGGCAACTTATTCAAAAACAAACAACAACCAAAAAAGTATAAACACATTTCAAAAATTGTTCACTGGATGCAACCAAGTGAAATAAACTTCACCTCGTTATACCAAATGAAAACTTTTTATAAGTATAGTTTTTTGTTATACCTACGATACGCACCATCAGCGATCATATTCAGAGACAGGAATAAGCCATCGACGTTTTGAAATGATCTTTACAGAGAACACGTGTGCGGACTGCTGCGGGCGGAAGTGCATTTTATGTCTATAAACATGGGTAGAGTACTCAATACCCAATTACGCACGCATCACGTGTTTCCGAATTAAACTAAACAAAAGATCAAAATGAAATATAACAAAAATCTCAGATCCACACCCACATTTTGAACCAATTTTTTGTTTTGAAATTTTTGTCACTAAAAATGTTCCACCTGGATAAATCTCGACATCAGCACCTAACCCAAAACCCACTCTGACTCTTTTATCAAGTTTATGTACATAATCGTTCTGGTTTTGGTCTTTTACTGCATTTTTCGTCGCATAGGAACCACAAAACAACTTACCTACCCATACACACAAAAAACACAAAACACGAACAACCAAGTGAGGTAATAATAGAATTCAAAAGTTTAATTTATGCATAGCTACATTATAACGGTAGATTTCCAGAAAGAAAGGGGAAAACATGTTGCAGGCATTTTGGAGACTCTTATAGTATCAACATAAAGGTGCTAAGGTATACTACCAAAAATAAAAGCCAACGATAGAAATCGAAATTTAAAAGGTCACTGGCCTACAACTCGAAGATGGTCAAAACAAAAGACTCAAAAAAAAAATGTAAACAAGAAAGACACACAACAACTCTTCTTACTCGTATAACGGCGGTTATGTAGATTGTCAATTTATAGTTTTCAGAATTCCTAAAAACAAAGAAATTTGTATAGGCATAGTAGGATTGTATAAATTCAAGCTTTATGTGTATTTCTTTTTCCGTGCATCATCATAATAATTTAAAGGGTGTTTTTTTTTTGTCGGAAGTTTGATTCAATTATGGCTGAAACACAAACATACGCTTCAGCGTCGGCTTCGTCTGCGTTACGTTTGGCCTGCTTCGAGGATGCTTTGAATGACACTTCCAATATGACATTTCTTAAATGGCACTTCTGTCATTAGCAGCTGTTATTTTTTGTCAAAATAAAAAAAATACACGTTTTAAAATCGAAAATATTAAATTTATCGCTGAAGTAGCTTACTCAGCCTATAATAACCAATGAAAATCCCTCCGAAAGCAAATTTATTTTGTTTGTTGACTTTTTTACAGCTGTTGAGCTGTCAGATAAAGCAAATGTTCAGCAAATTTGAACTAGAGCTCCCGCTTGGAGTCACATTACGTTATTTCCTTACGATTCTCAAATGAAACGTGAGGTCGAAGCTTCATTGTGATAGCATGAATTGAATTCCTATGGCTGAACTCGTTAACTTCAGGCTAAGCCGAAGCTGAGGCGTGTTTGTGTTTCAGCCATAAAAATCAAATTACGATCTGATTTTTTCGGAATGGTTTTTGAAGTTAATAATTAAAGCAGAAAAAACATTTTGAATTTTTAAAATGGATTTTTGTGTAAATAATGAAAATAAATCATATCATCTTTAGGGTAAATCGGAATAATACTATGTTTTTAGGTAATATCCAAATGAAATATGTACGACCAACTTTTGAAAATTAGCCTCAATCCTCGTTACAAAAGTGCAATTAGGTCAATTTTTAGTAGTCAGACATATTGCACTCTGAAAAAAAGAAATAAGGCAAAATTATTTTTAGAAACAAGGCCAACACATTTTACGGTGAGGTGCATATGTATCCCTCTGCCTAGACACACTATTGGAGTAGATGCGAGGTTGAGTGCATGAAAAATGTCTTTGCTTTTTCACTTTGTTTAAGTGTAATAAGGCTAAATGTTGGAAATTGGCTCTATTACACTTTACAAAAGAGAAATACGACCAATTCTTAAAATTTGGCCTTCTTTCATCCGGCTTCTTTTCACGGCAGTAGCACCTTTTTTAACACAACTGAATTATTTCATATTGTGTCGTAAATCACTTTAGAAAAGTTCAGTGAAACATTTTATATATTTGAAGGCGATATCTCTGCTGATTCTAGAGATACAGGGTAGTCATTAATGTAAAAATGCAGCAGTAATTTAAGATTTGCGTTCATAAATGTAAAAACACTGCATTACTGCAGTCGGTAACTCTGTTCAAAAAAACAGCCTGACAAATGAATTGCGATCAAAACTGTAGTCATTTTGGTTCCGTTGCCACTCTGCCGGAAAAAGTCAGAACAAGATGATTACGTAAAATAATTAAATATTTAAATTTTATAATATTTCCACTTCATGGGAATGTATGAATAAATTAATTTGTTGCATTCAAAACATTTAAAATAAGTCCTAATAAAATATTTGTATTGGTCATTTTGAAAGAATTTTATCAAGACACTAAAAAACCAAAACCTGCCTAACTCAAAGAAAAACTTAAGTATTGTTGTCATTCTTTTTTATAGGCGCCAACTTTGATGACATTTATGAACTGGTTTTGATATTGTATATCTGCCGCATACTTGCAGTAGCTTCTCTGTTCATAAATTCATTGCATGCATTTTTTCGGCATGGTTTGTGCACAAAATATTTTGGAAACACTTTTTTTTTAAACCATCCAAACTCAACCACCAATTTTTCTTTCGCCCATCTGCAAAGATTTCAACTAGGAGAAATAGAATTTGTTTGAGTCAGTTAAATTATTACAAACATTTAAATTGTTATTGGATTGAAATAAAACAAGTTAAGCTTGGTAGTGGGTTCTTCCACCTTTGCTTTGAATCATTTCATAAATTAGATCAAGTATGAATTCTACAGCCTTTTGAGAAAGTTCAACGATATTTCGCTAAACGCTCACTTAAAAAAATTAATTAAGTGGAGAAACAGTCTGTTGAGAACTAGGACCTAGTGACTTACGACTCTCAAGAATTCCTGTGCGAGTAATGTTGTCAGGAATGGAGGAGACTTAAAGTTTTAAGAAAGACAAGAATTACTCTTGCAAGAGTATTTGAATTTTGAAAAACTATAGTAGCACAATTTTCCGTTGTTCGTCAAGTAGTGGTTTTTTGTCTTGAGTTTATTTCATGTAAGATGGCTTTAATTTTAATAACACTTAAAACTGTTTACGACAGTATTTTATTTTATTTTTGCCCCAGAATCACAAGAATAATATGCACGCCTTAAAATTGCACGTTTTTAAGGTTTTTTTTTGTAATTCTATTTACTTTGTGTTTTATCTGTACAAATCTTTATTTTTTTAAGTAAATAAAAAACTATTAAGACTTTGGCCAATTTTATCAGCCGGTTAGTTCAAATTTTGGTTAACCCTAAATATCTCACGAACCAACAAACTCAAAACATTTAAAATAAGTCCTAATAAAATATTTGTATTGGTCATTTTGAAAGAATTTTATCAAGACACTAAAAAACCAAAACCTGCCTAACTCAAAGAAAAACTTAAGTATTGTTGTCATTCTTTTTTATAGGCGCCAACTTTGATGACATTTATGAACTGGTTTTGATATTGTATATCTGCCGCATACTTGCAGTAGCTTCTCTGTTCATAAATTCATTGCATGCATTTTTTCGGCATGGTTTGTGCACAAAATATTTTGGAAACACTTTTTTTTTAAACCATCCAAACTCAACCACCAATTTTTCTTTCGCCCATCTGCAAAGATTTCAACTAGGAGAAATAGAATTTGTTTGAGTCAGTTAAATTATTACAAACATTTAAATTGTTATTGGATTGAAATAAAACAAGTTAAGCTTGGTAGTGGGTTCTTCCACCTTTGCTTTGAATCATTTCATAAATTAGATCAAGTATGAATTCTACAGCCTTTTGAGAAAGTTCAACGATATTTCGCTAAACGCTCACTTAAAAAAATTAATTAAGTGGAGAAACAGTCTGTTGAGAACTAGGACCTAGTGACTTACGACTCTCAAGAATTCCTGTGCGAGTAATGTTGTCAGGAATGGAGGAGACTTAAAGTTTTAAGAAAGACAAGAATTACTCTTGCAAGAGTATTTGAATTTTGAAAAACTATAGTAGCACAATTTTCCGTTGTTCGTCAAGTAGTGGTTTTTTGTCTTGAGTTTATTTCATGTAAGATGGCTTTAATTTTAATAACACTTAAAACTGTTTACGACAGTATTTTATTTTATTTTTGCCCCAGAATCACAAGAATAATATGCACGCCTTAAAATTGCACGTTTTTAAGGTTTTTTTTTGTAATTCTATTTACTTTGTGTTTTATCTGTACAAATCTTTATTTTTTTAAGTAAATAAAAAACTATTAAGACTTTGGCCAATTTTATCAGCCGGTTAGTTCAAATTTTGGTTAACCCTAAATATCTCACGAACCAACGAAAAATAACGTTTTTAATCTGGTAAAATTTTTAGAAAAATCAAATTGACAGTTTTTTTAAAAAAAAAGAAACTGTCACTCAAAGTTGGTAAAAATTGAATTTCAATTTAAATATCTTATCAAAAACTTTATCTTATAAGAAATATTGTTTTCAACATAAGGGAAAACTTTGAGAAAAATGGCATTGACAGTTTTCTTACACAAAATAAAAACCTAAACAAAGTTAAGGTTTTAAAATAAAAGTTGGTAAAAATTGATTTTCAACTCAAATATCCTTTCAAAACTTTGAGATATTGGCTATAGCTACTTTTATCTTTTGAAAATTTCGTTTGCTACATTCAGTAAACTTTTGAGAATAATCAAAATGACAGTTTTTTTTTACAAAAAACTAAAAACCTAAAAGAAAATTAAAAAAATTGGTAACAATTGATTTTCGACTCAAATATTTTATCAAAACTTTGAGATTATGGCTTTCAACTAATTTGTTCTACTTTTTTCTTTTAAAAAATGAAATCGACAGTTTTTTTACAAAAAATAAAAATCTAAATAAAATAATAATAAAACTTTGTAAAAATTTACTTTCGACTTTTAAAAAATTAAAAATATTGTCTCCAAACTTTTCATTTCACAGAAAATATTATTTTCAATAGTTTTTTTTTTTTATAAAAATCCAAGAGTCCTTTTATCGGTATTTCAAAAAAATCTACAAAAAATACGACGCAAATTTGGTAAATGGTGATGTTCGGTTCTTGATATCTCTCAAATTAATTTCATTAATCCGATTTGTAAAAATTTAAGAAACGCTACTAAGATTTTTAAAAAATTTGTTTTCGACTAAAAATGAATTTAACAAAACCAGATTTTCAAACTAAACTACCTATTCAAGCAAGACAAATTGACAGACGGGATTGGATGTTATCATTGTGGGTCGCATCCCAGCAACATCGTACGAGTAAAGGAGTTGCTAGACGGAAAAATAAATAAAGAAATCATTTTCTAAAAAGTTCGTGAATATTCAGTTGAATCGGAGTGTATGTAACTATGTTAAAGGCGTTCCGAACGAACGGATATACTATGGATTAAGATTCTAGAGACCTTAAAACGTCGAGAAATATCAAAAGTTTTCAATTCAAAAAATAAATAAAAAATAAATACAACAAGTTTCAATTCGAAGTTCAGAATTATTGAAAAATAACTTAACATTTTTAATAAATTAATTTTTACCAACAAAAGTGGCGCAACATTTTAAAGAACCTATAGTTAAGTACCTAACATTTTACTAGGTTACAAGTTGTTAAATATTCAGAAATATACTAAGACACTCCAAAAATTTTAAAAGTTCCTTTTATCTTTTCTAACTAGTGAATTGCTTATTCCCATTTATTGAAAACTATCATCCCAATCCAAACATGTCTTCATAGTGACAGTTCCTGAAAATAAACTAAGCAATTAAGCTTAACAGACCTAATGCTAAACAGCATTGTACAATGGGGAATAAGAAGCCGCGTGGAATTTAATGCTTTGAAAACGCAATGCTGTCTTGTATCGTTAAAGCGAAATATACAAGACTTATATACGTCCGAAGCTTGAGTATAACTCCCATACCTGGGCTCCTGCAACATACTTAAGCCTCTTGGATATTATTGAACGTAGAGCATTTAGATTGATTGGTGATATTACCATCATTAGATCATTTACGTCACTTGAACATCGTCGAAATGTTTCTTGTCTCACCCTCTTCTACCGTTATTTTAATGGTTTATGCTCTAGAAAAATAGCCAGCTGCATTCCTCCCCTTAATAAGTTCAACCGTAATACTCGCGCTCCTAAGAATGCTCATCAATATACCCTCGATCCCAACTTCGGTCGTACTGTCAAGTACAGAGATTCGTTTTTTAGCCGTACTATGCGAATGTGGAATTCCTTGCCAAACTCTGTCTTTCCCAGCTATTGCAATATTCAGGCATTCAAAACCAATGTGCACCGACATCTCCTTTCTACCCCTCTCTCATACTACATAATAAGGGAAGCATTATCCGCTTGAGTGTGCGCTTATTATAAAAAAAAAGAATTCCCAAATGTAGACTGAACCCTTCCATCGACTGTTCTTATGAGAATAATAGCACAGATGTCATTTGAATTTAGCTAATTTCTAAAAGTTAACGTAGCTATTCCGTGATTTTAACTTCAATAAATTGTAAAGAGATAGTTGGATGTTAAATTCGTTTAATATTACAGAATCATCTCTCAAGCTTAGTAAATTGCCTAAAATGGCTTTAACATTTTACAAAATCATTTTAAATTTTGCCCCAGTGTTTATAATTATTTAATCATGAGATTTCAATGAAAAATCACCCTTTAAACTATATCGGTGTTTAAAACCATGATTATTAGTTTTCAATGACAAAAATCAACCAATAAAATTACTTTTTCCCTCGCATGATGCACATTTTTCATGGTTAGACAAAGAAAGATTCATGCTTTTGAGATTACTAAAAAGGTAGCTCTATAGATGAAGATATGACAACTACAGCATTTTGTATTTTAATTATAATATTCAATAGATATAGGTTCGTTTTTCTTTTGCCTGATGCTATTATTGTTGTTAATAATAATTATAGTTGCTGCTTTATGGGAGAATGCCTTTAAAAAAAAAAACAATAGTGAGAGTTTTAACATTTTTGTTTACTTTAATCAAATTTATAGATTCTAAGGCGGTTTTTAATTAAGCTCTTATATTAATAGCAACCGTTTATTTTAATATGTTGTTTAAAACAAATATTAGATACAGAATTTTGAAAAATTCAATTGTTGTTTTTTGATTTACGAAAATATGTAGTGGAAGAAAATTTTATTACAATACATTTTTTAAATAATGATCAATAAACTTTATCATGCGAAACATCTACAATACTTATTCGAGACGTAAAAATTAATCTTGATTTTTCTTAATTATCACCGTGTGAGTCAATTTGTTTTAAAGATATAAACCAATATTTTATAATACTATCAAAATCTTTTATTTTTGAAAAAATGAAAACCCCCTTTAATCAGTTCTTAAGTGAAGCTGTGTATTTTTAGATCGCTTGGATTAGCTGGATAATTACCTTTACAGCCCACACTCTTTACAAATTACATTTAACAAATTCACACTATCGACCTTTGAGTAACATTCCATATTTTTCTCATTTTCGATAAATAGTCCAAAATATACATATATTAGCAAGAAACTCTATTAATTAATGATAATAATGTTTTTTTCGTGTGAAATATATTTTGGTTAATGTTCACTTGACATGAAAATGTAAACATTTTCTACAAACAATGATTTTAAGTTCCCCATAAATAATCCCATAAATTATTCAATTATTTTTAAATTGGCAGGTAAATGATTTAAAAAATTAGCTCATTAAATTTATACATTTTCAAAAGCTGAGAAAAAAAAAACATTCCCCGTTTTACTAAGAAAATTCCTTCCAAACCAATTATTTCGATATCACTGTCACTAAGTATAGTTATAAAACTTTTATAAGCTATATACGTGCTTGTTAGCTTGTAGCTTAATGTTTATGAGCTGAGAAAATTCTGAGCTGTCGTCAAAGTATGCATATACATTTTTAGAACAATGAATATTATTCTATTAATTGAATTTTCACAATAATACAATTATTATTCCCACGTTGAACATGAATCATCATCATCGCACACGACTCAAGCTGAAGTACCATATTTTTGTTTTTAAATTCTCTAGCCTAGCCTAGGATAGGAATCTATATTGAAATAGAAACTTGTGGAATAAATAATAATTGTACATACACAACCGGCCAGTAATTATTAAACTTTAGTTTTTATTATTGCATAATAGGTCAGGGCATGATGAAATATGGGTTGTTAAAAGGTCAGATTTGAATTTAAGAATCTTTTATAACAAATGTTATAGAGAAAATAGATACTATAATCACTTCAAATATTTTGACACTTGAGTGGCCCTTTAAAGATGCAATAAACCCCAATTAAACTGAGCCTCTATAGACAAAAATCAATTAATTTCAGAGAAAGGTCTCAAAGCAATAATAACCGAATATCAGTTCTAAGTCATCTCAAGCCATCAAATTTATGTAAATTTACATAAAAACATTGCATTCGATAGGTAATGAGATCATGGCATACTTTTATTCATGTACAATTACGTGTGAGTTAATGTTTTTAATGTATAACAACAAATGATAGTCCAGGAAAATTAAATAAAAAATGGTACTTCAAAAATAAAATTTCGACAAAACTGAATTTTGGCTTGAAGCTTTAGTTTTATTTCCTTTATACCGTTTTTCTCAAAATCTATCAATAAGACAAAACAAAGCGTTATAATACTGGTCGACAAGGTTTTCTTACTGGCATTAAAATTGAATTTTTCCAATGGGGTTTGGTGGCCTTAATTCAAATCCGACTTCCAAATTGATTTATCACGTCAGGTTTTTGAGATATCACTTTTCAAAAATTTCAAAAGACACGTAGAAGTTAGGTATCTGAATTTATAAAGTTATTTTTTTTTTAATTAAATCCGTGATGGTTTTCTGAATCTTTAATCCTTTTCTTCAATATTCAATTGAAATATTCATTTCATATAATATTCGAAAAAACTTCAAATGTTTTTAGATAAGACTTGTCTTACAAAAATCTAAAAGAATTACTAAACAATTTTTGATAGATGGTTTTCAACAGAAATAAACAAAATGGTTTAAAAGTTAGTTTTGTTCTTATAACGAATTTATTTTAACAAGTTTTTAAAGTATAAAAATAATGTTGAAAACGCTTTTTTTCATGAAACTTAAAGAGATAGCTAAAATTATAGTTTAGAGTCGAAATAAGCACTAAAAATTAAGTCCAAAACGGATTATAAAAACTAAATATTAAAGTATCAAATTCAAGTTTTTTTTCTTGAAACTTTATATAGAATTAAAGACACATAACTGATGAGAAAACTAAGTTATCTAAAAGAGTAAGATTTGTTCATTTCGAAATCATCATGCAATTTATTGTAAAGAGATATTTTGAGTTTGACTTAGTCTTAAAAACCTAGGTTTTGGTTATTTCAGCATTTTTTATTTATGATATCTTGATTCTTTAAAAAATGTGTTCTTTTGTTTGTGCAACAGAAATAAATGTAATTTTGTCGATTAGTGTAATCTTTTTTATGTAGAAGAGCTTAAATCCTTCTTACAAAAACCTATAGTTTTGGAGTAATCAGCTTTTCTTCTGAATTTTTTCGAAATAAATATCAAATATTCCTGGGCTATGATGATTTCATGGCTGGCCAAATGTTCGTTTTTGGCTTCGTCTCAATGGACTCGATTCACACTAGTTAAGTAGACCACAGAAACAGAACCAAGCCGGTCAACCAACCAGCCAGAAGACTAGACAGACATAGATAAAGACAGAGCTTTACAATAATATTATTGCATTTTGCTTGCATCGAAAGAATATGGTAATTAAATTGTTAGTGGTGCTTCAATTGAAATTAGTTTTATTATTATTTTTAGTTTTTGTTGTTGTTGGAGGTTTTGCTTTATAGGTTGTTGATTCAAATTAACTTGTGCCAGGCGCTGATCAACCGGACGGACAAACAACAGATGCCGGTTTATGATGTTGATTCGGAATTCCGAAAGCAAACTGCGCTTATGGAGCTTAGTTTTTAAGTTTTATGGCTGCGACGGTGGCGGCGGCAGTAGTGCGGTTGTAAAGGGTATCTCCATCAGTCAAATTACCTTTGAAAAATTGTATAATTATTCAACATGTTTCTATTTTGAATATTGTCATTCTTATTACGAAATAACAGTGAATTTCTAGTTTTCTGTTCATGTGTACATTTTACGCACATATTTTTGCAAATGCAAATATAGGCTTAGTTTTGTGTTGAGCTACAATTAAAAAATTTAGATATAGATAGCTTACATATTATGTGTTCATATAAATGTTTCCGTTTTGTAAAATTACTGATGACATAAATTATAGACGAAACAGTGAAAATTGAATCAGAACATTTTAAATTTAACTAACTAATAAAACATCCTTTCTTTAAAATAAGGCCATAGGTACCAAGCTATGATTGAAATCCTTGTCTATGTCCGAAATAGAAAGATATTAATGAAGACTAGATTTGGTTTATACAAAATGGCACAGTCACAATTTTGAAAGAAAAACTGCAATCACTGGAGAGATGATTTCGAGAATCTTAAAACATTTCTTGCCGAAAGTGATGAAACAACTTGAGTGATGCTGACTATATTCTTAAAATTGAAATTAACCTTTGAAATAATCCTGACAGTTTTTGGACATTCATTAATCGTAAGAAGAAAGCAAGTGATTTGACATCAAATAGTAATGAGCCGGGTATAATTGTGAACATGTTTGCAAACTACTTCAAAGATGCTTTTGAAGATCATAATACTATTATTATTTCAAATTTGCCCCACATCAATTCTATCAATTTCGTTATAAGTCTTTAATAGTATCCTACAACTTGACAAATGTTAGTCCTGGTCCCAACGATGTACCATCATACATTTTAAAGAAATGTGCTGCGTATTTAGCACATCCGTTATGTGTTCTTTTTAACACGTCTTTAGGTTACTCGTTGTTTTCTTTTATGTGGAAGAGCACTTTCATAATACCAGTACACAAAAAAGGTCCTAAAAACAAAATAATGAACTACCGACCTATTGCTTAACTATCTGTGATACCTAAACTATTTGAGTCAATATTATGTAGCGTCCTCTCTCTTCGCTGTAGTTCAATTATCTGTGATAACCAGCATGGTTTTGTTAAAAAGCGTTCAACTGTTACTAATCTGTTTAACTATACGTCCTTTTGTTTCGATGTTTTTAAAAATCGTAGATTGTATCTTTACTGATTTCAGCAAACCCTTTGACAAATTGTATCATAAAACATTACTTTTAAAACTCACAGTAAAGGTTTTAACGACAGTTTCATAAACTGGATCTGTTCATATTTGCAAGATAGATGTTATAGTGTTAAATTTCGTAATGAGTGTTCATGTTCATTTGTTGTGAATTCTGGTGTCCCCCAGGGTAGTCACCTTGGTCCTATACTGTTTGTTTTATTTATAAATGACTTGGTTTCGATCATACAAAATTCGTCTGTCCTAAAATATATGCTGATGACATTGTAATTAAAAAAAATTAACTCTACGTTTGACTGTCTTCTCTTGCAAGAAGACTTAATATTATTCAGGGATTGGTGCAATAATAATCGTCTTGTTTTAAATGTTGACAAATGTAAGTTTTACAAGCAAAAAAAGTTCCAATCGTTTTATGTTACTTGTTTGATTCTTGTCCTTTAAGTAGAGTATATGTATTTTCTGACTTGGGTGTTGTTAAACTAACATTCAATGAACATATTAACTTCATAGTTAAAAAAGCAAATAGAGTTCTGGGTTTTGTGATCCTTTTTGTTTCATTTGTGAGACCAGTTCTGGAATATGCTTGTATAGTATGGTCACCTTACTACGCGCGCCGTACACGTCACAAGACTCGAATCCATTCAGAAAATATTTTTACTTTTTTGTCTACGATCCCTTAAGTGGTTTCCAGATCTTCAAACATTATCGCCTTATTCAAAAAGACTTTCCCTCATAAATATTCCTTCTTTGACAAATCATAGGATGTACTTGCAATTTTGGTTTATTGTTGGAATAAGAAACGGACAAATTTCATCACCATCAGTTCTTGGTAGTTTAAACCTTAGTTTTAATCGTTCAAGTATGAGACTCCAAAATCCATTGAATACTAATTTTAGCAGATCAAACTATGGTGTACATAGCACCTTAAATCAATTAATTGAAATCTATAACAAATTGAACTTACTCGTATGTATTAATTCAGCAAATCATAATATATAAAAAATATAAACAATCTAGTTTAAGTTTTAGATTTTAAGGAAATATTATGTTAATAGGAATTGTTAACGTTAGTATGGAACGAGTTATAATAATAAATGTGATATACTAAAGGTAATTGTTTTCAGTGAAAAAAACAATGCGTGTAGATATATATTGCAACAAATACGAACTACCTTCCCCGGCTTAAATGGACGGATTGTTACACTAATGTCAAACGTTTTATAACAGCCTTAAGAAGCAGGATATTCACCTCTTCATCAATAGAAAATAGTTGTAATGCAATAAAAGACTGCATCTATGAAGCTAATGGAATAGGTTGTGGTCAAAAGTTAAAGTTTGATCAAAAAATCAGATTGAAAGACAACTTTTAAGAATTTCAAATTATTTAGATAATGTAATTTTGATGTATTCCAGAATTAATACACTGTTTCCAAACAAATTTATAAAAAGCTGTACACGACGAAAAAACGTAAATAGTTTCAAAACATTAGCAATCAACTAGATTCCGTAAACAATTTAAAAGAATGGTGGACATTAGCAAAAGAGATTCGTGGAAACAAATTTAATTCAACAATTCTGTTAACTGCGGAAAAGTTCAGATCCATTTTTTTACTCCAGGACTTCCAAAATCGTTCCTGACAACAATTAAACAGCATTTTTTATTACTATATACAGAGTCATGGAGCTACCGAATAATAGACTTCCCAAAATCCTTTTAAAAATTTGTATTCGTTAGAAAATCTACTGAGCCAACTAATGGAGGTTTTTTTTCAGAAGCGTGAATTGAATACCCTTTAACACATTGCAGATAAGTAACTAGCAAAAAGTCCTGCTAAAAATGCTTAGAGAAAAACATTGGAGTATATTCATAAGCAATGCGAAGCAGTCGCAGTTCCATGATGATTACTGCAACTTATCCTACCCTGAGGTTTCCAATTCTTGATTAAAACGCACAAGAGATAAATGGTCTCATTATTAAAGCAGACAGTCTTCCAAAATTGCAACCGAGAATAAATACATCTTTGTTGGAGTTTGTCCCACATTTAGGGCATACAGGAAGCAAGCAACTTCTCGGAAGCCATCATTTAACCACAACCCAGTCTCAGTATTGTTAAAGAAAACAGGCACATTTTAAAGTCATTTATGTTTAAAAATTATGTTATCAAATTTAATATTATCTAAAAAGCACACTTACGTACACTGCACTGATGAAAGTGCAAGAATAGATTTGTATTGCTCTAAAGATCTTTCATACCTTGCTATAGCCCGAAAAAAATCGAAGTGATCATTGTGTCAGCAATTATTTAAAAACCAACGTCTTACTCAAAAAATTATAAAGGAAACACTTGTTCTGCCTTAACACTTCACGAAACGCAAAGTATCCTTAAAATTGCAACAAATTTAGCTTTATCAGCAGCTAAAACTAGGGAAGAAGCTAAGTTAAGGTCAGATTATACACTGTCAAATGGATGATTCGCCATCTTGCTTAACACTTAAAGCGCTTGAATATTAAGAAAAGACCACCACTTAGTGACGTAAGGAAAAGGCAACGCTTGTTTTTCGTAAAAGATCACATGAGCTGGGATGTGCAAATGGAGTGACCGCAAATGATTGGCTTAAGGTTATTTTTTTTCTACAAAAAAATTGATAGGCGAGATGATTATAATTATTATTTTCATGACCTGAGGAAAGAGGAACTGGTCTTAAACCGTCACCATAGCGCAGAAGGAGTCGTTACGGGGCTCAATTTCATTTCATGGCGCTATAGAGTTGCTAGTCCAAGGTACAAAAATGACTGGAAAAACCTACCAAAGCAACGCTTTAATCAGTATTCCCCAAAGCTAGCTTTTTGGACCAATTCAGCAGGACAACGCTCCAATAAACATAGCCCGAGAAGTAAAATCCTTAATTGAGATCCAAAACGTACACTTGCTGCCTTGGTCACCATATTCCGTGGACCTTAACATAATTAAAAATGTGTTGGGCTGTCTTACCCGTAAGTTATATGAGCGAAGCAATGCGATGACACGAAAGTGCTAATTTACCATATTTTTTTTTTCTAATATATTTTGTAACTTGAGAATTATTGATTTTACTTCTCAAAAATGCCTGCTTCTAGTCTATGACCGGCAGGTATTTATACATATTTCATATCAACAATTAAAATTAAAAATTAAATTTTCTGTGATTTTAAACAAACTTAAATCAAAAATATTTCGTATTCCTAAAAAAACAATCCCCGTAACAATAATTCGCATCAAAATAAAGTTAATTTCTTTTCTACACAAAATTTTCCTAAAGTTATGGTTATGACTTTAAATGCAAATGTTTAAAACTTGTCGTATCACATAACCTATGCTAAACAGTAGGTAGTTATACTTATTGTTATTGCTTACATAGAATGCATTGTTTTCGATGAGCACTTATTATTATTATGGAACATAAATAGTGTGGGAATCTAACCCATCAACAACAATCTGCCTATAGATATTTTAATTGTGAGTAATTCTAAAATGACCTTCATTTGTATTAATGAATACAACACAAGAAAAACTCGCATATGTGACAATGACACATATTATTTGGCATGAAAAGACATTTTAATGCGTTTAATTATAAAACAAAAATTGAAAGCTGAGAACGTTTAGGTTTATTAATTTTATTAATGACATTGAATAAAAAAAATGATAACAAGTTGATCTACTGACAAAAGCTCTTCTTGGTATTAATATTTTGATCTCTAACATATTATTAGTTCTTATTAATTCTCAAATAAAAGTGTATAGATACAAAAACAAAAGAAATTAATTAATAGATTTGTTTTAAGGTCTACATAAAACTTATGTAGGTATGTATGTTTTTTTTTTAAATATGTTTTTTGTTTCCCTTAATTGTTTTTTATTTGGTTTTGTTAAATTTTGCATTAATAATAATAATCTGATAATTAAATGGTCAATATGCTTCCTCGATAGTGACGTAGATTCCAGTCCAGATATGATAATACGTAAACTTATTTCTTTGTGGAAATCTATCAAACCAAAAGAAACTAATGGTTTGATTCGAACTGCAAAGACTTTATTAATCTCAAAGATGTAAGTTTCCGGATTTAGAAAGCCAACCGCACTGAGGAAAACCGGGAAAAGTTTTAAACAAGCTATAAAGACAATGTAATGGAAATATTCCATGCATTAAATGTTTGCATTACCAAAAACTACGGCAAAAAATACTTCAATGTGCTTAAGTTAGTAAAAATGTCTAGTCATTTGTACAAAACTGGTGCAATACTACTCGTATATGTCATCGTTTAGAATGACACCCTTTTGTAAGCTCGATTGATAAAGTCAGATTTCTTATAGCACAGTTCGCTGATAGTTTAATGCTGCCAATAATTGAGATGATTTCGCTTGGAATTGAAATTGTAAACTTTTCTAGATAGATAGATAAATAAATTGTATTTAAAAAAAAGTGGTTATAAAAACAAGATTATGCTGGTGTTCAAAATTAGTTATGACAGTAACTTGTTATAGTTGTTTGTCAGGTTAAAGCGTTAAAATTTATATTTTTTGCTTAGCTTATCTTCAAGAAGTATAGCTATAACCACCAAGTGAGAAGTCGAAACAACATCCATCAACACGACAAATTTCGGAATTAGATCTACACTATATCAGAAGATTCAGTGTTACAATAGATTACAACAGTGTCATGCTGAAATGGCATTCAAGTTAAGTAATCCACACCTCGTTCTTAAGATCATACTTATCATTTATCGTAAATTTGAGTCATTAAATAGTTGGTTACCTCTGTTTATGATACATTGCGAAATTGCGATTGTTAAGCACGTTCGGTAGAATCTTACCACTGTTGTTCTTTTAGTTTAATAAAAAGCATGTTCTGGGCATGTTTGCAATCTAAATTAGTTGCTTTATAGTTGACAACGATGCCAGGAAAAAGGCTGACCATTCCTGGGCTCAATAAATATTTTTGCGAAGTACTGCGGATGAAACTATGCGTGGTAATCTAGAGCTGGGTACACTGAAAACTTTTCTCAAATATTTTAAATGTATTTCTAGGGTAGTAAGAAATGCTTTTGGATGTTTATAACGAAGTTTGGTGTATTATCTGGTATGTTGAAACATCTTTTGACGAAAAACCTTTGAAGCTTTTCACATTGTATGTACTCTTTATACCCCCATACTTGAGCATAGTAATACATACATATAGGTACTAACTTATTTTTCAAGAACTTAGAGCCCTCTTTGTCAGATGTTCAGACCAAGACATATTATAAGTACACACCTTTTAAATTGCATTATTCACTTAATGCTCTTCGGCCTCTATTCCTTTAAATAATAATTTCAGATTTCTCAAAATTAACTTCAAGGTTATATTTATAGCAATAGCTGCTGAACTTGTTTATTATTGTTTGAAGTAAAGCTGGACTCTTAGTCAAAATTAGAATATCATCAGCATACAAAAGAACATTTACACCGATTCCTTCCACATGTATTCCGATGGGAAGTTCAAAATGTAGGTCATTTAAGAACAAGACAAAAATCAGAGCGCTCAGAACGCAATTTCGTTTAAGGCCTTTGCTCGTTCCAAAAAAATTAGAGGTACTGCTTCCATTACAGACGGTGGCAACTGTATTTTGGTATAATAATTTGTTAATTTTAACCATTTTCGTAAGAGCTTTTCTGTGAATATTGTCGAACGCAGCTTTTAAGTCTATTAACTAAGCATAAAGATTCTTTTTCTGGCATAAAGTTTCTTTTTCTGGATTAGTTGCAGCTGAATAAGACACGAAAGATTGGATATCTGATATATGGTACTATAATCTTTTCGATATGCAGCTTGGTATTCATTGAGTATATTGTTGTTTTCAATCCAAGTAGTGAGTTAGGAGAACAGAAGTGAATAATTTATAGAGGGTATCTAAAAATGAAAGCCCACGATAGTTAGATACGAGACTAGCGTCACCTTTTTTGAAGAGCAAAAAGATAATTGATTTTTGTAGGATGTTGGCATTGTTCCTGTTTCGTAGATTCTTTTCAGCAGAGTATAAACTTCCCCAATAAAAGAATTGCTCTCATTTTAATAAAACTCATATGCTAAGCAGTCTACACGCGGTGCTTTGTTTTCTTTTGAAGATTCAATCGCAATCTTTACTTCATTTAAATCAATTGGGTGATCGTGTTGAGGTATTTCAACTAGATTTGTGTCAGGAATATTCTCCGTAAAGTTTCATTTCCCTCATTATTTAATCGTTACTTTCATAAGCAATGCTCTAATGATATAGCCAGTTACATTCCTCCCTCAATTAATTCAACTGTAATACCCGTTCTTGTGGGATTGTTCATCAGTTTACCCTTTAGCCCATTTCGTGCGTACTGTTAAGTAAAGGGACTCGTACTTTAGCCGTACTGCATGAATGTCGAATGCTTTACCAGGTTCCATATTTTCAAAAACAAATTGGCATCGGTTTCTCCTTCAAAATATTATCCTTCTTTTCTTATTGCTCGTACTATGTCTTATTATTATAAGGGTATTCATAACCCCTTTTTTAGTATGATTCGGTTACAGATTTTTAACCAAAGCTATCCAAATACAAAATTATGTCAGACTGAAATTTCTACAAAAATGATAAAAAAAATTTAAATTATAATTGGTTTGGATAATATTTAAAACCTAACTTATGGTAACTAAGAAAACCTATTTAAATTAATTTTCAATAAAATATTTAACAACGTTTTAAAAAGAAATTATAAAAATTCAAAATGCATTTACAAGGAAGGTGCAGGTAACCATTTGTATTCTTTATTTCCATTATAATTAGTGGTCAATTTGAATGAGCAATACCATTTTTGTTGCCTGTATAATACTGAGATATATTTGTTATTTTGAATATATTGGCAACGCATTGGAATGTGGTTATACCGGCAAAAGTAAATCCAAATAACCTGTAATTCCAAATATAGACATGTGTTATTGACGGTTATAAAACAAACAATCTTATATGAAATATACATATAGACACATATTAACTTGAAAACATACATGGTATTAGCAATCATAATTTCATATTTTGTTTTAACTTTTTTTTATAGTATTAGTTTTATTAGGTTGCCATATTTCCTAAGCTTATAATAAAATAGACCATACTTCATTTTGTATTCTGTTCATTCGTTCCGTATAACAAATTAATGTCTATCGTTTTCTAGGCTACCGTGTTCCAAACGAGCTTCCCATTCCCATAGGAGAAACGCTGTTGCAACGCGGTATAGCGCGGTTCGGTGGTAGAGATATAATACACGCATAGCACACAAAAGTGCGCGGTTAATTTTTTGTGTATTTCAACTCGCGAAAGTGCATAGACCATAATGTAGCCTCATTGTTATTTGCATGAGTGCATTATATTTACAGAGTTGGACTTTCGATAAATGGCGCCCGGTTTGAAATTCACTTTTTCTGTTTTTATATTTTGTTTAAAAGTCTTTTAAAGCATCAACCAATCCAATTCAAAAGAAATATTTCAAGTAGTGCAATTCTGCCAAGAATTTAAAATA
Source organism: Eupeodes corollae (assembly GCF_945859685.1). Classification (NCBI taxonomy): domain Eukaryota; kingdom Metazoa; phylum Arthropoda; class Insecta; order Diptera; family Syrphidae; genus Eupeodes; species Eupeodes corollae. Next base: position 269,221,784 of record NC_079147.1, read on the forward strand.
ATTATTACTATGATCAAATGATTGCCTCAAAAATTTGTTAATGTAAAAGTATTTTACTAAAACCATCATTGTTTCAAAAGTCATTTTAAGTCAATTTTGAAAGACTTTCATAACATTTAATATTAAAAGTAGATATTTTTTATTGTAACTTTAGTAAAATGGTTGTAAGTTGTTAAATTAGTTTACGACTAAAAAAACCTCTTTTATATAAAATGGTTTAAATTCGTCTAGACTCCAATAAAAAGTATGTTATTTTTGTCAAATTTACACATATGTAAATTAACAGACTATTTAAAAAAAATGTTGAGCTTTAAGAAAAATAACATCTATGCCCCTTGGCGCCTTTTTCATTTCAACATTCATAACACCCTCAAACCATTCCGGCTTGCAACTTGAGACTTCTCATTACTACATGCTCATAGGAATAGTCTTGGCTTTAAGGTAGGAGATATTAGGCAAAATTTTACTTGTCATTAGAATTTAGCAAGTATTGACGTTAAGAATACGTAAATTTTGTAAAAGATAGTGGGTTAGGTACCTTTCATACGTATAAGTTGCAAATAGTATCAGGTGAGGCACAGTTAATTAAAATATAATATATTAACCACAACAGGTGTGGTAAGCGTTATTTTAATGTTTTGTAATTTATTTTATGGTGATATAAAAATTTGCATCGATAACAGGAGTGTCGTATGCGTTCAACGACTGTAAATTTGTTTAAAAGATTATTTTAGTTACTGTTATTATTTTTGTTTGTTTAATTTCTTAAGAAAAAATAGGTTAATACACGTATTTAAATCTTTTTGGTATTTATTTGTGTTCGAAGAATTATATTTTTAGTTAGAAAATAAAAAATGCGGTTTAAGTGTTTTAGTTCTTAATGGGCTTTGGCGCAATCTAATTTAATTTAAACATAAGACATAGTTTTAAGTAGAAGCCAAATTTAGATAAAATAAGCTTCAACTTGTGTACATAAGAACTCGATTAATATTTGAGTAAAAATTACAAATACAGGGTTGTCCATTTTGCGGTTTCAAAAGTAAACGTAAATAAAATATTTTTAATTTATTTTTAATTTTCGAACATTTTTTGAAACATATTAAGCGGTATCTCAGCCATAACTTGACGTATGTTTGTTTTGGCTATTGCAATAAAGCCATATTTGCTTGAGGTGGCACCGTCTTGGTAAAAACACATATTCTCCAAGTCGTATTCTTCAATAGCAGGTAAAACAAGGTTGGTTATAATATGACCACAACGCTCCGAATAGACAATACCCGTGTTTTGTTGGAATACTATCAATAATATAGTAGGATTTTACACGAATAACAAAAACAATATCCGCAGTATGAATACAACAGATAAAAGTTAAAGTAGATTCTTACTATGGATGGGTTTTTGACATTTATACGAGTCTCGAATGGATCTTATGTGATTTCGTTCTCACATGTTGGTACGATTGATATTGCGTTTGTATCTCGATGGCACTGTTCGTTGATTAGTTGTGCATTTGAAATCATGTATTTTCCATTGGGAAAAAAATCAATCTGTTACTGTTGATATTATTTAGTTTTGTTAGTGAAAATGGACTTACTGGGTTTATTTTGCAAGAGATAACAATAGGAAAGATACTTAAATTTTGCTATGTTTCCACCAAAGGTTTATCTCAGTTTAGATAAAATAAATCTTCATGGTGTTTCCACCGCAGAAGAAGATTTAAAAATGTTTAAGTTTGACAGCATTTTCTAAAATGCAAATGGTGTTTCGACGTTTCTTATGAAGTGCAAGTGAGATAGTTTGATTCGTCTTAAGCAATGAAGAACTGAATTGTTCAGCACCATATGAGAAAATGCTGCCTACTCCATGTAAAATTTACGAACAAACCCCCTCCTTGAAGCAATTGTTAAATGAACTTTTTTTTATAGAATCTCCATTTCCACATGTTTTCTTAACATTTCTTCTTGAAAATTGTCCATTTTATTAGTTTTAGTTAGTTTTTTTTGTTAAGTTATTTTAATTTTTGATTTTCACAAAACTTCCTTCTACTTGTGTGTTTGTTTATTATTATTCTGACAGATCTTATTCCAGTGGTACCAATTTTTAATTAAAAACTGTGGCTTCTGCGGATCGTTTTGTTGGCAATTTCTCACTCCTCACTTTTTGTGGATGTAATGACCTCTCTTTCATTACTTGACGATTCTCAGAACCCCACATACGACAATATTGTTTATTAACATACCCACCGAGTGAGAATTGTTCTTCGTCACTGAAGAAAATTTTATTTGAAAGATCACCGTTCTCCGCCTGTTGTTTAAGTACCCAGTTGTTCCGGCGCTCTTCTAAATTGTTCCAGAGATTCGAATCTCAAAAATGATTTTAAATATGAAAAAATTACAAAAAATGCTCCTCGCCCACCCCTTTTCCAAAATAAATTTTAAGAAACGAATCTCTGGTACAATTTAGAAGAGAACCGGAACAACTGGGTGCCTAAACAACAGGCGGAGGACGGCGATTTTTCTTATAACATGAATTTTTTTGATTTTTGGAAAAGGGGCGCTAAAATAATGTTTACAAAATTAAAAGACATCGAAAATTTTTTAATGTTCGATCATCAGCATAAATAATAGTTTATAAGCCTATTCTGTTATTCACGTTTTATTAAAATGTAGGTTTTAAAAATAAACAACAAAAAAATGGACAGACGTGTTTTGTATTTTTGAAAAAAAAAAAATAAATCGGCCGCAATATCTTTTAAAATATACATTTTATGGCTCTTAGTTTTTGGAACAATGGTTAGAACACTTTTTAGAATCTAAAAAAAATAAAAAATTATAATTTCCAAAAAAAATTGTTTTCAAACTTTGCCCATATCCTTTAAAATGTTGATCATAAAAGTCCAAACATTTGAAAATGTTCAGAAGAACTAGAACAACCTGGAACAATTTTCAAAAAAAAAAAACATTTTTGAAAAAGGAGCGCCTAGGTCAAAAATATTTTTCGTGTCTAAAACCCCCATTTTTTTGGTATTTTTCAAAAAAAACTTTGGAGGAATGCGGAACGAACCGGGAACAACCTGGAAAAACTTTCCAAAGTAGAAAAATCGAAAAAGAGGGGCTAACTTCACGCACTCGCGAACTGGACATTACATGAAAGTACAGGGTCGGGCAAAAAGATCTCTCATATTTTAAAAGGCAATGACAAATAAATAAATAATTTAACAGAAAAATTGTATTGAATTTTTTTAATTGGAACCAGACTTCTTTGCGGTTCCTAGTAAACTGATTTAAGTTTGGTTGGAGGAAGGTCTCAATCATGTGACAGTAGCGATCCGCATTAACTGTAACTTTTTGCCCATTTTCTTCGAAAAATACGGACCTAAACACCAAATTCAGCAACAGCAAACCAAACTGTCACATAAGGGCCACGGCATTATGATTACGAAAAACGGCACGTAGGCCTCTATCTATCTATAACCGGAATACCATTTTATCTATAAATAGCTTTAAATACATATACGTCTAAAAATACGGGAGGTTTTTTCCCCGGACCCTGTAGGTGTAGATCTTAATGCAAGATAATGTGCCGTTAAAAAGTCCTAATTCTTGAGAATCACTAGGAATCGGCACATTCGGGTTTTCAACAACACTTACAGCAGCGATATTTTCATTGGTACGAGCATTACAATATCTGTAACCAGTCTCTTCAAATTCCTTCGCAATTTTGCCAATTGCTTCCGATATGTGGCTGTGGTAGAATCATCACTTCTGCAGTAGAGTTTAACTATTTGTATGGTCTTTGTCAAAGGTAAGCGATCAATACCTTTGAAACTGCAAAATAGATAACCCGTAACAAATAAGATGCCACATGAATTTCGCCATAAGTATGTCTTATATCTTTTAAAAATTAGAAAACTTGCATTGCTGATGAGCGAGGCAGGTACGTGATAAAGTCAACTTTATGTCATATAGGCACCTTTGGAATGTTCCTTTATAATATTGCTCTTTAGCCTTCATAGTTAACAAAATCTAAAAGTAATGATTTTTAAGGTACCTTCTACATTTGAGTATAAAATGTGCCCTTACAAAGTGGCTTGTCTCCACGGGCGTAGGAGGTGTCATTGACTTTAGTTTTGCCATAGCATACCTAGTAATTAATAATCCATTGAAGAAAATTAAAATCACATGCTAATCTACCTCGACTTGACTCAACTCTCACCAATAAATCGTCTATACTATAGTATACAAGTTCATAAATTATAACAACGAATGTTAATTAACAATAGAAAGTCCCGTCTGTCTTCATATTACAACGTTACAGGGATTGACACATTGCCATTATATGGATCATGCATGACTATAATGACTTCTAGACGAGAATTTTATAGCATAATTATATTCAGAAATTACTCTTAGAGAGGTAATTGATCAAAAAAGAGCTACACAAAGTCGAGACTACTTACATCATACTTACGTTACATGCATCGACAAAGTGCATAGACACAAAGGAGAAAAGCTTAAATCAAAAATTAATATCCAGGGCGCGCTGCGCTCGCTCAAGGTCTTAACTTACTTAAAAGGCATTATAAGTTCAATTTCCGAGACATTTTGTCATTTTGTATGATGACAGTGCAAGGTTGTAAAAATGATATAAAACATTATATAAAAACAAAATATAAACAAAATTGGCGACGACAACGCACGACTTAAAAATGTGTGTCATTTATAAGTTGCGGTTTTATCGTAGACTGACATGACAAAAAAAACATGGCACCATGGGTTTCCCCATACCATATACGCAATACCTAACTTCTGGAAGTTGCCAAAGGAAGCTTCAGCAATTTCTTTAGAGACGTATTGTGACTTTGGTTGTGTTGCGTTCTTGTGTGTAAGCGAACTGTAGACTGATTATATTGACTAATAGCATTGCAGTAGGACTGTATCGATTACACTTATTTATTTTTCGTAAGGGAGTTTCTTTAGAAACGAATTTGATGAAAATCAATAAAAGTTCCTTCGACAACGTAACGTATAAATTTACAAAGACCTGGTGCTCCGCATTGGCAAATGAATAAACTTTTGTTTTTTTTTTACTTTTTTCAATTTCTTCGATAATTTCTGTTAAAATGGCCTAGTTCATTGCGAGAATGTGCCAAGAGTGTTACTATTTTGAAATGGTTTTAATGTTCCTTAAACACGGTAGTACTATAAAGAAAATTAACAAATATCTTGTTTTTTTGATACGTTAGTTACTTGGTACCTTTCAGTTGATTTTTATAATCAGATTTGTTGCACGCACATCACTTTTTGCCATAATGGTGCGAAACATGGCGGAACTGTAGGGTATAAAGATTTTGAAACTGGCAAAGAATCTAAAGACGCAGTTTAAGAAATTTAAATATTACACTTTGAATTTTCTCAAGAAACTTTTGTTCAATGCAAAGCTTAGTTTTTATTATATAAGTTGTTTCATTTTAAGTTGCATGAGCGGTTTGGATAGTTGGTTTCTATTGTTTGACAGTTGAAAATGTCAAACTGTTGAATTTCTTGTTAGTGAAGTCTTGCAAATCATCTTTCTTTTATTGTTTAACTATAGAACGATATACAGCACTTCGTACATTTTACGGTGTTTAGCGATGAAGCTCATTTCTGGTTAAATGGCTTCGTCAAATAGAAAAATTGTTATATGGAGCTTGGATTAAAAAATAAATAAATTAGGTGGCAACAGTCCATTGAGAACTAGTACCTAGTGACTTACAACTCTCAACCATTCCTGTGTCCGAGTAAAGTTCTCAGGAATGAAGGGGACCTACAGTTTTAAGTTTTTCATGACAAGAATCTTTTTCTAACTAAGCTGGCCTGGCACTGGCAGGCATTGAGCCTAAGGCCTCTAGCGTGACATCCCTACACCTTAACCACCACTAGACGGGTATTACATGGAGCTTAGATTCGCTACAAAATAATCGAACAAGACGGGTTGCGCAACTTGTCAGAGTGTTTAAAAATCAATCAATTGCAAAATCAACTTATTGACAACTTTATTTCTAGAACAAGTGGTTCTGTTAATTGAACCTTCATTAATACGACCTAACGCAGCCCGGATAATTTTAAGGGTCCTGAATTTAGCTATATTAGTTTATGCCGACAAATAGGCAAATTTTGATTTTTATAACATTCGTTCGTTGCTTGGATACCTTGAAACTTGATCTATTTCGTAAACAAGGCGTTGTCAATCGAAATTCATATGAATGGGTTAATTTCTTGAGAAGATTCGGTCACCTATGAGTTTATTAGTAAAAGCTTCATTTTGAATATCCTACTATCTCACAAGTTGCCTTTTTTTAAGTTGAATTGAAATGTGACAACTAAAAACGGAACAATTCAACAATGCATTACAAAAATGATATTTGTTTTAATTTGTTAACTAGAAACCTGAACGGGAACGAAGTCAAAATCGCATAAATCTTCTCTGAATTGCTTTAGGTCTTGTTATATGAACGGAGTAATAAGGTGACCATACTACACAACTATATTCAAGTATAGGTCTTACAAATGAAACAACGAGAAGCTTAAGCATATAAGGGTCACGGAAATCACGACCGAATCATTTTATGAATCGTAAGATCCTATTTGCTTTATTTACTATGTAGCTTAAATGCTCATTAAATGTTAACTAAAGATCAAGAATAACACCTCAATCAGCAAATATAAAAAATATAAAAATAAAGAATGTACTTAAATGACGTCTATCAAACGTATAATTAAAATGAAAGGGTACTTTTTTGCGTGTTAAACTCAACACCCCTGTCAACATTTAAAACGAAACGAATTTTGTATGATCCAAACCAAATCATTTATAAATAAAATTGAACCTAAATGGCATCCCTGAGGGACGCCAAAAATTTACAACAAAGCGATCCAAATAGTCATTACGAAATACGACAAATTAAAGCGAGGAAAATTTACTTCAGAAGAAAAGAAGTAAGAACTGTTCTTATCGTTTGTATCTATGAAAGCTTCTTTAAAGACGATTGCAATAGTTTGCGATAGCCTTAGGATAATGACTAGTTAACGATGAATTTGATAAAGAGTTTGGCTAGGCATAAGTTTTCTTTTTACAAATTCAAGCGAATTTCCAGAAACTATCTGGTTTAGATTTAAATGTTGTTCTATTTTAGAAATAAATAAATAAATATTCTGTAAATAGTCGTTTTAGAATTAATAAAAGTTTCCGAGTCTTGATTAGCTCTCGCCTAATTATATTTTACCCAGGATTTGTTTTTTTTTATTTTGTATGTTTTCGAGACCTAAATTAGGCCATGACCCTTTCAAGAGGAATAGTTTTGTATAAACAGCTTAAGAGTATTAAAAAAATTGCACATATTGCAGTTAAAAACTAATTGATTCCCGTCAATGTTACGTAACAAATGAAAAAGTTCTACAAAAACAAATAGCGTTATAAAATATGGAGAAGAAAGGTTAAAATTAAGCGCAATATCTAATGCGGGATAACGTCGATCTTCTACGTATTAGTTTAACAGCTGGGGCTAATATCGTAGTTTTAGCGCTCACGGTATTGTAGAATACTTGATCCAGTGTTCGTTCTAAACAAATTTCACTCTATTGAACTGGCTCAATCATCAAGTAATGAAAGCTCAATATTACTTTTCTCATTAACTGAAACTTAAAAGTTATTGTCTCCAAATTTAACCCAACTCAGGTATGGTAGATTAAAGTCATCTTCGATCAAAATTTTATCTTCAGGTTCCAATATAACGTAGATGCTTTCTCTACAGTCATTCAATTTTTCGTAAATGTCGTTACTTGAACTTGGGGGCCTATATAAACCGATATAATAGACTCAGACTCAGTTTAATCTTCATGCAAAACACTTTAATATCGGTAGACCTTAAGTCATCCATCAGGTAGCAAATAATATCGTTTCTGATCGCTAAAAGAATTCCACCTTAAACAGTGTTGAAGTTATTAATGTGGTGAAGATCACGTCTTATGATTTTATAGAAGCTATCAAAAAGCCAAGACTAAAGAATAAATCTATTCAGCCAAGTTTCTGTCAGTATTACGACGTCTTGGGGAAGATTGTTTACATTTTTGTAGACTATATTAGTCTCTGAATATTTTGCAGTCACAGTCCGCAATTTTGCAAGAAAAGCTTGGTGTTTCTCGGAGATGTGATTATGCAATTGTCCATTGAGATAATCTGAGTAAACCCCCTGATAATTTCTTGATAAACTATAGAATTTATGAGACGATAGACCTTGCATAGTATCAAAAAGGCAATACAAGAGGTTTGCAAATATTTGATAATTGATATTAATAATTTTGCTGAAATTCGCCCAAATTATCTAAAGTAGTTAAAATTTCTAAAAAAAATTCAGGCTTAGGGACTTTTGTAAGGACAAACACAAAAATTAACATCAAAATTTAAGACTGTTAACCTATTCCTTTTAAAAATTAAATTTTTTTTGTTAATATTTCTCTAATTGTTAGATCAAACTATTCCACTGTCTTACTGTAGTATGACGTCATGAATAATCCTTGTGATTATTTAACTGTTATTTTTGATTCCTTAAATGGATTTTCCTTAATGTTACAGAGATAACATCATGTTTTAATTAACTTTCACCATGACTAAATATGGGCTAAAACCAAGGAGGTCACAATACTGCGAAGTGATTAGAGATGAACTTTTGTTTATTTTTGAAAGTAAAAATAAAAATGCATAGTTTTTCTTTCTTTTTGATTGCTTAGTCAATTTGTTTTAATTCAGTGTGGGAAGAATACATAAGGTAAACAAACTCATTTGTAGAGATTTTGTTTAAACTATAAAAAAAAAGATTTATTTCTATAAACAAACATTAATTTCAATATAATGTGACATGTGAATAGTTTGTGGTTTTCAATTGATGATGTGTTTTGACTTTGATGTGTCTGGAAGTTTTCAAAAAACGAGATTTAAACTTATGTTTTTATGTTTTATGTTTATATCTTGTAGTTATTTTTGTTTCATTCAAAATTAATGATTTGAATTGCAAAAAAACATAATTTTTTATTTACGTAATTTATATAAAATTCCTTGGAGAAAATAGATGCATAAAGAGTTCCTTATGTAAATAAAATCTTTTATGTTGGTAAGACTATCTACAATTTAATGTTTAATTAAGCAAATAAACGAGTGACTTATAATATGTTTAATAATATAACTGAGTAAATGGCCGTTTATTGTTATGCTAAGCTTTCATACATATGCCAACACTTAATGAAGAGACTTGCAAAATTTAGTTTCTTTCTTTATTTTTTATTTTCTGGTTTGGTTTGATGTGAAAGTTATGGCGGTTTTTAATCTATTTAAGGTGGTTTTAAGGAGCTATTAAAAAAGATTTATGTTTGTCGTTTTGTTTTTCCGGATTAAATTAAGACAAAAAAGTAAAATATCTACGCCAAACCGTAAGCTATGAAGATAACGCAAATATCTTATTCCTATTGTTTTCTTTTTATTTTTAATATCAATTAGCTTAAATTAGTTTTTCTGCATATTAAAAACACCATCATTTTGTTAGGTCGTAAATCATACTGACAAAAGAAAAAGAAATGCTTTCTCATGCTTGCGATGGTGACTGTTAGGCATTAGTTTATTAATACCAGGATAATATTTAAAGAAGGCAATTATCGTTTAAAAACAAAGATAAATGTATATGTATCAAAATTGAATATTTTCGGAAAACAAACACATTTTAGTTCCTCAATTTCTTAATTTCTAGAACTTTTTGATTGATTCAATATCATTTTTGTGGTCTACACGCTACACTCACGTGTGAACTAAGGCCTAGCCAATAAACTTCTCCATCTTGTTCGGTCCCTAGCTAGGTGTCTCAAGTTGAGTCCTTCAAGTTCGGTGAGGTCACTTTCCACCTGATTCGCGGTCCTCCTCTACTGCGCTTGGATTTGATAAGACTCTCTAGACAAGAGCATTGGTTTCCATGCGCTCTACGCGACCTTGCCATCTCAGTCATTGGACTTTTATCCTTCTGGTCAAATCTACGTCACTGTACAGCCCGTGCAGCTCGTCGTTCTATCTTCTCCTCCACTCAACTTCTATGCATTCGGCACTATAGATCATGGAAATAAATTTTTTCTTGAAACGACCCAAGGTGCTTTCATCCGCTTTTGTCATAGTCCATGCTTCTGCACCGTATAGCAAAACGGTGACGATGAGGGTCTTATATAGTCACTCGAGAGAGGGCTCTACTAAATAATTCCTGCCTTGGTCCATAGAAAATAGAGTAATTCTTCGTTTGATATCAGAAAGTATTGTCTTCTGTGTTCATAGGTATTCCTAGGTATAGAAAAAGTTTTAAACTACCTTAAAGTTACGTCTGGCCGATGGTGACGTCTTGTGTTTTTTTTTTGATGACAGCATGTACTTTTTTTACTCGTTAATCCCTAATCCAAATTTTGTTGCATCAATGGATCCGCCCAAATTCTCCATAGTCAAGGATGACAAAACTAGACAAGGCTCTTAACAGCTCGTATCTATAGATGCTGGGGCCTTGAAATTGATGTTCTTGAGTTTTTTCCAGGATCTGCTGAAATGTGAATATTTGATCAACTGTGTATTTTCTGGTCTAAAACCACACTTGGCATTCATCGTGTATATTGAATGGATTATCACACTTGACAGAAGAATTCAGTTCGTCTTCTAGGTTATATTCAGTCTGCAAAAGTGAGCCTTCCATGTCCTCAGCATTGACTGCGGTTCCAATATGATGATTTTATTTTCGTCTTTGGAGCCCTCGGTTCGAGGTTTTTGTACTTGTGAATTTCGTTTCACTTGCTCATAAGACTTTCGAATTTAATTTCTGCTTTTGAACCTCTCTCTTTTTCCTTCTGAAAAGTCGGTGTTTCTCCCTCCTCTTCAGCTCAGAGCTCGTGAGTAGCTCTCGTCCTTCTATGCAACTCCATTTTGCGTTTACCTTGAGGTTGCTTGGAATCCACCACGTGAGAGGCAGCTTCTCAGATTACATCTTGGCAATGTTGCCACTGGGTCTTGATATATTGGGTAAGGGACAGAGAACTTCGAAAGAGGAGAAGAAGTAGCCGTTCGACATTGTATCTTCTCACAGCATCTCCCTGCTTTGCCTTAGGTCTGAAAACCCGAAGTGATACCTTTGCTACAACGAGGTAGTGAGTGGTCCGATTCGATGTTAGCTCCTCAGAAAGTTCAGACTTCGATGATATTGGCATATCGATCGCAATATGGTCAATCTGGTTGACGGTAGATTGATCTGGATAACTCCAAATTGCTTTTTTGATGTTGAGGTGTGAAAATATGTACAGGCTACCATGACGTTGCGCCACGCGCAAAATCGATGAGCCTGAATTTGTTATGGGAAGTGTTGTCATGCAGGGTGTTTTTCCCGATTATTCCACCAAGCAAGAGCTTGAAAAACATATCCTTGGTATGGTCAACCACCTCTTCTGTGGGAGCGTGTACGCATATTGGGCTAATGTTTTCGAATTAAACCTTGATGCGGGTGGTCATGAGGCGCTCGTTGATGCACCTATAACTCAAGACTTGTTGTTGCCTAAGTATGGCTTCAATGGCAAGGCCGCATCCAAATGAGTGTTGTTGGTTTTCTCGGTAGCAATCACCATAGTAAATGTCACAGTTTTTTATTCTCTTTTTGCCCGGCTCATACCAGCGCATATTGTGGATGCCGGTGATATCTGCTTTATAGCAGTCTAGGGCATCCTCCAATTATTTGGCTGCACGTGATCTATTAGGGGACCTAACATTCCACGTGCATATCCGAAGTTCGTTGGCGCCTTAAATCATTGGTGTGGGTTATTAATAGTGAATCTGTCCGTATCCAAAGGATTCTTATTCACATGTTTTAAAAAACATTAACAAAAAAACAACAAACTATAAGCACAAACATTTTTATAAAAAGATTGAAAAAAGTATTTTTTGTTTAATTTTTAAGTTCAACCAAAAAATTATTCTAAATATAACAAAGTAAAAATTCTTTTTCAAAACATTTATAAATAAGCTTTGAGTGTTTCTTAAATAGTTTCTGCACTTTGTATAACTCATTCATGATTCAAATGTTTTAAATTAGTTTTATCTAATAACTAACAAAATTTTTGTTTATGTTTCAGGTCTCATAAATGGATTGCTGGCTTTTTTCTTCGACAGAAAATAACAATCAAGAGATCGTCGTATTATAATTGATATTGAAGTAATTGAATGGAAACGAAAAACAAAAAAACAGAAAATTAATTCCACCCAAATTAATTGATCGTTTAATTATGCTGAAGTTGAAATGGCTAGACCGAAAACTTCTATTTACGCTGCGGGGATAACCTGCTTGGGATTTATTTGCTTTATTCTAGCTGCAGCTGCAGTTGGAATACCAATATGGGGCCATTACGACACTCCATCAGGTGCGTAATAATAAATTATCTGTGTTTTCATTTAAAATTAATTAATTGCAATTTTGTTATCATTCATTCAGGTGGATATTACGACACCGATAGAGGATACTTTAGTTTATTTAAAGTTTGCAAACAATTGACGTACAACAGAGAAAAATGTGGGAGTGATGTATCTAAATTTCAACTTGCTTGTAAGTCTCTTTTTCATTTTCTTTGAACTTTTAACTTTAACACGTCACTGACCTACTTACCCTTTTATGCTAAGGGCAACAATTGTGCATGTTTCACATTTAAAAATAACCTTTTTTTTAAATTTTAGCTTCTGTTTTTGTAAGTGGCATTCTGGCGGTACTTAGTACGGTTGCATTGGGGATATATTGTATTCTGGCAATTATACAAATGGCAATGATATCTTCAAGGGAAAAGGTTGTGATGAAATATACTTCTTTGGTTTTGTTTAAGATGTTTATGGCATTAATAGGATGTAAGTTCAATATATAAATGCACCATTTCCACTGTTAACAACTTTTTCTTAAATTTATTGAATGAATTTTTTTTTTAAAGGTCTTCTAGCTATAATTGCAACAATTTTGTTTGCTGTACAAATAGATGATTCTGAAAAATATGGATTTCGAGTAACGAGAGGAGTTTCATTTTATATTCAAGTAAGAATCTCATGACATTTGTATTACTTTAGATGAATATTCATTTTATTTTCATTTTTTAATACAGATAGCTGTAATAGGTTTAACAATAGCCCTTTTTGTGGCATCAGTGTATGATATGCTCTTTTCAAGGAAACCTGAAGGAGACCCAACTATGGCTATAGATACATCACCAGCTAATGCTACTACATTCAATAATCCTGGATTTAAAGAAGGACGAACGAGAAATGGTAAATATGAAAAATCCAATTTGACTTATAAATTTTCCAATAAAAGGTTTCATATGGATATTAAAAAAAAGACATATTTTACAAGCAGTTTTCGATAGCTTCGTGAAAATCATCTTTAAAGACAATATCATTATAACGTTTTCAAGAAACTTATCGTATACAAAGTTACGATTGTTTCGTTACTTCTATAGCACACATCGCAGTTTTGTTAAAAATAAATGTCATTCACCTTAATGTCATCCAATTTCGGGATTAAGTCCTTAGAAAAAATACGGTTCAATGTCGTTTTTGGAATACCTAATTCTAAACATTACAGAAACAAACCTTTGTTCTGATTTCGTGTGGATTTTCAAATAATGATCTCACTCCTAATCATCTCAATGTCTCAATCGTTCCTTTCAACCTACCTAGTGTTTCTAATCGATAGATCTTTCTCCAAAATGAAATTATTTATGAATTTATCGTACTCGGTGACTTAAATCTACCATGTTTCATCCTCTCTTATTTCTTTTCTCAAAAATAAATAATTTTCACGGATACATTACTCATTCCAAATTAGTAGTATCTTCAATAAGTTAGGTAGACAACTTGACCTCGACTTCTCCTCGAATCCATTTAATTCTTCCGTGTCTGAAAACACTCATCTTCTTTCCGTCCTTGATCAGTATCATCCTCCTTTCTCTTTTTTCTTCTGTCTGGATGATAATAATCCAACTATTCAGGCTGAAAACTCTTCCACTTTCAATTTTCTTAAAGCCGATTTTCATCATTTAAATACGCTTCTTATCAGCATTAATTAAATACCGCCTTCGCCTATCGAAATAGCTCTTTTCATCTTCTACATCTCTATTTTTGCTTGTCTTTTCCAAAGGTTTCCTTTCAAAACACAAAAGAACTGTATTTCACTTTCTCCCTAGTACACAAAAAACTGCGCAGCATCCATAATGTCAGAAATAGGTTATGGATAACTTATTTCAATTTACAGACCCCTTTTAATTACCTTTACTATAAACGAGCATTAATTTTCGCTGTTACTGCCTCTTGCGAGGAATTGACAATTCCTTCAAGAGTATTTCTTGTCATGAAAAAGTGCTTTCTTAAATTAGCCGTTCGGATTCGGCTTTAAATTGTAGGTCCCTTCCATTCCTGACAACAGTACTCGCACACAGGAATGGTTGAGAGTTGTAAGTCACTAGGCCCTGGTTCACAACGGACTGTTGCGCCACCCCATTTGATTTTTTTGATTTTTGATAAACGAGCATCTTCTTCCTTTTCAGCTTTATGCCAATCCCTTAACTAGGGATATCTTAATAAGATGGAGGCTTGCCTCATCTCAGAACCAAAGAGTTTTTACCAATTCATTAACGTCAAAAAAAATCCCTAAACACTCAATTTCCTTGGCACATCTTCATCTGATCCAAAAATATTAGCCTTATAGTAATGGTTCAGATGAACCCGGTCTAGATTTTTACACATCTCTACCCAATTTTAAACAAACGTCTCTGGTCGCGCTTTCTATTACTTCCTCCTCTACTAATTCCTACCCAATGGAATTCCGGCTATTTTTCTTTAGAAATGCTCTATTGTACTTTAAAAACCCCTTACGAAACGCTTCCAACTTTCACTTTCGCAAACTGGTTTGAAAGAATTCTTTGTAATCCTCATTTTCTAAAGGTGTTGTAAGAATGATATTTCTAATAACCGTCCGATTGCTAAACCTTCTGCGTAAAGTGTCCTTTACAACTCTCTTTACTTTCATTGTGAGTCTCTTGTTTCCCCTATCCAACACGTCTTCTTAATGGGCAGGTCCAACACGATCAATCTTCCTTGCGCTAGAAAAAAGTCTTAAAGTTGATTTCATAACCACTGATTAAAGTAAGGCCTTTGACAAGATCAGGCACCAAATTATCAATTTAAAATAGAAAGCTCTTGGCTTTCCAACAATTTGTATTGAGTGGATTATATCCTACATACATAGTTGTTTTTAGCAAAGCGGTGTCTGATCCAATCCACGCATCGTCAGGTGTTCCTCATTTTAGCCATCTCGGCCCAATTCTTTTTATACTTGCCATCAATGACGTACATAAGTATTGCATCATTTCGTTTTCTGATATTTCCATCTATGCTGACGACATCAAAATAAACAAAGCGATCCCTTATTCCGAAGATTTTTCTCTTCTTCAACATAACGTGAAGATTTTTTTTAACTGATGCAAAAAAACTGTCTGGAACTTAACAAAACAAAAATCTTTGACCTTCTATTGTTAATGTTCAGCTTCATTTCCTCGAACCTACCATATAGACTTCTCTTGACCTTACCAAACATTGGTCTAAGGAACTTAGACGTATAGATCATACGTTACTTCTTTATATCACTTATATCAAGCCTTTAACATTCTAGCCAGATATGGTCATCTCTCCAAATAACGCACTCATAAAGAATTGAAGCTATACAACGGCGATTTCTTCCTTTTGCCTTGCTCAATTTGCCTTGGAATGATCTTTTAATCGTACCCCCTTATGAAGACCGCTTAAAACTGCTAAGCCTGCAAATGCTTTCTCAACGTTGTCATATCACCGATATAATATTTTCCCACCAACTTATCATTGGTATCATAGACCCTATTGGTTTAGTAGATTTAATGAACATAAACACGAAGCCGAGTTTTTCAGGATCCGGTTCCTTTTTAACCTTCCTCGCCGCACCAATGGTTTCAATTCTTCGTATCGATAAGGTGCTTTACAAGGACCTAAAAGTGTTTAATTTTTACAAACTGTGACTACTATTTTTGTTTGGTAAATTTAAACATTTTCAGAGCGTTATTGGCTGCGTTCAATCTCAGACATAGAGGGTATCCGGATACCTTTTTGTTAGTGTTTACGTGTAAAATAAAAGCTGTTTACAACAGCTGAGATGTCAAAAAAGGAATTCACAGGTATCAGGTGATTTCAGCTTTTTGTATTTGTAAACAAAAAGATACACAAAGTAAGTTAAAGTTGTATTTGAGGATGTTCTATTCATAATAGACGATGGAGAAGCTATTTGCCTCCGAATTGTAGAAGGTAGTTATTAACTATATGTAGGTATTATCACTTCATAATAGTCCACGTTTCTGTTAAGACAGTTTTCTGTTAAACGTAAATCGTTTAAAACCGGAGATTTTAAAAGTGAATTATTAATCGTATACAATTCCAATTTAGCTAAGAAAAAATTTAACATAGATTACAGATTAAGGTTATCTTTTATTTCTTAAATTGTCACGCACCTATCAATTCATCATCGTCCGACGAATCAGTTGAATTATCCATTCAATGTTTTATCTTACAACAATTTTGACTTCGAAGCTTAAATTTTTCTCTGCTTTTTGTGAACAGCTGAAAGTTGTTTTTATTTTTTGACAGCTATTTTTCTACGCAGCCATTAAATTGTGTTTTGTTCAATTTTTAGTAATGTTGTAGTTTTAAATTCTCAAATGTCAAAAGATAACAGCTTTAAACTGACAGCTCAGATAGCAAACTATTCAAAATAAAACTTCTTATTTTATAACCCTTAATATTTTATTCCAGTTTTGTAATCAAAATGTATATTTTTTTTTTGTAGGAGTCTCTGTAACAGATGCCTCAGGAAAACCCTACAGCGGCATTCGAAATGGTGGTAGTGTTGCATCAATGAACACAACCCTAACAAGTGTGTCGAACGGTTCAACAGTCGAATCTGTTACCCGGTCACCTCTGCGATCCAGTTTAAAGAAACCCCGACCAAAGGACACTCTGGGTATACAGAATCCAGGTTTCTCAGGATCCGGGCATTCACCGCCAATGAATCGAAATGGCAGTGTTAAAAAAGTTCGAATACAAACGCATAGTACGGAAGTTTAATTAAAAACAAAAAATTAAATTAATTAATATAAATCTCACACCACCTCCACCACCAACCTACCTTATAGTCCGTTTAAAATTTAAACGTTGTTTTTTTTTTGTTAAGAAGAAAGACTGTGTAAAAAGTAATATTGCATATTTTATTAAAAACAAAAAATATATAATAATTCGTTGCATTATGTCGTCAAATTTTAGTTATGTATTAATTTTTAAATATATAATTATTGTGTACAACTGTTGTGCTGGAGTATTTAGTAGATAAATAATAATTGATTAAAATTTACATTCTTTAAAACAAAAACAAAACCGGGCAAAAAGCAAAATCTTCTTGAATTAGATTTATAATTTGTTTGTATTGAATTAATGAAACACATAATTTTTAAATGAATTTTAAATTTAACATTAACTTTAATATCCTCACTTTATTAAACTCTCTGTCTTCCATTACGTTACGTAAATTTTAATTCGATTCAAAAATGGATAAACTTGTAATTATATTTAAAATGATATAATTATGAGAGTACAAAATGGAAAATAATATGTAAATAATTCTAATTATTATTATTTTAACTCACTGCATATTTTGTTGTTTTAATTAAATATTAACAGCATTTTTATTGTATTCACTGAAGACATAGATATAAATAAATTTAAAAAAGAAAAACAGCAAACGATTCCGTCCTATGGTGGAGCACGAAGCATCATCCACAATTTGATATTCGTTGCTGGCACTGTGATTTTAATAAAGAAACATTATTTGTTTAAATTATTTTCTTTTTCTAATTTAAATTTTATTTTATTTTTAATTAATCCACACAAATTATTTTTATTGGTAATTAAAATTGCTGTAAGGAGACAGGCACAAAATAAATACAATTTATTGTTTGTTGAATTTAGTAATTATATAATAAAAGTTTACATAGAAATATAATCTTAAATAGTTTTACAAGTAAAAAGTTAATAATAATAATAATGAATCTTATAAATTTAATAACATTATTTAGTTTTACACGTAAAATTTAGATGTTTAAGAGTAAATTAAATTAAAATATATATATTTATATATATTTGTTCATTGATCTTATTTTTTGTTTCTTTAAATTATATAATATAAATATATATATACTATGAATTGTATAACAAATTATTTCTATTTGTATATGAAATATTTTAGTCTTAGAATAAATGAAATTTATTTAAAAGAAAAAAGGTGGAGTTGTTTTATTTTGAAGCTGATTGTTTTGAAAATCAAATAAGTTATCTTCATATTTTTGAACAGAGGAATACTAAGTGTTTAACTTATATCAAGAAAAAATATAATTTCGTGGTTTCAAGTTGGGAGTACTGGCATTTTATAACTGTCTAACTCAGCAGTCTTACTTACGTAAGGTGGCGCTCCAGACATGTGTGAACGAGGGCCTCAACCAACAACTTCTCCATCTAGCTCGATCTCAATTGCTTTCTTAGCTCAAAGAAACAGCGGTTACCAAGAGTAATTCTTCTATTGATCTCAGCGCTGAAGCCTAGGTAGACGAAGTCTTTAACTACCTTAATATTGATGTTTTGACCAAGGCTTCGGTGTTGTAGATCGCTCCTTGATAACCATATATACTTTGTTTTGCCCTTATTAACTGTTAAACCCGATTTCGCAGCCTATGACTCAATACAAAAACCCCCATTGACATCAACAATATAAAAGACTAAATTGGCAGTCAACTGCTTTCTTTGAACGTACATTTTGACTAAGGCATCAAGTTAGTTTTTCAAATGTCATACATTTCAAACTTGGAACTTTACTTCAATAACCTATACCTTCAGTTCATAATACAAAAACGATCAAAAACATTATAGTCTACAAAACACTCCTTAAACAAGTTCAAGTCCCTCACGACTTGCCTTTTGTAATGTAAAGAAATGGACACGTTCAGCCGACGTAAGGGACTTAAAAGGCAACTTTAATGGAAAGTTGGCTGGAAAGTTAGTCAAGAAAAATCTCATTAACTATGAAGTCAAGTCTACTTCTGTCAAAAAGACAATTGATAATGTTTTTTTATTCAAGTGAAAACCTGACTTTATTACTATATGATTTATTTATTTCCTGCACAACTTTAGTTAATGCTTTTTGTAAAAGGCCTCCTTGTCAATTTGGAAAAGAAATAACTTATATTTCTTTACAAAACAAAATACAAACCTTGGTGGACTTGTAGCTTGTCTGAGGAGTGTTTTGAAGGCAGTAATTTTGTTGGTACTTTTTGTACTATGAATTTAAAGTAGGGATTTGCGAAGTAACGTTCAAAAAATGAAGTTGACTGCAAATGAAGCCCCTTATGTTGGCTGAACCTGCCCAATATTACTTATTTCTTTTCCAATTTTACAAGGATCCCTTTTACACAAAACGTTCAATAAAATTTAGCAGATAAAAAATGAATCAAAGCACAACTTTCCGTTGAATGAAAAAACATGATCAATTGTCATTTTGACATAAGTTTACTTGACTTGTTTTGTAGGGAAATTTCTTGACTAACTTTAAAGTCAACTTTCCAATAAAGCTGGAATTGTAAAGCATTATTTTGGTTGCCGGGAAATCAGATACTTGAAACATGGCTTACTGAGGGATGAGTTTGGCAGGGATACCAAACTAGAGATGGCTCTATACATACCGTCCTTGTAGATGCTGTCATATGCGGCCTTCAAATCAATTCAGTAATGGTGGGTGTCGATTTGATTTTAATGTAGTTTCAGGATCTGTGGTAAAGTTGATATTTTATCTACTGTGAACTTTCCTGGTCTAAAACGACATTGAAAAGGACCTACCACATTGTTGACGATGGGCTTTAGACGTTCATATATTTCGACAGAGAAGATTTTTCAAGCGATGTTAAGTACTGTGATTCCTTTATAGTTCTTGACGTTAAGAAGGTCTCCTTTTTATTATCGGGCAAACAATACTTAGGTTCAATTTATCTTTAGACCATATTTAACAGATTAGTTGGTGCATACTCCGTACCAGATTATACTCAGCTGCTTTGAAAAGCTCGACATTCCATCCATCTGCTCCAGCGGAGATATGACAATATTTACTTCGTCTGAATCAGGAGGAAGTAATTTTTTGCTTCCATCGTCTATATTGAATCTTGAATCCTGCCTGACAGCGGAATTCGCCGTTGTCGCCGTTATACAGTTATGCAGAAGTGGTCTTATCTGCATGCCGACATGCTTAATCAAACCAGGGGTTTCTTTTTGGTGACTGATTATAATCACTCCTATTATCGATGTCGTAAACGACAGCAAAATATAAGTGATATATTCCATAAGTCGATTTCAACTTTTGTCACTCGTTTTGTTGTCGTGAGTAAACATCAAGTGTGTTGAACGCTTTCATTCAGCTTTTCGTAAGACGAAAGGAAACGACGACAATGAAAAAAAAGCGAGGGAATCTCTCGTTTGAAAATTTGTTGCTAAATAATTTCTTTTATGGAATGTATTAGTACTTTATTTGCGATAAACAAAAACAAAATATTTGTTCACATTTGCAGTTGAAATTAACAAATCAGACTTAGTTCCAGGCCCTCGTCGAGCTAATGGAGAGCAACAAGCAGTTGGCTTGTGTATTTTTGGAGGGAATCAACAAAACTGACATAAAAAGGGAATGGAATTCCATGCTGAGCAGCTGAACCGCAAGAGTCCTCCAGTAAGAGAGATGGAGATGGTTGGCAAAAGATTTGGATCGCTTGTTTCATTAATGTAAAAAATATTTTAATGTTTTCTTTAATCAGGTTTGGACCGACTTTAAGTTCAAAGTGAAGAAGAAAATAATTAAACAATTCAAAAGAAATAAAAGCAATTTCAGGAGGTCCAAACCAATTGCAAATTTTATCTCCGCTGGAAGATGCTGTAGCAAATTTGCTTAAATACAAATAGTGGTTAAACCCTAACGGAAATGCAATTGGTGTATCTCAGCCCAATTTACTTCCAAATCCTTTGACGACTACAACTGGACATACATCAACACAAACTCAAGCTACAGATGCAGACGCAAACTTCGCATTCCACCTTCTTCATCATCATCACCATCGCTACTCGTGTTGTAATACATTTCTGCACTTACCATTTTAATTACTTATTTATTTACCTACCAATAATTAAATAAAACCGCATATGTTAAACATTGAACAATGAACTGCTACAAATTCGTCTCGTCGAAGATTAAAGTGGAAAACTCCAAGTTCCCGCAGCAAAATTTGGCTAAATCGCTAATCGGAAGAGCTGTATTGCAGTTTGGTTTTCCTGGTTAATCCACCAAAGATGTCTTCCCTTCCTCCCGCTCAGGGCAATATTAATATTTTGGCTGGGCTCATATACTTTGTTCAAGAGCTCAAAGAACATGTCCTTGTTGTTGTCATCTTATCTGAGGGCGTGTGCGTATATTAGGTTAATGTTGCCGAATTAAGCCTTGATGTGGATGGTCATGAGGCGCGCGTTGATGCACCTATTGTTCAAGTAGTCTAAGGCCTCCGCTAATGCTGCTCGTGCTCTGTTAATGTACATACCTAACATTTCCAAAGTTCCTTGTCCTTAGTAAATGGATCTCACATATTTAGACAGAGACGTCTTCTTAAAAGAAAAAGAACTTCTTTTTGTTAAAAAGCAATAACAAAAATTGTACATTGCTTGAACACTGCATTCTTTCATATCTTTCTTAACTTTGTTGTATCACCAATACTTATATAAATTGTATAAAACCTGTCTTCAAACAATTCAGCCGTAATAATCAAACTTCCAGGAATACCCAAGAGGAATACGAATTTGGAATGATTTACCCAACTCTATTTTTCCCTACCATTCTAAAATTCAATCATTTAAAATCAATCTCCTCTTTAAAAGCCTTAGGTTAGATTAGGTTAACGTGGCTGCGGATTTAGAATCCACACACTTAGGCCAAGAGAAAGGCCCATTGTGATACCACATGAATCTAGAGAATTACTTCTAACTAGTAGAACCATTTTGAGCTTTTTATAAAGCGAAGAAGATATTTAATATCCTTTTTAGCTAGTTCGCTGGGATTATCAAAAGAGTAGAGAGATTGTTTCCTCTTCTTCTTCGTCCATGCAGATCCTACAGAAGTCATTTGAGACTACGCCAAGTCGTATTGCGTGTCTGCCCATAAGACAGTGTCCTGTAAGTACACCTATTAGCGAGCTAATATGAAGTCTGCTTTGAGATAACAAGTCTTTAGAGCGCTTTAGGTCCAGTGAAGGCCATATGAGTTTTGTGGCTGCGCATGTTGGTAAGCTGTGCCACCTAGAATTTGCTATCGCAAAAGCTGTTTCTTTTAGCATAAGTTTACATGTAGCTATCTTCTCCCTTTCAGGTGAAATAGGTTTGACGGTTACATTTTTAGCGAGTTCATCGGCTCTACAATTACCTGTGATGTCTCTGTGGCCCGGCACCCAATTGCTGCGCCATCTCCATAAGAGACGATCGACAATCTAGGGCTGTCAAAGATTTGGTCGAGACACCGTCAAGGGATTTGATAGCAGCTTGACTGTCAGAGAAGATGCGGATATCAGAAGTTCATATCACGTTTTCTCTTAGCCAGGAGAGAACCTCTTTGATCGCCAAAATTTCCGCTTGAAAAACGCTACAATGATTAGGGAGGCGGAATGAGATGCTTAGATTAAGCTTTTCTGAGTACACACCACTACCAACTCCCTCATTTGTCTTAGATCCATCTGTATAAAAATGAATACTTTTGTTATCCAGGAGTTTTTTGTCTTCCCATTCATCCCTGGATGGAATGGATACCTGGAAGTTTTTTCCAAATAGAGGTTTAGGTATAGTGTAGTCTATGTACTTTGGTATAGAACCAAAGAGGTTCAAAATGATGGAGTGTCCCACATTGTTGTTGGTCCATTGAGATGAGGCGTCGAGTCTTATCGCTGTACTCGCTGCCACTTGTTTACTGAAGATGTCGAGGGGTGTCAGATGGAGGAGAGCGTCTAACGCTGCTGAGGGTGTGGTTCTCAATGCCCCGCTTAGGCAGAGACATGCAGTGCGCTGAACTCTGCTGAGTATGTCGCAGTATGTGACTTTCTCCAGTGCAGTCCACCATACTGCAACCCCGTACATAAGTATTGGTCGGATGACCGATGTGTATAGCCAGTAGGTTATGCGAGGTTGAAAACCCCATTTGCTTCCTATAGCTTTCTTGCAAAGGAAAAGAGCTACTGTAGCTTTTTTAACTCTTTCCTGTATATTGGATTTCCAACTTAATTTTTTGTCCAATATCAGACCAAGGTATTTGGCTTCATTGGTAAAAATTAGTGGCATACCTTTCATTGAAGGAGGTACAATTACTGGGATCTTGTATTTCCGTGTGAAAAGGACGAGGTCTGTTTTTTGATGATTAATACTAATTCCGCAGTTATCAGCCCATCTAGTGAGCATATTGAGTGGATTTTGGAGGAGGTCTCTCAGTGTATTAGGATGTTCCCCTGTGACAGCGATAGCAACATCATCGGCATACGCAACCACTCTGTAGCCATCCCTCTCAAGGGATATTAGTCGTTGGTTAACCACTATGTTCCACAAGACAGGGGACACAACACCACCTTATCAATCGTTCCAGAGTTTTGAGAATGAAAGATGATAGGCTAATAGGTCTTAGGTCCTTAGGGTTGACATGCGAGCATTTGCCCGACTTGGGAATGAAAACTAAATTTACATCTCTCCAGCGCCGAGGTATATAGACCAGATTTATACAACTTTTAAAGATCATCTCAATGATGGGCGAAGTTATATCAATGGTATATTGTAGCTCAGCTGGTAGTCGTTTTAGAATTTGAGAATAAAGGTTTTGCAAAATTCTTCATAATTCTCTACTTATCAAATCTTCAATCATTTATCTCAATACTAAATTGTTTGTATTTACTCCGCACTTTGAAAGTAGTGATCCTTAAAAAACCTGAAAACGAAAAATGAATTTCAAATAAAAACGATTATTTTGAAATGCCATCTATACGACAAAATAAATCAACCTTTGCAAAACAGCCAATGTACACCCTTCAACATCCGCTGTATCAGATTAACTCAGTTTGACACTTCTAAAATTCACCACCAAATCCACCATCGAACTGTCATCTAACCCTTCAAAAATAACCTAAGAAAAGTCTACTCTAAAAAGTTATCAGAACTCCAGAATCCAGACCGAATTTCCAAAGAAAATCAAAACAAACCAATTAATTAATAATTATGTTTCGCTCCGCCTTGACGGTGCTTTCACAAACAAGTGAAACTAAAATTACAAATTGTTCAATTGGCTTGGAATTTGTCCGATGGCGCCGCAAGCCTCGTTGGTTGCCAGTTGCCAAGAGCAAAGTATTCCGCATTCCCGAAAAGAAACCCCAATCAATGGATGAAAAACTCGAGCTGCTACGATTGCATAATCATTACAAGTAAGTTAAAGAAACAACCAGTTAGGCACTGCATCCAATCTTATGACATAATTGCTTATGATGCCCCTCAATCTAGAACCCAAATGCGATCGATGCGAATGTATTTACGTGAAGAATCACAACGCATCCGTGAAACTTCAACAGCTGATCATTTGGTGATGTCAGTAGAGGAAGAGGAAGCAGAATTCCAACGCTGTTTGAATCTAAACAAAGAGTGGAATGACCAAATTGCCGCCGAACGTAATCTTCGTCTGGAGAAGGAGAATGCCGCTAAAAGAGAATACATCAAAGAGAGGTTGGAATTGGCGAAGGAACGTGAGGAAGATCGTCTGCAACGCATCGAGGAGATTGTCAGAAAAGAAAAGGTAACATATTCAATCACTTTAAAAACAAGAATTTAATCAAAATTGTTGGAACTTTTAGGAAGCTTCAAAGACCTTCATCACTCGAGAGAATATCGATCAGGCAATAGAAACGGCTCTGGCCAATCCTCTGGATTTCAACTTCTCCATCGATCTCCGTGGCAATCTGTACCACGGACGCACCACTGTCCCTGGTGGCCCACCCGATCAGAAACAACCTCAGCCTGAGCTCCTTGCAGCAGCTGCCAATTAAGGAACCCACTGCTACTGTAGTCGCAAAAAGTAATTCGTTCATTTCGTTTATAGAAAAAATAAAAATTTATAGCTTAGATCAACAGTTATTTTAACAAATAAATCTATTAAATAATATTTTCATCTTGTTCTTGTTTTTTTCATGTGAATTGTGTACATAATTTATAAAACACTATCTTCTTATCGTACACTTTCTGTTGTTGCTTCTCGTTGCTCGTCTTTATCTTCAACTTCATGTCCATATCCCGAAAAGAGAACAAATTTTCATGTTTTCTTTTTCTTTTTTTTTTTAAATCCCGGCATATTTTTGTTTGTTTATTTTTTAATTCTATTCTATTTTTGTTCTCTCTCTGTCTCTTTGTTTGTTTCTTATTTAAGAAGATACTCCCAATCAGGAGTGGCAGTCAGTTTGGCTTGAATTGGTCCCAAATTAATCATATTTCCACTTCGTTCTTCTCGATTTGTGCTTATTGACATTAGATCCTGTAGGAATCCAGTTTCTATGCCCATTGTAACATCGAATTGAGCCTCGCCAAGGACTAGCTTCAGTTTACCTGATTTGTAGCGAACTAATTTACCTATTTGACCTTCGACCATATCCTTGAGGGGATTTTTCTTTTGTAAAGGTTCCGATGGCTTAAAAGAAGAAGAACATACATTTGTTTATTATATCGTTCAGAATATAGTTTCCTTTGAACTTACCGGAGGAGGTTGTGTTTCTTTACTAGTACTAGGTGGATTCTCTGGACTGTCATCGGGATCCTCACAGGGTAATGTATCTGGTAACTATAAAATCAAAAATGGATATTTTAGGGATGGGGTTAAGAGAATTCACTAGTTGGAGGAATCTTACCTGCATCATAAATATTTGTGGTTGAGTATTGTTGAGAAGATCGTCCACAGTCAATGGATATCGAGGTGTGTTGGTTTCGGTTCGATTGAGATGCAGAGATTGAATCTTTTGCATTATGGCATCAGGCTTTTCTTTTTCTGTTCAAGAAACGGTTAAAAAGTTTTATTTGTTAAATAAATATTTAAAATGAGTTTTTTAAAGGTGGGTTGCAAAATGAGTTGATTCAAAATGAAGCTGCAAAAATTCAAATTTAAAGCTATTTTTTTAGGGTAACGTAACGTCGCAGGTAGATTATAGTATAAATAATATTTTTGGTTATAGTTTAAGTGAATACAAAAATGCTAATTTTATTTAATAAATAAAAATACGTCTTATGAAATGTTCAGAAAAATAAGATCTATGAAATTGCAGTAGCATGAGCATTGAGTAATCTTATTTTTTAACTAAAAAAAATCAATGTTTGGGTTTAATGCAATTTTTGAGAAAGCCAAATCTCTGAAATCTTATTTTTTTAACCTTCGTAATATATAAATAAAACAATTTTGTACATTTTACAGGTATTTAATTTAAAAATTTTTAACTTACTATAAATTAATCTCCTTTATTACTTTTTATTCTGTTTGAACGAATAATTAAAAAAACTACTAAAATACTTTGTTTTATTTAAACTGGAATAATTATTATTTCCAATTTCAATTTTTATTTTGAAACCTTTTGTCATTTGTTGAATTTTTCGTCGACTGGAATCAAAACTAAAAGCATTTTTTCAAACACTACTTTAATGCGATACGTACCGATAAATTGATATACTGTGGTCAAACGTTAATAAAATTAATCTCGAGACTTGAGCCTAGATTCTATAAAAAGCGAAAAGAAATCGATGGATTGTTTTTCAAACACGAAATTTTGCGAAACACCCCAAATTAAACCAAACCGTTTTGTATTTTGAACAATTTTGTTAAAATTTTAAAAACAAAGAAAATAAACTTTGAAGTTATTTAAGTAAAGGTAGGTGTATGCCATTATCTTACAGCTTTCAGTTCTGGGTATGTGCATAAAACGAAATAATTATATTTTGTTTGGGGTTCAGGAAGCGCACTATTCGTTTATTGCAATTGAGAAGTTTTAGTGCTCAAATGAAATCTGCTGCATAGTTAACTGTGTTATTTTGTGTTCATGTTTGTATACAACGTTCGTGGGCTCTTTTGGCACTAAGCGAGACTCAGGTTGGGGAATCGACCTATTATTCGTAGTTTAACCTTCACGTTTATAGTTTAGTGAGATCGTTGTTACGGGCAAATTCAATGTACACAATTCTTTGTGACGGCTCTATTCTGGTCAGACAATAAGCAGAGGAAGATATGTCGAGTTTTTTGCTGAGTTAAACCACCTGACGCATACACTCTAGACTTATTTCTTACTTCTGATCCTAATAAATATACGATCAGTGTATTAACGCTTCTAGGCACATAAGACCATTGTGTCATATCTGCACATTTGTTATGCCAAAAAAAAACAGTTGAAGAGAAAACCCTTACCAGAACTGTTAAGCAATATGAGAAAACCTACTGGGACGGTCTCAACGAGTTCTACAGGACCTTTAACCGGTCACTATGCTTCTGTCACTATCGAGGATTGGATTGCAGGGCAGATATTGTTAAAAACTTAATTCTTTGTGGAATAAAACATTTTATCCCGAATAAGGTTATATCTATTAAGCCCAAATAAAACTTCAAGATGTTAGTTTCCGGATATACAAAGACAACCCCACTGAGGAAAACCGGAATAAGTTTAAACAAGCTAGAAAGACCTGTACGGCAAAAAATACTACAATGTACTAAAGGTGGTAAAAATGTGGATGGAAAAAAGCATTTCTCCTTACCTATTGCCCAATAGCAATTCAGTCACTTTTTCCAAGGTCATGTAAATTCTGATCAATTTTCACCTTAGGAAATATCTTGAAGAACAAAAGGTTCTTAATGACCGGCAGTACGATTTTCGTAGCAATAGATGCACTTGTGATCTCATATGAATCTCTTCTTATAATTATCTTTCGGATCTTTCAATTCAAGTATTGGAGCGGTTCAAATCTGATATCCACAAAATAAACGATAGTGTGCCCCCAGGGCTCCGATTTGTCTCTGACACTCTTTTTTATTTTTTATAAATGATCTTTTGTTTGAAACTTCTAACCCACTAAATTGTTTCGCTGGATGATATTACTCTCAGCTTTCTATATTCGTTTTTTAGATTATCATCCTCGCTGACACCCCAGTAACGTACTTGAATCTTCTAGATAGAATTAAAAAAGGGTTCTTACCGAGACTTTTGCTTCATATGAACACCGCCGCAAGGTCTAATGCCTATCATTGTTATATCATCGTTTTTATAAACAAATCTCAGATCCGTAAAGCTGGAAACACCAGAAACGAATTTTGAAACTCTAATGATGAGGTGATTTAGGGTTTTTTTTTTTGTTAATTTAGTGCGTAGATCACACGAAGAACTTTTCTCTCTAACCGACCCAAGGTGCTTTCATCCGCTTTTGTCATAGTCCATGCTTCTGCCCGGTATAGAAGGACGGAGATGATAAGATGATAAGGGTCTCATATAGCGATACTTTGGCCCTTTGAGAGAGGACTTATCCACTCAATTGCTTTCTTAGCTCAAAGAAACAGTCGTTTGATCTCAGCGCTGGTGTTGTTTTACGCGTTTAGGGCGGAGCCTAGGTAGACGAAGTCCTTGACTACCTCAAAGTTACGTCTGTCGATGGTGACGTTTTGGCCAAGACGTCGGTGTTTTATGTCCTTTTTTGACGACAGCATGTACTTTGTTTTGCCCTTATTAACCGTTAAACCCATTTTTCCGCCTCTGCCTAAATACTCACAAAATCCCCATTGACATCACACTGAGTTCTTCCGATTATGTCAATGTAATCAGCATTGCTAGCAATTGGACAGTTGTTTGAAAGATAGTGCCTCTAGTGTTGACGTGTGAGCTCTGCACTATTCTTTCAAGCACGATGTTAAAAAAATCGCATGACAACGCATCACCTAGTCTAAAACCTTTTTGGACATCGAATGGTTCTGTTAAGTTGTTTCCAACCTTTATGGAGCAGCGTGAATTCTCCATGGTCATCCTGCACAAACGGACGAGTTTGGCAGGGATGCCAAAACTAGACATGGCTCTATACAGCTCGTCCCTGTAGATGCTGTCATATGCGGCCTTGAAAACGATGAAAAGATGGTGAGGGTCAATAGGGTGTTCTTCGGTTTTTTCCAAGATCTGCCGTAATATGAATATTTGATCGACTGTGGACTTTCCTGGTCTAAAACCACACTGATAAGGACCTATCAGGTTGTTGACGATGGACTTTAGACTTTCACATATGACGGCAGAGAAGATTTTATAGGCGATGTTAAGTAGACTGATTCCTCTATAGTTGGTGCAGTTTAGAGGGTCTCCTTTTTTCAGGATCGGGCAAACAATACTGAGGTTCCATTCATCGGGCAGGCTTTCTTACAGATAAGGTGGTGCATGCTCCTAACCAACTTATCTCCAGCAGCTTTAAAGAGCTCCGCATTCAAGCCATCCGCTCCAGCGGCTTTATTAGACTTCAACTTAGATATGGCAATCTTTACTTCGTCTAAGTCGGGAGGACGGGATTGTTGGCTTGAATGGATCATCCTGCCTGACAGCGGAATTCGGTTCGTCGTCGTGTTTGTTCCATATCCTCAGCGTTAACTGCGGTTCCGCTATGATGTTTCCACTTTCGCCTTTGCAGCCTTCGGCTCTAGGTTTATGTACCTGTGAATTTCGTTTCACCTGTTCATAAAACTCTCGAACTTCATTCCCGCTTTTAGACCTCTCAACATTTTCGACCGGACGCTTCTCATGCCCTCTGAGAAGTCGGTGTTCCTCTCGCCTCTTCTGCTCATAGAGCTCGTGAGCAGCTCTCGTCCTTTTATACAGCGCCGCTTTCCGTACATGTTGTCTGGCTACATTTGCCTGCCAACATTTCTCATTAAACCAGGGGTTCTTTGTTGTGGTTGCTTGAAACCCAGCACGTCAGAGGCGGATTTTCTGATTGTATCTTGGCATTGTTGGCAGTGGTTCTCGATACATTGTGTTGGCGGCAGAGAATATCGAGAGAGGTTACTTGTAACTCGGTCGATCTCAGGCGATTGTAGCCGTTCGACTTTGTACCATCTCCCAGCACCTCCCTGTTATGCCTTGGGTCTGGAAAACCGAAGTGCTACCTTGCTTACAACGAGGTAGTGGTCCGGAAAGTTCGGACATCCATGATGCTGGAAGCGTGTCGGGCGTCGATCGCAATATGGTCAATCTGGTTGACGGTAGATTGATCTGGAGAACTCCAAGTTCCTTTGTGGATGTTGAGGTGTGGAAAACGCGTACTGGCTACCAAGACGTTTCGCCCCGCAGCAAAATCTATGAACCTGAATCCGTTGTCGGAAGTGTTATCGTGCAGGCTGTTTTTCCCGATTATTCCACCAAAGATGTCTTCCCTCCCTAGCTTGGCATTAAAATCGCTCGGACAATTTTAATATCGTAGTTAGGACACTGTTCATATATTTTGTCTAAGAGCTTGAAGAACATGTCTTTGATGTTGCCATCTTTCTCTTCTGTGGGGGAGTGCGCGCATATCAGGCTAATGTTGCCGAATTTAGCCTTGATGCGTATGGTCATGAGGCGCTCATTGATGCACCTATAGCTCAAGACGCCTTGCCTAAGTTTGGCTCCAATGCCAAAGCCGCATCCAAATAAGCGCTGTTGGTTTTCGCGGTAGCAGTCAGCACAGTAAATGTCGCAGTTTTTCATCCTCTTTTTGCCCGGCCCATCCCATCGTATTTCCTGGATGGCGGTGATGTCTGCTTTTTAGCGGTCTAGGGCCTCCGCTAATTCTTCGGCCGCACGTGGTTTGTTAAGGGAGATAACATTCCACGTGCATATTCGGTGTCCTTAATTAAGGCTAGGTGCAACGCGGATGAAAAATGTACAAGCATTAAAATAAACAATTCTTTTCCCAAGTCCTTAAGAATCACTGAATCAGAACTGTAGAGAGTGAAAAACTTTTTTTTGTATATGAAACTGAGTCCGAGTCTGCTCGATCGATCTCAAATGCGAGTTCAAGCTCGTCAGCTCTGACTCTGAGAACTTTCCCATCTTTTAGCATACAATTTGGAGTAACCAATTCTCCCTGCCACTCTCCCACGAACTAAAGACTTCATTCTTAATGAGTGCACTGTTTTTCAATAGTTATTTGTTAAATTAAAAGATCCTACAAAATAATATTGTTTCAAATTAATTATTTGCAGTCAGTCACTACATCTTGTGTGTCGCTTGAGGTCACTATTACGTTAGGCTTCAAATTATAACTTATATGAGATTATAGTAAAGGTGGTAAAATATATGTTTGGCTAATTGTTCATAGGGAACTTTAAGGTATAGACCAAAATTATAAAAACAAAACAAAAAAATAACAAAATTATTTAAAAGCTTTTACGCAATGAAAATAAATGCGATGCATATGAAGGTATATAAAAGATAAAGATGAGATAAAACACGAAGCAGTTTATAAGACGATGCACGAACATACAGAAAACAAACCTTTGCTCCCGCGCACACAACAACTCTTACCTTCCACAACAACTTCAGCCTTCACTTCATCAACATCAACATCATCATTCTCCTTTTTCTCAATTTTCTCAACTTTCTCAACCTTTTCAACTTTAAAATCTTTCCATTTGGCTGTAAGAATTTATACAAAATTAGCCAAACGTTTTGTTCTTGGAGATAAAATTTTCTGTGGCACCCGAATCACCGAACATACCAAACTAATAAAGACACTTTTTCAATCTCTACAGTAGTGGAATGGAGGAATGTGCATTTTTGTTTAGGAACAGATTCTACCTACTCTGGTGCATGATATTCAGACATATGCACGTGGTAGAGAGACGAATATTTGACTGAACAATTTCCTAGACTTACCTTCACTTAGTTTAATTGGAACCCAATCTGGATCTGATTTCTTGTCCCCGAAATCATCGTCGTCCGAGTCACCAAGTAGCTCACGTATGTGCTCTTGTTCGGCTCGGACATCGATCTTAAAGCCACCTTCGGGTTTGATGAGTGTGGGCTTTCTCATCGCCGACGGAGCATCATCCGAACGACTGTAACCGCTGGACATTTGTTTTCTCAAGCTCAGTGCTCCAGCACCTTCGGAGAAAACACCAGCTGTTTGAATGAGGTTACTGCCACCTCGTGCCGCACCTCGACCACGACCTCGCTCCGTCTTGCCGCGGTCAGAACGGCCCCTGCCACGAGCCGATGTGTCTTTCGAGGTTTTTACATTCCTACAAAATAATAACAATAATATGTATGGCATTAGTTTAACACTTGAATCATTATCATCTAAAAAAAATGAAGGTTGAGAGGAAACTTACGCATTTTTGTTGCGGGTAACATTGAGATTTGGTGTGAAGACTTTTTTGTTAGCACCGGCCCCACGTCCTCCACGACCAGCGCCACCCAGAGTCAAATCTCGAGGCATCGAGAACGAAGAGAGCCGGAAAGTCGCGTCAGCACTGCCATTGAGTGTCATTGGTTCGTTTTTGATTGAAACTGATTTGAAAGTTGTTTTAGCATTTTCAGCAGACATAACGTAGGCAGGTGCACGATGTGTGATTGAAGTTTTGTGTTATTTTCTTAATTAACTTATTTAACTATTTAAGTTTAAATTAAAACAAATTAATTAACAAAAATTCTTTATTTTTAGTTCTAAACTAGTAACAAATCGTTTCTTGGACCGAATGTGTGGTTGTTTGAAATGACACATGTCAAAATATGACATTTGTTTTGTTGTGAAAGTTTTCTTACACTCGAACTAGTATTGATGTGTAGATTATTTCGAAACAAATTTTGTAACTACCATGAATTGTTAGATGGCAGTAATAGACTATTTGTTATTTATTTGAATATATTTTATTGTTCCAGGTTTTCCAAAATGTTGTTTTCCAACAATTTAACATCGTTATTCAACGATTCAAATTCGTAATACTTTGGAAAAATCTTATATTTCAACAGTGTATTGTAAAATCTCGTTCGTTGTTTTCGATAAACTAAATCTTCTTTTAATTTCATAATTTTGATTTTCCAAAGGGGGTTTTCAGCCTTAGGTTTCTCACCGAAAAAGTTGTGTAGGGCTCTAAAAATTATAAAGTATTGTTCCAAAAATGATTGAAAAAAGAAAGGCAGAAAAACAAACTCACGCATTTAGTTGATTTTCCAGTGTTGTTTCATTAAAATCAATTTTTTTAATTAAAGCCAAAGGTTTCAATGAATGATTGAGTTTATTAATAACTCTGGAAAATTAAACAAAAAACACTATATTAATAAATTTTAATTGTTTTTCAAACAATATATGTACCTTGCTGTAAATACACGATCTTGAGTTTGATGACATTTATGCTGGTGACACACTACTGGTTGAAAATGTTTTAGATCTTTGGTGCTCGTTTCTGAGGCATTCAACATTAAAAATGTCTCATCAATTGGTAAAATTGTTTTCAATAAAACAAATTGAGTTCGATTATTGTAGATATATTTGTGGCTTTTGTATTTTGAAATCAAAGCGTCATAATTTCTTTTTGATATAAATTCGATGCCTTAAAGATAAAATACATTTTTGTTAACTTATTTAGCACTATTCTGTTAATTTAAGGGCAAGTTATCTTTGGTTTCCATCATTAAAACCAATCATTGGCTTTTTTTGACAGCTGGGTCAAGCGATCATTTACGATTTCTACCGTTGAACAAAACTTTGGCAAATTTATATTTTTAAGATTTTTGTATTTAAACACAATTCTTAGCTAAGCTACAATCAGCCAACTTTGACATATTGAATAGAAAAGATCGACTCTTATGGTATGAGTCAATCTGAAATGTTTCCTCAAACTTTGTGCTTAAGATCGTAAATATCGTAAGTTCGAGCCCAACGCCTGATTAGATCTATGTTCCTCATTTTAACGCTTTGACAGCTGACCACTTTATTGTAATTGCAATTTCGTTTGTTTAGATAAAAGTAAACTATTGTCTCAACGCAGGGGGCTTAAAGCTACATTACGTTATGCAAATTTTTAGGTAACGCTTTATGACAGTGGGTACCATAAAATATCGTAAAGCCGGTAAGAAACCTATCAAAGGCTCTACTTTTTTAAAGTGCGGCTGTGGTTGGCCATCACTCTTTAGCTTCAACTAGAAATCAAATTAACTTTATCACTTATTTTCATCCTACTTGAATTGTGCGATAATCAGATTTCTGACAGCAAAAGTGATAAATGGAAATCTCTGATATATTGAAGCTTGGTAAAGTAGAACGCAGTCCAAGGGAATGGCTCCTATAGAAGTATATGTTGTTGATCAAACAGAACGCTAGCGGTTAAAAATGAAACGCGACGATGATCAAATCGGAGTTTGTAAATTTAAAAAAAGAACAAGAGGTCAAACGTCATTACAGAAAGAGAAAACAAAACAAACATTTCTTTTTAAATGTCAACTTAATCTCTTAAGCTATATCTTTACACAATAAAGCCAAATGGACCGTAGCCGATCCAAAATGGACCGTTTGTGGGGAAACTGAGATGGCCCGTTTTGGCTCTGTCGATCTATTTGGATCTTCAGCAAGCAATGAGGAACGGCTCTGCCATGTGTGGGGAAACAACGAGCCAAGTAGTTCTGTCTGTTTACACAATGGTCTTTCGCTAAATAATAACTATCTCATTCATATACAAGTTTAAGGAAACAAATACATAATTAATGTTCCCTCCTTTTATTTTGTAAATGTCAAAATTGTTTGATGCCAATTTATTGGGTCTGTCGTGTATTTAAAGCTTTTAGAAAATCTTCACAATAATTCCTAACTTTTTCTGTTTTAAAAGGATACTTGAATTAATTGGATTGCTGAATTATTTTTTTCGCAGTAAATTTCAAAAGCAAAGAACAAAAATACCTTGACTCCTAGAACTGGGTCAATGGAACGCTGAAAGCTGACTGGGTTCTGTTTGGCGTATGACGAATGCAAAGGGAAGCAGCGCATTCTAACCATTTCACCAGAACGCGTTATGTTTTGAACAGGCCTTTATAGAAATACATACTGCTCTGACTTAATATGTGAACGTCTAAACCCATCGTCAACAACCTGATAGGTACTTATCAGTGTGATTTTAGACCAGGAAAATCCACAGTCAATCAAATATTCACTTTACGGAGAATACCCAAGCGCATTAAACCGACACCCACCATCTCTTCATCTATTTTATGACTGCATTTGACAGCATCTATAGAGACGAGTTATATAGAGCCATGTCTAGTTTTAGCATCCCTGCCAAACTAGTCCGTTTGTCCTGGAAGAACGTGAATTCGACCACGCTGCTCCATAAAGGTTGGAAACAACTTAACAGAACCTTTCAATGTCAAAAAAGGCTTTAGACAAGGTGATGATTTATCACGCGATTTCCTTAACATCGTCCTTCAAAGAATAGTGCAGAGCTCTAACGCCATCTTACAAAACTGTCCAATTATTGACATATGCTGATGTTATTGACATAATCGGAAGCACTCAGTGGCTGCGTTCAATCTCTGACAGATAGGGTATACCGATATCTTTTGGTTAATGTTTTACGTGTAAAATAACAGCTTAGATGTCAAAAAAGGAATCCAAAGGTAACCAAGAATTTCTGGGGTATGTAGGTATCTAACAGAACAGCTGATCCAACACATGGTTGAATTTCAAGAAACTCGAAAATTGATTTCAGCTTTTTGTTTTTGTTGATAAACAAAAAGATACAAAATGTTAGTTGAAGTTGTATTTGAAGATGTTCGATACATAATAGACAATGAAGAAGCTATTTGCCTCCGAATTTTAGGAAGTAATTATGATCTACTTTGAATTCGAAGCTTAAATGTTTCTCTGCTTTTTGTGAACAGATGAAAGTTGTTTTTATTTTTTGACAGCTATCTCAATACAGCTATCCAACTCGTTCAACAAGGTTTCTAAAAGCCAACTATCCAAGATGGGCTTTTGTGAGTATTGAGGCTGAGGCGTCAAAACTGAGCAAAACAAAGTACATGCTGTCATCAAGAAAACGCCACCATCGACAGACGTAGTTTTGAAGTAGTTAAGGACTTTGTCTACTTAGGCTCCCCTATGAAGGCAGAAAACAACACCGGTCAGCGCTAAGATCAAACGATGAATTACTCTTGCTAACCTCTGTTTCTTTGTGTTAAGAAATTAAGTAGTTAAGCCCTCTCTCGAGCCACCAAAGTTTGGCTATATTACATAAGACCTCCATCATCCCCGTCCTGCTATACGGTGCAGAAGTATGGGCTGTGAAAAAGCGGATAAGAGCAAATTGGGTCATTAAGTTCTTCGTGTGATCTACTGTCCCGTATGCATAGAAGGTTAGTAGAAGTGAAGATGGAACGACAAGCTGAAGGATAAAAGTCAAACGAATGAGATTGCTGGGTCACGTAGAGCGCATGGAAACCAATGCTCCGTTACGGAAAGTCTTCGAATCCACGCCCACTGTGGATCAGGTTGCGGAAAGTGACTAAAGCCAACTGGAGACATATAGCTAGGAGCAAGCAGTGACGTGCGGCAGTCCATTTGACTGGGTAGACACAAATTTTGATTCATTATTTCGCATTGTAATAATGAATTAATAGTTATCTTATCTTCTATAGATAGCATTGAAAACTTTACATTTGTATCATTTGAGAAATACTCAAAAATATCATCATTTCCTGAAAAATCCATTTTACAAATATGTATTGATTTACGCAATACAGGTTGGCAATCTCAAAAATTTACGACCTTAACTTGTCCTGTCAGAGTTCAATATCAAAATGAAATGGAAATAATTTAATTCACATGTAAGACGCAACGTCTTCCGACAGAGCTCAATATCGATAATTCGATTTTTTTTTTCAAAAACAAACCGATAGATTTTTTTAAATTCTTGCTAAAATTTGTGTTCTTAGTTTAGCTTCTTTCAATATAAAAATATATAAAGGCTATCCCATCCCAGCTAAAACCGTTATTTTGTTTTTAAGTTTTTTCAAGAACTAAACTTTTTTTTTCTGCCAAAAATATCATTGGTTTTTATTTTTAATTTAAAAAACAAATATTATTTTTTTCGAAATTTGATTTCTTGAAAATGGGTTATCATTTTTTACAAAATTGAAATGCCAGTCGTCTAATAATAAGTTCACAATTATATTCCAAAAATATTTTTAAACTAAAATTCAATAAAAAATTGTATTTTTTCTTGAGAAATCAAATGGCATTTACATTTTTGAAAACAAATTTTGTTGCAGGTACATTTTAATTTAATACAGGAAATAGTTTTAGACAGACATTTTTGAATACATGAGCGAGTTCATGCGAACCAGTCGTGCATTTTATATTTTTTTGTTTGTTACAGTTTTAAGTTATGCCCTAGTCTTATTTTGGATTTGATTGTTTGTTTGCAATATCAAAAGATATTTTCAAGTTGTCTAAAAACAAAGATAAAAGGTTTGTTGATGTACTAAAATTGTATTACGATTCCAATAACTATTTCTTGAAGAACTCATCCTTTGCAATAAAAACATCCTAAAGTCATTTGATATGACCAACACTATCCCAATCTTTGCTTTTTCGTTGCTAACAAGCAAGATTTAATTTAAGAAATGTTACATTAACATCTTGAAGTTTATGATATGAAGCCTTAAATAATTATTTTTTTTTCTATTTTTATTGAAATAATATAATTTAAAAATATGTAGAATAATTAAGAAGAAGTTAATTTTTGAAATCTACTTCCATTTTTCTCAATCTACTTCACTTTTTTCCTAAAATCTACTTCCACTTTTTTTTGAGAAGTGGTAACACTTGCCTGCTGCCGCTGCCGCTGCGTGCTGCGTTGATCACATTCACTGTGCTACTCCTCCTGACTGACACTCGTTCTCTTCATGAAAAATTCGAATTAAGAATTTACTTTCAAAACAAACAAGCGATTAGACAGATTCACTTATGTCTACTAGCTTCCATACAAAATCAGTTTTTGGAAATGATAAGCTAACCCTTTTCCCTTCATATAACTTTAAAGGGAAACAAAGACACTGTCTTCGTCTTTACTCGTGTCGTGCCATTCGTACTTTCGGTATTCGGTGTTCGTTCGGGAGGTTCGTTAATAGTCAGTCATATATATGTAGAGCCAAGCTATCCATCATCAGCGTTACCACTTTACTTCAATTGAAGTAAATCTACTTCTTTTTTTCAAATAAATCTAAAATCTACTTCCTACTTCGCACCATCATCAAAATATTGAAATCTACTTCATTTTCAATATCTCGTTTTTTACCTACTTCAATTTTAATAAAAATAGACTGAAACTACTCCTTTTTTCTCTCACTCTTGTATGTAGTCTTAAAACTTTCTAGAGAATCAAAAATCGCTTGAGTATTTGCATTTGCAGTGAAGTAACGTCTTATCTAATGTATTCTAGTGTAACCCTTTTGTCATTATCGACATACATCAAAGGGCCTAGAAGGACCTTTATCACAATTTCCATTCAAAAGGGCTGTTGAAAATGTCTAGGCCGTATTTTAATAACAACGACTTGATTTTAGAAAATAATGCCCTAATTCTCATCGTTTCACTTTTCAATAGACGAACATTTTTTATTGTTTTTGTTTCGTTTTCAAACAATCCTTAACGACAAAGCTTATCGATCTCCCAATAACAAATTTACATAGTTTGATTTTGTAAATACATATCTTTATTTATCATACATATAGGGCCCGTATGGCAAGTTTTGCATTCGTAAACAAATTCGAATTCGAGATTTTAAACAAACATGACATTACGATGGTAGAGAAGACTAAAAAAGTGCTCCCCGATTTTTTGAAACTAAAAATAACAGTAGTTTCAATACAAATTTGTACGGTCAAAAATCGATAATTCGATTTTTTTCAAAAACAAACCGATATATTTTTTTAAATTCTTGCTAAAATTTGTGTTCTTAATTTAGCTTCTTTCAATATAAAAAATATATAAACGCAATTCCATCCCAGCTAGAACCGTTATTTTGTTTTTAAGTTTTCTCAAGAACTAAACTATTTATTTTTTCTGCCAAAAATATCATAGTTTTTAATTTAAAAACAAATATTATTTTTTTTTTGAAATTTGATTTCTTGAAATGCCAGTCGTCTGGCAAAAAAACGATTTTCAAACGCAAATTTAAAAAAAAATTATTTTTTCTTGAAAAATCAAATGGCATATACTTTTTTGAAAACAAACTTTTTTGCAGCTACATTTTAATTCAATACAGGAAACAGTTTTACACTGGTTCATGCGAACCAGTCGTGCATTTTATTTATTTCTGTTTGTTAAAGTTTTAAGTTGTGCCCTGGCCTTATTTTGGATTTGATTGTTTGTTTTCAACATGAAAAGATATGTTCAAGTTTTCCAAATCCAAGGTAAAAGGTTTGTTAATTTACTGAAATTGTATTACGATTCCAATAACTATTTCTTTAAGATCTCGTCCTTTGCAAAAAAAACATCCTAAAGTAATTTGATATGACCAACACGAGCCCAATCTTTGCTTTTTCGTTGCTAACAACCAAGATTTAAGAAATGTTACATTAACATATTGAAGTACGAGTATATGATATGAAGCCTCAAATAATTAATTTTTTTTCTATTTTTTTGTTGAAATAATGTAATTTAAAAATATGTAGAATAATATGAAAAAGTTAATTTTTGAAATCTACTTCGATTTTTCTCAATCTACTTCACTTTTTTCCTAAAATCTACTTCCACTTTTTTTTAAGAAGTGGTAACGCTGTCCATCATAGCATAGCATGATGTTGGTATATGTGAGGTAGTGATATAAATAAAAGTAGAAATAGGTGTGAATGTAGATTGTAGATACACATATAAATGGGTTAGACAAAAAATGACAAGAAGTAGGTACTATGGGATAGGAAATATTATTCTTAATGAAATCAAAATAGGAATTAGTATAATTAGGTACAAATTTTTGTTTTTTTCCATGCATATCATTTTTAAAGTTATGTATTTAGGTACTGTAGAGAGTAAAGTATTGTTTCAAATCTGGAGGGTAGACACTGTCTAAAAC
This sequence comes from Eupeodes corollae, assembly GCF_945859685.1. Lineage (NCBI taxonomy): Eukaryota > Metazoa > Arthropoda > Insecta > Diptera > Syrphidae > Eupeodes > Eupeodes corollae. Next base: position 269,262,132 of record NC_079147.1, read on the forward strand.
GTCTTATTGACGCACCGTCACTGGGAGCAAGCTACATAGATGAAGACGTTTGTCATTGGAATCTTATACAACTCATTAAATATTTGCAATAGTTTAATTTCCGGCAGGGAAAGTGCTTCACGATGATCTCAAAGAGCTTCTTTTTAGGTGTTAACGACTTCAATGATCAATGGGCAGGTTCAGACGACATAAAAGACTTGAAAGTAAAGCAAGTTTCTAGTATGTGATCGGGCAGCTGTCAAAAAATTACCTTCCGCTTAAGGCAACTTTAATGGAAAGTTGGCTGGAAAGTTAGTCAAGAAAAATTTCCCAAACTATCAACTCAAGTCGATATCTGTCAAAATGACAGTTTATCATGATTGTTCATTTAACTGAAAGCTGAACTTTATTACCATGTGATTTATTTATTTTCTGTAAAGTTCCTTTTGATGTTTTTTGTAAAAGGGGACTCCGTTTAAAATTGGAAAATGAATAAATAATTTAAATTTGAAATTTAATCGTTAAATTGCTTAATGCTCAATTTAGGAGCACTTTTTTGATAGTTGTTGCACTATCAATTGAAGGTAGAGGTTTGTGAAGTTAAGTTTGAAGTTTATAACACTTAAAAAACTAACTAGTTGAATTGGTCAAAGTTTACGTTCAAAGAATGCAGTGAAGTCCCTTACGTTGTCTGAACATGTCCAATGTTTTATTGAAGCGTTTAGCCTTAACGCCGTTTTATTTTTCAAATCCAAACATAAATGGTCGCATTCAGAAAGCTAGTGGCTACGTAATCAAGGGATTCTGATTGGCTAAATCTAACTACAAAAGTAGTTGAAATTTCCCCTCCGACGTAGTGTAAAAAAAATTAGCTACAAAGTTAGTGGAGAATGATTTTGACGTTTCACAATCAGCTGCTCGGTAAAATGCACTAATTCAAAATAAAATAAATCGTTCAGTATTAAAATACAAAGAACATAAATCATTCAAATTGTGTCTTAAAAACACAAAAGATAAGTTAAAGTTATCAAATCAAAAATATTTCTTATTTTATATATTTGCATTTGTCAATAATATGACAGTTCCAGATTGACTATCTTTGTAGTGTAGTTTTGCATTCACAAAGCTAGTTGAATTTTGACTAGCTTTGTGAATGCGCCCAATGACAGCTGCCACATAGCTGTCTACTCCAAATGAAACCCCTTATTATAAAACCCATTTAAATCTCTGTTTAGGAAAATTAATTTACATAATTTACATACGGAAATACACGGAAACATTTAAAACAAAAACTAATTTTGAAATAAATTTTTCTTTTTTTCAGAATCAGTAAATAATTTGAATTTCTAATCAAAGGAAATTCAGTAAAATATTCATTCAAACATTTTCTACCATGTTTTGTCAATATACATACATTTTTTGTTTTCTTTAATGACTTTTTGCCATTGATTTTGAAAAACTTACCGAAAGAATTGTCTTTGCTTAAGAGATATGAAGTTTCTTCATAGGGTGATGGTTCAGCATCAATTCCACTTAGAATCATTTCTCCTTTTGCATTAAGATTTATTGAAGCGTTTTTATTTTGGAATGTAAGGAAATTATCTGTCACATCGGGAAACAAGTTAAGCTTCAAATCAATTTTTCTGAAAAGAAAACTCTGGTTAGATAAATTTCTATCTCTCGGAGCAAAAAAAAAAAATGATTTGATCTTGATCTGAAACTAGCACTTTTCCAAATGTCAAAATTAACATTACAGAAATGTTTACAATCGAAATTGTAGTGCCTGTGGCATGATGGTAAGTTCGTAGGAATGTTATGACAGAGGCGTTGGGTTCAATCTCTGCCCATGCCACTCAAAGTTAGGCTACTTTCTCTTTCCAGGAATTGATAAATGGTCCAAGAGTAAATTCTTATCCATAAAAGCGCTGTCTTAAATTTGCCTTTCGGATTAGGCTTAAAACTCTAGGTCTCCTCCATCACTGACAACATTATTCGCACACAGGAATGATTGAGAGTTCTAGTCACTAGACCCTATTTCTCAACGGACTATTGCGCCACCTAATTTATTTATTTATAAAACTTTCGAACTTATATTAAGTTAAATAAAAAATTCATGAGCCTTCCACGCAGCGAAAAATTTGTCACCTTTTTTCTATGACTTAGAGGTGATAATAATTTAAACCAAAATAAGGAATTGCTGAATTCTTAAATCCTTTTAACCACCTTTTGAATCTTTCTTCATCTCAAAGGGATTAACCTTTATTTTCTATCTTCATATAGGAAGGTGATGTGCAATGTACATGACGTTAATACTTTAAATCCCCATTCAACTCTATCTGATGTGGCATTCCGCCGCCGCCAAGGATGAAAGTAGGATGAGAATTATTCATGCTTGTGCAATTTTCTACTTGATAACATTTCCATTTGCATAATAATGACAAAATCGAGAGAGAAACACAATGGCTGAAGGATGTTGAAATGTGCGTTTTCTAATCCTAACTATCGTAAAAATAATAAAGCCAACTATGGGTACGTTATAGGATGTGTTGTGCATTCCCTGCAACCGCATATTCTTCCAGACAAATGCTAAAGGATGTGCCATACCAAGTGGAATATGAGCGCTTTAACAGAACTTATCATCAACTTCTCATTTGCACATAATTTTATGGTTCTGTAAAATGTTCACGCATTTCTGTTTCTTGTTTTTTGAAATTTCTATGCAGTTTTTAATGGCAGCAGATTTTATATATGTACATCCATACTTGGTGATGAAAATTTTGCGTGGGTGAACTTTGTATATGTATATGGAAAAGGAAGAAGACTCACTTCTTTTCTGGAACGGAGACGCCTGAATGAATGATGCATACGCCTGAAGCAATACGAAAGGAAAGTTCTTCTCCAATGTCAATGACGAGGACGACGACGGTACTCTGGGTGACGTCGGTGGCGTCGTCATCGGTGGAAGCAGTGGTGTCTAAATCATCAGATTGGATACGATCTTCCTTAAGAATGAGCTTAAATCCGTTCGGGGAATGTATTTCCACTTTATCTTTGCCACAGACTTCAACAGTCGCGTAGTTTTTATGTTGCATTAAATAGTTGAGATTATATGTGACATAGGAATCCTGCATTTTGGCTTTGTTTGCACCCTAGAATAAGTTAGGTTGAAGATTAAAAATAATGTTTATTCATGCTTGATATTATAATCTTAAATATGTAAAAGAACCAACAAATGTACCTTTGCAACGAAGGTTGGATTGGGGTTTTTAAAAATGTTTTCCATTAAATTAGTTTCACATTCTGAAAAAAATATGAAAATAGTTAAAAAGTCCAAAATTGTTTAAACAAACAAATGTGAAATATGAATCGATAGTTACTTAAGCTAAGATAGTATCAAAGCTTTAATTAATTGGCTGGTTAAATGTTATACTTTGATATTTATCAACTATCAATTTTAAGTTGACAATCTGGTGAACCATGGAAAGATAATTTTTAGTTTAGTTGACTGATTACAAAAACGCCGCCGTATTTGAAGACTTCTGTTTTGACTCATTTTGACGGCACATAATTTTCTCCCTTTCTCAAAATATATTGAATGAAAATAAGATAGAGTGATTAAAGGTCAAACTGGTAACCAAAGAAGATTCGAATGTAACAATCATCATTCCTTCTTAAGACCCTAGAAAGATTCATTGATATCCATTTAAGCGCAAGTATTGATACAAGACTTCTATCTCCATAACAACATGCCTACTGTAAAGGCAAATCGGTAGAAACGATGTTATACACTTTAGTACGCACCATCGAATCCTCCCTCCACCATCAAAGAGAGTTCACTATGGTTGCTTTCCTTGGCATCGAAGGCGCTTTTAACAACGTGGACACATCTGCAATCAAATCTGCACTGACATCTCTAAACGTAGAAGGTTCGCTTGGAAAGCTTATTCCTTTAATGTTGACTAGCAAAATAATTACATCAAAACTGTGCGACTCTTCTGCTAGAAGATTCGTTAGCAGAGGGACGCCGCAAGGTAGTGTATTATCCCCTCTCCTCTGGAACCTGGTGGGAAATGAAATCCTATCTGGTCTGAATACGGAAGGTTTTAGAGTGAATGCCTATGTGGATGACGTTGCTATAGCCGTTTCAGGAAAGCATCTTTAAAGTACTTTTACAAAACGCCTCAGGCAAACTAATACTTTGGTCTGATCGGTATGGACTGGGTGTCAAAGTAGGTGGCGCAACAGTAGAGAACCAGGGCCTAGTGACTTACAACTCTCAACTACTCCTGTGTGCGAGTAATTGCAGGGATGGAGGGGAGCTACAGTTTATATGCCGAATCCGAACGGCTTATTCGAGAAAGCTCTTTTTCATGACAATAATAACTCTTAGAGAATTTGTCAATTCCTCGCAAAGAGGAAGTACCCGTAAAAAAAACTTAAGGTGGTACAGGCACGGATCGAACCCAAGACCTCTCGCATGACACGGGCACTACAATAATACAATTCCAAAAGGCTATTGTAGCTGTCTTTTCTTACAAAAAAGCTATTGGTAATAAATGGGTCTTACAACCTCGAATTAGGCATTGGCTATACACATCGGTAATCAGACCGAATTTAATATACAGCAAGGTAGTGAAAAATTACATAAAGTCCAACGTTCAGCTTGCCTATGTATAAGCGGACCGCTTCAAACTAACCCATGGGCAGATCTGGATACTCTATTCTTAGCAAACAAATAGCTAATCGCCTCAAAGCTTCATCGCAGTGGGTTAACAACAACATTGGCCGAGTCAATCCACTTTCACACGGATGGATCAATAACAAATGAAGGAGTTGGTGGAGGTGTGTATACTCTGAACGACTGAAATTAAGTCTCTCATTCCGCCTTTCCAATCATTGTAGCGTGTTCCAGCCAGATCAGAAGGGAAGAAAAACTTCTTGCATCGCCCTAGAAAGCTAAAACTTCTTGCGGCATTTTTGGCGACATCGCGATCGTTCCACAAAAGGTGGTTGGTGATACTCATACCGAGAATATCGAGATGTTCTTCTCGTCGATGCAAGTGCCATTTGTATGGATAATGGCAAAGGATGTATATTTCGCTTTAACGATACCAGACAGCATTGGGTTTTCGAAGCATTATATTCTACGCGGTTTCTTATTCCCCATTGTACTATGCTGTTTAGGTCGGAATTTAATGAGCTTATCATATTTTGGCGTTGCAGTTCCACATCCGAAGAAGAGGGATTTGAATCTGAAAACGAATATGAAAAGCTAAGAGTACTATCGTCATTTAAACAAAACCAATGTATTGGATAAGAAGTTGCAGACAGAAGATCATTAATAAAAATGAGAAAGAGTGTTGGAGATAGAACAGAGCCCTGGGGCACGCCCGCCAGCATTTATTTTGTGGTTTTCAGACTTGAATCCATCAAATACAAATTTTATTAAACGATTCGAAAGGTAATTATTAATCCAATAAAGGAGGGATTAATGAAAACCGAAAGCACGCATTTTCGATAAGAGAGCCTGATACCAAACCCTATCAAATGCTTTGAAATATCAATTGCAATAATCTTACTTTCTCCAAAACTATCTAAAGATTTGTTCCACTGTTCGGTGAGATGAACCATGAGATCACCAGTGGACCTATTGCTAGGAAAACCCTATTGTCGGCCATTAAGAAGCTTTCGATCTTAGAGATATTTCTTGAGCTGATAATTATTCAGCGTTTCCATGACCTTGGACAGAAGGGACGTAAGTGCAATCGGTCGGTAATTACACTGTGAGGAAGAATCGCCTTTTCTGGGAATAGGCTGGACAAATGCGGTTTTGCATCCGCTCAGAACGAGACCTAAAGACAAGGACAGATGAAAAAGCTTACGCAGTAGTTTTGCCAGCGTTGAAGAACACCTCTTCAGAACGGACCAGCAGATTTATGTATATTAAGATCTTTTAGGACTCTCGCTACAGTACGAGTGCGAAAAAAGATTTGCCCTTATAGAATCACTAACTCGCTCAAGTACAGGCGGAGTCATAACACTCACTGGCAGCGTTGAATTGGCACGAACTGCCTAACAAAGAGATTTGCTTCTCTAAAGAGCTATCAAATAGAGTGTCATTCACAATGAGGAAGAGGAAGAATTCCTCATATTTTTTATAAATGACCAAAAATTTGTACTGCCTTTGGGACATATTGAAGTATTTTTTGCCGTAATTTTTGGTCATGTAAAAATTTGGTCCGTCGAATATGGGCGTTGCACTTATTCCAGTTTTCCTCAGTTGGATTGTCTTTAAAACGACGGAAACATACCTTCTTGACCCTAATAACCTCTTTACAAAATAGAAGCATGCGTTTTCCTTAGGTCTGATACTTTTAACCCTATTCGGGATAAAGGTTCTCATTCCCAGGAGAATCAAACTTGTGATCATATCAGCGCTGGCGTCAACGTCACTATCGAGGAAGCATAGTGACCAGTTAAAGATCCTAAAATAATATTGAGACCATCCCAGTTGGCTTTCTCGTATTGCCAAACGGTTCTCTTAGGAGCTCTTTCTTTAACTGAAGAGTTCTTACACGATAAATTTGCTGATTTGACACAATGGTCAGATGTGCTTAGAGGAGATAGAATACTAATAGTGTACTTATCAGGGTTAGGGGTACGAAACAAGAAAAGAATGTTTTCTGCTTGACCTACCACGACGGATATACGAGTGGGCTCGTTGACAAGCTGAGTTAGGTGATTAAACTCAGCGAAGATATCAGGAAACACTCCTTCTGGTGTTGATTGGCCCGAATGTTGAAGCCATGAAGAACTGTGTACATTGAAATCGCCCGTGACAACGGTTTCAGTGTGAGGATAGGACGATACAATTCTTTGGATGGAATCAGACAAACCATTAAATTCACGAGAAGTTGACACTCTGTCTAGATTGATGCTTCGATAAAGGAACCAATAGTGAATGGTTTGCTTATTCAAAATGGTGGGAAAAAATAATGGCACCAAGTTATATCCTTGAATAAAGAGTGCAATGGGATCGGAATCCTCACCCACTTGGGTTTCACTTAGTGCCACTACAGCTGACCTGTTTTAAGCAGTGTGGGAGTACACTGAAAGAAAATTCGCTCTAAGCCCACGAATATTACAATAATCTAAACTGAAATTTCCAGCCATTGCAAATAAACGAATAGCAAAAAAACAAAACAGACAAAGACTATAAGAAAAATATTACTGATTTGAACCACAGAATGCTATTCGATACACGCCACTACTAGTGTTATGCCTTAGTAGTGACAAGAATCGAATCAGGCCCATTTCCCATTTTTGCATGATTTTGGTTGAAGATATATTTTCATTGCTCTTAATTTGAAATCAACCCAAATAGGCACGGAATTTGAAAGTTAAAGCTTACGTTTCAAATTGGAGAACTTTTTAAATACAAACATTTTAAATCTTCAATTACAAAATTCTCATCTGAAATTACCTTTATGGGGCCTTAGTTTTAAATCTGAAATCAAACAATGCAGTAAACCAAATGTTGGAAATATTTTTAAAACTCATCTCCTCGAAGATTAAATTCTATGTTAAGTTAAAAACTCTGTGTTGGTGTTGACTGTTGTTCAGTCTAATATTTTCTATACATATTTTATATTGACCTACCAAAATTAGTTCTTATACAATCTTCAATAACCTTTGTTGTTATTGAAGTTCCACAAGGATAGTAACATTTTAAACAATCACTTGTCCATATCATTTTAACACCATCATCACGGTCTAGGAATTTCTTGTTCTCAAAATAATCCGTCCATTCATAAATCATAAATTGATCAACTTCGTTTTGCTAACAAAAAAGGAAAACACTCTTGTTAAATATAATTAAATAATAAATAATCACTTACAAAAGTTCCATTCAAACTAAATCTAAGTTTTCTTCCATCAGCTAAAGTAACATCACAATTTGAACAATATATTCCATACTTTTCTAAATTTCGAACAAAATCAATGTGATCTGATATTTCGTTGGGAATTTCGTGTTGACTAGAATTTTCAAAATACAGATCTGCATAGGAAATAGTTTCGATTATATAAAGATTGTAAATAATTCCATTTGGTGTAAGAACTTTTATTGTTTCATTTCTTAGATAACATATAACAAATCCTTCCATTGTATAAAGACGTTTTAATTCTGAGTGTTGGCTTTTCGAATGATAACATTGCTCGACAGCTGCTAAGTTGTCGACATTTATGTACCTGACTTGACAACCATTAGGCCACTGAATGAATATGTTTGGATAAAGCTGGTCTTGTTGGTATAACTCAATGTCGCAACTTAAATTGTTCTTTGCTACGAACCTTAATTTTGAAGTAGCACCATTTTTCTGGGGATAAAAATAGACTGAATTGGCGAATAAAAACATATTAATTGAGATCTTCTGTTCCTCATTTGACCAATTTTCCATTACGCAAGATATAAATCCATCTTTAAATCGAAATATGTTTTTAGAAACAATCAATTCTTGTAAACACTCGTTAAAAATTAAGCCAGAAAACTTTGGATGGACGGAAGTTGTAGCGCCACTCTCGAAGCTTCTTAGAAAATCTGCTAAATTGGGAGCTATGTGGCTACAAAAGTCTCGGAAGCACAATCTTGTAGGAAGATGGAATTTTTCTGTGACTTTGACAACTCTGTCGAAAAATCTTCGTAAAACAAAAAGCTTACACTCTATTGACACATCAATTTGACAACATTCATCATACACAATTTTTCTTGCTTCCAATCTTTGAACGAAAGATTCCCATGACATGAGTTCGTAGAATTTGGGCAAGTCAATTCCATATTCAGTATTGCATTTTTCACAGTCCGAATTAGAACCACTTCTAGTTACCATATTAACCAGCTTCCAATAAGTCACCAAATTTAATTGATTATCCACAGCTGAATGAAGTAATTCATTAGCTTCCTCAACGATAATTTTGCTGTAATCATTCTCCAAAAACGGGCTAAGATAGCAACAAAAAGAGGATGAATTTTTTTTTCGTTCCAAATTGGCGTGGTTTTCAATTGCCGTAAATAAATTATCCAAAAACACACCCACTGCAGCAGCTGGTGAACCAGTACCATCATCGGCATCATCATCATCAGTAGCAGCAGCATCATTGGTATCCTTGTTCGAGTGGAATTTTACTTGAACAAACTTAGACCATAATAGTTCTTCCTGACTTGGCAATTCGGTATCATTAATTTCGACAAAGTCAGTTTGGTAAACGATAAATTGTTGCTTTAACATCTCAATGTCATACAAATACCATGTAAATTGATCGTAAATTTGCTGGGAGTATTTTTGTACTTCTTGTTCAGAGTCTTGAATATATTCAGATGTGGTACTCGTAGCATTCTTGGGAATGGGAAGCTGATTTAAGTTTTCAATGAAAATACCAACATTCATGGTATCCGGAGATTTTCTTAAGAAATCGATATCCTCATGCAATTTGGGAAAGTTTACCTCTAAGTCAGATTCTGGACATGGTATGAAGTGAATTATTGCTTGCAAGGGTTGGTGGCTTCTGAAATCGATTTTGGGGGATTAAAATGTTCAAGGAGGAAGGTACAAACTTGTTTAAGTTTGGTGAATACTCTCAATAAACATACGTATAGGTACTTATATGATTTGGAATAGTGGAGAAATGGTTATAGTTTGAAAAGTTTACATTTTCAAGAGTGTCAACTGTCTTGATCGAGTGTGTATGTTTTTTTATTTTTATTTTAGTTGTTTGGTCAAGTGTGCTTTCAAAAGTTTTTAAGAATTTGAAGTAAAATGCATTGAAAGGAGTTTGGCTGGCGACAGAAAAGTGCATCGTTTTTGATGAATAAATAAAAGAAGTCTGGAACAATTTTTGAAAAGCAGAAATATTGTGTGTATTCTTAAATGAATTAGTATTTTGAGCATAAAATTTGCATATTTAAATCATCTCTTTTCGAATCGAGAACTTATAGAAAACTTTAATTAAAATGTGAGTCATAGAATATTTTTGCAGATGTGGACACAAAAACTACTTAAATTGATTTATTACATCCATGAAATTGTTTCTGCTAGTATTTAAAGAATTAAAAGAAACAACAGATGCAGACTTTTGTCAATTACACTTAATTTTTGATAAATTTTTAAACTACGTATATTCTTCTTGTCTAGCTTTTCAGCAAAGAAAGTTTTATTATTGGAAACGCTAAAGTCTACGAGTTTGAACATGACTTTGTTGAACATGTACGTCAAATAGCGAACATAACTATCATTTGTATCAAATTCGATTGTCCGAATTTGTGTTTAGCAGGAATAGGATACAAATCTTTTTATTTCCCTACAGAGGACTATTTTGACGATATGGAAGTTGGAATATCATTTATCAATGAAAATGTCATGTCAAGAGGACACAAGAGTCCACATGTTGTTCTCAAAAAACTTTTATCAGCGAGCGGTTATGCCGGCTCTTGCCCGTGAAATTAAGGACCTAGTCCTTCAGGTTGAATGTTGAAGTTCAGCGTGATTTCCTGACCACATCAAGAAAAACAGTTGCGAAGCATTAAAAAGCCAAGTGCATTTACTGTTGCCAACCCACGCAAACGGTTGCCATACAGCAAATGCGATGAGATGGGCTAGAAAAAAAGAAGTTGAACAACTGCGATGTTGACTATTGTGACTGATATCGAAAAAAGCCAGACTTAATTAAATGTCCGGCAGTACCCGTGGCATGATGGTTAGTGCGTTGGACTGTCATGCAAGGGGTCTTGGGTTCAATCCCTGCCTGTGCCACCTTAATTTAAAAAATTAATTTTCGCGGGTACAGCCTCTTGTAAGGAATTGACAATTCCTTCAAGAGTAATTCTTGTCATGAAAAAGTGCTTTCTCAAATTAGCCTATCGGATTCGGCCTAAAATTGTTGGTCCCTTCCATTCCTGACAACATTACTCGCACACAGGAATAGTTGCGAGTTGTAAGTCACTAGGCCCTGGTTCACAACGGACTGTTGCGCCACCCAATTTATTTTTTTAAGTAAAAAGTCCTGAGCTATGGGTGCATCAACGAGCGCCTCATGACTATCCGCATGAAGGCTAAATTCGGCAACATCTGCCTAATATGTCTACACGCCCCCACAGAATGGAAGGATGACAACACCAAGGATATGTTTTGTGGTTTGATGAGGAATGACGCAAGCAAATGCAGCCAAACAACAGGTACGCAAGCAGAAGGACGAGAGCTGTCAATATGACAACAATTTGACTATCGAGGATTGTTATATTGTCTACCGCAGTTGTCATATTGACAACCGCAGCTGTCGTATTGACTACCGCAGTTGTCATATTGACTACCGCAGCTGTCATACAGTCAATATGAAAACCGGAGTTTCAAATTCCTTCAACCAAAGTTGTCATATTGACTACCAAATTGTAAAAATCTTTCGGATTTCAAAATTGACAACCGAAAATTGTTCTATTGACTATCGCGATTATCGGCTGAAAATTGACAACCAAAATAGTCAATAGGATGACTTTTTTCGTTCTGTGTAGACTAAGCAAGAAGGGTCACGAAGGGCGCATGGAAACCAATGATCCTGTATCCTTCCAAGCTTTATTTAGACCAACAATTTTAATTTTTTTTTGTTTTTTTTTAAATTTATTTGATACAAGGAACTAGAAGATGCAGTACGAAATTTTTGAAGATATGTATGATATATGTTACGTATTATTTACAAATTCCTGTTTCAATTTTTAATTTTGTTTGGAGCGGGTTTTTGTCCTATAAGAAAACTCAGGGGGCTGAGCATCTGATTTTAAATACAATATCAAGAAGGACTATCAAATAAATGTCAACTACTTACAGTAGAAGCTTAATTAATACTTCAGTTGAAAATTTACCAATTAGCACAATGAAGTAATCACATGTTTGAAAATCTTTTATCTGATTGAAAAAAAAATAAAACAAAGTGTGGAATATTTTTAAGTCAAATAATAGAAAACAAATTACCTCTGAATTCAATATTTGCAAATCAGATATTTTGATTTTCTTGGGTAAAATTTCCTCAGACTTGTCACCGTCGTCGTCTGTCTTTACAGATTCTTCAATATTTTCATCCTTATCCTCACTCCAATATCTTCTCAAATCCTCACTAAGTGTACTTGTAAGACTTACCCACACCAACTCGAAATCTTTTTTACATCTTTCTATACCTTCTTCAATCTGATAAGTTTGTTGCTGTTCCACCTCGAACTCTGTGGCTGTGGCTGTGGCAGAACACAAGAAAAACAAAAAAAGAAACTTCTAAATGAAATTCATTAAGTCAATTAGTTTGCAAAAAGAATCAAAAAAGAAACTTAAGAAAAAATAACTTGAACAAGAAACAAAAACTAAAGACTCCCATAAAGTAATTTCCAACCTTCTGAAATTGTTTGGTCTTCATCCGTATTCTTTTTTGTACCGTTTACCATGACAGGATAGATTTTTTTACTTGAACGAACTTCCATTTGTCTCACTAGCTCCTTCCCTATGACTTCCAAATTAGTTCCATGAAAGCTTAGAGCAAATATTTTGAACGTTTTTCGTGTATTTTCAAGCTATGGAAATTCAAGAGGGTAAGAGATAAACGAGAACAAGTCGAAAATTTTGTCCAAAGAAATGGATGCATTAGAGGAAAGATACAATTTTTGCGGATTGAAATGTACCTTTGAAAGCTTCCTTTTGCCGGTGCCATTCTTGGACATTTGGGATTTTTATAAATGATTTCTTTTTCGTTCTTATGGAGCGCAATGTAATTAATGATTGTTTTGTTTTTTGAAATGTCACGTTTTTCTCTTTTCATCTGGGATACTATTTTAATCAAATGGAAAGTCGCTTTTATTCCAAAAACAAAATAAAAATAAAAACAAGTGCTGAAAAGAAGAAACATTAAAGTCTTAAACAATGAACGCAAATTTGTGGTCAAGAATTCTTTTACCTTTTTTAAAACCGCACTCGTTTCACTTCACTTTTCACTTTAATCCATCTGTCAAAAAATTTCCATGAATAAAATCGACACTTAAGCATGTTTCCGGTATAATACTCCAGCCGGACAAGAAGTCGTACGTATAGAAATCCTTTTCAACAAGTGATTCAATTTCCCTAACTCTCTCGCATCAGGATACATTTTTCGTAGTGGTTTGCACAATTTTCCATGTTTTCCACAACATCGCCATTGTCCGGCAAGTCAAACCCTTGAAAGATTCTTCAAATGCATCCATCCACATGCAGATGAGTACCCTCTTCATAAGAAAATACCCTTTTTTTTTTATTCGGTAATGCTGCCGACACCGCCCGTCGAGCGTCGTCGTCCCCCATTGGAAGGTGGTGTGGTTTAAAATATTTTATGCTTCGACCAAAAAAAGGAGAGAAGATTTCGATGAACAAAGGAAATACTTTACGTATGGTCTGGAAGTTCAACTTCAAGTCTAGACTAGGAAAATGATTGAGATTTGTTATTGGGGGTTTCATTGCAAATACAATTCAAAAGGTGTTTTTTTTGTTTTCAATTTTCCTTTCTCAATAGATTTTCTGTTGGCATAAATATACCCTGGCTACAGATATACACACACCTTACCTCCATCATAGAGGAGATGGAAGCTATTTCGTAAGATTTCTATGTGGAAGTGATTTTGTCCTTATAGCCAAAAGTGGAAGAGAATTCTCGTCTGTTTCAACGAAAACGAGCTCAATTGAATCTTATTTTAATGTAAGTATGTTTGTTGCTGATGTCTTTTCGAGGTATGTATATTTTAAAATGTCTGTTATTTGGATGAAATGAATGTGAATAAGTGAAGAGTTTTGTTTGAAAATATGTGCTTCTATATATTTTTGAAGAGTAACAGAAGAGGTCCTTGGAAAAATGCTGAGTAAAGTATTGTTATTCAATTGTGAATGTTTGATCTTATTTCGAGTCGATTAGCGATTTTATATTTACTATACGTGTAGATGAAGTTGATTTGAAGTAAATTGTATCGAGTTACTTTTAACCACATCATAGATTAGAGACAAAGATTGAATTGGATTCTTACTTTGAAGAAAATAGAAATCTAGCAATTTGAGAGTTGATCAAAGTAAAATTGTTTTAAGTGTTACTCCGGAAATTGAAAAGTCATTAACATAGGTTATTTATGCCTTTTATTAACTTCTAAGAAATGCTTGTCTTAAAAAGCGGTTGGGTTTTACTGAGGAAGTTCATATAATTTACAAAGCTTTGATGGTAGGTACACACATATAATTCTATACCAATATGCCTTACCTTTCTTGGTTATAACTTGTTTATTTTTTTCACTTATAAATGCGATAAATGTTATAGTTTGTCATTTCTAAGAAAACTATATCTCTGTTAAGAAGTGAATGCTGAACAATGTTAATACTTCAACAATGTTAATACTTCAAAAGAAATTGGAATAAAGTGACAGATTAGTTCGAGACCTCTAAAATATAGACTTGGTATGCCTCAAGCAACTGATATTGGATTGTATTTATAATAAATGCGATAGAATTTTTGATACAGACATGGACTGGACTCATGAAAATGATACGATTGACATGCAAGTCTGGATCCGGAATTTTAATCAGGGAGATCAAACACTTAACAAAAAGAGGAGTTTTTGAAAACCACTTTAAAATGTGCTTTATTGTTGCGAAAAGAAGCTGACAAAATTTAAATACCATAATTATTGTAGAACACTGTTCCAACAAGATATGGTCAACTATTTAATTTCGAAGACACTCTACATATGAAATCATTCCTAGATTCCAACTCTTTTCTAAATGATTCTTGGAGCTTTTCACACAGAAATGTCAGAAATTGAAGAAACGCAGCTTTTCCGAAAATATACATTTTTTTTATCTAAATGCGAAGAACGCTACGAAAATGTAAATGCACCAAAAACCAAAAAAAGGAGAAAGTTTGCCAGAAAAATATGATCTTGTTTTTTGTTGGAAAATAAAACAAAATCTTTTTCGGTCTCAATTTTCAGAAGTCTATTATTTCTATCGTTATCAGTCTGCTTACTCGTAGATCGTAGCGGTTTCAAAAGTATAGGGCTGGAATTCGACATCTGCCAAACTAAGTTGCTAAATTTTTTCGTTCAATTGGAAGTCTGATATTTACGACAAAAATGGATCGCTTAACTATACGCATAAAAATTGTTAAAACCTACTTCAAAAATGGCGATTCTGCCACAGCCATATATCGTGCTTTAAGAGGAGATTATGATTTTCGTAAGCAATTGGTAAAATTGTGAAGAAATTTGAAGGGGTGGATTGGTTACAGATATTGTAAGGCATGTGCATCATGGTTTGGCTCGTAGTACTGAAAATATTGCTGCAGTAAGTGAAAATGTTGCCGAAGACGCGATTCCTCATCCTTCACAGGATTTAGAACAGTCTATCGGCACATTATGGCGTATTTTGCATTTGGATCTACATTTGCCAGCTCACACAACTCAAGCCAGCTGACCAATCACAACGTCGAATGGGTGATTGAACAACAGGCGTTGGATTGGCTTTTCGATTTTTCCAACAAAATTTTCTTTAGCGACGAAGCACATTTCTCACTCGCTGGGTATGTTTATAAACATAATTGTTGTATTTGGGGTTCTTACAATCCTCAAGTAATTGAAGAGAGGCCATTACATCCACAAAAACTCGCTTTTTAGTGCCAACCACTGGAGGTGTGATTGGACCTTACTTCTTCGAAAACGACGATGAAATGACTGCTACCGTCAATTCGGAGGGTTATGGTCATATGATACCCGACTTTTTTTTAATGTTATGGAAGAATACGATTTGGAAAATATGTCGTTTCAACACAACTTGGCCACCAAGAACATACGATTTGACACCGTTGGACTTTTTTTTGTATAGCTACGCGAAATACCGTCCTTATGCAGAAAAACCTTTAGCTCTTGAGCACTTAAAAACCAACATTAGTCAAGTTATGGCTGAGATAGCATTTAATATGTTTTAAAAAGAATCGATGCTTGCAACAATTCGAGTGGTGGTCATTTAAATAATTCAAAGTTTCACTCATAATGTCAAAAAAAACTTTATAATTACAAAGAAATATCAAGAAAACAAAATATTTTATATGTATGTGTTTTATTAAAGTTCAATTTTGAACCCTCAAAATGGATAACCCCTTATAAGAATGCTTCTAAAATTAAAAACAAATAATTTTCGACCAAGCATCTCGTTAACAAAAACATATTTTGAAATCAAACTATTAAGTCATATGCAAAATATTGTAGTTAAGATAGAAAAAGATAGATAGATTAAAATGAGTATTGCTGGTTTAAAATTAATTTTCACAATAACTTTAAGTTAAAAAGGAAATTTAAAAATATAAAGCTTAGTAAGTAGATTACATATACATACATATGTATGTTATAAAAACTAATTTATAATAACATTGCAATATTTAATTAACGCTTTTCTGATATAAGTAAGAATATATGTTTGAGTAGCGGTAGCCATTAAGAACGTTGAGAATGAGAAAGGATGCCGCTCTGCCCAGAAATTTTCTTCTGTACTTTTTGAATACTGGGCAGGTTCCAATGAAGTGCATGGTATTTTCCAATACATCCATATTAAGGAGCCCGCAGCGAGCTTTAAAAATTATCGAAATCATATCACGTAAATTGGAGTCATCAAAGTAGTTCGGTATGCCAGAGTACATCAAGTCGCAATATTCATCGTGAAAATGAGACTGTATCGCACTAACTGTAAATTCAGTCCAGTGTTTTTCTTTTATTTTCAGTAAGAGAATGTTATGTAAGCTGGGCCATTCAAGTATATTAATGTCAAAAGAAAAATCCAACGAACATCCATGAAAAAGATATAACCATTTCTTAGCTCAGAAGATTTTCTTGTGTATAATGGCTTTCGATAAAATGTTGGGTCACTATAATTAGGAATATTTATGAAAGAAAAATGTAGCTGGCGGGACGTTAGGAAACCCTTCGGTCAATCTGTTTCATGTGCAGAGCATAGTTAGGCGTATTATCTTTTAATGACGAAACGCTGCAACTTTTCGACTTGGTTGTATTCGCGGTATCCCCAAACTTGAGCACAGTACAACATAAAAGCTTTTGAGGTGGCATTGTATATTTTGAACTTTTGCACTTTTGAAGTCTCGACCACGTTGCATTGATTGAATTTTTAGAAGTTTCCAATCTGTTTGTTTGCTCATTCCAAGACATGTTGTAATTAAACACTACGCCAAGATACTTGTATTGATTAGACACTTTTACAATACCGATTGGAAGTTCCGCATGAAGATCATTTAAGAAAAGAATGAAAAGAAGAGAGCTTAGCACACATCCTTGACGAACACCTTTCCTAGTGGGGAAGAAGTCTGACAAACACGAACCATCCCAAACAGCTGCAGTAGTATCCTTATAAAGAGACTTTATAGTAGCCAGTATCTTCGAAGATATTTCCAGAGTCGATAGCTTATAAATAAGAGCATTTCTGTCAATGCTATCAAAAGCAGCCTCAAGATCGATGAAAAAAGCCTAGAGTTTCTTCTTTTGGCAGAGTTGAAGTTGAATTATGAATGAAAGATTATAAACATGGTCCACAATAGAATAGTTGGTTCTATATGCAGCTTGAAATTCATTGATGATGTTGTTTTTTTCTTACCAAGGTGACAGTCTGTTCAAGAGAACTGTAATAAAGAGCTTATAGAGCGTATCGAGAAATGAAAGGCCTCTATAGTTTGACACAACATTTGTAACTCCTTTCTTAAACAGCGTTTGCCATTCGTATTCGGCTTAAAACTGTAGGTCCCTTCCATCCCTGACAACAGTATTCAGGAATGGTTAAGAGTTGTCAGTCGCTAGGCCTTTGTTTTCAAACAGATTGTTACGCCACCCAATTTATTTATTTATTATTCTTAAAAGCGGGTATGTAATGGATTATCTGAAAGTGAATAACTTCTGTATTTCTTCAATAAGAGATGGACATGCATTTTTATTAAATTCATACGGTATTCCAACCAAACCAAAAGTTTTAAGAGCTTTTGATGATATAGCAGAATATATCTCGTGCGGTTCAATGGGCTAATCTAACTCTGGAACATGTCGCTGAGGAAGAGCGTATGAGATAGTAGCTGAATCATTTGATTGCGAGAGTGAGCTTTCAAAATGCATTTTAAATTCATTTACTTTTACTGACGTTGTGGTTTTAATCGACTGTCCGCGTATTTGCTCAGCAATCTTCCACCACTCTCGGGTTGAATGAACAGATTCAAGGCTCTTAGAAAGGCTAACGAAATAAGCTGTTTTTTTATTTCTACATAAAATCCTATATTTCTTGTTGGCATCATAGTAGTTTCTACGTCATATTTCCAGGTTAAGTTTTCTGAAGTACCCGTGGCATGATGGTTAGTGCGTTGGAGGTCTTGGGTTCGATCCCTGCCTATGCCGTCTAAAGTCTTTTCACGGGTACTGCCTCTTGCGAGGAATTGACAAGTTCTCCAAGAGTAAATCTTGTCATGAAAAAGTGCTTTCTCAAATTAGCCGTTCGGATTCGGCATATAAACTGTAGGTCCCCTCCATTCCTGACAACATTACTCGCACACAGGAATGGTTGAGAGTTGTAAGTCACTAGGCCCTAGTTCGCAAAGGACTGTTGCGCCACCCAATTTAATTTATTTTAAGTTTTCTGAATGATTTAAGGTGTTCAAGAGAGAATTTTTCCTGTCCATAAAACAATAAAAAACAAGTTTTTTTGGCTCAAACTTAACGTTTTGTTGTATGGGAGCTCCGTTTGCTTCATAAATACAGCCTTTGAATGCGTTGCATCGTTCTTCAATTGAATCTATTGGTATTATTATGGAGGATTCAAGTGACTCGAATTTATGTTTATAAACAACACCTCTTTGGTCATCCCATTTTATTCTGGAGATACCTCGTTGGTTGATATTTTCTGCTGTTACTGAAGATTTTAGGAAACAAATTAATGGCATGTGATCTGAGAAGGTTACACAATCTACGCTAAACTCTTCATCCAAACTAGAGATTGCGTACGAAGGGCAACATTAGTCAATCTCTGAAGAACCTCTACTACTTACAAAAGTGTATCCAATATTTTTGTCACTAAACCCTCTGCCATTAAGAATAAATGAATCAATATCATCAAGAAATTCAATAAATTTGGTGCAGTTACTGTCTCAGTCAGAATCTTTTAAATATCTTCTTTCCATTATCGACGATGTAGGAATGAAGTTTTCGTCCACTATTCCTCTTGTGCCTGTTCTCACATTGAAATCTCCTCCGAGAATGAAATTGTTGGATGCGAGCTCATTAAATAAGTTTTTAAGAAGTGTAAAGTCTCTATTCCAATGACTACAATTCAAATAAAAAGGTATTGAATTTAGTTGTTATTCGTTGTTACATACTTTAGTTGATAGATGGGTTCAATACTTTTCTTATTGCCAAACAGGCATCCACCAATGGTTCTTTCAAATTTGAGCGTTTTTGTAGCAGATATCCATTTAAGTTTATAATCTACGAAGTATTTCTCATAATTTTTAAAATTCTCAAATAAAACAAAAGTTTCGAATAAAAAGAAAATTTGAAATTTACAAATATATTTATAAAAATTACATAAAAAAGATTTGTTTACAAGACCAGCTTTATTGTAGGAAAAAACCTGTTGTTAACTTTTAAGAAAAATTCAACTAACAATTTTCTTAACAATACACACATGTGTGTATTGTGATATGAATATTTTATTAAAGATTTTAGCAAGAAGAACCAACAGACAGAATGGGAAGATATCAGTGCGGGTCACATCCCTGCCTCTTTTTTTTACAATATGCCAAATAGTGAAAATATGACTGTAATACATATTTTTTTAGTCTATTTTTTTAGAAATAAAACCAAGTAGCAACACACGACCTCTTATATTTTTAATTCTTAAAACATTATAAACAAAATATTAAAACAATCATTATACGTATATTTCTTCAACAACGCACATAATATTATTCACCTTAATGAGATACCTTTGTACATTAAAATATGTTATGAGAGTGCACCGCACATGCACTTCTACACCGGAAATACCAGTACTCAATCGTCAGTTCAAGTACAAAAACAACAACAACAAACAAACCATAAGTTCTAAAATGTTTACTTAACGTCGTCGTCGTTCGTTCGTTTCCCTCTAATAAGAATACTAAAACATCTTGAAAGTAAAAAATATTTACATTCTCAAAACTGAAAAGCGTAATTTCAGGCCAGGCCAACATCATCCAGACACTCCTTATATATGAAGATGAAGAGCTATAGGTTCGTTCGTCATCCCTTGTCCCCATAAAACCAGCCTCATCACTAAAAAGCAAATATCATTCAGATGAAAATGTATCTGCAAATAAACTTAAGCGTGCGCCGAAATGCATAAATGATCCAAGACCAAGTGCAAATGTAATTGAGATTCTCCTACTCTGCTCTGGCTTCAGCTTTATGATGCTTCAAATAAGCAAATAACCTACCTAACCTATAGATGTTTTGCAAGCTCAAAGTGCATTGGTGAAATTATGTTTTATGAAAGAGTAAAGTTATATTCATATATGTAGTGCCTTTCCTTCGTTTCCGATGATATCCTGAAGGAGTAAATGTAAGGATATTTACTCTAATCATCTTTAGAGAAAGCCAAAGAAGGAGTCTGAGGAATCAACGAACGCAACGATGCTATATGATGACTGTCACAAAGCTTGAAATATAATTCGTATAACCCTCTAGATGTGTAACTATTCATCGAGATTGATTTATGGTTTTCGTCGGAGAAACACTAATTACTCTTCCTTTATAAAAGACCTTTATGTGAGTTGTGATGCAACTTCATTCACTTTAACCCCCACTCCAACCACACATCCAAAATCCCAATTATTGGAATCCATTTGTATAGAAATTGAGTGTTCCAGTTGCATTAGCACCTCAATTAGAATGTATAACTGGGGGAATGGGGGGCTTTTCATTATGTACGATGTAAGCAATCAGGATCTTCCAGCTCCCTTTCGTCAAAAGTGTGTATATTGACATAGGGAAGCTGATGAAAAACTTACATCTCCGACCATCTCATATAATGTCTGGGTTTAATATCAAACAAGAAGGGGTGAGTTAGAAAAAATTGCTTAGAGGAAAAACAAATGAAACAGCCCACTGGACATTCCACAATCTGGATTACCAACTACCGTCCTGGCCTCTCGTTTTTTCCTCTCTATGATGCGGATGAAAAGCGTCAAACATTTGAAGGAGCGAAGGTACTTATGGAACGTATAATATAGAGTCGTACAATCATTACAATTCTAAATGCAAAATGCGATGATGGGAGTTTACCCTAATTATCCTTTATTTGCCATTGTAAATGATAAGGACCCTTTGCGATATTTTTTCCAGACGGACGACATACGAGAACAATTCCCAAAGAGCACCTCCATTAGTGACCACGATAATTGCCCCAAGCTGCTTACTTGCGATGGTTTGGCTTCTGCAAATATCAAATCAACCGTTTGTTGAGTCCTTCTGGATGATGATGATGTTCGTCAGGACACTTGTATCAGAAATGTTTTTATGTAGATACGTATATACCTAAACCTATCTGTACCCACAACACGGCTCAGGATCACTATAGGTATTGCATAAGGGACTTCTTTATACCTACAGTCTAAAAGCTAGGAAAAGGCGCGGTAAGCTGATGGTAAGAGTCCGGAATAGGGAGATTGAGATGAAAACTGAGGTTTCGCAATTAATTTCGACAATAGAGAACTTTGCTTTTCGTGGAAGTTGTTTTGGGAGGAGGGGAGACTTTTGAAAATACACCAACAGACCAGCTTCATACCTATGGTGGAGTCGTATCTCGTATATCATATGGCATGGTGTTCATTTTTTGTATACTCTCTGTTCTGTTGGACAGGAAATTGCAACATCAAAGTAGAGACGGACAGAAGTATTTTGTCGTGTCCCTCTATACAAATTCCATTATTTGCATGAGACTCTTCAAGCCCTTAGATTATATTTAAGTGAAATATTTTTCATGCCGTTTTAGTGGGAAAAATTCATAAAAGATAAGTGTTATGAGGATTTTTTTGGGATTGTTGTTTTCGAGTTCTTAGATATTTTATTTTTGAATTGTTTTTGTGTTTTTACCTCGGCCGGCAACATCCGGTAAAAATAAGTTTACAAAGTTTAAGACTTTTTTTCATTTAAAAGATGCGATACGAAGTTGGTTATGTTTTTTGTCGTTGTTTTTGGTTTAAATTGATGATGAGTTTTGGACGATGGGGAATTTAAAATTTTATTTTTAATGGGACCTCATTTATGAAGATGATAAGGAATAAGTTATTGGGGTACAGTTTTTTGTTATAGGAAATATAATTACTATACAAGAATAGGTTTAAATAAGAAAAAGGTATCGAAAGGCGAAAGGCATTTATAAAAGTATCTTTTAAGTAAACTATAATCAAAATATCTTTACCAGAAACAAGTTTCCAAATATTTAAGATACAATATAAGTATAATACGACGTTTTTTTTTGTTATATAAAAACCTTAAATATGTTGTAATCAAATCATTAATTAGTTTTGGTTATACGTTTCAACAACGGTGGATCTGGTGGTCGTAGGGGTCTCCACTGGAAGATTATTTGTTTCAATTTTCGTAGGAATTCTCTTGAATTCATAATCTCGTAGCACAAAATCATTAACTTTTGACTATTGGACGATCCAGGGATGGTCATATAAGCCATAGGGCCTAGGCAGTAGTAGTTATATAAATACGAATTTCATCGTCGTTACCAATTCAACGATAAAAACTTTTAGGATTTTCAAAAAGAACTTGCTTTGGATGTTCTAGAACTTTATTTTAATTACGAATTTGAAGAATATGTAGAACCCGGTGAGAAAGTTAAAATAAAACGAGATGTGTTGGCTTTAACTTTCAAGTCAGAACTGATTTTTATTTATTTTGAAACACTATTTATACAATAAAGTTTGTTTATACTCGATAAACAAGTTTGATTATTTAAACAAAATTCCATATCAAATATGTTTGAATACTGAGTTTTTCTTAAACTAAGTTATAATATATAAATTATTATTTTAATTTTGATTGCCACAAATATTAATGTCTGAGCAGCAAAAGGAACACTTTCGCTAAACTAATGGCTAATCGAAAAATATAATAAATGTTTCATATTTTTTTTAAATTTAATATAAAAGCTTTGAATCTCTCGAGAACTGAGAAAAAAGATTCTGCAACGTGCAAAACTAATTTAATTTAATTTTTAAAGAAATGCATCTTTTTTCCTTAATGTTAAGAAGAAAACATTTCTGTCATTACAATTTTTAAATTTTGTTGTGTCTTTAAGATCAAAGTAACGGTATCTTAAATCTTAATCTCATAAAATAATAATCATTTAAATGACCACCACGCGCACCACTACTTGACGAATGTTGGTTTTTAAGTACTCGAGAGTTTTCTGCATAAGGATGGCTTTTCACGTAGCCCAGGGCCGGATTTAGAGGTCCAGAGGCCTCGGGGCAGTAAAGAAGCGGAGGCCCTCTAGCCCCAAATTATTTTTTAAAATAAAGTAAATAATTTTTTTTACTAGGGTTTTCAATAAATAATTTATTGTGAAATGATGCAGATTCCTTTAGTATTGAACAAACACATATAAATATAAAGGGAAAAAAGAATTATCTAAAATTAAATTTTAGGGCTCACGAACGGAACCTTTCGAGCTTTTTTCGCCGAAAAATCGTTGATGATTTCTTTGAAATCCAGTTCTCGGAGTAAATCGCTTTTAATGCTAGGAAGCTGCGTTAGACGGTTATGTCCCATCATGGTTAGGAGCCTATTTTTATAATTTTCATTCTCAATTCAATTTCGAGGTTTGGGAATTTAATATAAAAGCTTTGAATCTCTCGAGAACTGAGAAAAAAGATTCTGCAACGTGCAAAACTAATTTAATTTAATTTTTAAAGAAATGCATCTTTTTTCCTTAATGTTAAGAAGAAAAAATTTCTGTCATTACAATTTTTAAATTTTGTTGTGTCTTTAAGATCAAAGTAACGGTATCTTAAATCTTAATCTCATAAAATAATAATCATTTAAATGACCACCACGCGCACCACTACTTGACGAATGTTGGTTTTTAAGTACTCGAGAGTTTTCTGCATAAGGATGGCTTTTCACGTAGCCCAGGGCCGGATTTAGAGGTCCAGAGGCCTCGGGGCAGTAAAGAAGCGGAGGCCCTCTAGCCCCAAATTATTTTTTAAAATAAAGTAAATAATTTTTTTTACTAGGGTTTTCAATAAATAATTTATTGTGAAATGATGCAGATTCCTTTAGTATTGAACAAACACATATAAATATAAAGGGAAAAAAGAATTATCTAAAATTAAATTTTAGGGCTCACGAACGGAACCTTTCGAGCTTTTTTCGCCGAAAAATCGTTGATGATTTCTTTGAAATCCAGTTCTCGGAGTAAATCGCTTTTAATGCTAGGAAGCTGCGTTAGACGGTTATGTCCCATCATGGTTAGGAGCCTATTTTTATAATTTTCATTCTCAATTCAATTTCGAGGTTTGGGAATGTAGCTCTGAAATACTGATTTAGGAGAATTTGGTAGTAAAATAGTTCAGGCGATTGATCTGTTCCATAGTCCTTATCCTCTTTGTATGATTCAATCAAAGACACAAATTGAACCAACTCATTACAAAGACTAGGCTCTAAATCCTGCGGATACATTTTTACCAATACCTCTGCTGCAGCGTGCAAATTTTTAGCAGTCATCTTCTCGATGTGATTCAGGAATCCAAATCTCGAACGTACAGCTTCATAGGCATGAAATCTTTCAATAAGAGAAACGGATAGCTGGTCAATCACTGGGATGAAGGAAAAACTGCAAAACTCTTCGTTCCGAGAGAGAAAAACGAAAAGTTATTAAAGAAAAATGAATTAAAATTTGAAAGCGTAAACAATATCGTCTGTAAATATATAATTAATCTAAACTAACTCATAAAAGAATCAAGTCAATATGCGCGCAGTATATCTCGCAATTGCAATCCAATTATCTTCTGTGCTGTGGGTACCTTGGCCGGTCGGGATTTTTATCGCATTTTAAATGTTAAAAAATCCGCCATCACAAATAAAATTAAGAAAGCATATCGCAAACAAGCCAAAGAATTGCATCCCGATAAGAACAAGGACGGCGCTGCCTATGAAGTTCTATCGGACCCGGAGAAGCGCAAACCTACGATCAATGTGGCGAGGAGTGTCTGAAGAAGGACGGCATGATGGACAGTTCGGATCCTTTTGCTAACTTCTTCGGTGATTTTTGTTTCCATTTCGGCAATGGTGATTCCCAACAGCATGACACTCCTCTCGGGGAGAATATTGTCATGAAAATGATGATCAATCGGGAGAAGTTGTATTCGGGCAACTTCGTGGAGATCGTTCGCAATAAGCATGTGATGAAACCAGCGTCTGGAACGAGAAGGTGCAGCTGTCTACAGGAAATGGTCACTCGAAACATGGGTCCACGGTGATTCCAGATGATGCAACAGACCATTTGTGATGAGTGTCCCCACGTTAAGTTGGTCCACTAGGAACGAACTCTGGAAATAGAGGTGGAGTCGGGTATGGTTGACGGACAGGAAAAACGCTTCGTGGCCGAGGGTGAGCCACATTTGGATGTTGTACTTTGCATTTTTCCTTGGGTGACAGATTTACGTCTTGTGTTTTCCCGTAATCGAGCGGATTCCACCTCACATTTCTCGTTCTGGTGCGGGTGCTGGATATTTTTTTGGCTGCTTCCTCGTATTTATCATAATCATTTCGTTTGGATTCCACGAATGATTTCAATTATTTTAGTGCACACATTGCCGATTCAAGAATTATTTTCGGGTCTTGCAACATTTTTTTTGTAGTGTTGTATCACTCCAAGATATCGTTTCAAAATGCTGCAAACAAAGCGGTTTCGACACCACTCATCTTCTATAGAAGGTGCGTTGCTTCATTCCTCACAATGTCTTTTGGTCTTTATTCGAAGATATGCTGGTTAGAGCTTTTTCGATTTCCGAATAGCCGTTGGCTTAGGCTTTCGTAGCCTCAGCTCGACAAGACTAACGAGAGCAATGATTTCTGTTATTTAAGATTAATATAATTAAATAATCACGTATGTACAAAGTACTGTAGGCTGTAGGTAAAGGTAAAAGGACAAAAAAATATATATCAAAGGAAAAGATGTGTACTGGTGTTTATTAGTTAGCATTATAGACAAAAAATTTCCGAAGTCTCTATTGTGGGGGTCCCCTGTTTATGGAGGGCAACCTGGGCGCAAGCCCTTAATCCAGCCCTGACGTAGCCTCACAAAAAAGTCCAGCGGTATCAAATCGCATGATCTTGGTGGCCAGTTGATATCTCCACAACGAGAAATTACCCGACCGGTAAATGTCTCTTGCAATAAAGCAATATTCGACCGAGTTGAGTTTCATGTGACACCATCTTGTTGAAACCACATATTCTCCAAGTCATACTTTTTAGAAGCAGCCAAAAAAATCGGTTATTATATGACCATAACACTCCAAATTGACTTTGACAGTCGTTGATCGTCGTTGTAAAAAAAGTAAGGTCCTATCACACCTCCGGTCCAAAGAGCGCATCAAGCAATGACTCTTTGTGGATGTGAATAAATTCAATTACTTAAGGATTCTCAGAACTCCAAATGCGACAATTTTGTATTGACATACCCCCGAGTGAGAAATGTGGTTCGTCGCTGAAGGAAATTTTTTTTTCGAAAATCGCCGTCCTCCGCCTGTTGTTCAAGCACCCATTCGACTTACCTACTACGTTGTGAGTGGTCAGCTGGCTTAAGTTCTTGTGTGAGCTTAATGCAGGTGTAGGCTCCAAACGCAAAATACTTCATAATGTACCCTTAGGCAGTCCTAATTCCTGAGAACGAAGAGGAATCGATACATTCGATTGTTCGGCGACATTTTCACTTACAGCTGTGATATTTTCCGTCTTACGAGCGAAACGATGATGCACAATATCTGTAACCAATCCAGTCTTTTCAAATTTGTTCACAATTTTGGCAATTGCTTGCGTAGTTGGACGATTGTGTTAGCCACAATCTTCTCTTAAAGCACGGTAAATGGCTGTGGAAATATCACAATTTTTGTAGAAGCTTTTAACAATTTGTATGCGTTGTACGATAGTTAAGCGATCCATTTTCGTAAATGTCACACTTTCAACTGAAAAATTACAACAAATTGTTTCAACAACTTAGTTTGACAGATGTCGAATTTCAGCCCTATACTTTTGAAACCGCAACATGGATAACCCATTATAATATATAATTAAAAAAATAAGTTTCTGGCTATGCTTAAAACCATACACTCAATTTTTTGTGAGAATGAGAAGATGTAGAAATCTTTCTGCATTATTATCAGTATAACAGATTCTATTTGAAGTCGATATCTCTACAGGTTCTTAAGATATGGACAACGAAAAAAGATTTAGACTTATCTCTTTAAATCTTTCATTTAGATTCTAGCAAACGTCACGAAATTTCAAAATTTTCAAATCAACAAATCGGACCGATTACAATAACTTTCTATGGGAATTTAATAATCATTTTAAAGGGCGGTAATGGGAAGCTATTATTTCAGAAATATTCAGAACTTAAGGAGAATGGTCATCTATTAAAAGCTTGTTTCTTTTTATCATCACCGTAATAAATCTTTCGATTTCCAATAAATAATTCACCAAACTTTCAAAACTAAAGCTATTTGTCCACGCCTCTTAATCATACCCTAATGGAAACTGCAGCTTCCCCATCTACAATATTCCAACAACAATTCATCTTTTCGTAAAAATCTCCGCCTTATATTCGTATATAAAACTATTCGTTAATTGCCAGAACAAAAGAACATAATCATAATTAATGAATATAGACTTCCGAAAACGACCGATTCACTGGAGATTCACACTCCATAAATCTATCTTTTTCAATTAATTAAAAGGATTAAATCTCAAATGTTCTACAATAATATACATAGTTTAGGCTGTAGAGTGTAGAGCTTAGAGCTCTAGAACGAGTAAATACGAACAACTGAAAATGTCAAAAAGAAATAAAATTTATTTATCTGACCTATATTTTTTTCTATTTCTGGTTTGTTATTCTTTTCTATAAGGATTCATCCCCTATATAGCCTTTTTTTCTTGATATCCTTAAACAATCGTCTTCCTTTCTGACACATCCGTATTTTTGGTTTAAGGGAAACAAGCAGCATCACCAGCAGCAACAAAAAGAAAAATTGTACAAAAAGAATTTTCGCCAAAGAAGATGAAAAATTACTTATTTTTCCCCCACACAATTGATTCGAGATATAAAAACATCGCCCCGACACATCATTGTGATATTTTTATTGCAGCTTTATATCTGTCGCCAGTCAGATACAATAGAAAAGATACAAAAACACAACTTCATAGAAACTCTACATGTTATAAAAGGATAAAATTAAAGATTTCATTTAAAGATACAATTTTGGTCAACAAAAAAAAACACACTAAATGCAAAATGCCACTTCCTATTTTCGAATCATTTATCTCCGTAACAAATCTTTTGTTGTTCACTTCTTCAGGACTCATCGCAATCAAAGAAATGAAAAATACACCAATAAGACAAAAAAGTAAAAGGGTTGAAAGTTCAAATGCATTATCAGAGGATAACAAACAAATCCTTGGAAAATCTAGACAAACTCCTGGAAGTTCCTTGAAGCTTGAAGCCAATATGCCAACGTATAGTAAGTACACAATTTAACAATATGGGCAAAGTCATTGTTGTCAAAGTTCGGAAGGATATTTCGTATATCTGTGATATCCATACGTTCTACCTACCGTATTATGTTAAGCCACTGACTGTCATGTCATTATCGGGATGAATCCTTTTCTCTCTCATGACATGGCACCAGGAATCATTAATCAATGCTTAATTGCTAATACCTTTCTAAATGCTGCGAGGCTGTGACTTCCAAATCCAGAACGCAAATTCATGATGAAGGTACAAGTACTCACATGTGGGACCTTTTTTTTTAACATATCTTTCAGCTTATGTAAAGTCAAGCACTTGTAACTTGGGAAAAAAGGGTTACATGGATGTGAAAGAATGATGAATTCTTCTTTTGCATAAATTAGTGGTGTTTGAGATGGGGTGTTGATATTTACCTAAAGGAATTTTCCATCTCTGAACCTATTGCATAGTTCTTTAGCTGATTAAAAAAAGCTGTACAAAATGTACAAAAAACAAGGAGACGAAAATTAATGGAGTATGGTGGTAGTGTTTCATTTTGTATTATTAAAATATGCAAATTCATTTTGTTTGGTTTGAATTGTAAAAGGATGGTGTGAGAAGATACGTACCGTACATTTTGGCGCATCATCATCATCATCATCAACATCATTTACCACCAGATCCATTCCAATCTAAAAAGCAAATAAAATATTTGCATAAATATCTATGCGATTATAATGCAGAACATATCTCTTCGTTTATATTTTTCACATACAGACAGATATACCAACATAATAACAAATTCCCATATGCGTTCGTTAATTGCGTTTATCTTAACATCATTTTTCTTATCAAAGACAAAAAAGTATGGATAATTTATCACGGAGCCATAATGTTTTGTAACACCCTAACAGGGCGTTAAGGATTGAAAGGGTTTTGGTTTTGAATATTGCCGTGGATTATTTTTGTTCAGCAAAATAAAGGAATTTGTTTTTATAGACTGATGTATACTGAAAATCACTTTTGTTGTAGAGAAGCTCGTAAGTTCATCAATCAGTCAAGTCAAAGCTGAGAAAGTTTTAACTATGCTAGTTAAAGAACGTAAGAATTGTTTCACTCTTTTAACTCAATACAACTTATCGCGATAATCACGAATAAACAATAAAACCGGGATATATAATGAATCTTTTAGTAAAGGTTTCATTTTCCAATAAGTGGTTTCATTTTGAAAATCTCGCTATTTGTGCAGCTGACACTTTTGAAGATATAATTTTTAACATTTAAAATAACGCCAATATTTAAAAAATAAAATAAAAATAGGTTATGTAATAATGGCTGTCCGTGATGGATTAGGACACACTTAGGACAGTTTAAGGTTTAAGCTCAATGACACCAGTTTGGGTCCCTTACGAAACGTTAGAGGCTGATTATGTTAATATGATTAAGATCGTTGAAGAAGAACTCTCCTAAATAATTCTTGCGTTTTTGATCAAGAGGAGGGCAGGTAAAGAGAAGGTGAAGAGCTGTTTCCTTCTCTTCCTCATCCATCAGCTTCTGCAAAAGTCATTTGAGAATACGCCTAGCCGCTTAGAAAGCACCTTGATCGCTTTAAATCTTATGTTATTCAATCTGATGTTTGCCTTCTTCATAGCGTCCTTCACTAGCAATAGTTTAAATGTAGCAATTGGTATGCCAGCATTACACACTTCAACAACGCATTGAAATTATAAAAATGCACTTCAAAAATGCTGAACATTTTGCAGTCAAAAAATCGTTAAGCAATTTTGAACAGTCGTGAAGTTCCTTTTCGCTTCTTGGTTGGCAAAAATGGGAAAATCTAAACTTTTACTACGAGTTAAACACTTTTGTTCTTAGTATCAGAGTGAAAAGAGTGAAACTATCACCTACAAGCATCGATTAACAGACTAATTACAATTTTAAAAATATAAAAAATGTAAAATCCTTACGGTTTCTTTTTATAAAACCGATTAGTGAATTAGTTTTTGCAATTATATTTATAATCGATATCTGCATTATATTTTAATTTGTTGTAAAAAATAACACAAATATCTTTAAACTGATTTACTCTATTTAATTTACAACCTCTAAGGTTATAATCATAGATAAAAGGCGATAAACTTCAAGAAAATGTTAGGACATTGCATTTTTAACTTTAACTTAAGTTATTGTAATCAGTCCGATTTTCGAATTAAAAATGTTGACATTTCTCGATGTTTCTTTCGTCATCCATAGCTCAAGAACTAGTTGAGATATCGACTTCAAATAAATGTTGTTATACAGATAATAATGCAGAAAGGACTCTCACGAAAATTGATTGGGTGGATTTTTTACCATAACAATTTAAAAAAATAGGTCAACATTTTGGTTAACCTTAAATATCTCACGTACCAATAACGACTAGAGACTTCAATTAAATTGTAAATTATATATATAAATTTTCAAAAATTTGAAATATTGGCTTCAATTTAAATTTATCTTATAAGAAATATTGTTCTCAACATTCGATAACATTTTGAAAAAAATCGAATTAACAGTTTTTTTACAAAAAATAAAACTCTAAAAAAAAAAACAATACTAAAACTTCGTAAAAATTTACTTTCGACTCAAATAGCTTTTTAAAAATTAGAAATATTGGCTTCAAACTCATTTTATTTCACAGAAAATATTGTTTTCGATATTCAGTAATTTTTATATAAAAATCCAACAGTCCGTTTTTTCATAAAAAATAAAATCTTTAAAAAATATTACGCAAATTTGGTAAAAATTGATAAGAATACATATAGACAAACTTTTAAGCAGGACAAATCGACAGACGGGATGGGAAGTTATCAGTGTGGTTCGCATCCCAGCCTGTTTTTTTTTTAAGAATCCAACTGTCTGTTTTTTCATACAAAAAAAAAATCTACAAGAAATAGTACGCGAATTTAGTAAAAATTGATGTTCGGTTCTCAATATTTCGCAAAATTAATTTCATTCATCCAATTTGTATTTGGTTTTCGACTAAAAATCTAGTTTTCAAAATTAGTCTTTAAAATTAAACTACAACAAGCAAGACAACAGGCGGGATGGGAACTTATCAGTGTGGGTCGCATCACAGCCTCTTTTTAAATTAATTTGTTTTAAGCTGTTTTCATTACACCAATTGGGCTAGATGCTTAAGTCACGCTAAACATACATTTAGGCAATCATTATAATTATTTATATCGATATAAAGTTCTAGATCATAGGCATTTATTATGCGTTGACAAAACTTAATTATGGTTACTATGTCGTCAATAAAAATTATGAATAAAAGAGGATCCAGATGGCTGCCCTGAGGTATGTCAGATGTATAATTTATAGATCTTGATAACTTTGTATCTATAGCTGCACACTAAGTTTTACCAATTAAAAAAGAAGCTACCCTATTAAACATGGCAGATTCCAGCCAAAAGAGTTGCAGAAACACAAAAATTCAATACAGTTATTTAAGTTGAAGTTATTTTCTATACAATAACCTACGATTTTTGCAAATATCAAAAATTAAAGAAAATGGCGTAGTTCTGAATAAAAGTATATTTTTTTTATTATTGTATAGTAAATATAATACTGAGTATCAATTTAAAACCGATCGATGAATTTCTCGTTTCGTTATGATGTCAGCTATTTTGAAAAATTGCATTTCGAGAAAAACGCGTTTACAGTTTCAAATATCTTTTTTTGCTGGATAAAATTATATTTACCTAACAAATTGATAATGAATTTCATATTATTCCACAATAGGTCAGACAACCACGCCCATTACTTCCATCATTTTTGAAATACTATAAAAATCATCATTATACTTGTATGCACAATTGAAAGTGCCCGAAATTTCGGTTGACCAAAAATAACTCTTGAAATAAAAACCCTTTCGGTTTTATTTAAATTGAAGGGATACAAAATGGTATTGGTACAAAAATATATGTCATCTTAAATATTTTCCGAGCAATGATATTACCTCCGAAAACATTTGACATCTAGAATATATTTTTTAAGGAAAATTGAAATGAAAATAAAACTTAAAAAAATTACCAAAGACTTAGTAAAAATTTATTTTTGACTCTAATATTGCTGCAACATTCAAAGAAATTGGCTTCAATCTGTATTTTTTATCGTACATATACAAAACATTATTTTTAACATTTGGCAACATTTTTAGATAAATCTATTGGTAAATACTGGTTTTTGATTCAAATATCTCTAGAAAGAATGAAGATATTGGCTTTAAAGTTGTGTCATTCCATACAAAATATTGTTGTTAAGAAAATGTAATTTTCTTAGAAAAAAGCTATGGGCAAGAAAATATCACCTTCAAAAATGCTACCGAAATTTAGTTTTGACCAAAATATCACGGGAAAAAAAGATGTTAAAGTCAAACTTATTTTTTCATTTGCAAAATACTGTTGTTTGGTTTTAGTTATTTTTTTTAGAAAAAATGCTATTTACAATTTTTTTCTACAAAAACAACTAAAAACTGATAAAAAAGCGGTTTCAATTAAAGTATCTTAAAGGCGGAGAAAGATATTGACTTCAACCTTCATTTCATCATACACAAAGTAATGTTGTTAATGTTTTGTAAAATACTAAGAAATACTAAAAGAATGGCACCAATGGGAAGTTATCAATGTTGGTCGCTAACCAACCTCATTTCTTTCATTTGCTTTTCAAACACGGTGTAATTCAAAGTAAAAATTAATATGGAACACCCTGTAGACATTAGTTCCAACTCTCTCATCTGAATATCGTAATTGTAATGCATCCATATTCTAATTAAATTCAGTCATTCGCCTATCATCATCACCACAGAAATATTATAATATTCCTGACAAAATGAATAATTACTCGAATTCTCGCGTATGTTTATACAAATACACCTTAGTGCCTGTTTAAGGATCTTTGTCAGTGTCAAATGCAATGGTTTTATTTTTTGTTTATATCGTTTTATCAAAAAAAGGACTCACTATTCTCTCCATATCATTACTCAACCACAAAATCTATTCTTCATTTCTGGTAAAATCATTTTGATTCCATTCATATGCAAAATATTTCCATCTTTTTTTTTTTAAATTCAGCCACTCGTCCTTTTTAGATTGTTGCTTTGTTGGGACACATTGTTAAGGGCTGTTGGCTTTTATATTATACCCTTATTGTTTTGAAACTTTCTACTCTGATATAAGTCACATATCACCTTCGTTTTATGTTGACATTGACTATGTTTGCAGTAGATAGACGCCAAATATATGCTTGGTAATCAAAATGATAAATGCTAACATTTTTGGCTGTCGGTCTTTTTGTTTGCAGGAAGAAATTTTGTGTCTAAGACTGTTGATATAAATTACAAGTACTTAGTATTTTGGCTGTTGGATGAAATGGGTCTGGGTTTTTGAATTGCAAAGTTAGTCAATGGTAAAATATAATTGTGTGTGAATTAGTCTTCTATACAAATTCAAAAATGAATAACTTTACGTGCGATATTAATTAGGTGTCATATGTTGAGCATAGTTGATAGAATATTTTCATCATCATTTAAATATTATTATTCCATGGTACTTAAGTAATGAAAAATTTTTGATGGTCTTAGGATAAGAACTAACATAATGGTGGGAAAGAAAAGTCATCTGTCTGTTTTCAAGTAATGTCAAGGTATCTTACATCAAGTTGAAACAAATTTTTACTAAAAGCTATACATTCAAAATTTGTTTGAAATTTAAACATCTTCAGAACAAATACACTTATTTTATCTTACATGAAGGACTGATTTCAAAATTTAGCTGACATTTTTGTTTAAATGCTAAAATAATTACTACTAAATTGGAGTACACTTGACACAAAACAACTTAAACTTCAATCGAGTGCATACTTCTAAGAGTTCTGACGACTATTTAGCTTATTAAAGAAAATATTGTTTTGCTAATTTTTAAGGACACTTATGAAAAGTTATCAGTTTGGGTCGTATCTCAGAATCGTATTTAAAATAAGTATGGGACCATTAATTCAAGCTAGTACCCCTAACATTTTATTCCTGTTAAATTATTTAATTAATAGATCGCTTGACCAATGTGTGATACAGGGAGAGGGGGGGGGGTGGTGGTTTGTAGGTGTCATATGGGAGATAATTTTCTATTTTCCTTGTATTTAAAACTTATCGTATTGCGTTAATGGATATGACCCATCTTATATTATTATAAATGAAAAACAGTCCGTTGTGAACCAGGGCCTAGTGACTTACAACTCTCAACCATTCCTGTGTGCGAGTACTGTTGTCAGGAATGGAAGGGACCTACAATTTAAGGCCTAATCCGAACGGCTAGTTTTTGAGAAAGCACTTTTTCATGACAAGAATTACTCTTGAAGGATTTGTCAATTCCTCGCAAGAGGCAGTACCCGCGAAAATTATTTTTTTTAAATTAAGGTGGCACAGGCAGGGATTGAACCCTAGACCCCTTGCATGACAGTCCAACGCACTAATTTTTTTTTTTTTTTTTTTTTAATTCATTTTTATTAGTTCAATCTTAAACCTATCTTAAAGCTAGACAAAAATTCATAAAACTAGCCTAATTTTCCATAACTTACAACTAACTTAATGGTCCCATACGGACACTCTAAGCTAAACTATAACACTAATTACTAATGCCTTTCGGCCTTAAGATCTATTTTACTTCAATTTAAATTTTATTTGTTTTGTTTTTATTAGAAAATTTTGAAAAAACTAATATCAATAACAAAACAGTCCAACGCACTAACCATCATGCCACGGGTACTACGTTGTATAAGTATAGATTTCATCTAAGGATGTGTTAATAATTTGAAGATATTTACTAAAAGCGGTTTGTTGTGAAAAACCACTTATGTCTTTGTTTTGACACAATTTCTAACTTGGAAAATCTTTCGAAGTGAATTTTCTTTAAGTGCTAAAGAACTGCGATTTAGACACGTATTTTAAAAATATACATTTCCCAAATGCAGCAAAAGTGACAGTTTTGTTAAACTTCTGGCTAATTCAAAAACATAATAAACGTTTCCTATCTATTAATTTAAAGTAAAAGCTTCCAATTTCTCGAGAACTAAAGTGAAAAGACATTCTGCAATGTGTAATTTGTGAGCCATACTAAAGTTTCCTCTTTACTTATTTGTTTGCCATCATTTTTTGTATTTATTTTTTAGAGAAATTAACCTTTTTCGTTTAAATTCAAGAACCAAACATTGTTCTCCCTACAATATTTAAATTTTGTTGACTCCTTTAAGATTAAAATACTTTCAAAATGGTAACGCAAAACGGTATTTTTTTTAGATTTTGTCTTCTAGCATCAGCTCCAATCTACGCGTAAGCAGACTTAAATTGATAGCAATAATAGATCTATATTTTTGGAGCGTTCTTTGCATTTTTAGAAATGCCAACAAGAACCGAATATATTATTTTCTAAAAAAGCTACGTTTCAACACAATTTCTAACACTTCTGCGTGAAATGCACCAACATTCATCTAAGCTATTGTTTTCAAGCTCTTAAGTATGGCGTATTTAAAAACTGTTTGAATGATGGAATGCTTTCATATATAAGAAATAATCTAATAACTAAAGTTGTCACTTTAGCACTTGAAATATATAAATGTAAGGTCAACATATTATATTATTATATTATTACTATTTTGTCAGCTTCCTTTAGAGAACATTTTGCTCAAAAACTCATCTTTATGTTAAACTAGCTTTTACCCGCGACTTCGTCCGCATTAAATAGTTTTTTGGATAGTAGAAAGAAAAAACCGGAGCTGTACTTTTTTGTAGGTAAAGTTAGGTTAATACATTTTAGGAAGAAGATAGGTTACTGCAATACATTTTTATATACGACGTTTTTTGTTTTTCCTTCCTTGGCCAGAACGTAAAGATTTTTGAGACTCGTGAGCACGCTACATGGGAAAAACAGTTTTGTTTTCCAAATTTATACCTGCAACTTTTAGCGTTTGCCCCGGAGCTTTATTTATTGTTATTGTAAATGCTGATTTCATAGAAAACTGCACTCTTTTTAAACTGAAATGGCAAATCGGTTGGAATTATCGGAATGCGGGGAATTTAAAATGTTTTTCCTTTTGATTTGCCAATCATAATTAAAGCTTTTATAATATTACTTAATCTGTAACCGTGTACCATTACATACCTTTGGTGCGTCAAGATTTCTCATTTACAGGACTGAAACACCAACCTTTAATCTCAACTTATGACAAGGCACCCCTGATAATTCCAAAGAATAAAGAAACTCTATGGGGTATGATGTTACTTGCTCCGTATCCATAACGTTGTCTACTGAGAGGGACTCGACGATATCTCCCTCCATGTTCGATATAATTTGTTCGTTTATCTGGCTAACTATATCATGAGTTGGAGCTAAAATTGCCCTCTCACACAACCACTCTCGATTGTCAATATTTATATGCAGGTTTGGATAGACATTACTTTTTAATTCATCTGTGATACAGACATTTGACAGAATTCATGACTCAACGTAATCGAGTCTTTACAGTCTGTTGGCATACAATCTTCTCCGATTTTTAGAAGAGCAGCAGCATATTGTCCTGCTTGAGAATCATTGTGTATAGCATATTCGTAGTCAGACAAAACTTTTGTACATGTACCCATAACACAAATGCTTTAAAACATGCGTTTATTTGATCTGCCGATGTATTTACCGGCAGGGTCTGTCTTAAGTCGACAGCTAAGAGAACCACCATCCCTCCCATGTAGATCTAGTGCTTCAACTGCTTTTTTGTGGGACATTGTACATCCATCCCAAACCAATAGTTTACATTGCTGTAACATTCTTACACGCTCACTACTTTTGCTAATATTACATACTGGCGTTTCCTCATGAGCTAAGTTCAACGGCAGTTTCAGAACCGAGGGCGTTGGCTGTCGTCGGGCACTTAAAAGCGTAGCTGCTATTACTGGGGAAGATACTGCTAAAGCAACTCCA
The DNA here is from genome assembly GCF_945859685.1 of Eupeodes corollae. Lineage (NCBI taxonomy): Eukaryota > Metazoa > Arthropoda > Insecta > Diptera > Syrphidae > Eupeodes > Eupeodes corollae. Next base: position 269,299,981 of record NC_079147.1, read on the forward strand.
TTTTTTTTTTCGAATTTGGGCTAACAATAGATTCAAAAGAAAAGTTTTGCCTGTACCTCCTGGAGCATCTAAAAATAGCAAACCCCCTTGACCGCTGGAAATTTTGTGTATAACTGTGTCAAAAACTATTTTTTGTTCTGAATTTAAAAGTGGAACATCCTCTGTTATTCTCTGCTTTGGAGCGACAATATCATAAATTAATTCTCGAACTAAATCACTGCTCACTTCCCCAATTCTCTGTGGTCTGGTCATCCCAAATTCAGACAAATTTTTCCACGTAATATATACATATATCTTGATGTTTTTCGAAAGTTGTTTTCCAGTAATAACAATTTTATCCACATATTATTCAAATATTTGGTAATCTAGGAGTGAAAGCGATCAGATTCTCTGGAAAGTAATTTTTGCCATGGGAGTGCGTTGTTTTCCCTAGGTCAAAAGTAACTCATGTCATTTCTCAAATATCAACTTTCTCCTTACCAAATTTCATTTAAATCTGTCCAGTAGTTAAGGCGTAAAAGCGATCGGCCTACATGGGTAAAAAGTAGCTTATGTCCTTTCTCGGATATCAAAAAAATACCAAATTTCATGCAAATTGGTTCAGTAGTTTAGGCTTGATTGAGTAACTGACAGACAGACAGAGTTACTTTCGCATTTATACTAACTTCCGATACTATAAAAATATCAGACCTTATTGAATTTTTCGTAGCTAAAGTAATCAAACGAAATCACATTAGTGTAGAAGGTAATTATGACCTGTCATCAGGTCATACTCCAGTGATTCTATCACTAAGTGAATCGGAAGTACTAGAAAAAAGTAATCCAAAGCTTGTGAATAAGAAAACAAACTGGAGTGATTTTAAAGAAAGGCTTTTAAGTTTTATAAATTTAAGATCTTCCATGGATACAATCGAGCAAATGACCATGAAGTGGAACAATTTATTGCTGATGTGCAACAGACCGCTGAAGAAAGTACTCCAACATTTTCTAATAGAAGACAAAACGAAATAAAATATCCTTTAGAGATAAGAGAGTTAATAATAGAGAAAAGAAGAGCTCGAAGAAAATGGAAAAATACTAGATTTCTAGATGATAAAACAACGTTTAACCGTGTAAGCAATAATCTTAAAAAAAAAATTTACAAATTCAAAAATGATTCCCTCAGTACATTCCTAAGGAATTTAACGACAGATGCTTCAACCGATTTCTCGCTATGGAAAGCAGCAGCCAAGCGCCTGAAAAGTCCGCAGTTACAAAACTCGCCTTTGAAAACTCAAGATGGGAAATGGATCGGTAACCCGAAAGAAAAAGACAACCTTTTCGCTGAACATCTTGCGAATGTTTTTAAGCCATACTCATCAAACGCGGCTGAAAATAACTTACAGTTTGTTGATAAGATAGATGAAAGTGAAATACCAGTTGTAAGACTTAAAGATATAAAAAGTATGTGTTTACATCAACTACCAAATAAAAAATTACCATGGAAAATTGCTGAAGTAATTGTCATACCAAAGCAAGGTAAACCAGGTACAGAAGTGACGGCTTACATACCAATATCGCTTATACCAATTATGGCAAAAGTTTTTGAAAAACTGCTTCTGAAGAGACTTAGCAAAATCATAGAAGAAAGAAGGTTAATCCCAAACCATCAGTTTTTGAAAAACTTCTTCTGAAGAGGCTAAGCAAAATCATAGAAGAAATAAGGTTAATCCCAAACCATCAGTTTGGCTTTTGAAATAAACATTCCACGATAGACCAAGTTCATAGAATATCGGATGTAATAGAAAAAGCATTAGAAGAAAAACAAGTATGTTCAGCTATTTTCTTAGATGTTGCTCAAGCTTTTGACAAGGTTTGGCATGAGGGACTTGAGTTCAAACTGCAAAGGGATCTTCCCAGGCAGTACTTTGAAATCTTAAAATCGTTCATCTCAGACCGATTGTTTAGTGTAAGGTACGATCAAAAACAATCGGAATTGAAGAAAATAGAAGTCGATGTTCCACAAGGAAGTGTTCTAGTTCCTACCCTGTATTTACCATACACAAGTATTTACCATTCCAGTTGGTAATCACATCATAATGGCTACTTTTGCAGATGATACCGCAATTTCGGTAACCGACAAATGTGTCTCCAAGGCAGCAGTAAAACTACAAAATGCCATCGACATAGTGACAGCTTGGACCGAAAAATGGCGTATCAAACTCAATGAAACAAAATTTTCACATATAAACTTCACAAATAAAAAGATAAACAATATTCCAATATTCATTAACAATCAAGCTGTACCTCGCGCCAATACGGCCAAATACCTTGGAATGACTTTGGATGCAAAGCTTAAGTGGAAAGAGCACATCAAAAAGAAAAAAGAAGAACTAAACTTCAAATATAGAAAAATGTATTGGTTGCTTGGTAACAACTCTGATTTTCCAATCCAAAACAAAATAATGCTGTATGATCAAGTATTAAAGCCTGTTTGGGCCTATGGAATCCAATTATGGGGCTGTACAAAGAAAACAAATACCAAAATCATCCAAAAATTCCAAAACAAAGTCCTTCGAGGAATAGTTAATGCACCTTGGTACATAAGAAATACCGATCTACATCGTGACTTACAAATAGAAATGGTTAAAAAATCCGCGGTATCGCACAACCAGACAACCGTCTCGAATATAAGAAACCATGTTCGGAGATTAAGAAGAACCAAGCATCATGAGCTTATGGTGTTAAAAAACATGGGAAAGTATTAAAAGTTTAAACTTCCCCCAAAGTGATTATACTAAGTTAAGAAAGAAAAATCTGAAGGCGATCCTGATGAAGACGTGGTTTTAGTGGTTAAGAGTCCAACACTTTTTGGTGTCTAGTGTCTTTTGAAGATTTCCTCCTGTCAAAAAAAAATTATAATATTAGTAAGATGTGTGTTTAAAATTCTGGAGCAACACCAAAAAGAAAGCTTCATTCAAGATTTTGGAAAAAATTATTCGGAAGACTTTCTTTAAATCGGGTTAGTCATATGTATCGAAAAAAAAATGGAAAAAATGAACAAAGAATGTTCAAAACACCAGAAAACCAGACAAAATATCTTTCTTCGTTGATCGAAGAGATACAAAAAAAGTTAGTTAGAACTCCAGCTCAACAATCCAGACATTTAAACACACAGTTATTTTACTTTATTAAAAATGGGATAAAAATTCAAGTTTCCGAAGGTTTTTTTTTACTTTTGCATTTAACGTTCCTGAAACTTTTCTAAGAAATATAGTAAGAAATTGATCAGCTTGTAATTTTGTTGTCTCTAATTAAAAAGGCTGTCATCCACCTGGAAAGGCCTGAAGATGAGAGAATTTATAAAAACACCTATGCATTTTTTTCCCAAAACTTATTTCTCATTACTGTAGAAAGTAATCAATTTACGAGTAAAGTACTTGCCCTCGGATCTTAACTTACAAAAAATGTAAGAACGTTTCTTACAAAGGTGTTAAGAGAAAAAATATGGTGTCTAAAAAGTTATGGTTGTACAGACAAATATTCTAATACGACTTCTAGCTTAAATTCCACACTTTGAGAAAAAAACAGTGAAAGAAAGTGTAGTGTATGTAGCTAAAATGTTAACCATTCATTTTTACCTTCCCATAGGAAGTTATTGTAATGGGTCCGATTTGTCAAATTGAAAATTTTGACATTTCTCGACGTTTCAAGGTCCCTAGAGTCGATATAAAAGATTTTTAGAAAGATGTCTGTGCGTGTGTGTGTACGTACGTTCGTACGTCCGTACGTTCGCGACGTTTTTTTCGTCGTCCATAGGTCAAGAACCACAAGAGATATCGACTTCAAATAAATTTTGTTATACAGATAATAAGGCAGACATTTTTTGATTTTTTGAACCTCCAAAATTTTACGACTGAAATACGATTTCATCTCTAAAACAATTTTGTGCACCGACGAATAATGTTTTTGACATCTGATAAAATTTTGAGAAAAATCTAATTGACAGTTTTTTTTACAAAAAATAAAAACCTAAAAAAAAAGTATAAAAGTTGGTAAAAATTGATTTTCGACTCAAACATCTTTTCAAAACTCTGAGATATTGGCTTTAATTTACTTTTATCTTTCAAAAAATCTTGTTGTCAACATTCAGTTAAATTTTGAAAAAAGTCGAATTGACAGTTTTTGTACAAAAAAAAAAAAAAACCGAAAAAAAAAAATAGGAAAAGTTGGTAAAAATGATTTTCGACTCAAAAATCTTTTAAACACTTTGAGATAATAGCTTTTTACTAATTTGTTCTTATAAGAAATATTGTTTTCAATATTAGGACAAATTTTGAGAAAAATCGAATTGACAGTTTTTTTTTTACAAAAAATAAAAACCTAAAAAAAATGTATAAAAGTTGGTAAAAATTGATTTTCGACTCAAATATCTTTTCAAAACTCTGAGATATTGGCTTTAATTTACTTTTATCTTTCAAAAAATCTTGTTGTCAACATTCAGTTAAATTTTGAAAAATATCGAATTGACAGTTTTTGTACAAAAAAAAAAACCGAAAAAAATTAACAAAAGTTGGTAAAAAATGATTTTCGACTAAAATATCTTTTCAAAAATTTTAAATACTGGCTTCAAACTAATTTTATCTTATAAAAAATATTGTTTTCAACATTTGGTAAAATTTTAAAAAAATTCAAATCGACAGTTTTTTTTACAAAAAATAAAACTCTAAAAAAACAATACTAAAACTTGGTAAAAATTTACTTTCAGCTCAAATAGCTTTTCAAAAATTAAAATTATTGGCTTCAAACTTATTTTATTTCACAGAAAATATTGTTTTCAATATTCAGTAATTTTTATATAAAAATCCAACAGTCCGTTTTTTCATAAAAAATAAAATCTACAAAAAATAGTACGCAAATTTGGTAAAAATTGATACGAGTACATATAGACAAACTTTTAAGCAAGACAAATCGACAGACGGGATGGGAAGTTATCAGTGTGGGTCGCATCCCAGCCTCTTTTTTAAAAGTTAATTTTACAAAAGTTTTCGTAGAACTCATAACAATGAAAAATGCTTAAAACAAATCGCAAAATCGTCTCTCCTGAAAATTGACACACATTTTTGTGTCACAAGTTGAATGTTTTTTATTTACGGTAATGGAACGCTTCACTACATAACCAATCGGTAAAAAAAAAACTAATATCACGAGTAAACCTCTAATAATCTTCAATTCATTTTTTATTGTTATTTTTTCGAAAAATATTGGACAAGAGTAAATTCTTAGACACTTATTATTTATTTTTGAGAAGATGAGGAAATAAAGAGAAGTCTTTTATAAAAATCCCCTCTACCCTACTATAAAATTAAGCAGGAATTCCATTAGAGCTAAGACCCTTTACAGCTCTTAAAAAAGTCAAAATAAAAAGCTCATTGTACAATTTTATGAATAAAAAGAAAATACTGAATTACATGTCCAAAAATATGAGTGGCATTTCTGCTTTTCATTTTACGTTACTGTAAATAAAAAATAAAATCAGGTGAATTCACAGGAAGCGACTTCTCCAACAATGCAAATGGCGATCTTTATCAAAGTTCTGTTAATTTTTTTTTTTAATGAATTGTGTTGAATGCATCCCCAGGATTGAGATGAAGGAGCAAAAAAGGAATATAGGTATATATAAAAATATAATAACTGGGAAATATGCACGAAATTAAAATTCATTCAAAGACTTCCAGAATGCCCAAATAGATTTTCCATCTCTTCCATTTTCTCGTCTTATTATTATTATATTCCCAAGTTTAGAGTCGGCCGGCTTTTCATAAGGATTCTTACTTTTTTTGTGTTTGTCTCGTTATATCAAGTGGTCTTTGTTCGCTGTGTTACACTGTTGCTTGAATTTATATAAAACTCAACTCTCAAACTCACCATAATCATCATCATTATCATAAAATTCATAATCATAGACGAAGTAAGAAGAGACTATATACGGAAGACGACGAAGTAAAGAAATTTGCAAGGAAAAAAGGAATCCTTAAGGAATTTCTACTTTTTAAGATGAATTTTATACATTTCTTTTGGATTGCTGTATTGCTACGTATATATAAAGTGTAATCTTCAATCACGGTCCCACGCCCTAAAAACTAGAAACAGAAAGAATAAAAACGTCTTTCCGAAAAAAGTGCAAATATAGGAAAATATATTATTAAAAAAAAACAGGGATGTTACAAACATCAAAATGAATACTCAGTAAATGTTGTTCTTTTATTTAAGACTCAATAAAAGACTTAAAGTGAAACTTTATCTTTAGATGGATAGATATTCTTTATTTTCGTATTAACAGTTAACATTTGGTAGCTACCGCACAGTTTACATACAGAGATTTGATATTTGATATATCTTTCTGCTGAATAATGATAATAATAATTTTAGTAATATTTTTGAAGAAAAATGCAAACATAGTCTTCAACGCAAATTGAAAAGGGCAGGTACATTTTGACTCATATAAAACTTAGATTTCTAGACTTTAGTTTAGAAGTTTGTTAGTAGAAAAAAGGTTAGTATAAAAAATGATAGTTGATAAATATATTTTAATATATTAGTAAGATGTTAGTAAGAAATAACATATTGTTTAATAAATAAATATAAATAAATATAAATAAATGAATAAATTATGTATAAATAAGTTCATTTATAAATATATAAAATAAAGAAATAAATAGGCAGATAAATAAACAAATAAATAAATAAGTAAATAATTGAATAAATAAGTAAATTAATAAATAGATATATTGACAAATAATTCATAAATGATGAACATAGAGAAAATAAATGAATAAATTAACAATTTAACGAGTAATATTTAAACATAAGTACGAATAATTCAAACTAACTTAAACATATCGGAAAAATGGTTAATGAATCAATTGATTTATGAGCGGGTTTTCAAAAGGCTTTACAATTTAACAAGAAAGTGTTAGTCATTCAACATGTAAGTCTGTGGTTGAATGATATCGTGGAAGTATCATTTTTTGAAGCTTGTTTTGTGATACTTACAGTTTTTTAAGATGACAATTTACACATTTCCCCCAAACCTGTCATCCAAACAGAAGTATTGCTTGGAATACTATTTTTTGGATTATCATTTTATTGTCGTTGCTTAGACAGGACTTTCTATTTATAAAAGGATACAAAATATTTATAGCAAGTTCTGGCAATATGTCCTCTGAAAGTCAGTTTTTGATCTAGATATTTCACACTTAGTACCAATTTAGCATTCACACCATTAACGGTAAGTTGAAGTTACAAGATTTTCTTTTTATTCTGAAAAAGATGCCTTATAGTTTGTCAGCATTCAGCTTTATTTTCCATTTAGTGTAATAATAGTCATAAATTCTATCGCATTTTTAAATTTGTCTCAATGGTAAGAATAAATTCATGCGAAGAAAAGATGCCTGTATCATCCGCAAATATGGCTATCTGAAAACCCGGTAATCTAGGAATATCATTAGTAGGTATAAATATTGTACAGTAAGGGACCTAGTAATGAATCTTGAGGGACACCATAGTTGACTTGATAACAGTTAGACGAACTGTTGTTGAGGAAAGCAAATTACGATTGGACAAAAAACTTTGGATAATTTTTACTAGATACGAAGGAAACATGAAATATACCATCTTGTGCAAAATTGAGTCAAATGCCTTTTCGATATTAAGTAGAATAAGTCCAGTCGATTTGCCAAGAGATCGATTTTTTTTTAATCTGTTCACAGACTTTAAATACCTGTTGATTAGTACCGTGATGCGTTCTGAATATAATTTGCGCATCAACGATTCGTAATATTTTACATTTCAAAGTTTTTTCGAACACTTTGCATATATTACTAAGCAAACTTATTGGTCGACAGCTTGTTGAAGGTTTTGACGGTTTTCCAGGTTAAGGAATCGGTATTACCTTTGCACATTTCCAATTCAATGGAAAATATTGCGTTTTGAGACATGCGATTATCAAAAACGTAAGAAATTCGAGCCCTGCTTTTGGTTGTTTTTTAAGATAAATGTTTTGCCCATCTGTTTTTTTGACTTTTAAATTTGAAACGATGTTTTTAAGATCCTCACTGGATATATACTGATCCCTAGGAGTTTCAGTGATTTGTGAGTGAACTGTGTTTTCTGTTTTACTTACTTGTATTTTAATAGGATCATCTCTAAGGTGTTGAGATATACCATAATTTTTCAAAAATGTTATTGCAAGGACATTGGCTTTATCTGAATTTTGATAAATAACTTCATCATTATTTTGAAGGTTAGGAATTTGTCAGTTTTTATTTTTGATAATTTTTGATATGTTCCAGAAAGGTTTGGCATTCTTTTCCCACTTACTAAGTTTCTCATTCCAATTTTTATTTCGGAATTTACTCAATTCCTCTGCAATTGTTTTGTTTTTTAAATTTACATAATTTCATTGCGGTACTCTTGTAAGCGATAACATTGCCATTGTCTTTCAAAAGAATTCCTTATACAAATATTAGCTAAAATATAATCCGTCTTTTTAATTACAATGGTTTCTCATTTTTTGTTGGTACACATGTCTGCACTGATTCTAGAACTTTGTTCGAGAAAAAATCGACATGAAAATCAACATCTTCTTTTGAAGATACTATTTTCAAATCAGATGGAATTAGCCTAAACTTGGACCTAATTTTTGATTTAGAACGACACCAATTAGTATTTTTAAGGTCCAGAAAGTATTGCTCTCTGGTTTTTACTGTTTCGTTCATTTTACAAAAAACAGGAATATGATCAGAACTTAAATCATTTATAGTTTCGGGCTGAGTAAAAAATGAAGGTACATTTGTTAGAAACAGAACAAGAACGGAAGGTGAACCTCTCGACCCAGACGGAAAATATCTTGGACTAAACGGAAACAATATAGAAAACGGATACTAACAAGACATATAAGCAAAAACATTACCCCACGAGTTTGCACGAATTATACATCCCCAATCTCTATGTCTGCAATTGAGGTCACCTCCGATTATGTAGCTTTCGTTTCTAATAATTATTTGCTCAAAACTCTTTCCTTTTTCTTGGGAAGTACACACAAAACATTTTTATTGCTGTATGATTCCTTAGCCTTATTTCCACACCAACATTCTCAACTAATCGAGTCCTAGAAACGGGCAAAAGAGAATGTTGAATTGACTTTCTTACTTAAATTGCTACACCTCCACCTATTTGATCAAAACGATCTACGCGATGGCATGTATAATTAGGTGTAGGAAAATATAAATCTGATCTTAACCATGTTTCTGTTACAGACTGCATTTTGGTTCAAAAAATTCAAAAATTCTATATTTTTATTCTAATTGTTCTACTTTAGTTTTGCATAAACCTAATTTGTTGATCATCTCCATTACGAGGGAATTTAGTCCTTCCATCGAAAATAACTCACCAGATGTTGTTGGCATGGGATGCGAATTCATCACCAGTCAGAAAATGTGTCTTTAAATTCGAAAAATGTATGCATTATTTTCAAGACTGACGAGACTAATAAGACCTGATAGCATTGACCAGAACTAAGAAGAATGACATGACTGATAAGACTGACAATCCTCACAAGACTAAAGAAATTGATGGAACCGAAGAGATTAACGTGACCGGTTGGTTGGTTTTGGAAGCTGCGGTCTATAAAGTATGTTCTATTAACGGCCAGCTATAGCATCAAAATATAACATCGCTGCTAATTTCAAGTCCTTATACTCTGACTTTTTGGCTTTTCCAAAGTGACACTTGCACTTTGTGTGGGAGTTGAAGGAGGTTTGATATTAGAGCTGGGGCTGATCCAAACACAATGAAATGGAAACCTTTCATTCGAAGCAGCAGCAGGAACGGGAGAGACGAAGAAGTGGAAAGCAAATGTATTAATTAATTCCCTGAATCACATTCTTCCAATGTTTTCGTTTTTCTTATATCTACTATATCCTTATAGCACTTAGTTCTCCAAAAAATTGTTGGTACTCTAAAAACGAAGATAACCATTGGTCTGGTATCTATGACCATTTCATCTGCTTTCTGCATGTTTAACTTGATGCGATAGGGAACATAATGACTTGTTGGAGCTATATGTATGTTCATAGTGACGTGGGGGTCTTCTATGTTTACCGTATATTCCTGTGTTTCCTATCTTCTGACGATCTAGGGGATGAAAGTAATAAAAATAGCCGTGCTGCAGAGGGAGTCTTTCAATTCTCGCAGTTCTAGCTTGTCACACAATGGCTATATTTTGTTTGTACATACATACTATGCACATATTTTTGCGTTGATGAGTGTATCTAAAAGATTGTTTTAGGTATAGGTATCTGTATCTATTTTGTGTCTTCTTGGACTCGGGTGATATCGGTAAATTAGAATTTTTCATTAAAATAAGTGTTGCAAGCATTTGACTGACAGACAACATTTTTTCCTTTCGTCCATCTCGTTCCATGTTCATGTTCTTCGTAGCACCGTCACCGTACACCCGTCATCTTCGTCGTCGTTTTCTTCGTATCTTTGGTGTATTAATATCAACAAAAGTGGTTCAGTATCTTCTTGAGTACTTACCAATATTACTATGGGGAAGTAGTCATATCGTCATCGTGTCCTTCTTCGTGGTCTTTCATTCTAATATGCGCCACTTGATTGTTCTTTTCTCATTAGGCACGGTGGTCCTTACGATAAGATGCTATTTTCAGAAAATATACCCATTTTTGGCTAAGGGTTGGACAGATTACTTGTTATAATGTTAAAGGAAGTCTATACCCCTTACCCAATCTCAAGATCCAAATAAAGGCTGATGAAAAAGGTGCATTGTTGTAGAAGGTGATAATTTTCGATGTGGCTGTTCAATTGCTTGATGGTTCATCCTGTTTTTTTTTGTTTGTTAAGTTGCTGTTGTTTTATTTCTATTGTTGTTAAAGATGGGGATGAATGTGTGTTGGGTGTTTAGTGCGACGACGATGACGATGATGGCAGGGGCTAATAAAACAGGAGAATGTTGTAATTAAATGGCTTTTGTAAGGATTTGCGTTGTTATGCACCGTGAATAAGGTTTAAGAGAAAAGTCTGATGAAAGTATCATATGGGTTGTAAATGTGTATAGATACTTCCGGTTGATTTGATATAGACTCAGATCAAATTGCAATTTGATGTTTAGAAAATAACGTCTGATGAATGCATTTATTTGATTTTATACCAAAATATATGTACATATATGATGACAGAGGGTGAATTAATTTCCTAATTAAGTTTCAAGAAAATCAAGTTGAACAATTGTTAAAGATGAAAGTATAATCGTAAACAATTGTTTGAAGTTAGTCGTTAGTTTCGAAATACAATAAAAACAAGTAATTATTTCTTTTATTCCCAATTAAATTATTTTGAAAAATTACTGTAAAAACAACAAACAAAATAATATAAAACTTTTACCAAAAATATATATTTCATAATCTTAACAATTGTTTTGATTTATAAAACCGAGTAAAATAACGAAAGAATAATCAAAATGATAATTAATTTCACAAATAAAATCATTCTGAGCTGTTGCTCATTATTTGCGTTTTTCTTGTTGATTCTCATGGAAAGAAGTCAAATATAAGTTTAAGTTATCTGTTTGCATAATGATTCAATTTATTTTTTTTCTCCACTTAATTCATGTAATGTTAACCAAATATTTGTAAAACTTCATAACTCACATAGTATTGATAATTATAAGAACAAAGAATAAACACCCCAAGCCTTTGGTATAGGTTATAGGTATCTATCTTTAATTTCTAAGCTTGAAGCAAAGTACAATACATCATCGTTGTTTATCCAATGCACTTAACATTATTGTTGTTGAATATTTATATAGGTGCCCGAAAAATATGTGATAAATAGAGGTTTTATTTTCTCAATTAACACCAGTTATTTGTGAATCGTATTCGCGGCACGGTTAGACTCGGTTGTAAAAAATGTTAAACGTTCATAGTGCTGGCAAGGTTCCATATCAAGAGGCATTTCCTTTAAAATCCAAAACTCATTATGAAAAAATACAATTGATTGTTTTAGTTATTTTTGATATAGTGAAAGTTATTTTAATAGTTCTAGTCAAAATCTTTGTCTTACCAATAAGTGTGTGGTTTAGACGTGGACCAAAATCAATAAGTGGAAAAAATGCTCTAGTAATGGAATAATGTTGGATTTATTATTTAAATGATTTTGAAGAATGTATATGTATTTTTGTTAAGATAACGGGAGGGGCTAATGGAATTGGAAAAGCTATTGCATTGGAATTAGCACAATGTGGATGTAATATTATAATAGCGGATATTGATAAAGCTGCATCAGAGAGAACTTTGGAATTGTTACAGAAATTTAATGTTAAATCATTAAGTTATTCGGTGAGTACATTTTTTTTTGATTTTCATGTTATAATTAAATTGATTTCGATATGTAAGTTGATTTCTATACTTTATACAAATAGTTAAAATCTTTATTCTTATTCATGGGTTAAATTTTTCAAATATTGGATTTAAAATTCTAATATACATTTAACAAAAAAAAGTGTTTGTTGTTTTAAGTTTTTTATTTTAATAGCATTTTTACTAAAATAATCTATAATTTTTTTGGAAAATAGCCTGAAGTGAAAATGGATAGAAAACAGTTTGCTTGTCGATTATTTGTATAGCTATAAGTATGAACAAAAAAAATATATTTGGGACTCAAAGGTTTAATTAAACTATCCAGTTTTTATTTGAACTAAAGTTCAGTACAGTGTTAAGTCTTTAAGCTTAAAAATTTTACAAAATTGTCTCTAGTCAATTTTTGATATTAAATTATGTCTTTCAGTTTGGATGTCTATCCGCTGAAAGTAGTTAATTGAGATGGAAAATATATTTTTAAACTTTGTCAATATGTTCATAGATAGAAAACCAAAAAATTAGGGAAACAAAGAAAAACAAGAAAAATCTTTACACCATAATTTCGATGTATATGTACATTTTTGTACACCCTTTATTGCAATCATTTAAACATATTTCAAATTTCATATCAGTCGGTCCAACCGTTAATGCTGCAACGAACATACAAAAATCAAAAACAAAGTTTTTCGGGCTTTCATAATTGGTATTGTTAATTTTGAAAAATTAATTAAAAATATATAAGAATATCGAAAAATTCGGATTGTTTATTTTAACTCTAAAAATTTGTTTTCTATTTTTATTAAAGATTGATGTTTCCGATTCTGAAAAAGTTGAAGACTTAAAAGAATATGTTGAAAAATCAATAGGGTCAGTTGATATTTTAGTCAATAATGCTGGTCTTATGCCACTGGCTTCCTTAAGAGAAGGAAATTCCATTGATATAAAACGAATTGTTGATGTCAATTTAAATTCAAACTTTTGGGTGAGTATCTATTTTAAATAAAAATTATACTAACTACGATATGAAAAATGTAATGAGTGCGGTTTTATTTTCTATATAGACAATACGAACATTTCTTCCAAGAATGTTGAAAAGAAAAACTGGACATATTGTTCAAATAGCATCAATGTCAGGTATAAAAAATGACGTTTTGCAAATTAATAAAATAAATATCATACATTTAAATGTATAGCTCTTCATCCTATTCCTGGTGCTATTGTATATACAGCGACGAAATATGCAGTAACAGGACTTATGTTGGGTCTGGAAGAAGAATTACGTCAAGAAAATCATGAAAATGGAATTGATTTCACTACAGTTTATCCTTATTTTGTTTCGACACGATTAGATCTAATGAACATACTCAATTTAAGGTAAGTACTAAAGATAAACAATTATTGATATCGAAATAATTTAATTTTACTTCACACTAACTGAGTACTAAATTGTTGAAAGAATCAAAACAAAAATCAATTAAAAAAACATAATTTATTTATAGATTTCCAGCTATATCGGCCCAAGTCACTGCCAAGGAAACAGTCAAAGGAATCATTAATCGAAAGAGACGTGTAGTCATACCATACTGTGATGCTTTTCTTTCTGGATTTTTTCGCAATTTACCCTATTATGTTCAATGTCTTGTCAGAGATTTCATTCTAAGAGAACCCGAATCAAGGATAATCAAAGATCCCTTCGTTTATGTTTCTTAAAATCACACACACCAATAACAAAAAGGGTTATACGCATAAAATCTAAGTATAATGGAAATTGCCAGGACTAATTAAATTGCTCATTAATCACAGATTTGTGTGCTTCTATTAATTTTATTTTCATTATTCGTCTTTTTTTTGTTTGTTGTTGTTTGAAATTCAATTTAGCTAACTCTGGGACGACAATCTGGTTTATTCGTTTTGAACTGATAAGCGAACCTGTTTTAATGATTTATCTTCTTAAGCTTTGACATCTTACATAAATGCTTGAAAATTCCAATTCCAATTCTAATTCCTCCCATTCACCATCCGAACGTTAGAGAGAGGTTGTCGAGCAAATAGATTAGGCTTTATGTTCATGTGAAATCACATCAAACCATCTTGAACTCTTGTAACAAATATTTGTCCAAAGGATATAACCTCGAACATAGTAAGCATATACCGGAATGTCAAGTTTTTGTCGCGAATAATTAATCATTTAAACGAAGGAATTGGTCAAATATACAGAAGAAAGTGTGCAAAGATATCAATCATTTATTTTCATCCTGCGAAACTCCTAAGACGCACATTCGCATAGGCTGTATAACATTGTCGTCGTCGTTGTAGTCATCATCCTGTATCGTGTGGCGAGACAAAACGGCTGCCAAAAGTAGTCCAACATGATGGTTTACCCCATAAAAGAGGTTACAAATTAATTCCTTTTCGAAATCCACACCCTTTATATTTGTGTGATTCTTTGGGGGTAAATAATATACCTATACCTATATATAACAACAAGTAATGGACCTGTATCCTCTTATATTGTTCGAGAAACACAATTTTATTGCCTTGCCGACTTCTGGTTTTTATTTGACGATGTGAATTGAATACAAATAATGATATTATTTTATGAAAAGGGACTCGTGGATGTTTTGGGATTGAAAGAAATTGAAAAAAATATTACATGGAATACTGGTAAGTTTTCTCTAACTCTTAATTAAAGACATAAAACTGTTTTAGAGGTATATTTGACGGACACATAGTTTTAAAAATCTTTTTAATAACCAAGTTGATTTACTTACAGTCTTAGTAGAACATACGTTGTTTGTTTTAGAAATTAATATTGAGAACAATAAATGTTGCTTTCCATCTGCTTCCATTATTTTTGTGACGAGGCTTGGATGGGCGTTGCATAAGAGGGGCTATTTTTGATTCGTGCAGAGTGGCAAGCCATATAACATAGGTGTTAATAATGATTATACAAATATTAGTATACATTTTAAAAACTTTGAAAATCAAATTACTCTTATAAAAGATATAAATGACGAAAACCTTATGATTATTGAGGACTGGAATCGTCGTATCAGTGAATACCAGAATCCAATTTATTAAAATAATTTCCTATTGAAAGAAAATCTTTAAATAGTTCTCTAAATAAAATTGTTACATATCTGTTGTAATAAATTGAATGGAATTACTCCTAATGATTCAGATGATAATTTAACATTTATTTCTGCTCAAGGTTGTTAAGTCATAAATGTATGTCTTATTTCAACAGAAAACTTTAAAGGTGTTCCAGCTAATTTATAACCACTCCTACCTATTCTCGTCACTTGGACTTTTGATAGTACAAGCCAAACGGTTAATATGGAGAGACAAAATCGTATACAAATGAATGCAAAAAAGGTGAACGAAAATCATTTGTACTTTTGAAATTTTTTAGAAAAACAAATTATCCTTTTACCAAACATTTGTAACAACAGGAATATAAACGATTTTGTACTCGAAAAAGGATAAGTACCTACAAAACGTAGCTTCGAAACTGATAATGTGTAAACATTTAAAATCTTTTTCGGATCACTTCACTTTCAAAGGCAAATGTTTTCCCGATTTATTATAACTTCAATTGCCCAATCCGATTTCAAAAATGATTAGTTTTGCCATCCAAAATGTGGTCATCTCAGAATTAGGTTCTTCATTTACAATGATGGAATTAAAATCGTCCTTGATAAAAATAAAAAAAATTACAAACATCTGGTCCTGAGGGTATCCCAGTTGAGTTCTATAAACATACCACTTCTGATTTTTTGAAATACATCTTAAGTTTCATTAATATAATATATAAGGTATTCCAAAATGTCAGCAGTTTTTAAAAAAGGTAACAGAGATCAGCTAAGAACTTTAGGGGTTAAACTGTCTTATGCCCTCATTATGAGTAGCCAAGCTAACGTTCGCTTGAGTTCGAATGTTTAAGCGAATTTCTTTTTTGATGATATTATCGTTAGCGAGCTTAGCCATTCGTCAAATTTCAATGATGCCAACATTATTTAATTGAAGTTATTTTTTTATTGCTAACAGTGTACTGTTGCAAAGACGCGGTTGGTTGATATTTCGCAACACTATAACTATTGATCCAACCATTGAAGATTGTGAGGAGGCAATCCTGACAAATCCAGCGAGTTTAAAAATTCCGGTGAATTGACTACATCATCTTGGTTAGTAACCAAATCAACTGATTTATATATCCTCGGTTCGCCTGTAATTTGTTCTTGAATTATGAAATTCAATTCGTTTACATCAATGTTTTTTGCAGCCAATATAGCTCATTCGCTCAACCAATCGTGGTTTCTGTAGTTTTGAAAAACATCTGGAAACACCTTCTGAATAAGTTCGTCTTTTGATTGCGTTAACTGACAAAAACTTTGAGGAAAGAAAATATAGTCAATCAACATGGCTATAGGAAATTAGCCATTACCAATGAGTTGTTTAGAGAATATGTTTGCAACTCGACACGCATATTCTTGTTTAAATTAAGAACTTTGACATGTTTTCACAAATTGGAAGACTTTGCATTGATTTCATCAGCTATCGTTGATCGTGGAATCACTGGCAATGTTTGACAAAATCTCCTGCTAATAAAATCATTGCACCACCAAATATGATATTATTGCTTCGTAGATGTTTTAAGATTTTCTCTAAAGCCTGCACAGATTTTTTATGTGCCATCGCACATTCATTCCAAACAATCAACTTACATTGCTGCAAAACCTTGCCTGCCATTGCAGAGTTCTTCGGAATGTTGCAGGTTGGAATTTTATTGCTCTGCATATTTAATGACAATTTTAGTGCTAAATGGACTGTCCGACCACCTACAAGCAAAGTTGGTGCAATTCCCGACGAAGCAAGCGCAAGTGCAATTTTATTTTGTGAGCGAATTTTTGCTAATATTATTGAAATCAAAAAAGGTTTTCTGGGCATCTAAGAAGAAAATCCCTCCAGTTTCATCATTTGTTACTTTCATAAGGGTAAAAAATACATACTTCTGTTGTTCATTCAACAGGTGAAGATTTGTTTGAATTAATTCTTTCAAAGTGTTGATATCATACGGTTTTTCTCGATGCAACTCTTGGTTAAAAGCATCATGCATTGGACGATTGGACCTGGTCAGGCCTAATTGAATAAATAGTTTGTTACTATCAAAAACATGTCCTCAATTGAAATCAATGCTTTATTGTAAATTTCTTCACTGATCTGTATATTTGGATTTCCCATTCTTTAAAAAAAAAAATATTTTTGTACCAAACACTATAAAATAAAATAAATAAGCAATGGGGTATACATTTATGGATTATCAGTGATCAAACTTAAATAATATTTGATCTTAAAAATTATATATTTAGTTGTAACTAATATCTATCAATAAACATCTTAACTTAGGTGATAGAAAATTTTGTTCGCTAAAATAATTATAAATTACCTACTGCTATAATACATACCTTGAAAGTTGGCATTCAATTTTCCCGAACTAGATTTGTTGCCCAAAACGAAGCAATTTGAAAGCAATTGTTATAGTTTGGAATATGTGTTAAAAAGTGAATGGAACCTGTTCCTATTCCTGAAATAAATGAGTACAATGGCTCTGGCGGTGGATGCAATGATATCAATTTCACTTTACCATTTGCGCAACACAATACGATACGATCGGTCTTTTAGGAGGCACATCAAATAAAAATTACTTTGTCACTAAACACTAACACTAACACCCTGCACAAAACACGATATACGGACTCGTTTCAGCCGTTTATCAGTTGACAAAAGCAAACTCAGTAGATAAGGTAATAAAAAATCCAAGAAAAACAACAGGAAATCGACATCAACACTTTTTTCTTCTATTTTTAATTTGATATGACTTGAAGTCAAATTCTTTAACCCGACTACGTTTAGTTAGTTTAGTTAGAAAACATTTGTATGGGAAAAATAAAAGGGCTGTTCTTATAGTTTTTCCTGCAATTATTGGAATTTTTCTCACCGTAAAAATTATCCTTGAACTTCAACGAACATTTAAAAAAGAATTGGCCAAATTGGTTCAGGCGTTTTGAGTTATGAGGTAACCAACAGATTTGCGATTCATTTTTATATGTAAGATATTACTAAAGGTCATGTTGATATTAAGGTCATTTATGCAGACGAACTCGTTACCTTGTCGGATAATCCATTTACTCTAGAGCTTCAAATCAATAAGATAAAAAACTACGGTGATAGTTGGGATCTCAAAATAAATACCTCGAAGTCTAAAACTATGGTTTTTAAATCATGCAACAGATCTATAGGCTAACGTCACAACTGGACCTTTGGCGACGATAATATCGAAGTTGTGGAAGAATTTAAATATCTTGGTTATACACACACTTACATTTACTTAAATGTTCGTGCACATACTAAAGAAAAAACAAAAGTCTAATTTTATTTAGTAAAAACTATGTTGATGCAGTTTCCAATTTCCTATAATTATGCCATCCATACGGAGTCTCGCTTACCTTAATTTTTTCTAAAAACTTAAAGGCAAATGCGGATTATCAAATCGATAAGTCGACCAGACCTTAACCATCAGAAACGAATTCTTAGGATAAGTTTTTGTAGTGGTTACAGCCTAGTCAAAAACTGGTATGATTCCGATCACATTGCGAACCGATAATATCAAAGAATTAAAAATGTCTTTATGCTACTGCACAGCTCAAATAGACAAAAAAAGTTGTATCAGAATTGTATGGAAAGCTTTTCTCTTTGAACGGCAAGGAGTGTTTATTGACAATTAAGTCTTACCCTAGGTGAAAACAATTATTTCAGTTTCAGAAATGAGCTTGACAAAGTCAGAACTGAAATACTAGAATTGAATTAAAGACCGTAAAGATCTGATTTCAGTCTTGTGTGTTCACTTTGCAACTTTGATCAGAACGAAAATATAATACACTTTGTACCGTTGTATCTAAACTTACGGGAAATCCGAGGACTTAATTTTAACGCAAATTTTCGTTAGTTGGAGGAATGCAACAATATTTTGAATAGTGACATGAATATCAAATGAACGTATTTTTCAAAATTAACTTACCTACCCTTTACGTTTGACACTTTATTGGTGTTTTCAATCAAGTTAATTTACAAGAAAATACGCTTACTCTGCAAGCAATTGACCTTTGACAACCATACTTGTATCATTTATTACCTCAAACCGAACATTTATGAGTACCTCTGGATGTTTATGAGGACGTCATCACAGTAAAAAAACATTTTTTTAATATTGAACTCAATACCACTAACTAGAGTTAATCTCCTTACAAAACACAAAGGTTATTAATTCAATTGAATAATCCTTTGAAAAGTGTCCTTAAAGCTTCTTATAAATTACACTGACTTTATTAGTACCACTATAAATTCCTTCAAAATAAAATAAAAAGAACACCATATACAAGTCATAATCCTCATATAGTATAAAAAGAGACAATACTTTACACGAATTTATACAAACACTTAATCTTTTGCGACTAATATATTTTATTCGAATGTTAACTGTTGCTTGGCGCCTGTAACTTGACAGCAATGCATTAAAAGCTACAAAATTTACAACCATTTGTAACACGATTTGTTCCCAGACACATCCTACCTACAAACATGTGATGAGGAGTCTTATCCTTACTCCTATAAAGACAGAATGCACATGCGGGAAGACAACATTATGTTTGTTCCCTGACCTTATGTTGGTTGTCCCAAAAAAGCAAAAACAGTAATTCCAAAGATATATTATAGTGTCCCAAAGGCAAAAGGATAAATCAATGTGAAAAAGCGGATTGTTTGTCCGCTCTTTGAAAAACAGAGACTTAGACACCATCACGTAAAACAAACATCCTTTGGCACACAAAGGATATCACTTTTAATCCCTATCCATGGAAAACAAAATCCCATTAAAATTTTTAACTTGAATATTCCTTAAAAACAAAAATAAAATAAATGTTGTATTTTTGCTCTTCCGTGATAAAAGAAAAAAACAAGTGAGAAAATATCCTTATGCAAATTTTTACGACCATATACTGTACATCCCATCCGCATTCATATATTCATTGCCCGCATCACATACTTTAGTGGAAATAGAGAGAATGATTTTCATATGATATTTACAAGGATATAAGGTCCTTGTCATCGGTATGGTATTGGCATGGTACTTGGCCAAATTTCCCATAAAATCTGCAATTACTTAACTGCCATATAATGCAGAAGAGTCACATACGGACCCATTTCCCGTTTCCCAAGTTATGGTGCGCGAATTCCTGGGTCATAAAGTTGGCTCTTCGATTGGTATAATGGCGCTATTCAAATCTTTTTCGAATTTCTTCGATATGATAAAAAAGGAACAGCAAAAGAAATCCTAGCAATGTTCAAAGCTTTAGTTTTCTGAATTCTTTTATTGCTATGAATTTTATTGCAAATTATACGGAGCTTGGTTACTTGCTGCAGCTTATGTGAACTTAAAAAAAAAACAAAGCAGTTCAGGAGCATTAAAACAAAATATATAAAAGTTTTATGGTTGTTTTGAACTATAAATCGCACAAGGATTTAAATAGCTTGAAAACCAGTAACTTTATCAATTTCAGTAATGGAACACGGTGCCAAGGCACACAAAAGGGAGGTGTATGGAGACTTTAACGTGCCAATAATTCCCTTGTTTGCGAGTGGGGCAAAGGTGGGTATTTGTGTGTCCCGCTTTTGTGCACTGTGGTCAACACTCTTGACTTAAACCATTGTTAGCAATTATGGTTTTGATGTAGGTTTTACAGATTTAAAATAAAAAGCGTTTTCGCTTTTAACCCAAAGAAGAAAAAAAGACAAGGGATTTATAATCCTTTTGAAAGATACCACATCAGGATTGTTGTCCTTTGCTTATATGTTGTTTCACTGATGCAGAAACCAAATGTGGTGGTCGTTTGTAATGCCAGTCGTCGTCGTCGTGAGAACGGACACACCAGGCACACCATTTAAATGAAATCGGATTTTAACTTTGAATTACAATATTTACATCATCATTATTATCATCATCATCTGTAATGAATAGAATTGAATATCTCACACTTAATTCTCCCATTCTCTTTGGTTTTCATATATTATATTTTATTGTTTGCAATTAAAGAGCTTAAATATTATAATCAAATTGATTTTGGTAATCGAATTATTGGCATGGAAATTACTGCCATTATATATACTCGTACCTACGTGTGAATTATATATTTGTAGCTATGTTTATCCCTACTTAGGAGGATTAAGGGAAATGTTTTGATTAACTAATAGCTTATTATACTTAGTGCATAGGTAATGTTCTAGTTAATCAATTCGTGAATTAAATGATTTAAAATTTTTAATTTAAATTGAAGCTTATTTATTTTTATTTAATTGTTATTTACAAAATTAAAATAATTTTTCATTTTGATTAAGTTTTAAAAAAAATAAACCTACAGTTTAATACAATTTTTAAAATATGTAAATTTTGTTTTATTTCAGTATAATTTAAACACACGTAAACAAACAAATTTTAAAACATCAATATTTTTTAATGACGGTATGCATAGGTGTACTTAACTGATTTGCATTAACGGGATAATTGTTTTTCAAATCAAAATCGAATCTTCATAAAACGTTTGTTCTGAATTAT
This sequence comes from Eupeodes corollae, assembly GCF_945859685.1. NCBI lineage: Eukaryota > Metazoa > Arthropoda > Insecta > Diptera > Syrphidae > Eupeodes > Eupeodes corollae. The sequence continues at coordinate 269,322,067 of NC_079147.1, forward strand.
TTTAGAAGACAGTTGCCAAAATCAGATGAGACGTTTTTGTGTTCGTGCAGGAATTTTTAACCAAATATTACAAAATTTTGGAAATTTAAATAGTCGATTATGGTTTTTTGAATTGTGGTATAAAACATTAAAGGTCTTTAAGGCCTTAAATTTATTTTTCTACGATAAAAACAAACTAAAAATAAGACAAAAAATTGATAAAAAAATGTATAAAAAATGTAATGTATTCTTAACTTTGTAAGGCCCCACATGTTTTTAAAAATTACTCTAATTGAAACTATTAGAAAAGTTCTATGCCAACAACTTGATATGGTTCTGGAATTTCGATACTTTACTACTTAATTATTTTGTTTCTATTTAATATTTTAAAATATAGTATTTACCTTCGCACGTCCGCTACCTTTATTTGTCGTCCATAAATTTTGTTATTCAGATAATAATACAGAAATATGCAGAAAGGGTTCTCAAGAAAATTGCATGGGTGTTTTTTTTTACCACAGCAGTTTAAAAAAAGGTAAACATTTTGGTTAACCCTAAATATCTCATGAACAAAAAACGCTAGTGAATTGAATTACATTTTATAAAATAAAATGTAACGTGATACCAAAGAAGTATATTTTTATAAATGAAAAAACCTGTAAAAAATGTGTCAACTCGAAAATTTTACGCATACAAAATGATTTTATCTCCAATTTTGTGCAGCCAAACATAACGTTTTTAACATCTGGTAAAATTTTAAGAAAAATCAAATTGAAATTTTTTTTTAAAAATATAAAACCTTAAAAAAACAATACTAAAACTCGGTAAAAATGCACTTTCAATTTGAATAGCTTTTCAAAAATTAATTCTTTATATGAAAAATATAGAAGAATAGAAGAATCACAGCTTTTTAACCCAACACACAAACCTACAAAATTTTAAGCGTGACAAATCGACAGACGGGATGGGAAGTTATCAGTATGGGTCGCATTTCATACTCTTTTATTTTATTGAAATGAACCAAAAACAAGCGTCCACAGTTTTTTCCCAAAAACCCACCTGTATATCAACTCTTATTCTCAATTCCCCGCGGGAGAACATCGAGCGCCTAGTACCTTAACTGGAGATTGGGTTCTAACCCCAGTTTTAAGTTGTTGATGGTAGCAAACAAAAGCCGGGGGGGGGGGGAAGGTGTTGCCACTTAGGCACCTCTCCTTATCCAGATGGCAGGGGACGAATTCCCGAGATGCAATCAACGGTGGAGTCTACAGTTCCAGTTAGGTTGAACTACTTAGTAAACACATTATAGGACTTCTACGACATATTTAGAGAGCAGACCCGTAAGGAGTGGTTTCTCCAGCTATTCGTCCTAAGGATCTAGACCTCCAGGTTTGGGGTTGTGCCGTTGGGGTGACTTCCTGACCACATAAAAATATACTAGTTGCGAAGCACCAACAAGCCTCGCATAATAAGCAAACGAAATATGGACAACAAATTATGAATCTTTTCGGGGAATGTTAGGTGCCATAATAGACAAGTTAGCGGAAGCCCTAAACTGACAAGTCAGATACAGCCAGTTCTACAGCACATACGAGAATGGATTCAGGACAAAGTTTCAGTACCCGTGACGTGATGATTTGTGCGTTGGACTGTCATGCCAGAGGTCATGGGTTTAAACCCTGTCTGTGGAATCTTAAGTTTTTTCATGGGTACGGCCTATTGTGAGGATTAACAAACCTCCCAAGAGTAAGTCTTGTCTAGAAAAGTACTTAGCCGTTCTTTTTATTATATAACAGCGATGACGAATCGAATTCCACAGTAAGGGAGATAGAACCATTTTACCTAGGCAACGAAGAACAACAATTCCTCCTATATTGAAACTGCAGTCCAACAAAGCTGTTGGAGCTGACGGCGCATCGTTGCTGAATTATTCAAAAAAAAAAAGACGATGACTTGGAAGGGAGTATCTAAAAAATATGGTCGGAAGAAATCATGTCCGATAAATGGAATATCAGCATAGTTTGCCAAATAAACAAGAAGAAAGGAGACGCTCTAAATTACGCCAACTATATAAAGACATCAGTCTTCTGAACATTAAAGATCCTTTCTGATTTATTATGTGAACGTAAGGAAAAGCTTTACGGAGCAATGTCTCAATAATCATTCCGTGAAACTATCCGCACGCTGATCTATTAAGATTTAAGAAGAAAAGATCTCACCGAGAAATTTGATGTTAAAAGAGGCTTTAGACAATCCATGCAACTTCTTCAACATCGTTCTTCATAGAATTGTCTAAAACTCAGCCGTCACAAACTTAGAAAGATTCATCCAATTACTGGAATACTCCGATGATATTGATATAGTTAGAAGATCACAGCATGATGTCAGTAGAGCGTTTTTGAGCATTGGGATGGAAGCGGAGAAGTTGGGTTTAGTGGTCAATGAGGGCAAGAACAAGTATATGCTGTCATCAAAAAAAAGGACATTAAACAACGACGAAACGTCCCCATTGAGAGCTATAATTTTTAGGTAGCTAAGGACTTTCTCTACTTAGGCACCGCTATAAATTTAGACAACGACACCACCGCTGAAATCAAACGGAGAATAACTATTGGAAATCTCTTTTTCTTTGGATTATTAATTGAGTTTTAAAGTCCTCTCTAGAGCATCTTAAGTCAATATCTATAAGACACTGATCATTTTGGCTTTCATTTATTGCGCTGATGCTTGGACCCTGTCAAAGAAAGATGATAATGTCTTAGGATGAATCGGGAGAACAATTCTTCGGGTGATTTTTGGTCCCGTCTGCCTAGATGGAGGGTGGTGAAGAAGATACAACGACGAACGGTAAGAGCTGTACAGCCAAATTGACCTTAGACTAAGACTTAGATGGCTGATAAAGCAAATGGACATCAACGCTCCAGCCGGGAAGGTCTTCGAATCTATTAGCGAAGGACGGTGCAGTAGAGGAAGACTGCGGCTCAGGTGGCACAAGCAGGTGGGAGGGAACCCCAACCAACTTGGAGTACGAAACTAGAGGCTGCTAGCTAGGGACTGAGCTGGCTGGAGATGGATGCTGTTTGAAGGCCAGGACAGTAGCGTCACGGTAAGTAAGTGAGTAACTGCCAAACTATGAGCTAACGAACTTTGAACCAATAAAAGGTAGTTTAGATACCTTTGATAAACATTTTTGAGAAAAAAATACTCTTTAAAATATAGATAGATTTTTAAATTTATTATTTATTTAACAAATAACAAATTTACATATACTTTTAATTTGTTCACCTCCAAACAAAATTAATATATTTATTTTTCACTCCAAAATTATTTCTTAAATCTCTTAAACCGACTTAAGCAACCATAAATTGCTTAATTGAACCTTTTTAATTAAAAAATAAAACTCCAAAAGAAACAATATTTTTGTGCATATTACGAACGCATCAATAATTCAAAAATCTTCAACCCTTTCAACATTCAGTCGTCCAACTGCTTCAGATGTTTAATTTATATATATACCTATGTATGTATGTTTAATCCAATTTTTAAACAACCTTTATGGGATTAAAAATTATTCGCAAAAGAAAATAAATAAACCGTAAATTTGAAAATTGTCCAACACAAAGGCCAATCCCAACATATAAGGCAACAAAAAAAAAAAGAAACTAAAAACAAACCAAAACAAAACCCTTAATTCCAAAACCAAAAGTACTATAAAAGGGTTCAGAGACTCTGATGGAAAGACTCATCAAATTATAAAGCTACGTTGCGTGGAACCACTGAACCAATATGCAATGATACCATAACAACCATTATATCGTTTTGTTGGTTCTATCTAATTTGCCTTTCTAAACATCATCTCTCATTTCATCATCACTTCATCCTCTTTTGCAATAGCATAAACCACATCCCTATGATCCTGAGGTTGGCACTTAGAAACACTTACATTGGGCTGATGTTTATTTTCATAGTTAATTGACCAAATTTGTCATCTTTGCATCTTTTGAAATCAGCTTTATTATTTCGAAACTCTGAAACCATCAACAGATGCTCTTTCACTATGAATAAGTAGTAAGTAGCACCATCAAACACCCCTGTCTAAAAAAGGGTCTAAATACCATACGCCAACACAACTCACACACAAGGGTTGGGGTGATGGGTGGTGTTTTTTCGTTTGTGTCTTCTTAATTTTGTATAATTCGTCTTTGATGTGCCAGTTTTGTTTTTGAAAATAAAACAACAAACCAACAACTTTTCTATCATCAGGATCTAGAAATCATAGCATAAAGAAAAACACCGAGTGAGAGCATTTCTGTGTTTTCAAGGATAATCATCAGGAGCAGAACAAACAATAATATTTTCCTATATCGCTTGCTAAAAATGAGGAGGATGTCAGAGCTTTTTATCTTGCTCTTCTCGATTAAACTTTGTTTTTTTCAATTCATAATCCTGTGAGTGCTAAAATGCATAAAGGATACGAGTGAATGTGATGATGATTTGTGATGAACTATTTGATAAAACGTAAAAAAGGATATCACATGTGGGGTACAGAAGGTATAGAGGGTTGCTCACAAGACTGTATCATTTGGCAAGACGAATCAATGTAAAGGATGTCATGATAAATTCCTTCTTTCTTTCACATGATTAGCCTTGTTTTATTGGTTAGATACGATAGACGACATAGCAGGAAAAAGTTGTTAATGGCCAAAAGTGAGATTTCTTTTGTATACGAGTATTTTTCAAAAAAAGAGTAAAAAAGAAAATGATTTTATAAAGAATGAAAAATTGACCGGAACTTGGTTCATTTTTTATTTTTCTATACATTTGGCATTGTATGGAAGTCATTGTGTATTGTCGGATGCAATATTTTAAAATGGAAGTGATTTCCTTTATCTATTTTATGTTCGTTTTAAATTACAACAAAATTGATTATCCTTATAGGAGAACAATTCTGCAGAGAAAAACTAAATATACAATGAAATTGGGGAGTAGCCGAAGAAGCCATGAATTTGCAATTACAAGAAATCTGTTTTTTTTTTTTCTTTTTTAAATTTATTTTGAGGGAGGAAATTCGGACATGTTTATATCGGCAGGAAATACACACCAATAAATAAATACTTACTTGAATTTAAAAGACAACAATAATGGTCGTTTGGGTGCTTCCGAAAGAGTTATTTTATATATTTGTTGGTGTGAGAAACATAAAAGCATTCAATGAATTTAGAAACATTTAGAGGTTTACAAAGAGCACGTTAAGTCAAGGCCCTCATCACATACATGAGTAGCAGTACAAAATACAGTGTTTTCTTTTTAAATCGTAGGTTTTTTAACTTCCTATAGGAAGTTATTGTAATCTGCCCGATTTTCGAATTGAACATTTGACATTTCTCGACGTTTCAAGGTACCTAGAGTCATAATAATAATATATTTTTCTAGAGATGTCTGTGCGTGCGTGTGTACTTATGTTCGAGTATTTCCGTACGTTTAAAACGTTTTTTTTCGTCGTCCATATTGTATAGTTTTGAAAACAATAATCAATAAAGATTTTTTTTATAAATAAAAAAAAAATGAAAAAAAATATCTGTCACCTAGAAAATTTTACGAACAAACAATGATTTTATCTCCGAAATTTAAATTTTTTGCAACGGAGAATAATTTTTTGACATCTGCTAAGATTTTGAGAAATATTAAATAGACAGTTTTTAATACAAAAAATGAGAACATACAAAAAAAAATAGTAGAAGTTGCTAAACGTTTATTTTCGACTCAAATATCTTTTCAAAATATTGTCTTCAAAATGATTTCCTTCTGTGCTTCATTTTGTTATTATCGTAAGAAATTGTTCTTAAAAAATCCCAGTTTCTTTTTTTGAAATTAAATGAGTTACTTTGAGCTTGATTAACTTATTTCCAAAGTAAGGGCTATGCAGTGTTTGAAAAGAAGTTTTGGTCGACCGCTCCTGGAAATAGTTCAAAGTTACCTTTTTGGATTTGATATAAAACGGTAAAAAATATGAGTTGCACAGCAATGGTTGCAGAGGCGTCTTTAGTCTTTTCGGGGCCCTGGGCCAATATGATTTGGGGCCAAAAAAAGTAGGTAAAATATATTTTTTTAATTCTTTAGGTTAAAAAAATCATTTTAAAATTAATTTGTATTTTTTTTTAAATATTTTTACTTTTAAAAAGAACTTAGAAAATAAAACAGATATTTTTTTATACTTTTATATTTTTTTAAATTTACCTTCAATAGTTGAACATTTATCTTTAAAGTTGATTTTTTTAATAAATTTTGTGTTGTTTTGGTTGATTTCTAACGTTTATTTCATACAATAAAATATTATTGAAGTCATACTTTTCTGACTTTGTCAGTTGCAAAATCATGAATTAAGTCATCAAATTCAATTTCTTGCAGTAATTAATTTTCCATTGATTAAATTGACAAGCTGTTTAGTCTATCTTGTAGCATTGTTCTTCGAAGTTCTTATTTTAACTGCACTGCAGTTTAAAACCATCAAAGATACACAAAAATTCTACAGGCAGTTTCTATATTTGAAAATGTGTTTCCAATTTTATCCACTGTAATTATACGGATCAATTTTGATATTGTATAAGATCTGTTTTTACATCCTTATTGAATTGTTTTAGCATTAACATCTCTATGGTATTTTTTTGAAAACTGTTCCCAAGAATTTCGCTCTTGCTCTTGCTGGTTTTATGAATTCTTTCTAATATTGTCCTCCAAATTTCTGTTAAAATGTCAAAGGAACAGCTTTGACATTTTCTTAGACAGGCCTAGAGATTCTTATAATAATTTTCCAGAAATGTCAAGATTGTGTCACCCAAATATTTAGATTTATGCTCTTAAAAATGTATACATTTTAAGAACTTTACGATATGGGATCACAATTTTTAAGATACCGAATTACAAAAGTCAAAGGGTGTACTGCCAACACATTTGCAGAACTGTAGACTAGAAATAGCAGAGTTGTTAAAATAATGTTCACAGCGTGTGTATGTTGAGGAGGAGAATTTCAACGGAACGGAGAGTAAAAATAAACTTTTTTCTGTTACTACTATATTTCGTTTTCTGTATAATTCTTGTATAAATTCATTCATTCTGACTTGTTGCATTCGGGGGCCTAATAACTGCTAGGCCCTGGGCCCTAGCCAACCGGGTCCATGCCTTAAGACGCCACTGAATGGTTGGGATTGGAAGTTGAGAGATAACTATTAGGCTACGAAGATAGATATTTTTTTTTTTACAAAAAAAAAAGGTATTCTCGAATATCTCGAGATCAAATAAAGGTATTCAGTAGTATTAAGGTATCCGTCGGGAGAAATGTACAATATTTAAAAACTTCCGATCGGTGGCGGTTTTTTCGATTCATAGTATACGAATCGCAAACAATTTTTGAAGCATATCGAAGCATGTATTTGAAATTAGATTTGCCAACACAAAGTAATTTCAGTGAACAAGCGTTAGTAAAAGAACAAGAGATTTTAAAGATGTGTTTTTGAAAACGAAGGATAAGGAGTTCAATGAAGAAAAAATAAGATTTTTGAGAAATATAATTCAATATTTTCAATTTCGTAAGGATATCAGAACCTCGGTTGATGACACCTTTTAGAAACACCAACTCCAAATCTTAATGTAAAGCACGAAACGTCTTTAAAAGAACGATAGATTTGCTCAAAAACAGATTTCGATGTTTGTAAGCCGCCCGGCATCTAAAATATAGGAAGGTAACCCAAATTGTTAATGTATGTTCTGCCATGCATAACGTATGCATTTCCTTTAACGATGTCATCGAATGCGAAGAAAGTAAACAAGGAGAAAACATGGACAAGGAAAATTAGGATTATTAAACTTCAAGATCAGAGATCAATTTTTTCCCTCAAGGTGATTTCGTGCCCGTGAACAGGGCCGTTCGAGAGGAAAGCCGGGCCCAAGGCGGTCAAATCTCGGGCCCCCCATTTTTACCATTTTTTTCAAAGTTCATGTCTACTGATATGGTACGTTCTAATTTTAACTACGAATAACATAAAATTGTTTGGAATTATCGGAAATAATAATATGTTTTTTTGCAAAGTGAACAGAAAAAAGTGTTAATCATTAAATCAATCTCACGGGTATCGTTCAGTTTATTTGAAATAGAAGATGGATAGAAAATAATTCTATACTTGCGAGTAGATCAGATTCCGAACAGAATCATATATTCAATTCGATATTGCCAACGGCATGTTAGTAACTGATAATACGATCAATTAACTATTTAACACAAATTAGCCTAAAGATCTATTACCTACAATGAAAATAAAATAGAACGATGTAAAAGTATTTGAAATTTGTCTTTAAAAAAAACTATGTATTTTAAAAGGTTTACATTAAATACTCATTATTGTTTTTCTTTATATTTAAATATTATCACAATGTTTTTATTAGAGTTAGTTTGCATTCAATGAAATATTTCTTTTTGCAAATTAGGTTTTCCAGCTTTCTGGGCATGAAAACAACTTATAATTGCATCGAAATTCAATTTCCTTGCCAAAGGTGCTTCGATGCATAGCGTAGCAAGTCCAGAAACTGATGAGCACGAACGATGAAAATTATTTGTCCTGGCAAGAACGCTAAATGAACGTTTGGCACTAGCTACGGTTACAAGTATGGTGGAAAACATACAAAATCGTCTCGATGATTTGGGAATAAATAGCATTGAGCAAACTCAAAGGCGGAAGTTCTGCTTCAAAATTGGCTTCATAAATGTGTTTTATATGAATTATTTCTTCTTTTAAATCTTGAGACACATGCGAGTTATACTTTTGGATGAACCTTGTAGCGGAGTTTTTAATCTCAATTTCGTCCATTATTGAAAACTGCCATAAAATAAAAATATAGCATTCAAATTCTTCATCGTAACGAACCTACGAGAAATTCCAGGTATAATTGAATCAACTATGACGTAAAAGGTGTTTCTCTTTAAATTTATTTCTTCGTCTGTCTCTTCAATTGCCTTTTTCGGTTTGATGGGAACGATTCTGGAACATCTCCTTTGCTTTGCATTCAGATAAAATTTGATCCCATCCGTTTCGAATAATGTTCAAATCGGAGATCCAGACTTCGAATTTCAATAGTCATGTTTCTGGATTGAAAAATTATACTTTCTTTCTAGCACCAAATCGAAGACATCAGGACGCATTCAAATTTGTGCATATATCTTAAAACGCCTCTCTTCGATCTTCAGTAATTAAATAAATATCACTTAAGGCTTCTAACGATGTTCTAGTGTTTTTGAGATGATTTGCAAATGGTTTCACTGCCTCGATTCTAGCTGACCATCTTGTATCGGAAAGTTTGTGAAGGGATCCGGGCACATTTTTCTTAAGAATATCCCAACGTTGGGCACTGCTGCTAAGCAAGTTGAAAATTATGTCGGTCATAGTTTTATTATGTAATCTATTGAATTTTTGTATGGCTAGTTTAATATACACATTTTGAAGTGATTTGATATCCTTCAAATCTCTAGTAAATAATTTTTTCAAAGTATTAATTAATGAATATTAGGGAAACCACAATTGAAAAACGTTAGCGTGGGGTTTTCCGGCCCCCCGAAACCAAAAATTTCGTTTTCATCAAAAACAAAAATAGAAGAAAAGAAACTTTATAAAAACAAAAACCGAAATAAATATCTGTGTTTCGTTTTAATTTTCCACGCCTCTTATTTTGACTTTAAAATTTGTTTAAATAAAATAAATTTGAAATTTATGTTAAATTAAATAAGAAAAGCGAAAGAATTAAGTACTCGTACAACTTTCTTTCAATAGTTTAGAGTTGCCCAATTTTCGATTAAATATTAACAATGTACCCTAATAATAATCAGAGGCCCAGGTAGGCAATCTTGTGATTGATAGATTTTTAGATAACATGGAAACAGGAACCCGATCAAGAAAGCATGAATGATTTTAAATTTTCGGGCCCCTAAAAATTATTGGTAATAGGTATGTTGATGATGATTATAGAGTATATTAAAAAAACACTCTTCTCATTGCTTTAAATCTTACGGGCCCCTAAAAAATCCCGCACCTGTGAATCTCAAACTCCAAAATTTTGGTTTTAAGCTCTAGTTTTTATTTCCATTTGTCTGTTATGCTTTGGCATTTCTTCTAGATTTATTTTTGCTGTTTCCTTAATTTTGTTCAAACTTTGACTTACTTTTCTCTTTTTAAAAATTAAACATTCCAGACGAAAGCTTCTATTTTGGTTGGTTGTGGGTCAGTTCCAATTTTGAATTCCTGAACACTGCAGGGAAAGATAGAGCATGGCAAGATATTCCGCATTCATGTAGTACGACTAAAAAATGAATCTCTGCCAAGGTTGGGTTCAAGGTAAAACTGATGGGCATTCCTAGAACAACGGGTATTACGGTTAAATTGTTTAAGGGGATGAATGCAACTGGCTTTTTCACAAAGTCCGTTACAATAAAGTTAAAATGGTAAAGAAAACAAACTTTACGCGGATGTTCGAATGACGTAATCGTGTTGATGATGTTAAAGTCAACAATCCTTTTAAAAGCTCTTCTTTGAGTATTGTCCAAGAGGCTTAAATAAGTTACTGGAACACCAACCCAGAGATGAGAGTTATATTTAAGTTTCGGACTATATAGGTTTTGTAAATTGTAGTTAAATTAGACGGAGAGAAAAATTTCTTGCAACGTCTTCAAAAACCTAGACATCTTGCGGCATTTATGGCGAAATCGCGTATGTGATCGTTCCACAAAAGGTGGTTGCTGATGCACATTCTGAGGATGTCGAGATTTTCCGTTTCGTTGATGCAAGCGTCATTCAAAGAGGGTTTATATCGCTTTAACGATACAAGACAGCATTTGGTTTTCGAAACATTCAATTCCACACGATTTTAATTCTTCATAGTACAATGATGTAGTAGTACCCGTGGCATGATGGTTAGTGCGTTGGACTGTCATGCAAGGGGTCTTGGGTTCAATCCCTGCCTGTGCCACCTTAATTAAAAAAAATTAATTTTCGCGGGTACTGCCTCTTGCGAGGAATTGACAAATCCTTCATGAGTAATTCTTGTCATGAAAAAGTGCTTTCTCAAACTAGCCGTTCGGATTCGGCCTTAAATTGTAGGTCCCTTCCATTCCTGACAACAGTTCTCGCACACAGGAATGGTTGAGAGTTGTAAGCCACTAGGCCCTGGTTCACAACGGACTGTTGCGCCACCCCATTTGATTTTGAGTACAATGATGTGTAGATCGGAATTTAATGAGCTTTTCATACTTTGACGTTGCAGTTCCAGATCCGAAGATTTATTTATATCAATGGAGAGTTTATTAAATGAAAATTTGGCTTATTGAACATAATAAGTAATCAACTTTAAGTTAAACGCTGGGAAGCTATGAGTGTGGATCATATCCTAGCCTTTTTTTCTCATGTCATATCAAATCATTATTGTTGCTTCCAATTCGAAGCATTACTAATGAAATAATGATGATTTAACAACAGTTAAGGACCCTTACGAAAAAGAAACTATTGCATTGTCTTACATTGCTTTCGCCCATATCCCTTCCTTCTTAAAATGAACCACATCGAGATACTTACCGCAAACATTTATTTAGTTATCATTTGCAGATATCTGCTCATTAGATGAATAAATAGCAATGCATGCAGATATGCGCATTTGCATTACAATATCTCTCCCAATATTCATTTAATAAATGTCCAGAATCATACCTATTCCCTTGGCATCAGCCAGCATCCAGGAAAGATATAGTTGGTCCTAATGGCATTGGTAAAATTATACTGCAAATGGCACATACTCGTAAGTAAGAGAATGCACACTTTAGATTTACAATTAATTTGGAGGCCTTGTATTAATCGGTCATTTAGCAATTAGTTGCAAGGTGCTGTTTTGCACATACATATTATGTATATGTGTCTAAGCTGCATCAAGCAATGTATAATAATCTTAAAACTCAATAGATGCATATAGAGAAATGAGAAAGGAGATAAACATCCAAATATCCTTTAGGAACTTAAATATTCGAATGATATGGGGGTTTTTGAAGGTAGGTATGGATATTGGAATTGGTTGGTGTAAGCATTGAAATGCCATTAGATAAGGATATTGTCATTAATCGTATCAAGTTTAATTTGCAATCAACTAAGTAAATTATTTCTACAAACATTTATTTGCAATACGAGAAGCCAACATACATATATATAGAAAGGTGTATATTATATACAATACATTATACATTATTTATAGGTAGGGTACAAATGTTTTTGCTTCAATAGACATGAAGTGTAATTTCATTTAAATTGCTGATAGCAAATTAACATGTAACATAAAATAATCTAAATATAAATACATATGTGACTGTACATTAATATTATAGAAGGACTTTAATTATTATGGATATAAAGTGACAACAAACACAATAGATTGACATTTTGTCAAGTTATTAGGTTGATTTATAGATGATGATGGGTCGAATACAAGGAATTACACAAATCTTTGTTTATTAAATGTTTTGTGAAACAATTTGTTAAGTTAATTGCATGATATATACAGTTTATCCCGTCTCTTGACTCACGAGTAGAGATATCATAATTTTTAAATGAAAATTAGGAGACAAAATGGTCATTAAAGGTGGCCGCCTTTACAAAGTTTATCAACTTATCAACAACTTAGGGCTGCCTATTCTTCCACATTCTTTATCCCAACGAGACGCTAGGTACAGTGAAGACATCTAAATACAAATAATAGGAACGAACTTCTTTTAAAATAAACCAAAGTGTGAGTCATTTGACAGCTGCACGATCTCCGGGTATAGATAGATAGAGGTCTACGTGTCGTTTTTAGTAATCATAATGGCGTGGCACGGTGAGCATCGCGCATTTGTCGTAGAGGAATATATCCGTAATGGTGGTTCTGCGACTACTACTCAGGGAGCATTTTGCAACTTGGACGACATGATCCTGTTCCGGATGAAAAAACAATTCAAGTTTGGTTATCAAACTTTAGAGCAACGGATTCTGCGCTAAAGAGAAAATTGGCTGGCTGCCCTTTAACCGCAACAACTCCGGATAATGTGGCAAGTGCGTCTATCCAGCAATCTCTGAGGCGTTCAGCACTAAAACATGCAGATGCCCTTGGATTGTCTGATAGGAGTGTAAGACGAATTTCGCACACACATCTTCATATGCATCCCTACAAAATGATGATCGCACAAGAATTAAGTGAGAGAGATTTTGGAACTCGCAGAGCTGTTTGTGAAGACATTCTTCAAAACATTGGTGCTGTTTTAATTTCGTCTAACGAGGCTCATTTCCATTTATCGGTACTGGGCAACAGAAAACCCTTAAGAAATTCATCAACGACCACTTCACAGCCCTTATGTGACAGTTTGGTGTGTTGTTGCTGAATTTGCGGACATTTATAGGCCCAAGTCTACACTCATCGCCCAACATCTTTGGAAGCACTTAAGGAGGCAATCACTCAGGAAGTGGCAGCCATTACACCACAAATGACTAGAAGAGCAATGGAAAACTTCCGGGAAAGTCTTTATAAATATATTTTAATGGATATAATGTTTGAAACTAAGTAATTATTTAATTTAATGTAAAATGGCATATTTTATTTAAAAAATTCAATAAAATTTGTGTGTTAAATTGTTTATTTATTTGTCATTGCCTTTTAAATATGGGAGATCTTTTTGCCGGACCCTTTATGTTTTAGAATTGGCATAAAGTAATTATCATTCAAATCTTATTCTAATAGGTGATTTGGATGCTCGTATCAGAGATTATTAAAATTCAATTGGCCTAAAAATTGGTCAGTTGTCAATTGAAAGAAATTCTTTAGATACTTGTTTAAATCCAATTGGAAAATGTATTTTGGAAATGATAAAAGATTTTGAATTTCTTTTATTAAATGGAATAACCTTTAAAGACTAAAATGGCCACATTACTTTCTCCACTTAACAAAATGGTAACTTTCCTTAGTTACAATAATTAAATTACAAACTTTTTTGATTGAAATTATATGCAAAAAAGCATAGCGATAAATATTCCTGTAGAATTCTATAAGCAAGCAACACCCGAGCTTTTGGAATATATACTTTCTTTCGTCAATAGATTATAAATATAATAAAGGGACAGTTTCTGATTTTTTTTTTAAATTGGCTTTAAAACTTCCGTTTTTCTTTTCAAAAAGGTGATCGTGATCAACTAGAAAACTATAGAGGCACTGCTGTACTCATGTATCAATATTTTGAATGGTAGCCAAGGTTGGGAACCTCATATAGGATATGTCTCTCATGCGAAAAAATATCGATACCATGTTTTGAATCAAGAAGTTCTGCATCCCATCTTTAAACACTTTAAAAGCTGTCTTTTGAAAAAATTGAAAAAAAAAACAAACGGTTTTAATAAGTCATAAAAAACATTAACATACAGTTTGGTTTTGGCTAAGCTCAACGTCAAATTCTATAATCTTGCCTAGAAATTACTGTATAAAAAGAGGATGGGATGCGACCCACACTGATAACTTCAAATCCCGTCTGTCGGTTTGTCTTACTTAAAAGGTTTGTAGGTTTTCATGTTTTGTTCAAAAAGTTAAGCAACATTTTTAAATTACCAACAATATTTTAAATACGATAAAATAGTTTGATTTCAAAATATATTTTTAAAAACGAGATTTTTAGTCGAACAAAAAATGGATTGGATACCAAATTTGCGTACTATTTTTTGTAGGGTTTTTTTAGGAACGGACTGTTGGTTTCTTATAAAAAATTATTGAATATCGGAAACAATATTTTCTGTGAGAAAGCTTAGTTTGAAAATTTTTAATTTTTAAAAAGCTATTTGAGTCAAAAGTAGTTCTTAGTATCGTTTTTTTTTTTGTTAAAAAACTGTCAATTTGATTTTTCTCAAATTTTGTCAGAATGTTGGAAACAATATTTCTTATAAGCTAAAATTTGTTGGAAGCCATAATAATTAGGTTTTTATTTTTTATAAAAAAATTTGAATTCGATTTTTCTCAAAATTTTACCAGATGTTGAAAAAGTTATTTTTCATTGCACAAAATTATTTTGGAGATACAATAATTTTTGAATTAGTGTTCGAGGTGACAAATATTTTTTTTTATTTTATGATTTATAAAAAGAGAACTGTTTTGGATTGGATTGGATTTTTTCCAAGAAACGGTTATAATGCGTGAGTAATTTAGTACAGGACCTTATACAAAAGTGAAATATTTTGTTGAACTCAATATTTCGCAAAATAATAACGCTATTGTTTTTTTTGGTTTAAGTTTTTTTATTTTAGTAAATTGATATGAACTGAAATTCGTCACTCGGGTTATTTGTAACGAGCAGGTTATTTTTTAACTCATTTCCTTTTTTACTCAATTAAACTCTGAATATGTTATGACCAAAGTTATTTTGTAATTTTACCCTGGTTGTTGTTGTTTAATTAATTTAACAACAAAAAAAATAGGTACAAATTGGTTTAACTTGATTTTCGACACTTTTCATTTACTAAAAAATTCATCTGACACTTTATAAACAAAATGCCAAAAATGCCACAATAGATTCCTTAAACGCCCAGAAAACCAAAAAAAAGTGGCTTAAATTTTAATTTTGGGCTACAAACTTATTGAAGAACCTTAAATATAAATTTGGCTTCTGGCAAGTTATCAGTCTTGGCTCATTCCAGCATCTTTTTTTGAAAAATCAAAATGAGACTTAATTTCAAATAAAAGAATAATATATTTTCTTTTTCAAGTATATCTTAAATTTATAGAGCTTTGTGAATTCCTTGTCTTTTATTATTTTGTCTCCCTCCATTTACGTTTTTCTAGTCACATTACAATGACTCCAACAAAGCAGATAACCCCTTTTATTCCCTCAAATACATAACAATACTAAAAGTTCTATTTTAGTACCCTTATCCTGTTACCTATATCCATTTTTGAAAAGAACATTCTTTACGACAAATCTAAAAATCAACGATTTTAATTGATTGGTTCTATTCAATTTTAAATTTATTTCTTTTTAATGGGTAAATTTCTCAAGTGTAACATCTAAAAAGAAAGAAAAAAAGTTTAACGATACGAAACAAGAAGATTGCCCAATTTCATCACCCCAAATCGTGCACTTTTTAATACTGGAACTTCCTTTCAATAAAATAAGAAAAATACATTATATTGCCTGATTCGATGGCATATAAAGTTTTCTATACTCACAGATTGAACTTCAAGATATGTAAGGAGGTATGTCCTTATCAAAAGAATCCAACATTCTATAAACGTAGATACTGAAATTATTTCGCAGCATTTAAACTTAATGTCCTCGACCGTCTTAAAATCTGTATCTGATCATAAGGGAAATGATGGCACCCCCAATACTCGGGAGACTTTATATTATCCTTTATCCTGTCCTTATATTTTGTGTTCTTCTTTTTCTCTTTTTTAAAAAAAGGTGCTTTTATTTTGAAATCAAAAAATTTAACTACCCATAGAAGCGCACTTTTCATTTCCCATGGAATACGTATATGGTGAATGTATTTGAATGGAAGACAAAATAAAATTAAGGATATAAACAGCATCCTTATAATATTATCCCCAAGGATAGCCAGCACCAATGACGACGCGACGCCGCCGCGCCGCCCACCGCTACCATTCTACATCTATACAAACGTATCAGTATTGCGATATAAGGAAAAGTATGTGGAGGTATACGTATTATTATTCTCTTTTCACGCTTCACAACTTTTATCGCATTCACATGTGATTCTTTTATGATTTTCCTCATTTTAATTTTCATTTATGACATTAGAAATGGTAGAAAATTAAAAAATCCCTTTTTTATATATATTTGCACATCCTGAAAATGTTTTAAAAACATAACGAGTCTCTGCAAAGAAAAGAAAAAATACCCGAAGTGAATTTATTTATATGCATAAAATTTATCTGGAAGTTATTGCCTTTGCATGTTTTGAAAATCGAAATAGTAAAAAAAAATTAAAATATCCTTGCTAAAAGGTATAATGCAAGGACGACAAAGGATATCGATGCCGTTGCCGTTCGCCGTAATCGATACCATGGTAAAGTGCAATTTATTTAAATATCAAAAATAATTTTCACTCTCGTAAATTTCACAACCATGAACGCTAATAAAATAAGTTCAATTAAAATGTTCTCCGTTTACATACTGCAGAACAGGTCCTTTTTACTTCCTTTCACCACTGTATATGCATATATATAGGATTCACAAAATATTAACTCCTATTTAACGAGACCATAAAGGATCTAAAGCAAAATATATATTTAAATACACACTAGTTCTTGGAATTTGAGTCATATTGGCATTTAATTAGAGATATCCTTACCTCCTTTTAAGTAACTGAAAAAAAGAATCAACCGTTTTAAATTGTCTTAAATACTTAACATTACTTTTCAAATTGCTCTCAAAACACGAGAGTAATAATTTTAAGAAAAATCTGACATAAATGTCCTCAATCGATAAACGTGGAGTGTATCAAACTTACCTTTACGAAGATAATAAAGTAGGTATATCTGGCATAGATCGAAAGGAAATGAATTACTTTACGATGGGTAATGAGCTCCACGCTTCACAGCACAGTGTCTCTTTATCTTTGGTTCCTGTATCCGTGGATGCGAAAAGTTGTATTTCATTTATTTTTTCTGAACTCTCAACTTTAAAAAATAAAAAAAAAAACAATTTAAGAGAGAGCATTAAATTCAAGGATCAAGTTTCATGTTTTTTTTTTGGGTTCCTTATTCACCAATTTAGCTTTCAATCTTTAGGATTTATTTTTTACAATATTTTTGTTGTTGTCCTTGTTGCTTCTAGGATAAAGTAATCCTAGTAATTCGTGTCTGGTTGGATAATTAGGAGTTGATGGTGATGGGTGAATGCGAGAAGGATAAAAGAAATAAAATAAAATTGATTCCATCAGTAAAGGAAAGAAAGTTCCTCGTAACAAGATAATTTACTACAACTTTGAATTTGTAAAGTTTTTATGGGTAAATATCGAGTCACTTGTTGAGAAAAATGTTTTTGTTTTTCCTTTTTTTTTTTGAATTTGATGGACTTTTGGTCATATTGAGTAACTTACTTAAAAAAAGAAAACTAACTTTTGAAAGCCTTTGGTTGAATTATGAAAATTATATAAAATCCTTTGGAACAGAAAAGGAAAAAATTCTCTGAATGGTTTGTGAAAATTAAAATTGAATTAAAAAAATAAACGTTTTTAACCATACTTACATTTATATTACACGACTGTTTAACACAACTGTATTACATTAATTTCATAATGAAGCAAGGATATGTTTCTTGAAGAACGAAATTTTAATTTTTTACATTTTAACATAAGCAATAGAGTCTTAAAAACGATAAACGGATGAAAATATTCAGTTTTGAATATAAAATTATTTAAAAAATTTCAAACGAACTTTTAAAACCAATGCAGACGGTGAAATGTCGCTCAAATATGGATATTCCAATGAAATAGTGACTCAAAACACACAAATGGAAAACCAAAGTAATATGTTTCGAGATAAGAACAATTTTCTTATGAAGTGGCCTGCTCAGTCCCCCGACCTTAATCTAAAACAAAATCTGTGATTAGATATCGAAGGGAAGGTTTGGTAGTCAAAACCTAAAAAATATCAATGATCTATGGGTCGTGGTTAAAAGTTTTTGAAGGAAAGCCTTGAAAACGAAGCCAACGACTTGACGACTAATTGCTCCATAACACTAAAGGCGATTCACAACAAAATACAACTTTCTTTTATTTTGGTACTATCTAACCCGGCCAAGCTTTGCTGTGGAACGTTTTTTGTTATAGTGTTGTAAACTAACTAAACGGTGGTTTTTTAAGAGCTTGAGAACTTTTTTAAAAAAAAACGCATAAAATTTGCAAAATGTCATCGATTCTTTATTTGAGACGTTAGATTGGTCCATGACATTTACTTTTTAAAGATAATTTCATTTAAATGTTGACCGCGGCTGCGTCTTAGGTGGTCCATTCGGAAAGTCCAATTGTGGGTAACTTTTTCGAGCATTTCAGCCGGAATAGCCCGAATTTCTTCTAAAGGCGTCAAATCGCATGATCTTGGTGGCCAACTTACCGGTCCATTCCTTGAGATGAATTGTTCTCCGAAGTTTTCCCTCAAAATGGCCATAGAATCGCGAGCTGTGTGGCATGTAGCGCCATCTTGTTGAAACCACATGTCAACCAAGTTCAGTTCTTCCATTTTTGGCAACAAAAAGTTTGTTAGCATTGAACGATAGCGATCGCCATTCACCGTAACGTTGCGTCCAACAGCATCTTTGAAACAATACGGTCCAATGATTCCACCAGCGTACAAACCACACCAAACAGTGCATGGGCAGTTCTTGAACGGTTTCTAGTTGCTCCTCACTCCAAATGCGGCAATTTTGCTTATTTACGTAGCCATTCAACCAGAAATGAGCCTCATCGCTGAACAAAATTTGTCGATAAATAAGCGGATTTTCTGCCAACTTATCTAGGGCCCATTCACTGAAAATTCGACGTTGTGGCAAATCGTTCGGCTTCAGTTCTTGCACGAGCTGTATTTTATACGGTTTTACACCAAGATCTTTGCGTAAAATTTTCCATGTGGTCAAATAACACAAACCCAACTGCTGCGAACGGCGACGAATCGACATTTCACGGTCTTCAGCAACACTCTCAGAAACAGACGCAATATTCTCTTCTGTACGCACTGTACGCATTCGTGTGGTTGGTTTAATGTCCAATAAAGTAAACTGAGTGCGAAACTTGGTCACAATCGCATTAATTGTTTGCTCACTTGGTCGATTATGTAGACCATAAATCGGACGTAAAGCGCGAAACACATTTCGAACCGAACACTGATTTTTGTAATAAAATTCAATGATTTGCAAGCGTTGGTCGTTAGTAAGTCTATTCATGATGAAATGTTAAAGCATACTGAGCATCTTTCTCTTTGACACCATGTCTGAAATCCCGCGTGATCTGTCAAATACTAATGCATGAAAATCCTAACCTCAAAAAAATCACCCTTTATTAAAGAGGAACGATAGGAAAACATCAGGCATGGGCACCAAAATGCTTTTTTACATAAATGCCATTTGCAAAAAGGAGCATGGCGACCTTCATGACTGATTTTCAAATACCGTTACCCTTTATTACAATAAAATTATTATTTACAAACGAAGATGGAAATTTTTAAGCTGGTATAAAAATGTACTGGTTGGGGATTTCAAAAGGAAAGATTTTGAACTCATTATTTTCGTACAGTTGATGTAAAGCGAACATCGAAACAAAAGAATTGTATTGTTTAATAAATGTATTATTATTTGTATTCAAGTTTGTAACAAATGAGTATATTACAAGGCTTTTAAGTTCATTCGACAGTTAAACTTAAAAATTAGGTAGGTAGGGCTGATAGTTTAAAATCTTCCAAGAATATTTATTGCTCTTTGAATTGCAAATATTTTTAATTTTAATTTAATGTAGAACTAATCGGTGCACAATATTTTTGGTTAACCTGTTTTTCGGTAACACAAATTAGTTCGACGGTTTTAGACATGTCAAAATCTAAACGAATTTGAAACAGTAACCTTTTGAAGATATGGTAGAATCTGACTGTATCATTGGACTGTGTGGCAACGCCTCAAACAATATTTCCGCTGATCTTTTTGATGACTAAACGTGTGCCGTTGCATAATTAAGGTAGATTCAAACCACGCAGGAGAATTATAGGTGAACCAATCTTTTATCGAAGATTATGTAGTGGAATTCCAGGTACGTCTATTCTGTATGTCCATAACAACAGTATTGTCAATCCAGTCAACAGATGTTGCCATCTGTTAAAATCGTTTGAAGCTAACAGATAGTTGTGACTGTCAAGTAATAGACAAATAATTTTTAATACAATAATATGCCGATCATAAATTGAGATGTACGTATATTGCATAGCTGTCATTTACGTTTTGCTTTTCCAAGTCTTATTTATGTCAAGTAAAACGGAATAAACAGTATCCTGTGTCCGCCTCCTGGCTCGAAACTACCTACCCACCAATGTTCAGTCATATCGGTACAGACGTTCTTGATTTATAAATACTGTAACTAACAAGACTTTCTTTTGATTGTGCGCATACTCAAGGGGATATGAATATCCTTATAATGATCATACGCAGTGCGAGCAGTTACGAAGGGAGGGTAGAATTTGAAAGGTGTTGAATGTCTGCACATTATAATAGGTGGGAAATATTTAGTATGGTAAAGCATTTCACATTCGTGTTGTGCGGCTAAATAAAGAATCTCTGTACTTTATAGTACGTTCGAAATTAGGCTCAAGGATAAACTGATAATCATTCCTAGACGAAAAGAAATCACAGTTGAATTGAGGAGAAGAATGTCACTGGCTATGAGAATAATGATAAAACAATCATAGGCATGAGAACTTAAGGCGGTTTTCAAGAGAAGCAAATGTCTCGGTAATAGAACGATTTCTTATCATTTTTAGAGCTCTCTTTTCAATTTTATCCAAAAGACTGAAGTACGCTTTTTGGACACCAGCCCAAATATGAGACTTATATATAAGTTTAGGACGAATAAAAGCTTTGTTAATTGTAGCCAGATCAGAAGAACTTCTTGTATCCATTGAGATAACATTAACTATTAGCATTTTCCACGAAGTCGAATATGTGATTCCTCCACAACAAGTGGTTTGTGATGCATATACCTACAACTGAAAGCTGTTCAGTCTCCTCGATGGAAGTACCGACCATGGGTAGTGGAATCGCTGGGTGGGGTAACTCTTTTGTGATAGTAGAGAGCATTGAATTTTCGAAGCATTAAATTCATCACTATTTTTAGGTCCCCATTGAACAATGATGTCAAGATCAGAATTTAATTAGATTATCATACGCCTTTGGGACAACATCGGAAGATCAAGGATGGGAATCTATAAAAAAAATATAAAATGCTGATGTCATTAACGAAAGAATTTAGTGAGGAAGAATTTTCAGACAAGCTATCAGTTACAAAAATAATTAAGAGTGTCGGTTACAAAATGGAACCCTGAGGTACACCATTGTTTATTTTGTGGTTATTAGATCTGAACCAGTTTAATTCAATTCGAATTGAGCGTACAGGCGGAGTAATTACACTCTTTGGTAACATCGAATTAACAACAAACTGTGCTGCAAGCAAATTGCCTTTTTCTACTGAGATTACAAGAATTGTGCCATTCAAAACGACGATGACGTAGTGTTGCGCGCATTTTTTACAAATGACCTGTAATTCTTACTAATTTTGGGACATTGTAGTATTTTTTGTAGTATTTTCTGCTGATACAAAAATGCAATGCTTGAGTAAGTCCGTTACATGACTTTAGAGCTTTTTTTACTGATTCCATTTATTCCGAGTGGAGTCCGGAAAAGTACCTCCTTAATCCTTTTAACCTCTTCACTGCACGAATCAAACCATGAGGTTTTAATAAGTTTGTAATTATATCTGCGCTGGAATCCACGTCATTATCGAAGAAGCATAGTTACCATTAAACGATCCTGAAGAAGTCGTTGAGACAGTTTCAGTTGGCTCTCTTATATTGCCATACGGTTCTTGTAAAACTAGCAGACATCATATTTAATAGGGTCAGAGCAAAGAAACATTCATGGAGTGTTGGCGGACTGAACGGTATGCAACGTCAGGAATCCAAGTTGGCTTGACAACTAATTTAGGTGGCTTAACTAAAAAATTTCGACATACCTTGGGGTGTTCGCTGACTAGATAGTAGAAGCCACGAAGAATTGTGAACGGCAGCGCATCAAATTCGTTGAAAGTTAAATAATTGGTATCCAAACTTGGGCTACTTGGACTATTTTAAATGACAGTCTTTTTTTTTATTTTTGTACTTTTTATGTTATCATAAAATGAGCATAGGTAGGTAAGGTGTTTTACAGAATTTAATGAAGCTAAGCCAAGTGAAAAGTTTTCAATTTGTTGCAAATCAGTCCCCACGCGCAATTCCATTAATCGAAAACAAAGAAACATATATCTTTTATCACCCGCTGGCTGCTTGGAAAATTTAGACAACCTTACGTAACACCATACAGTCAATTTAATCTAGTTTTCTGGCTCTGGCACAGACACATGTCTCAATCGTAAATGGTTTTCATATTTCTGTAAAATATTGGCGGCAGCTGAGCAACGAATTCAAAATTTGTCTGGTTCCATCCTAAAACAACGTTATAGCTTGATAACTATATCTCCGTTCGATTCCACCTTAATATCCATATTACATACGCCTGTGTACAACATACTCAGACATTATCACCAAGAACTAAAGCATCTCCAACCCCGTACTCAAGTAATGTGTGTAAAATACCCAATCTACCCAATCCCCACCCTATAACTTCATCGCTCTATACTCACTTACTGCAAGCTCGTAAATTTGTTCTTTCCATGATTTTACGATTGAATTCGCAAATCCATATTACGTACGTACACAATCATTGCTGACAAAATCCGGAACAGAACCCATACGAACAAGAACATATCAACAAACAAATAAATAATATAATAAGGAGTATTATAGTTGCCATATCAAGAGGGATGCTGCTGCTGTTGCTGCTGCAAGTTATATGACTCTTGCAACTGTTAAATCAATTCATGTTTTTATTGTTTTATTTGCGTTAAATAGATACGTAAATTTAGGAGTTGATCTCTTTTGTCCCGGATATGCCACTGTGCTTATACAATCCTCAATCTAATATAACTTTTTCTTCTGTGTAATAAAAACGAGTGTCAGATTCAATTAGAGTTCTTGTCTTCTTGTCAGGTTCTTAGAAATGAACAAACATATTTATGCACATGCGACTAAAGATTCAAAGGAATGTTTAGGGGAATTTTTGTAGAGGATGTGAGAATCTTATACCTTTCTAGACATCAAATTGATATGAGGATTTTTATGTATGGAAATAGAATTGCTTTTGGCATTTATCGACAGTAATGAATTTATTGATTAAAACAAATATTTGCATCATAATTGAAAAAGGAACACCATGTGGCTTATATACGATACAAGATAGGGCCAAGTCAATCAAGTTCTTAGACTGCTAGATTTATATAGGAACAAACTCAGCAGATTTTCGACCTACAGTGACTTCAGTATCAACTTAGCGAGGAGCTTTAAAATTGAAATTCTTACTAAAAACACACTTACTTACTAACATACGTTTTTCAGCTTAAAGCAAATGTAGCCCTCAAGATACAGCACTTCAGTTATCTCAAAAACCATAACTGACTTGCCCATCATCAAAATTAGCTTACAATATCGTAAATTACACAATTTCTAAGTGTTGTAGAGTAATGAAGTTCAGTTGAGTTGTTGACGTGTGGTCGTGGAATTCTCTTATTTCTTGAAGTATGATGAAATTTAGAATTTCGCAGTTGAGTAATGTATAGTATATCTAAAGCCGTTTTAAAAAGATCTAAGATTATACATTCAGAGGCGTGGTATCCACTCACTTAAGTATCACACTGGTATATAATTTGGTATAATTATTTTTGAAAATATATATTTTGAAAATGCGCATGCATGGTATTAAGTGTGGAATATGACTTCATTCAAATGTCCGCCTGGGCTTCTTGCGGTTTCACGGATCGAAGTGGTGCAATTTTCAAAGACTCTTCGGCATAGATCTAGCTGAATTTGAGCAATGGCCTGTGTTATGTTCACCTTGAGGGCATCGTCGATTGTGGTTTATTCGCACCTGCGACTTCAAGAAACCCCACAGGAAAAATTCTAGCGTTGTCAAATTGCATGACCTTCGCACTTCCGAGAGATAACCTTGTGTGGGTTGATGTCGTGGTGTCGTATACGGAAATTTTGCTTGTTAGCACAGCCATTCATCCAAAAATGAGCCTCGTCACTAATGATGGTTTTCGGCCAAAATTGGGGTCACCTTCCAAACGATTTGAAGCCCAGTCAGCGAATAAACGGTGTTGTCTATGGTCATGAACTTTGAGCTCCTGGGTCAGTTGGATCTTGTACGGGTGTAGGCCCAAGTCCCGACGCAAAATTATCCAATTTGAAGTCTGCGAAAGGCCGAGCTCTTGTGCACGGCGGGGAATAGACTGCCTCGGGTTCTGTTGTACACTTTCCCGGACCGCGGCGATGTTCTCGGAGAATCGTACGTTTCTTAAATTTCTGGATGATTGTCTACTGAACCTGTCGTCTCAAATTTGGCTACCAAACGTTGAATAGTCGACTGTTAAGGACCACTACGTCTACCGTAAAATTAAAGCAATGCGCGCAACGTTTGCTTTAACGAACAATCATTTTGATAATAAAAGCTTTATCATTTAAATATGTTCTTCAATCGTGTAACTTGCTATGATGATTTGGCATAAACAACTGATTTAACAGATGTCACCAAAAAAAATGGCAGCGACTGGGCGCCAAAATCTTTTAGCGCCAAAAACCGTTTATAGTAATTTGTTTACCACTAGAATAATTTATGTTCCGAAAATTGGTTTAATTTGTGTACCAGCCACTGTAGATTATAAACGACAACGAGTTATTATATACACGGAATTAAAATTGACTGTACAAAAATACACTCAAAAGTTGCATATTTTTTACATTTGAAATGTATGTCAAGAAATTGCAAAAAATACCCCAAATATTTTGGTGTATTTTGGACGTTTGTGGAACTTGAGCAACTTTGAATCACTTTTATTGAAATTATTATCAGTTTATTTGAATGTATAACATGATGCTGTTATTTATAATTGGTCTATTGGTATATTAAGAAAGTTGCATTATTTTGGGGTTTATTAAGTTCTTTAACCATTTGTTCTCAGGAGGTGTCAATTATAGTCACTATATACATCAAAACAAAATATTAACTTTTTTGTGTCGATGAGAAACTACTCTGAAGCAAAGGTGACCAATACTGATATTTATACGGAGCTCATGTTTTACAGTTGTGTGTTTAATTCAAAATGGTTAAACGCTCATCGCCTAATCTTAAATTCATCAAACGGCACGCCTTTGGAAATATATTCTTTGACAGCCTGCTACTGAAACTATTAAATATATAGCAGTAAGTCTGTCTTTCATCAGTCAAAGGTTATTATCGTCATCATTTTATGTAGGTATTATTATTAACAAACAAACGCTAAAACCTACCGACTTTGTACCTTCAATAAAAGCAAAATTGTTTTTATAGTCAGAAATAGTTATAATTAAGGTGAGTTTATTATACGGAACAACATTTGACAATTTATTGCGTATAGCTATTATCGTTATGTGCGATTAAACAAAGGAAATATGTATCTGAAAAACCTTATTGTCCTGCAGAGGATAGCTCAAAGCTCATCCCTTTTTGGGAAAATTATATTCGAAACTAAGTTGAATATGACTAATGTTGTATATGTAGGTAGGTTCTACATATAAATACGACTTGGAGAATTATTATGACCACATCAAATGTCAGATAATTTACTACCGCTATACAGATATCCTATTAGGTATAATAATAAGGGTAACATAAACAGTTACACTCAACACACAAATGCAAAACAACGGGATTAGAGACAAAATTCTAACAAATGGGACACACTTGCATATTAAATATCAACATGAGATCCCCACACATACAATACATCTAGGGCCAAAATAATAAGTACATTACATACTAAAATCGTCTTTCATATCTTAAGATAACATCATTTGTGTAAGGCAACAAATTCAAAATCTAATTATTTTCATATTTTGTTAAAGTTTCCGAATTGGTAGTTTTAAGAAAATTTATTGGTTACCAAGAATTTGGAGCCCGTTTGCTGCAGACTTTATTAAAGAATGGTCAAATAAAAAGGAATACTTGGTTTAAATACATTTTAAATTTTTAGAAAAAAACGTCAATAGATTTTATTTGTTAAAGATTCCATAATATTTGATATTTAATTATAAAGTCCTATTTTTTATTTAATCAAATTGACAATTTTTAGAAGAGTTAAATATTACCCCATTTCAAGAACAACTCTCCAATGTAGAGTTTAACATTTACAAAATTATCAAATATGTGACATGGTCACCCAAGAGCAGTAACATTTAAGTATTATGCCGTCATCTTCAAGTTTGAACGCTGATTTTACGAGCTTTAGTTTGAATTCTTTTCACATTCACAACTTCGAAATGAAAAATGTCTTCCCTTTCCCTTAAGTTATAGTTTCTGCATTCCAACGGTAAATTTGTTCCTAGCGGTATGAAGTTTAGGGTGAGTAATTCACTGCGGAGCCTGACTGATTATGCTTAAAATATTCTCATATCGGAATGTATCTTCTAGGTTATGGTTAAGCCTGCAATATATTCATCTATTGGCGTTTTTCTTAAACAGATCTTAAACTGTCAAAAATATAATTGTGTTTCTTTTTGAGCTCTGATCGTTCAGAGCTTTAAATTCGTGTTTCTTTTTTAGTTCTGAACATGTTCAGAGCGCGCTCTGTGAGGCTCAGAAAAAAATAACAGAGTAAACGGAGTAAAATGATGAGCACAAGTAATTTACAAAATCGGGAAATTAAAAAAAAATCATCGTCAATACAATAAAAATGGCGGAAGAAGCTGGTCCATCTAGTGCAGAAGGTAAGCCAATTTAGAAAAAACTAATTGCATATTGCATTTTTATGAATCAAATTTATTTGAGGCGTCAAAAGGACCAACGATATGACTGTTTTTTTAAATAATTTGATAAAAGAAAACAGGCGTCAAGAAACCAATATTTCAATATATTGGCCAACAAATTAACGGAGAATTCGTTGTTAACATAACATTTGAGCATGTCGACTCTAACGTAAATGGAAAGGCTGAAGCGTCATTACAAAAAAATAAAAGAAGGCAACGAGTCAACAGGAAACATGAGAAAGTGTTGATTGTACTTCGATTCAATACATGATATTCTATTTCGAGCACCCGAAATTCATCACCTGGTTGTTATTTCTTCCGAAAATTCTGACGTCCAAGTAGAAAAATCCACCACTTATTACAGAAGGAGGAAGAACATTTAAGTTGATGATAGGATCCAAAAACGACATCGTGAGCGGATGGAAGTCTCCAATAAATTTTTAGAATTATTTAAAAAAATGATTGATAAAATGTAGCAGTTGTTTGCTTTCTTTTTTCGCCGTTTTTTTTTAATGTAGCCGTTCCTTTTTGCTTACTTTTTCGTTATGGATCCAATTACTCCTGGAAATATTTTATTTCAAAAATAAATAATATATAAAATAATATTTAACAAATTGTGATTGTTACCTGGCAAACGGGTTTTCCGCAAATAATGCGTTATGGCAGCCTCATCTGAATTGGGCCATTTTATAAATCTCTTCGCCCTATTTAATAGAATGAGATTATCACAAATGTTGGTGATCATTTGGAATACGTTTGCAATGCAAACGCCTAATCTATCTGCAATCGATCTATAATCATAACGCTATTAATTGCTCCCTCATCCACCCTATTCTCCAGATTTGGCTCCGAGCGACTACTCCTTGTTCCCAAACCTGAAGAAATAGCTTGGTTGAAAAAGATTTGACTCCAATGTCATCTCGCAAACAAAGGCCTATTTTGAGGACCTCAACAAATCTTTTTTTTCATAGAGAAGTGTTGGACCAAATGTATAGAGCTTAAGGGAGACTACGTAGAAAAATAAAATTATTTTTTTATCAAAAAATCTGTGTTTTATTCCAAAAGTCACGGACTTATTGACCCGCCCTTGTACCTTTAGTAAAAAGTGTATTGAAAAACCATCGATACAAACTTCATGCATTCGGGATTGCCTAAGTACTATAAAGTGATCATAATTTTGTTTTCTATATCGGTAGATTCCCTATCAGGTCCATAATTATGTTCTTCCATGGCAAGAAGATCTTGGCACAACATTTCAAATACAATCGGATTTACTTGAAAATGTTGTTTGAAAGTCTTGTCGAAGAATCTCGGAACCACTACTTCGGCATAGTTCTCATTTTTTATAATTAGCCTTGAATTCATTTTTCACAGTATTTTATTCATCTTCTTCATCTTCATCATCAAAAAACAAACTAAATACTTCCCTTAAAATAATTGCCTTATCCATTTTTGTTGAACAATAACCTAGTTTTATTTTTCTTGATTAACAAGTATTTACGTTTGACAGTCTGACATTTGACATGCCATATCATAACAGTTTAGTGTTGTAATTAAATCAGAGAGCTCTGAACATACTCTGCTCAGAACTCTACTCTGCTCGCTCAGACTCTGCTCAGTGCTCAGCTCTAAACTAAAACAGAAAAACGCCATATGTAGGGAGTTTGAATATTAAGTTCTATAAACGGCAGTAGTAGTATAACCACTTAATCATGAGTTGCAGAGTTTCTGGATAATAAGCAAACATAACTATATCATTTGCTAATAATAGAACTTTGATAGAAACTCCGTCGAAATCGACGCCACCAGAAATCTAATTGATGAAAAGCGAAAATGAGGTCGGGCTCAATTTACAATCCTGCCTTAATCTTGCAGTTTTGCGAACCAGTCAGAAAGTTCCGCCACATTCCACACTACCGAGTTATTTTGTACAAACTTTTCGAGCACACGACAGAATTTGAGTGATTCTCATAAACCATTCAAATTATAAAACAAAGAACCCCAATTAATTGTGTCGAAAGCTGCTTTGAAGTTGACGAAAAAACACATAGAATAAACTTCTAAGAATGAAAATATTATATTATCGATGGTTTAGACCTAATCTAAGGCGATCTTTGATTTCTTTTAAAACTTTTCTGTCCACGTTGTGAGACGCTTATGTAGCATCGTTTTAAAAATATATTATACGTTGCGTTAAGAAAAGGAATTTCGAGGTAGCTCAAAGCTCCCATAGCCGATCCTTTTGTGGATTGTTAATATATGTAATTGCATCCTGAAATTCTTTAACTACTTGGTCTCCTTCCATAACTTTGTTGAAACAATGTAACTAGACGTTCTTTGAGCGCAACAGTTCCATATTTATACAGCTTAACTAGAATACAGTTAAGTGGCATGATGGTTAGTGCGTTGGACTGTCATGCAAGGGGTCTTGGGTTCAATCCCTGCCTGTGCCACCTTAATTTAAAAAATTTAATTTTCGCGGGTACTGCCTCTTGCGAGGAATTGACAATTCCTTCAAGAGTAATTCTTGTCATGAAAAATTGCTTTCTCAAACTAGCCGTTCGGATTCGGCATAAAATTGTAGGTCCCCTCCATTCCTGACAACATTACTCGCACACAGGAATGGTTGAGAGTTGTAAGTCACTAGGCCCTGGTTCACAACGGACTGTTGCGCCACCACATTTGATTTTGAACTAGAATACAGCAGGTACCACTGCAGTTTTTCCATCCATTAGACATCCCAACTTTTATTCTAACTCTCTTAAAGTTAATTTAGATTCTTAAACGTCACTGGTTAATAGAGGTGACCCATAATGACAAAATTTCGGTGCCGTATTTTGATTAAGTTAATCCTTGAAGTGTGTGTGTAGCGCCGCCGGTGTACCAGATGATTTTTGGACTGCTATTTAAACAATTCTGTGGGATATTTGCAATTTTAAAGCCTTCACATTTCTGATGTGTATATACCCTATTTGTGTCAGTTCCTTACACTTTTTTTTAATCCAAATGTAGTTATTTTTAAATAAACATTGAGAAGATCTTGAGAAATTCCTCAACCATGCAAACTAGATTTTCTGAAGCTTTTCGAATTCTTCATCAAACTCCTTTCAGTTTTATTAATTTGTTCACTCCTCTTTTGTTAAGGATGGGATACTTTCACTATATTTACCAAATAGATAAAGTCTGCATTTTGTTACTGAAGATTGATGTCTAGTCGCTGCCTAAAAGTCGACGCTTTTGGAGGTTTCCAATAGAGTCTTGGCAATAATGATAAATTGTTCGAGCTCTCATCATTTCTCTGTACCGTCCTTTGGAATGTTACAACTAGTGGAAGGTTATCTAAGTACAGAATTTCTTTTACTTCAGTCATGTCATAATCATTTTGTATAAAACCATTTATTGTACAAAATCTAAATAATAATATATTTATCTATGTATATATCTATATATAATTAAGTATAAAAGCAAAACTCAAAAGTAAGAAATATACCTATTATTTCGGCCATAGCTGTTGGTATTTACGTTTTCAAGCCTATACAGTTTAGGTAATGGTAATAGACAGACAAACAGACAGAATATTATAGCTAGCTTAATATCTGAGCAATGAACGTAACGTAAGAAATATTAAATGTACCCACTTTTGGGGGTTGTTTTCATGAACAAAAACTACTCTTCTATGTCTATAGTATTGTTAGTAAGGAGGGGAGAGGGTAAAGTTACACCTGATGGAATCCATTACGGTTAACCGATTGATGTATTACAAGAATTGGTATGAGTTGGAACATTTGTCATAGCATGGTCGACTGTTGATTATGTCAATATTGCAAAATGTCCCCCAGAGGCAAACTAAAGATGGGTACAAGCAAACTGATAAAGGCTTCCCATTACCTTGCACAAACTTAGAATATTTACATATTACAAAGAGGCGAAGGTAAGTATCGAGTTTGTAAGATGTGATGTATGCAATTTTAGGGGATGAAATGAGTTCTAATTTCTTATCTTAATTATTTAAGCATAAGTACGAGTATGTAAATTTAACTATTTTCCATTATCATTCAAAGTATGGGTATTTATTGAAAGTTTCTTCACAAAAAAGACTTGTGTGTATTCTGTTGTAAGGCAGACGAAGGATTTAAGATAAATTATTAAATGACACCTCGGGCCATCAATGAAAATTTCATATTTGATTATAAAAGCAGATGTACCTTATAATAAAGTATATGCAAAGGATAATGAAATTGTCTTCAAGGTTTTTGATTGTTTTAATGACTCAAGGCTATGACCCATATTATTTGGAACTGATGATGTGCTTCTAAATGTGTGTTTCAAACTTATTAACAGTACTGGAAGTGTCTACAGCTATGTGAATGTAGAACCCTCAACTTAAACGTTTCATTTATTTTAAATCAAACTAGGCAAAGAATAGACATATAGTAACTATATGGCAAGTTTTGCATTCGTGCAAAATTTCTAACTCTAGATTTTAATTAAACATCATATTACGATGGTAGAAAAGTCGAAGAAAGTGGGTCCCGTGATTCCATCCGGTCTTTTCACGCTCCTAAACCATTGGGTCGGTTTAGTTCAACATATATTGGAGTAGCGGGGTCATTTTACAATCTTCATGTCTTTTCTATAAAATCTTAAAATTTATCTCTCAAATCGTTGAAGCTCCTTTGCAGGTGAAATGGTAAACCAGGACCAAAATACGTACCCAAGATTTTCCAAATCATGTTTTTATACCAAAAGCTTTGTATTTTTGGGCATTTTTTTATTACACAGTAACAAATGTGACCTTGCATAATGTCTTTCGGGCAGAATCTATTATATAAGTGAATACTTACAGCTATGGAAATATGAACTCGCTTGCACACCTTAATATAAATTAGAAAACTAGGGCTATCTGACTCTATATGCATTTTGGAATTCAAATAACGATTAATCAATGTCACATGATATTTTGTGATATAAATGTGCAGTGCATGTTATTTTTGCTAAGAAACAGAACATTTATGACCATACATTTCTATTATTTCTAAGGCTGTTAAGTTTCATTCTTTTTATTAATTTTTAATTTGTTTTTAATTATTTAAATATTGTTAAGAGAGTCAAAAGCTATTGGAAAAGTAAAATGCTGTACAGCTGAGGAACGAGGAGCAATTGCAGCACTTAGGGAGGAGGGCTTGTCGTCATTATTGGAATTAAGCATTTTGAAGAAAAAAAGACCTTTGCTTAAAGCTTGCTTGCTTTGAAAGAAAAGCGCTTGAGTTGATAGGATGATTGCTACCCTGTCTAATAATGACCCAAGAAACAGCTCTTTGGACATTCATCCTAAAATAGCGGCTGAATTAGAGGTCCATCCCGTCTGTCGATTTGTCTTGCTTAAAAGTTTGTAGGTTTTCGTGTTGGTTTAAAAAAGTTTGCAGTTGAATTATTCTTAAAAATTTTTAAATTACCAACAAAATTTTTCATATAAAGAAATAGTTTAGCTTGAAAGTCTAATTTTGTTGAATAGATTTTTATTCGAAAACAAATTTTTATCAATGAATAGAAAAATGAAATTAATTTGAGAGATGTCAAGAACCGAACATCAATTTTTATCAAATTTGCGTACTATTTTGTGTAGATTTTAACTGACTGTTGAATGAAATGAACATCGAAAACAATATTTTCTGTGAAATACAAAAACAAGTTTAAAAACGATATTTTTAATTTTTGAAAAGCTATTTGAGTCACAAGTAAATTTTACCAAGTTTTAAAATTGTTTTTTTTCTTAGGTTTTTATTTTTTGTAAAAAAAACTGTCAATTCGATTTTTCTAAAAATTTTACTGAATGTTGAAAAAAATATTTTTTAAAAGATAAAATTAGCTTAAAGCCAATATCTCACATATTGGAAAAGATATTTGAGCCGAAATTCAATTTTTACCAACTTTGAGTAATGTGTTTTTTAGGTTTTTATTTTTTATAAAAAAAGTACTGTCATTTCGATTTTGCTCAATATTTTACTAGATGTGAAAAAGGTTTTTTTTTTCGTTGCACAAAATTATATTGGAGATAAAATCATTTTGTGTTCGTAAAAATTTCGAGGTGACAAATTTTGTTTTAGTTTTTTTTTATTTATAAAAAAAACCGTTGAACTATAATATAAAATTTAATTGAAGTCTCTAGCGTCATTGGTTCGCAAGAAACTTAGGGTTAACCAAAATATTCACCTTTTTTTTAAGCTGCATCATGTCTCATGCATCCTGGACACAAAATTATTGAGAACATATTCTTTGGAGCGATAAAACAAAGAAAAACCGCTTGGGTCTCGATGGTATTCGTTTTTTACGTAGACACAAAAACGCTCGGTGTTGATCTGATTCATAGAATTGATGGTATTCTCACCGAAGAGAAATACGTGGAGATTCTCGAAAATATAATGCTGCCGTGGGCCGAAAAGAATTTGCCTGTAATTTGGAAATTCCAACAGGACAATGATCCGAAGCACACAACAAAGCCTGCAAAAAAGTGGATTCAAGAAAATTGTATTAATGTTCTTATTCTTACAAATGAAATCAAGTATCATACATTTTGAAAATTGAGTTGAGAAAATTGAATTCAAAGGGGTCTTAATAATATTTCCATAGCTTGTTTTGCTATCTTTACCTGGCATGTGATGGCCTTTACCACTAGCGTTTCGAAAGCATGTTAAGCCATTTTTATCCGTTTTTACACTTAGGTCTCCCGCATACTGCAGACTTTTTATCGGCCTATAGTTTAGTCGGGTTTGGGCTAAAAGTGCGCACACCAAGCCAACTAAACAGTTTGGTTGGTGAACAAGGCGCAAACTATCCAACAGCCGGCCGACTATTCTTCTTCGCAAACTTCCACCCACAGTTTTTTCTTCACCTTCGCGTCGGAGTACTCTTTTATACTTTTTTTTATAAAACGCATGTCTTTTCTCGACTTCTCCAATCAACTTTTCGACGGAACTTTGTACAATCAACAATTGTGATTTGGGCGACGCCATATTCAAAATACACGCACACGACGCCAAATCACAGAGCAAACTAAACTATCGGTCAACTAAAAATTCGTCATGTATGCGCAGGCGTGTATGCGCCAATACTGATAAAACAGTCGGCCGATAGTTGGCCGACAGATTAGTTTGAATGTAATCGGGTAGCCTTTCAACCTTTTATATCCTCTCCATATTGATTAAGAAGCCAACCAAACCATCGGCCGATAAAAAGCCTGCCATCTGCGGGGGCCCTTAAACCCCACTTTTGGTAGTAGCGCAACTTTTGCTCTGTTTTAAATAAACGTCACTAGCTATTATGACGGTAGAGTCTGCAAATAGAAATCCATTATGTTCATTATTTCAAAAACCGCATGGAAAATCATGTATGTAAATATATGTTTAACAAAATAAGACCCAATATTGATCCATGGTGGGGAATTCCTGAAAGTATCTGGAAAGAATCCGAATGTTAAGTTTTAACAAATATCGATGAGGATCGACTTTCAAGAAAACTTTGAATAATTCGCGATATCCAATTAGGAAAACCAAGAATTACCAATTTATAAATCATTTCTTTGTGTCGAAGAATATCAAATTCATTTTTTATGTCTATTATGTTAAATGAAATCGTGCAATTTTTTTAGATTTCAGGTTTTGAATAAATGCATTGTGGCATTTTGTTGTTGTTAGTTGTCAGTTGACTGTTAGTTCCAAACCAAAATTGAGCTGAATTAATAATGTTTTTATCTTCACAGATAATTTTAATTCTGTTTTGCATCTAGTTTTTGTTATTTGGTAACATTTTTGCTTTTTTCCAAACTGAAGGAAAATAGCAATTGTTAATACAATGATTTAACAGAGAAGCCAGTATTTCATCAAGTGAATGTGAGTTTTTTTCGCAGGATAAAGTTGGGTATTCCGTCAATTCCCGAGGATTCCGTACATTTCTGAGAATTATTTATTATGCAGGCCTTTTCTGCAAATGTGGACATAACGTGTTTTAAACGATGTTCGAGTGGCTGGGTTATATGATGGCCTACATTGTGAAAAAGTAATAATTTCTGCATTGTTTTCAGGTGAAAATTTTCGGAAACTCCAAGAACCACGTCGTTGGTTATAGGTCTATATCATGAGTAGGCTATTTTTCGGTATAGAAAGCAGAAACACAAATTTGGAAAGCATTGATTTTTGATCGAGTATCAGTTAACTCTAACCCATTATATGGAAGAACATCTTGTGAGATATCGGCACCAACAAATGTTATTCCCCTAATTCTATCGATTTCTTTGAAAGCTGGTGTCAACGAACGAATATTTTTAAATCTTGTAGTTAAAAGTGTTATTAAGATCGATATGTACTTTTTGTTTGATAAGCTTATCAAGCCATTAAATTTTAGCTAACATCTATTACAGAATTAATATTCACTATTAATTCTGTTAAGATTATTTAAATTTATTTATTTATGATGATTTATGAAACAGCCATTCTAACAAGGTTCCAAATTTGTATCAGTTTCACCGTGAGTTCAGACACATCTTTATATTTGTTATTCCTATAGGTACAAATATTTCTGAGTTAGCTCCAAATGCCGATGATATAGTTGAATTTAAATTGGATATAACATTGTCAATATCGTTGCTCGAAATGCTTCAATCCGAAGTTTAACATAAAAAGTTTGTTGTGGGGACATAATCTAAATACTTGTGCCTTAAAAGCTTTGAGAAGGTTCTGTTGGGAGGAGAATAATTACTGAGTTGTACATTTACGTAGATACTAAAATTTGTGCAGTATTTTTATTTTTCACCACTATTAACATTTCAGGAAAGAAAAAAAGAAGTCAATGTAGGAGGAAGGCCGTATTAAAGTTTGACTATCCGAAGGAATAACGTCAAAATTTAAGTAGTTAAGCACCATTGAAAAACCGAGTTGTAAACTTAACTTCCGTTTCGGTAAGTAAGATTATCCCAAGTATGGGCGGCAAACATTTAAATGAAAGACTCTGTTTCAAAAGAATTTAGCCTTCAATGACTTGTTGTGAGAGCATCATTGTGTGGCATTGATTTCACGAGATTGCAACCACTTGACATATTGCACAAAGCAGTAGTTTTAAAACAGCTCTTTTTCCAATCTTAAAACGTAACATTTTTTTAAATTTTGTGTATAAAACAAATAAAATTTATGAAACAAAATATTATTCGAATTTTATTTTGTACTTTTTACATATTGATAAATGGTCACTGCACTTGAATTTAATATTATAAAAACCCCACGATTTTTGCATGAACCATCCCATCCCTTACACTTTAAAATTCATACTTCCTCGCATTAGAAATGTCCTATGTATTACACATATACAAGTATGTAAAACGATAATTGTAAACTTTAAAAACCAACCGACCACAGTAAAATGAATTTTTGAGGCGAATTATTTACTCCTTCCGCCAAAGTCACATGCGTTGTCAACCGCAATATAGGAAACCAAAAGTGCGGTATATCGCATACGAGTATAGTGGGTTGCTGGCTTCGATCTATTGCTCGCTCCAAAAGCCGCAAAATAACCTTCCGAAACACGCAAATAAATTAAGGGTCTTCTTCTGTATATACATATGTACTTCTGATGTCGAATCCTGCTCCTGCCGGCCGCAGCTTATGGTTTATCGAAGTTCTCTATACATACCTAAATAAATATTTAGAGGATGGGTAAGTGGATGCGCTGATGCCAAGGCAGTTAGTTTGACGTCTGCATATGAGCATCCATGTGTGAACACATGTTCATATATTTTTCACCCGACAACGAGATGTGGGAGTCGAGGCAGGAGGAACCCTTCTGTTTCTCTGACTGTGGATTTTGATGTCTCCCAAATACACTACATACCTACAGTTAAATCAACTTCTTCTTTATAGAATCGGTTATATCGGAGTGATTCAGGGGGATCGCTGTCAGCAGAGCACCCCATCCCCCTAGAAATCTACATCTGTAACATGATGTATTGGAACCGGATTGAAAATGGAGACGGCGATGGACAAAAAAAAACGTTTTACATCCTGTAGACATACGTATTTATATGTGTAAACAATGTATGTTTTATGTACGTATCCTGGCGCACTGCTTTGCATATGTTGACATGTGGTTATGATTTTTCGATTAAATTTATGGATTGGTTGGAGCTTCTATACTTCGAAACGGCCGCGCTGTGCATCGCATCGGTTGGTATAACGAACCGTCAACCAAACGAAACCCCTTTTATGATTCGCGCCACCCTGGGTGAAATGAAAAATTGGCAATTTTTGGTTGTTTTTTGTTTTTGGTACGATTGTAAAAACCATTGTATTTGGTAGTTAGGGTTTACATTTTTTAAAACTTTTTTTACTACTGCCTGGACCAATCTCAAAGTCCAGGGAATTGTTTGAAAGTTGACGAACATACAATACCACGCTGGAATTAGGATGGATGGATGAAGCAGTTTTATCGGGATAACGGCTGCGATGGTAGTGGAGTTCCGCAATTGAATTGAACTGACATATTTTGGTTTCCCGCTTTTCACTTGGGAAATGATGCCATAGTCAACGCTTTTTTTTGTAGGTCTATTGTGTGGATGTTAATATTGCTTTTTTTACGGTAAGTGGAGATACACCAAAGTAATATTTCATATTTTTGAATTTCATATGAGTATTTGTAGTATGTGATGGCTTCCATAACATGTTGAAAGTTTACATATACAATTTGCATGAGATTATTATTTTTTTTCTTTTTCATTTTTATGTTGATTTAATTTCTTTTCAATTTTGATTTCAATATAACTGACGGAATTATCAAAAAACAATAAAAAAAAATGTTTTGATTTTTATTTCACATGAAATATATAGCAAATGTTTTCATGCGTGATTCTTAAATGAAATTTTCAACCAGTGGAAAATTTAAAAATATAAAAAATTTGTGTACCTACATCATTTTGTATCTTTTACATATCCTGCAAAATTCAATATTTTGTGTTCTAAAGTGAATACACAAATGTGAAGAAAATGTCTTGTCCGGTTGCAAGTACGCATCCAGACTTTTAATCAGGGGGCGGGAGTTCAAACACTTATTTTTGAACGCTGTTGTCGGGCAAAGGTTTGGTCTAACTAGCATACTCAGATTCCAATAGTTTTCTAAATATGCTCTATTTAAGACCTTAAATACAATAGTTTAGACTTTAGAGTGTTGTTGGTGCATTTCATGTAGAAATGTAAGAAATTTTGATGAAACGTAGCTATTTTTCAAAAATATTATATTATGTTCTTGTCAGCATTTCTTTAAATGCAAAGAACGCTATAAAAATATAAATACAAAAATGTAATAATAAAAAATAATTAAATAATTAATATTTATTAAACAAATGGCATGTACATATATTTTTTGATTTTTCGATATCGTTAAAAAAAACTTTGTGAAAGTACTTAAATTTTTTTTAGGATTTTTGTACTAAGCTTTTATATTCAGTATTGAATAAAGCTGTTGTTTTCAAAGCAACCTAGTCGTAGTACTAGCTAAGCCCGGTACTACTCTTTATCCTTAGTACTAACATAAAAGTAGAACCTACATTTCTTCACATCACATCAGTATGAATGGACCCTCAGTATTGTTAGCTGATACTGAAAAAAGGAGACCCTCTTTAAGCTACAGTAACTGTAGAAGAATCAGTCAATATTCTCTGGCATAATATGTCAACGTGTAAAGCCCATTGCCAACAACCTGATAAGTCCTTATCAATGTGGTCTAAACCAGCAAAATCCACATTCGATCAAATATTCATGCAGATTTTGGAAAAAAAACCCAAGAACATCATCGATTTCAAGGCTAAATTCATACGTTTGTGCAGTATATCCATAGATCCATAAGGTTTGAAACAATTTAACAGAACCTTTCTGTTGTATCTGAACAAATATACTGTATACTGTTGTGCTGAATTACATAATCAAATCATGCAGAGCTTACAAACAGCATTTTCGATTAAACCATTCGAGCCTCAAAACATCAAATGGAAATGATGGGTGAATAGATTCGAAACGGCTAACGCTCTATTTGACAACGCTACAAATAGAAAAGTTCACCTCATTTTAAACTATATGGGAAACGATGCTTACAACACATTGTGCGACAAACTTTCACCTGCAAAACCATTGGAGAAGACATACGAAGAAATCGTCTCAACCTTGACAGCATTTTACGATACCGAACCAAATGAAATTATGGAAAATATGGTTTTATCGTCGGAAACAAAAGGATTTCGGAGGATTAGAAAGTTTGGAACGTATTTGGAGACAGCACTTCGGAATCAATTTGTTTTTGGATTACGTAACCAAGGGAGTCAGAATCGATGTTTGGAAAAGAAATGTTTGACGTTAGATGTAGCCCTAGAATTGACCAAATCCATTGAATTATCTGAAAAAGGTGGTGCTGAAATTCAGAAGGTGAAGGAAGCCGTTTTAACTTCGTCAAAGAGAAAAACCGAAAGAAAATTCCAGCTAATACCAAATTTGTAAGAAAGTGCTTTCGATGTGAAGATACAAGTCATTTGGCGAACAAATGTAGATTTGGAGACGCAGTGTGTCATGGTTGTGGCCAAAAAGGACATCTGAAGAAGGTCTGTTTTAAAGCGAAGAGGTTGGGTGTTGTAGCCACGAATTACTTGGAAGAAGAAGATGAACTGGCACATCTGGAAGAGATATATCAAATTGGAGAAGCATCGCCAGTAACTTGTCGTTTCAAAATTCTTTGTAAACTCTTCATTAATGATTTTCCCTTTACTTTTGAAATAGATACCGGACCACCCGTGAACGTGGTTTGCTTGGCAGATGCGTGAAGACATTTTGGCAATTTTCGAGTTGAGAAAAGTGACATTGAACTGGTCAGTTATTGTGGTACCAAACTGGACTGTATGAGATTTGTGCAGGAAAATGTGAAACCTGTATTTTTTAAAGCTCGCCGTGTACCGTTTTCACTAATGCAAGCTGTAGAAGATGAGCTAGACAAGTTCAAGAAGATGTTTTGGTAAAAGTCGAAACAAGCGAATTTGCAACACCGATTGTTGCCGTAAGAAAAAGTAATTATAAAATCCGAATTTGCGGCGATTACAAGATAACGTTGATTCCTTGTTTGTTTATCGATGAGTACCCACTACCTTCAATCGACGAGTTGTTCACCTCAATGGCTGGAGGTAAGAAATTTACTAAAATAGATCTTTCAAAAGCATATCTTCAACTTGAAATTCATCAGGACGACCAAAGTTTGCTAACATTGAACACTCATAAGGGATTGCATATGCCGAAACGAACGATTTTCGGTATTGCATCCGCACCTGTGAAATGGCAACGTCTGATGGAAGAGATTTTGAGTGACATAGATGGAGTCACGTTATTTTTGGATGACATAAAGATTACGACACCGAATGATGCCATACATTTGACTCGTTTAGAACAAGTTTTACAAAGGTTATACACCCTTATAATATGCGGATAAACAAATCCGAGTTCATGGTTGACCAGATTGAGTATTGTGGTTATGTCATCGATTGTCACGGAATTAAAAAGGTGAAGAAAAAAAATTGAAGCCATAGAAGACATGAAACAACAATGTAGTATTGGCACATTATGACCCACAACTGCCATTAATACTAGCTACGGACGCAAGTCCCTATGGAGTGGGTGCAGTCTTGAGTCACATTTTTAGTGATGGATCAGAACGTCCAATATAATACGCGTTACAGTCATTATCCGAAGTTCAACAACGGTACAGGCAAATTGATCGTGAAGCTTATGCCATTGTCTTTCGAATTAAAAAATTTTATCAATACGTTTGGGGACGTAGGTTCACATTGGTTTACATACCACCAACTTTAAGAAATCGAGTTCTTAAGGAGCTACATTCTGCGCATTTCGGTATGACCAAATGAAATCTCTTCCTCGTGGATATTGTTGATGGACTAACATGGATAAAGACATAGAGGAAATGGTGATGAATTGCTCAAACTGCCAATCAACGCGACCCGAGGCACACAGTTGGGAAACACCATCTAAACCTTTTGATCGAGTGCATGCAGATTTTGCTGGTCCGTTTATGGGGCAGTACTATTTTATATTAGTAGACGCTTTTTCAAAGTGGCCAGAAGTGCACGTTTTACCGAATATAACTGCTGAAACTACAATACGAAAATGCCGAGAGATA
This sequence comes from Eupeodes corollae, assembly GCF_945859685.1. Taxonomy (NCBI): domain Eukaryota; kingdom Metazoa; phylum Arthropoda; class Insecta; order Diptera; family Syrphidae; genus Eupeodes; species Eupeodes corollae. The sequence goes on from NC_079147.1 coordinate 269,364,001, forward strand.
TTTTTAACCTTTGCATTACCAATCACATTTGTTTCTTATTGGGGGCCTCAATTCATGTCATCAGAATTCCAAGAATTTCTAAAACTAAATGGAATTCATCATAAGCGTGGAGCACCTGACCATCCATCGACGAATGGTCAAGCGGAGAGATACGTCCAGACAATAAAAATAATTTGAAAGCCATTAAGTGCAATTGTAATGAAATTGGAAAAGCTCTGAGCAATATTTTAATGTCGTACCGTCGAGCTATTCATACAGAAACAGCTAAATCACCGGCTATGGTAATTGGACGACAAATAAGATCAAAACTTGATTTGATTTTGCCAACATCACCAACTAAGGTCAAGCCAAGGCAATTAAGCGTACCAAAATTTGCTATCAATCAGCGGGTAGCAGTCCGTGATTATTTATCGGGGGGAAAATGGAAGTTTGGTCGAGTAACTAAAATTTTCGGTAAGTTACATTTTAACATTAAATTAGACGATGGTCGTATATGGAAACGACATGTTTATTAAATGAGAAGAATTGGTGAAAACATCGTAAAATCTCCAATAACATTACCTGAACAAACGGACGAAGATATCGAAGATGATAATTAATAGATCCTAAGGAAGCTCAGGATATTAGTTTAGCTGAGACATTAGACCAAATCGAAAGGCCAAATTTGTCAGAATCCACATCAGTCCAAATCGATAAGCCAAATATGTCGGAGACCTCTGCCAAGTCGGCTGTGCTCTCGGATGATTTAGGTAATTCAATTGAAGGTATTCAAATACTTCCAGCAATTAGACGTTCTGATAGAGCACGCCAGGCTCCAGATCGTTACTGTTTTGGAAGAGTAAAGCTTTCATAAAATACTTCATTTTAAACTTTGTTTTATTGATTTCTTTTGTTAAAATTTATTGAATTGTATTTTTTTTTATTATATCTAATTTCTGAAATTGTATATTAATGAATTAAGTTTGACTCTAAATTATTGTGATCTTAACATATCTTATTTATATTTGTTTGTGAGAGGTTAAACAACTCTCACGAGGGAAGAGCTGTGGTATCTGAACAACGAACTATTAGTACTGCACATTTCTCAATCAAGAAACTATGTATTTATTATTATTTGTCACTCTGATTTTATGTTTTTCACTAATAATCACTTTTTGTACAAACGTGAAATCAAAAGGACGTACTATCTTAAATAAAGCAATTTAGTTTTTTTGTAAACGAAAGATTTTCTTTATTTCTTATAATACAACACTTTCGATGTCAAAAAAGGCTTTAAAAAAGGTGTGGCGCTGCAATGCTATTTCTTTAACATCGTAATTGAAAGAATAGTGCAGAGCTCCCACGTTAGTACTTGAGGCACTATCCTTCAAAACGTCTGTCCAATTACTGGTATATGTATCTAGCTAGGGACTGAGCTAGATGGAGAAGTTTGTTGGATGAGGCCCTAGTTCACACAGGACTGTAGCCCCAAATAAAAAGGCATACAAAATCTGTAAGTAATGTTTCGTTTTTTTAGCATATCTAGTTTTGAGCAATCACTGAGGCATCCTTCTTATTCAGTATACATAATAACGGTTAATTATATCTTGGAAAAGTTTTTGGAGAACATTTTATTGAGTTCAGCAGTGATACAACATACATATGTGCCACAATATCATACATCTAATTAAATGATAAAAGAGCATCTCCCTACGTAAGTTAATCCGGATTAAATATTTACATTTTTTAAATTTACTTAGACTGAACATTAAACGTCCTGATATTCGTAATCTTATATTATTTTAGCTCTTATATTCTAAAATGCATTTCCTAAATATAAAAAAATCTAGAGTTTGAGAAGCAAATATGGATTAAGCTTTTAAGCCGATTTCGACTGATTATCCTCTAAAAATTGCACTATGTGTCTTTCAGATTCATAATCGCAACTGCATTCTCAACTCAAGTCTTGATTTTACAGTCCTGTTTTTTTTTTTTTAATTAAGTAAAAAGGTAATGTACAAAGGGATCCCTTCAACGCTAATATATTATCAACAAAAATAATGTAACATGCTCTATTTTTAAGTTATTTTTCGTTACATTTCAATTAGACCCAAAACACTAATTAAATGATTAAATTAGCATTGTTCAAAAAGAAAAGACATACCATTTTGAACAACCGTATACACAGACATACATTTAAAAATAAAAGTAAAACAATCCCAGAACATAATTTCCGTTTAAGAAATAGTTTAATTAAAAATCCACTACGTGCACTTTTGGGTGCAATTTTCCTTTTTTTATTTTGTTTCTTTTGTTATTTACTTAATACTCTGTAATTAGCACATAACACAGAACCCCAGGTTCCCCAGAAAGGAATAATGAAGATAAGGACAACAAGTGCAATATTTCATTAGAAAACCTTTTGGTAGCTTTATAAATAGTACCTTTGCCCAGACGAAATAAAGAAAATACTAAAGTAGTCATCTCTCCGTCTGACCCGTTGTCTTCGTCCTGCATCATCCTTGTCGGCAAACGACGTCCACTGTTATATGTCCTAGGTCCTGATGGAATCTATTTTGTATTTTGTTAATTTTCTCTGTGAAAATACACCTCCTCCAAGGAGTTCGTAGTCGTCGTTGTAATTTCCTTTGCTATGCTACAAATTTTTCTTTAGTTTTAATAAAACTTTTCCTGCATAAGCAATGTCTTTCAATATGCAAATTGGTATACAATTAAAATCAAACTACACAGTTGCTTCGTGGACAAACTAAACCAAAAATATACCAACAAAAACAACAGCAACAACTAACAAAACAAAACTGCATTGAGGTAGATCCTTTTTAGTCCTCCTTCGTGCATTTAAATTTTTGGGGGCAAAAACAGAAGTTTCACTTCGTCTTTAGAGCAATGGAAACTTTTTTTTCCTAGTTTATCCTTTGCAGCAATTCCCAAGTGCGATGCGCCATCACATGAATGTTTTCCATCTCTCTACTGCCATAGAAAGGTGAAGACCACATCAAAATCCTAAAATCCAAAGGATATTACCTTGGAGCTTATGAAATAGTATAAGGTATACGAGTATAAGCCATCATCAACCTTCTCTTAACTTTCCGCCCACTTTATATTTGCGGTATAGTGGCACAGTTGTATGGCTAGTGATATGGACAAGGCTATAGATATCCTTAAGGCGGTTATCCTGACGTGCAATATGGTGTTAAAGGGTTGTAAGACAGCATAGGATCTGTGCTGAAATATGTGCGGGTGCATTGCAGAAAATATATACCCACGAATAAAATATCCAATTTAAATTTTATTTTATTTTAACCCCTCCTTGGTCGTATAAAATGCGCGCCGCAAAGTAATTAAAGATAAAAAGCGGTTAAGTTATAAAACTTTGCGAGATACAGCAGCACGGCTGTGACCAGAAAAATAATGGAAAAAAGAATTTTTCCTCCTTCGCGTTCCAGTTCGACAAAAGTCCAGAAAATGAAGAAGAGTTATTGTAGATGAACGAATCTGTCTTTATCCATCTGCCATGTCAAGGAATAAAGAAAAACTGCAGGGATGGATTTGAAGATTGCGAAAGCCTACTGCATTTTGTTTGACTTGAGGAGAGAATTGTTTCCATGATTTTTATACGATTAGCTATCTTTCAAAACTTTTAAATGTATAAAAGGGGACCTCCTTGATAATCTTGACGTGGCTTTGTTTAGATTGTTTACGTTTGGGAATTTGGCTCATCTTTTGTTTCTTTAACTAAAATTTTGGAGTAATCTTCATGTGTTTTCTTATTTTAAATAAACCTCTGAAAAATAATTCTGCATCTGTGCATAATACAAAAACAGGAACTTTGATAGTTCTTATTTTGAGGGAGCCTCCTGGCTACGGTTTCTTGTTCTAGATTCTTCCCACAAAATCCACTCCCGTGTATGAACAAGAAAACTGCAGATAAAGTGTTACTGCCACTGATGCTTCTGCTGTATATAGTTCCTGCTACTGGTCTGACTCTATCTATGGTCGGGTTAAATTAGCCAAATGTGTACTTGTTGGGCAACGCCCGAAAATCCATCTATCTTTTATAGCTTTCATAGCGGCAATAAAAAAACATAGATGAATACAAATCATAAAGAAAAATTGGTGTTCTCTTTTGGGTGTAACGATAGAAGAAGGTTCGTCATCCCAGCCCAGTTCCAGTTCCAGGAGCAGGACGAGGACGAGGACGATATACAAAACGAGGGTTAGATGATGATTTCTATTGCGCTTCCTTTTTTCTCTGTACGGCTGGTTGCTTTTTCACTCCAGACTTACTTCATTCAGTGTGGTTAAGTCTCCAGTATATCTTTTGTAAAGTTCTGTTTTTTGATATGATTGAATATTCAAGCAAAGAGTAAAAAAGGACCTCAAGCGTTACGAAATGCAGTAAAATTTCTTGAATATTTCATCAACTCGCCCAAAAATATGATATCCACCATCACCAAGCGTATCCATTTAATTATAAGTGCACGAGGCATAAGTTTTATGGCAATTTAATGAGAACTTGAATAAAAATGATTTAATCGACTCTCCATGGTGTATGAGGTATACCTAAATCCACTTATTTAAACGCACTCAAAGAAGATTGGTTTTAACCATCATGGAATCCATATAAATTCAACCCTTTAACCCTTTTGTTCTTTGGCTGGTTGTTTCTTTGAAAAGATATAAACTGAAGATAAACAACAGCGCAGCTTTTCATATTTTTTTGGGACACCATCAGTCGTAAAAATATTAAGAAATTATGCTATAAAAATGTTTTAATTTACTCATTCCTAATACCTATCCAAATATATAATGAAAGCTTGTTGATTTGACGTATAGATGAGATGGTCACAAGGAATAATTAAAATGGTTTCAAGTTATTTCTAAGGTTTTACGATACATCTGCGACTGATTATGTCTTTGGATGAGTTTGAAATAAATGTTAAAGGGACTTAATATTTGTATTCTAATTAAAATGTCCTATTTTATTATTTATATAGCAGCTGAAGTCTGCATTTAACGCTACTGGTGTTTTAATATGCGTCGTTTTATAAAAATTCCCTATAGACTTTTTCATATCCAAATTTATTGTGATGCCTTAGAAGAAAAATGTAAAAAAAAATTTAATTAATTTTGGAAAATGCAAAAATATGTTTCAGTACTATCTCTATTCTTGACTTCAATTGAGACTTTCTTTTGCTTAAGGTATATTTTTTTTTAAATAAACTAAAAATAATTAACTTAAGTCCATTCATTGGCATATATTGTTTTCAAACAAATCTTATATCTTTTTAATGTTTTTTAAACATTTTGTTCGAATTTTTGAAAGGGCAGCTTTGATAATCTAAAGTCCCATATTTGCAAAGAGTCCTAACGTTAGGACCAATATTAGTCGAAGAACTAGTACTCAAATCAGTAACAACTCATTTCTTCTAACAAGTACTAGTATTTTGTACTTACTTAAGGTGGCGCTATACTCCTGTGTGAACTTAAGACTCTCATAGCAAATTTCTCCATCTATAGTTCGTTCCGTAGATGTCTCCAGTTGCGCGCTCCAAATGGAGTGAGGTGACTTAAAACCTGGTCTACGGTCTTCCTTCACTGCGTTGTTCTGTGGGAGTGGCCGTGGATTCGACGACTTTCCAGGCCGGAACATTGGTTTCCATGCCCTCTACGTGACCTAGCCTTCTCAGTCGTTGGACTTTTATCCTTCTGGCTAAATCTACGTTGCTGTACGAGCCGTACAGCTCGTTTTTCCATCATAACTTCTATATGCATACAGCGCCGTAGATCACGCCCAAGGTGCTTTCATCCGCTTTTGTCATAGTCCATGCTTCTGCACCCTATAGCAGGAGGGATATGATGGGGTTCTTATACAGTGACACCTTAGGGGCTCGAAAGAGGCCTATACTACACAATAAAATTCTTAGCCCAAAGAAACAGCGGTTAGCAAGAGTTATTCTCCATTGGACTCAGCGCGTGTTTTCTGTGTTCATATCGAAGCCTACGTAGACAAAGTCCTTAACTACCTCAAAGTAATATCTGTCGATGGTGACCTTTTGATCTAGACGCCGGTATTGTATATACTTTCTTGATGACCTTGTTTTGCCCTTATTAACCGCTAAACTCATTTTTGACGCTTCTGACCATATACTGTCAAAAGCCTCACTGAGTTTTTCCGATAATGCCAATGCTATCAGCATATTCCAGTAACTGGACAAACTATTGAAACATAGTGCCTCAAATGTAGTCGTAGCAGCTCCGCACTTATGCACTTGACAGTGCATAACCTGTGCAAAGAATCTTCTTACATCGAAAACTTCGGTTAAGTTGTTTCCAAGCTTAATGGAGCTGCTCAAAAGGGTTCGTTGGTTTTTCCAGTGCACATATGTATGTATTACTGCTGAGAAGATTTTGTAAGCGATGTTAAGTAGAATGATTTCTCTATAGTTAGTGCAGTTTAGAGGGTGTCTTTTTCTTAGTATCTGGCAAACAATACTGAGGTTCCATTCATTGGACATTCTTTTTTCCGACCATATCTTACAGATAAGTTGGTGCATATTCCTGAACAAATTATCTCCAGCTGGTTTGAAGAGCTTGGCATTGAAGCCATCTGTTACAGAGGATTTGTAAGACTTTAGCTTAGATATGGCAATCTTCACTTCGTCTAAGTCGGGAAGGTGACATTGTTGGCTTTCGTCGTCTTTATTGAGTTGATCATCCTGCCCGATAGCGGAATTCGGTTTGTCGTCGCAATTATACAGTCTTCTATTATCCTTAGCATTGACTATGTTTCCACTTTACTCTTTTTGGCCTTATTTATCACCTTCTATATGCATTTTCGAATGAATTCTGGTATAACATTTGTTCTAATTTTCAAAAAATAAAATAAAAACCTTAAAAGTATTCAATTAATAATCGAAGTTAAAACTTTTTTTATTTGGAACGTTAAACCAATTTAGAGTGAAAAAATGAAAAAAAAACTGTCAATTTAAAAAAAAAATTAATTTTACAAATTGAATTTAAATCATTTTATAAATGATTTAAATAACTCACTTGAAAATGGTTTATGTGACTCGAATATTATTTACAATTACTATACACGTCCACCTCCATGGTACTCCATATATTATTTATTCATTCCATTACAATTATTACAAAATTTATTTTGACCAAATGCCCCATAAATGTAAATATATTTACACAGGTTTATGACACAAGTATATTTTAGTTCGTCCTATTAATGCTCCAATAAACATTTTCAATGCATTGAGTATATTTTCCTTTGCAGTATTATATAAATATGCATCATGTAGCCTGAAGGTTTATTGAACTGAAATTTTTCGTGAGTGCACTCTGTAAATATTAATATAAATAAATAACCCACTTCCATGAATATCCTGATTTGCATGAATATAATATACATACATATGTATATATAGAATTTCACTATATGAAAATTGATATAAATGTGACTTTAATTCAAAATAATGCGACCGATGCTGCATTTTAATTTTGTAAAAGGCTTTTTATGTCAGTGTACTTATACTATTTTACATTATTTAATTTATTTTTTAATGTTAGTATCGAATTGAATATATTCGTTTGTTTTGTTGTTTGCATAATGCTCTTTTTAGATAGTTTAAGTCTCATTTTTGTTTATATTTGCTAAACAAGCTTCATAGAATTAGTTGAGGTTTACTAATTTTATTGTTACTTAACGAACCGAACTTTTTGTAATGAAGTATGCATATGATGGGACACACCGAGTTAACCTTAACACCTTCGTATAGATGATTCTTGATACTTTACAAAACTTTTAGTTTATTTAAGTAAATCTTTTAAGAATAGTTACAAATTTTTTTCGAATTATAAACAAAATATTTTGCTCACCTTATGGCAATAAGTAACATTCCCATAGAACTTCTCAGGACTTTTGCGAACTCACTTATACAAAGACGCGCCTCTACTAAACGGTGATTTTTTAAGAGCTTGAGAACTTTTTTTAAAAAAAAAAACGCATAAAATTTGCAAAATCTCATCGATTCTTTATTTGAAACGTTAGATTGGTCCATGACATTTACTTTTTGAAGATAATTTCATTTAAATGTTGACCGCGGCTGCGTCTTAGGTGGTCCATTCGGAAAGTCCAATTTTGGGTAACTTTTTCGAGCATTTCGGCCGGAATAGCCCGAATTTCTTCGGAAATGTTGTCTTCCAAAGCTGGAATAGTTGCTGGCTTATTTGTGTAGACTTTAGACTTGACGTAGCCCCACAAAAAATAGTCTAAAGGCGTCAAATCGCATGATCTTGGTGGCCAACTTACCGGTCCATTCCTTGAGATGAATTGTTCTCCGAAGTTTTCCCTCAAAATGGCCATAGAATCGCGAGCTGTGTGGCATGTAGCGCCATCTGGTTGAAACCACATGTCAACCAAGTTCAGTTCTTCCATTTTTGGCAATAAAAAGTTTGTTAGCATTGAACGATAGCGATCGCCATTCACCGTAACGTTGCGTCCAACAGCATCTTTGAAAAAATACGGTCCAATGATTCCACCAGCGTACAAACCACACCAAACAGTGCATTTTTCGGGATGCATGGGCAGTTCTTGAACGGCTTCTGGTTGCTCTTCACTCCAAATGCGGCAATTTTGCTTATTTACGTAGCCATTCAACCAGAAATGAGCCTCATCGCTGAACAAAATTTGTCGATAAACACATTTCGAACCGAACACTGATTTTGGTAATAAAATTCAATGATTTGCAAGCGTTGCTCGTTAGTAAGTCTATTCATGATGAAATGTCAAAGCATACTGAGCATCTTTCTCTTTGACACCATGTCTGAAATCCCGCGTGATCTGTCAAATATTAATGCATGAAAATCCTAACCTCAAAAAAATCACTCTTTATAAAGAATTTTCTTACTCAATTTTCGGGAGTCTTTTATTACTATCGATATCAGTCTGCTTTCTCGAAGTTTTGAGCTGATACTAGAACACCAATTCTAAAAACTTACTCATTTGAGTGAACCTTTTGAAAATATTTTGATCTGAAAGGAATCAGCAAAACTTTAAAATTGTAGAGAGACAAATGTTTGGTTCTTGAATCTAATGAAAAACGGTAATTTAAGTACACAAATTCGCAAAAAATTAAATAAAAACAAATCAAGGCTAACAAATAAATTGGGAAGAAACTTCAGTGTGGAACTTAACTTCAGTTCTCGAGATATTCAAAGTTTTTATATTAATTTAATTGATATACGAAAAGTATATTATGTAATTCAATTATTCATTAGTTTAAAGAAAGTGACCCTTTTGCTGTTTTTGGGACATTTACATATATTCTTGAAATTCGTGTCTAAATCTCAGTGGTAGAGCAACCAAATCAAATTCACTTCAAAAAGTGGATTAATTTAATTTTTAAGATCTTTAAAGGTTTTGTATTGAATAGAAAATCAATTTTGAAAGAAGAAAACCCGAGAAAAAATTACATGGCATTTAAGACGGGTTTTAGGAATTTAAAGGCAACTTAATATCTTCTTAAATAAAAATAAATAATAAATAATAATAAGGTGGCGCAGCAGTCCATTGAGAGCTTGGGCCTAGTGACTTATAACTTTTAACCCATAATGTGTGGTAGTAATGTTGTCAGAGATGAATTCCTGGAAAAAGGAAGTCCCCGTGAAAAACTTTAGATGGCACGGGCGGGACCTTATACCTGGCAGGCACGCCTGTGTACATGGGTTTCTGCTTAAGACAAATATTTTATTTGTATTGGAATATTTTTTGGTGAATATCGCTAATTACTAACAAATCTTAAGATGAGATCTATTCGTATACCACTTACTTGTATAAGCCCCATGGCTCATATGACCTTCCCCTCGATCGTGCATTGGTCAAAAGATGATGAATTTGCGCTGCGCGATTTGAATACGGCTGGATTTCCGATTCATATTAAGTTCTCAGTCCGGTCTTCAGTTAAAGGTAGTGCTTTTGACAAAAATGTTTAAAGCAGTGAAATACAAACTTTTTTTGTGATAAATAAATATTAAATAATAAAAATATAAGGGTCATGTGCATTAACGCAACACGACATGTTTTGAATTCAGGGAATTCCTACAATACGATCCCCCTCCTCCTGGATCCGCCATTGCTAATATGAAGCACAACAATAACTTCATAATGGTTATTTATGTAACTGCAATGTGGCACATTCGACGAAAACCGAGATTTAATTTCAAAATCAATCGCAGATTACAAGTTTCACTTTTTTAACTTTAAAGGACTATTTTATGAAATTTTGCTTAAGTTTTTCTTGAAAGTGCACTGCGACATGGTGATTAATTGGTACAAAGCTTAATTAATGCAAATAATAATTGAAATAAGCTTTAAGAGCACAAATCATCATTAACGTTTAACAATATTAATCTACAAACATCACGTAACTATTTTTATTGTTATTGATTTAAGACTCCAAATCCAAGTTATAAATAAGCGTGTCTATAGGTACTTAATTTTTCATGAATGATGCACATCATGTGTCAAATTATTGACTTCGACATACAATTTCCATAAAGCTAAAATAAAGTTGTTAGAAATATTAAATCAACGTTTTTATTATTCTTTTATCAAGACTTATCTTTGTATGTATGTATGTCCTCGTGCAGACCAGACAGGACCTGTAAGCAAGAGCATAACATCCCGTTGAATATAGGCGTGTTTACGATTAACTACCTTACGTATTGTATAGTTTAATACTATTTCATTTATTGTTCCTCATTTTAATATCCTTGTCAATTTCGAAAGGAATAAACGATAAAAACCTTCGTCGTCGCTTCCATTTCCTCTATCCTAACAAAAGATAACATTTTATATTCCATTGATGCCATAAGGATGGGAGGTGATATGCGTTGAGGATTGTAAAATTGTTAGTAGCGCATAGTAATTATATTTGCAATAGTTAAATCACACAAAAAAGAACCCTTCACTCTTCTGTTTGTATATTTCAATTTAAATGGGATATCCAATAAAATTGTATGCATGCGTTGAACGTGTTTGGTTCTTCTCTCTCTCCTACGCCAACCGGAATAGACAGGACATGAATGCAGGATAGGATATGGAGGATATGGTATAAGGATCCCAGTCCTAGCTCTCGTTCATGTTTGTTCGTAGGTATAAGTACGTAAAGATATAGTTTTTACAAGCTGTCATAAAATTTTGTTATGGCTTTTAACGGAATTACTTTTGGGCATTTTATTATTGTTAACGAAACATACAAACCAAATTTTACTATAAAAAGGATACCCATCTATACAGTTAGTTCCTGTTAAAACATCATCTACCTACTTGGTCGAATGTATACCTACAAAATGCTATTATACGAGTTATAAGCAACACCTTCTTTTTTGAATGAATTAATAGCGCCGGTTCCGTTCTTCCTGGAAATCGAAAAACATTTTAAAAGGAATGTGCACTGCACACAAAGTACTCGTATGAATGAAATGGAAATTTAATTAAATTTGGGTATTGATGTAGTGTACATCAAGCTTTTGGATAAAAGGTTGAACATTATAAGAAATGATTTATCTGATAGTTAAAACTATAGATTTATGAATCCTCATTGGGAAATACCGATAATAAAGGTAGTAATATCTATAATTTAAATTCAAATTCTCAAGCGAATCATATTTGATAAATTAATTTGAATTTATTATGTTGGCTTGATTACTTTAAATCAAAAGTGATCCTTTAAGTTACTGAGTTTAATGAGTTTAATACGAAAATCTGATTATATCCTGAAGAAAAAAACAAGACGTGAATCATATTAAGTGTTATTTTTAGTAGGACTTAAATTTTGTAAAAAAAAAACATGTCTATTGAATTCTAAAATTTGAATTAAAAATATTAGAAGCGATATTTTAAATAAGATTTTTTGTTTTAAAGATATTTAAGTCGAAAATTAATTTTACCAATTTAAAATATGTATTATTTGAAAGTTATTAATTTTTATTAAAAAAACGTTAAGAAATTTAAAATATTTTCATCATAGAAATAATTGCTTTCTTGCCTACTTTCGAACCATTTTTACTAAACAGGGAAATTCCGTCAATTATTTCAAGTCAGTCCTGGCAGTTTTGTCTGTAGTTTTTTAATAAGTTTAGTGAACGGTACTGAATTTGCATGATCTAATCTTAAACCTTTCTTTTAAAAGTCGTAAAAAGTACCATAATGTCTCTATAGGATAAAGTGGATGTAATTTGTAAGATTTAAATCAGGATTAAGCGTAATTGGCTTAGTAAAACAGTATAATGTTGCAATGTCAATAATAATAAAAATACAATTTTAAAATGGGTGAACACTACATTTCTTGGGCTTCCAATGCGGAAGACTTTAAATTTCTCTGAACTTCCTAAAATAGAAAAAGCGCTATAACCTTGGTTCCTCAAACAGTGACAAAATTATCCAGTCAAAGGGTTGCTGGTTAAAGAAAAATCTAAATTAATGAAACTCAAAGTGATTTTAATGCGATTGACGGATGGTTGCAACGTTTGAAAAAGTGGTAAGTAGAGAAAAGTTATCTTCTAAAGGCAAAAAATTCTCACTCTTTTAGAAATATTGAATCTCATCTAGACTAAAGTTGCTCCAAATCGTCATATGTCATATTTTTCTACAGAAACAGCCTTTTGGCATCTACTTATTTAAGCCTTTAAAACGAAAAAATAGTAAAATGCTGCAAGAACATTTTAGACCCTATATGAGATCAAGAAGACTGTGGAGAGGACATTCCACTAGCTATTTTAAGAGATAGGATTTGTGTACCAATAAATTCCTAACAAGAACTCTCCAAATAATTTCTTCATGCAATTAATACAACGGTTTGAACCTTTTCACTCGTTGAGTAACTTATTTTATTCAGATTGCAGGTTAGTTATTCATTTGCTGTTATCGATGAACGGACTGAAGATCTTTTAAGCGCAATCGAAACAACCGTGTTTTGAAAGTGTAAGCTAAGACAGTACTCGTATTTAGCAAAAACCTCATACCACAATAGAGCCCGTAAGGAAAACTACATTTTCAATAAAGATAAGGTATGGGCCGAAGTAAAAAATGTATCCAACAGATATGAGGGAACTTAGGCACCTTATAATACATGAACTACAAACTACGAACTGTGGATATTCGCATATTTTGACTTTCCTTCACATAAGCTTCATTTCTATTCGCAGACAACAACGAATTGTCAATAATAATTAACTTTTCTCCATATTTTCCTCAGCCATGATCTTTTACACATAATTTTGAGGTTAAGTTAGACGCGAACAATTTATTCGTTGCAGTGTGGAACGTGTTTTTGTTTAAAATTGACCTTTTGAAATATGTAAAATCGCGTTTGGTTGTCCATTCATTAACTCGTTTTTCGCTCTCATGTGCAAGGCCCTTTAAACGTCTCTGCGAAAAGGAAGTGTTTAGCAATTTGGTTACGTTACCGCGAGTCGGTCGATTCCTTTTTAAAATATTTTTGCTAGAAACAAAATATATTTGGTTGATATTTTTTTAGAAAAGTAACTTCATACTTAAATAAATCTAATAATAATTTGAGTTAATTTTAACTTCACAGGAAGTATTACATATTAAAAAAAAAAAGCAACACAAAGGGAAAAAGAAATAAATAATAAAAAAAAAACCTACCAGAACACAGTAAGTGCATTCCCTTCACTCTTTCTTTCATTTTTCTTTACAGTTGAGTGGCTCAGCAGGTGCATGCATTGGGCTAAGCTTTTTGAAAGCTCGCTCAATGATGTGTATGTGTTGTTTCATTCAACAACAAATGGATTGTAGATTACTGTTTTGATTGTCAGGGTCCGGACCAATTCAACGTCACTACTAAAGGCATAACACTAGTAGTGAGGTTGTATTGTAAAGACACTTAAATAATCTTATACAGTAATATACTTAGAAGTTCGTTTGTTTTGATTTTAAATTTTTTTTATATTGCAATGACTGGTTATTTTAGAATAGATTATAGTAATGTTCGTGGGCTAAGATCGAATTTTCTGTCTGTATACATCCATATCAATTCTAACAGACCAGCTGTTTTGGCATTGAGTGAAACCCAAGTAGGTGAAGATTCCGATCCTGCTGAATTTTTTATTCATGGGTATCGCTTAGTGCCATTATTCTTCTCACACCATGGTCTCGCCATATATATTAGGAATGATGTTGCATATCAACTTTTACCACAATACGGTCATTGTACCAACTCCCTTTTTAATTTCATGTGGTTAAAACTTTCCGTGAATAAGCACATCATTCACTATTGTTTTCTTTATCGGAGCCCAAACCTGGGCAGAGTTTCAACTTCTCAGGAATTTGATGCTCTGTCTGACTCCATACAAAGAATTGTCTCCCTGTATCCTCACACTGAAATCGTTATTACGGGCGATTTCAATGTTCACAATTCTTCGTGGCTTCGCCATTCGGGCCAGACAACGCCCGAAGGAATGTGTGCTGAGATTTTTGCTGAGTTTAACCACCTTACTCAGCTTGTCAATGAGCCTACTCGAATATCAGACGTTAACGGCCGAGCAGAAAATACTCTTGACTTGTTTCTCACTTCTGATCCTGATAAGTACACAATCAGTGTATTGACGCCTCTAGGCACATCGGACCATAGTGTTATATCTGCTAATTTCTCGTGTCAAACAAATCCAGTTAAAGAAAGAGCTCCAAAGAGAACCGTCTGGCAGTACGAGAAAGCCAACTGGGACGGTCTCAATAATTTTTTCAGGATCTTTAACTGGTCGCTATGCTTCCTCGATAGCGACGTAGACTCCAGTGCAGATATGATTTCTAGTATGATTCATTTGGGAATGGAAACTTTTATCCCGAATAGGGTTAAAAGTATTAAACCCAAGGATAAATCATGGTTCGATTCGAGCTGCAAAGAGGTTATCAAAGAGAAAGAGGTGAGCTTCCGGTGTTTTAAAGCCAACCCAACTGAGGAAAACCGGAAAAAGTTTAAGCAAGCCAGGAAGGCCTGCAACGCCTATATTCGAAGAACCAAATTTTTACATGACCAAAAATTACGGCGAAAAATACTGCAATGTCCCAAAGGCAGTAAGAATTTTTGGTCATTTGTAAAAAACATGAGGAATTCTTCCTCTTCCTCGGTTCCTACGCTTGTTGTCAATGACACTCCTTTAGTTAGCTCTATTGATAAAGCTAACTTATTTGCAAGGCAGTTCGCCGAAAATTCCACCTTACCAGATAGTGTCATGACTCCTCCAGTTCTTGAACGCGTAAATGATTCTATGGGACCAATCTTTTTTCGTACTCGAACTGTGGCGAGAGTTCTTAAAGATCTCAACATTCATAAATCCGCTGGCCCAGATGGTATCCCCGCTATTATTCTGAAGAGGTGTTCTTCCACGCTAGCAAAACCACTGCGTAAGCTTTTCCATCTATCCTATTCTTCTGGGCTCGTTCCGAGTAGTTGGAAAACTGCATTTGTTCAGCCAATTCCAAAAAAAGGCGAATCTTCTTCTCCCACAAATTACCGACCGATAGCACTAACGTCCCTTCTTTCTAAGGTCATGGAAACGCTGATTAATTATCAGCTTAAGAAATATCTTGAGGAACGGAAGCTTCTTAATGACCGGCAATACGGCTTTCGTAGCAATAGGTCCACTGGTGATCTCATGGTTCATCTCACCGAACAGTGGAACAGATCTTTACATCGTTTTGGAGAAAGTAAGATTATTGCACTTGATATTTCAAAGGCATTTGATAAAGTTTGGCATCTTGCTCTCTTATCGAAAATGCGTGCTTTCGGTATCGACGAATCTCTTCTTCGTTGGATTAGAAATTTTCTTTCGAACCGTTCAATACAAGTTGTTCTGGACGGATTCAAGTCTGAAACTCATAAAATAAACGCTGGTGTGCCCCAGGGCTCCGTTTTGTCTCCGACCCTCTTCCTCATTTTTATAAATGATCTCCTGTCCGCTACTTCTAATCCAATACATTGTTTCGCTGACGATAGCACTCTTAGCTTTTCATATTCGTTTCCAGACTCACAACCCTCCTCTTCGGATGTGGAACTGCAACGGCAAAATATGATTAGCTCATTAAATTCCGACCTACACAGCATTGTACAATGGGGAATAAAAAATCGTGTGGAATTTAATGCTTCGAAAACGCAATGCTGTCTTGCTTCGTTAAAGCGAGATAAACCGTCTTTGCCACTATCTATGAGTGGCACTTGCATCAACGAAACAGAAAATCTTGACATCCTCGGAATGTGCATCAGCAACCACCTTTTGTGGAGCGATCACATACGCGATGTTGCCAAAAATGCCGCAAGATGTCTAGGTTTTTTGAGACGTTGCAAGAAATTTTTTTCTCCGTCTGATCTGGCTACAATCTATAAAACCTATATACGTCCGAAACTTGAATATAACTCTCATCTCTGGGCTGGTGCTCCAGTAACTTATTTAAGCCTCTTGGACAGTATTCAAAAAAGAGCTTTTAAAATGATTGGTGACATAAACATCATCAACTCGTTTACATCACTCGAACATCGACGCAAGGTTTCTTGCCTCACCCTTTTTTACCGTTATTTTAACGGACTATGCTCTAGTGAAATAACCAGTTGCATTCCTCCCCTTAAACAATTTAACCGTAATACCCGCGCTTCTAGGAATGCCCATCAGTTTAGCCTTGAGCCCAACTTCGGACGTACTATGAAGTACAGAGATTCTTTTTTTAGCCGTACTACGCGAATGTGGAACGCCTTGCCACGCTCTATCTTTCCCTTTCATTGCAATGTTCAGAAATTTAAAACCAATGTACACCGACACCTCCTATCCAACCCTTCCCTCTTTTCCTAATGCTCACACTGTGTCTTTGGCATATTAAAGGTATAAAAAACCCTTTTAGTGTTTGCTAATTATAAAAAAAAAAAAAAAAAAAAAAATTTCAATGAGTCTGATTTATCCAATTGAAAATGTTGACATTTTTCTACGTTTCAATGTCCTTTGAATCTAAATTGATTTTGTATTATTTTTTTTTTCAATTTTTGTTTTCTGAAATGTAAGTAAGCGATGTTAAAATTGATCTTGATGTATAGTAATCATGAAGGCAATCATTTTTAAAATCTCTTTTTTATTTTATTATACTTTAGGGAGAAATACTGAATTTCCAATTTGTGTTGCATATTTTTATAAGAAAGTATTATATTATTCAGATCACTACTACTGAACTACCAAGAGCTTAGCTCATTTACCAGTAAATAATGTCTTTCATTTAATTTCTTAACCTTGATATAAACATTGCAAATAAATTCTTTTTCCATCAAGACCAATTCTATTTGGGTACAGATGTCAAATGAAATAATGTTTTCAAAAAAAAAAGTAAAAACAAAAACTCGCTTACCCACCTCGAATTACACCTGTTAACCTTGTGCCAACATTCAAAGCATAAACATTGTGAACTCGAGTTCACTTAACCAAATTAAACGTAATTTTA
This sequence comes from Eupeodes corollae, assembly GCF_945859685.1. Taxonomy (NCBI): domain Eukaryota; kingdom Metazoa; phylum Arthropoda; class Insecta; order Diptera; family Syrphidae; genus Eupeodes; species Eupeodes corollae. The sequence goes on from NC_079147.1 coordinate 269,381,519, forward strand.
ATCATAGTTGAATTAAAAAGATAAAATAAAATAATACTACCAAATTATTTAGTAAGAAAATTGTTGTTACTGCTTCAAGACCTGCTTTTATAATGCGTTACAACTTGTTATTCTATAATTAACCACGCACGCATTTTATGCCTGAAGACTGCGATCGATCTATGTATACTCGAGCTATAAGAAATAAAATAACAACAAACAGCTGACACGAAAACGCCAGTTATAAGAAAAAGAATATAATAATAATAACTTATTACAGGTGAGTAATAATGGTATGGTTTACTATACAGTCTAAGAATTAAAGTTGTAGGGAATAATAAAAAAGAAAATAACTTAAACTTTGAATTTACAAAACAATACATATTAATTTTTTATTTTGAAAATTACAAAGGAATTTATATTCTAAACAGGTTAGGAAAGATTTATACTCCAATATTAATTGAAAGGCTAACAAAAAGCGATGGAAGACAGACATCGTCTAAGCATGTTTCAAGCCGGTTTTTGGGCGGGTTTCTGAACGATGGACCATGTATTTGCTATCATGAAAAGCTTTCAATGCTTCATATCTCCCTAAAACTCTTGATGATGTTTGAAACTTTCTTGTTTAAAAGATTGGCAGGTGTTCCCCAAGGTTGTTTTTTAAGTCCATTACTTTTTGCTTTATTTGTTAATGAAATCTGTGATGTACTTATATGTGCCGAATACAAATAATAGTTCTATTTTACGTTGATGACAAAGAATCAGCTGACAACCCTTTCACTTTGCAGTTGCAAATAAACTGGCTGAATACCTTTGGGAGAAATGGAGGTTAGTCATCAATAACAAACAAGACTAAGGTGACGATGAAGTGCGTACAAAGAGAAGGCAGCCCGACAAATATTGGTCATTGAATAATGTAAATATTTAAGTTGTGTAAGAATTTAAGTACCTGAGTGTTTTAATTACGCATAAACATAATTTTTCAAAGCACGCTTTTCAAAAAAGCTGTGGGACTAAATAGGTTTTTAACATAATATGTTGACCAAGTTCCTTGCTAACCAGGATATCGATCTCCCGTCCAAGTACTGTGTTTTAAATACAACGGTTTATACATGTATATGTTCTATGGTGCCCAGGTTTTTGGTTATGTGTTCTTTAAGGTGGTTGAAATGGTACAGAGATATTTCTTCAAACGCTTACTTAGACTGCATAATTCAACGCCCAACTATCTATTTGGGATCTGGTATTATGACTCTGTTCATACAAAATCTAAAAGTCAACTAAATAAATAAAAATAAATTGTATGACCGAACAGTCCGTTTGAAAACTAGAGCCTAGTGACTGACAACTCTCAACCATTCCTGTGTGCGAGTACTGTTGTCAGGGATGGAAGGGACCTACAGTTTTAAGCCGAATTTGAAAAAGCACTTTTCATGACAAGAATTACTCTTGCAGAATTTGTCAATTCCTCGCAAGAGGCAGTATCCGTGAAAAAAACTTTAGGTGGCATAGAAAGGGATCAAACCCAAGACCTCTTTAAGTTCAGTTTTTCTTTTCCTTCTTTTCTTTTGAAAATAAATATTTTTAAACTTACCATAATAAGTTATTGTAATCAGTTCGATTTGTCGAATTGAAAATTTTGACGTTTGAAGGTCCCTGAAGTCGAAATAAAAGATTTTTAGAATCTGTTAAATCAATTCTTCATAAAAAAACCTTTAAATTTTTGATTGTCGAACAGCTTGGCGTGACCTTTCTTTTAACACTGATCTTAGTTTCAGCAAACTGGAAATCGTTTCTGCGTCCAGTTCATTTTGATCTGGGTACTCAAGAAGCGTATTTGTATAAGAAATACTGTTTTTAACATTCGGTAAAATGTGGAAAAATAAAAAATATTCAACATTCAGTAAGATTTTAAGAAAAATCGAACTGACATTTTTTTTTTTAAACATAAAAAAACATTGCTAAAAGTTGGTAAAAATTGATTTTCGACTCAAATATCTTTTCAAAAAAATGAAATGTTGTCTTGAAACTAATTATATCAATAAGATTATATTGTTTTCAGCAGTCGGTAAAGTTCTGAGAAAAATAGAAATGAAAGTTTATTTTAAATATAAATAAAAACCTACAAAAAAAAATCAGTATTAAAACTAGTAAAAACTTATTTTCGACTCAATCGTCTTTTTAAAACAAATAAATATTGGCTTCAAAATAATTTTATCTCACAGAAAATATTGTTTTCAACATTCAGTAAATTTCTTACACAAATCCAAGAGTCCGTTTTTTTGCATACAAAATTAAAATCTACAAAAAAAAAAATACGCAGAATTGTTGAAAATTGATGTTCCTTTAAAAATAGAAAGTGGGATTCACTTTTATCAAGCCTTTCTGGAAAATCATTCCACCATTAAGGATTCAAAACGAGCTATTTATATCACAAAATGAGAAAGCAAATGTCATTGCTGCTACTTTTTACAACAATCACTTGATCTCAGCTCATCTTAGTGATAATATAACTAAAAATGAGATAAAGCATCTTCTTTTAGAAATTCCAAATAGAGAAACAACAACGAATGCAGATTATTTTACCAACCATAAAACAGTGAAGCAACTCATAAAAGCAACAATCTCCAAAAAATCCCCAGGTGAAGACAACATCAACAACACTCTACTGAAAAAAACTTCCAGTGAAGGGCACAAGATTCCTTAGCGTCCTTCTAAACTCTTGCATCAAACTTAGTTATTTTCCCAGCAGTTGGAAAGTTGCAAAAGTTATACCCATTGCGAAACCAGGAAAACCACGTGAAAATCCACTAAGCTACAGTCCCATAAGCCTACTTAACTGTTTGAGTAAAATCTTAGAAAAAATTATTAAAGACAAGATGCAGTGCATTGTCGATGACTTAAATCTTTACCCAGATTATCAGTGTGGTTTTAGACCTAGTCATTCAACTATACACCACATTGTTAGAATTAAAAATTCAATAAACCAAACCTTGGTGTAAAGAAATCTACAAAAAAGCCTTTGACACAGTCTGGCACAATGCCTTTATTTTCAAACTTGCCAAATTTAACTTTCCTATCCTAATCATAAAATTTATAAAAAGTTTTCTGGAAGACAGAAAATTTGCTGTCCATTCGAGAAACGTACGATCCTCAATGTACCAAGTTCCCACAGGCGTCCCGGAAGGATCTGTTTTGGGCCCAATTTTATTCAATATTTTTTTGTCTGATTTACCGATTCCCAACCCAAATGTTAGCTTAGCAATGTTTGCTGACGATATTGTTTTATTTTAATCCGGTGTTTGATTTCAAAATGTTTTCACTGAGTTGCAGGAAGCCATAGTTCTTATTGAGAAATATTTTCACAAATGGAAAATTAAAGTCAACGGTACGAAGACAATAGCAACATGGTTTACACGTCGAAGAAATTCTTGTTACTTACCGGACAAAAAACTAAAAATCTGTGCCAATGAAATCGAATGGTCAGATCACTGCAAATACCTTGGCATATAAAAATCTTACTTTCAAAACACACATATCTAATACAATTAACAAAATCAACTTAACAATAAAGATTTTATGTCCTTCCATTCACAAGAACTCAAGTCTAAGGAAGCAAACTAAATTAATAATATTTAAAACTATTTTCCAACCAATACTACTTTATGGCGCACCTGTTTGGTTTGGCTGTGCTCAATCGCACATTGAAAAACTTCAAGTAAGTCAAAATAAAATTTTAAAAATGATGCTTGGATTGCCAAGGCATTACTCAACTAAAAGACTCCATGATAAGGCTTATGCTTACACAGTTAAGAACCTTGTTAACAAACAACAAGAGAAATTTTTCTTAAACTGCTCCTTCTCTGACAGCAATGTTATCAGAAACGTATCCAACCAAAATAACACCTAAAGTTACAGTCAACTTCTGCATTTTGTTGATAATGGGGCCTAAGCAATACTAGTTTTTAAGATTCTAACAAGGGTTTTTCTTAGTAGCGTTTTCCCTTGAACCATAAGTTAATTTTAAATAACACTTCTCTTTATTATATATATTTGAATTAAAGATGTAAAGAATTAAAATGTTCTAAGCCACTTGCTAATGAAATAATGTAAAATGCAAAAGATATTGTATATTAAGCTACAAATAAATACATCTAAATGAATTCTAATTGATGTTTGATTCGTTAATAAATGAAGGCATTGACTTCGAATTAGTTTCATTCATTCAATTTGTATTCGTTTGTATAAGATATAAAAACTTTTAAGAAATTCTACTGAAATTTGTAAAAATTGGTTTTCTACTAAAAATCTCGTTAAGAAAAATGGATTTTAAAATCAAAATTTTTCACCATATGCAAACGCAGTAACGCACCCTATCAAATTTTTCGTGTTTTTATTTTGTGGCCTATTTTTCAGTTACTTAAAGTTTTGAAAAGAAGAATTTCTTTAATTTTTAAAAATATATAAATTCTAAAATTTTGAATGCAAGCCATGTTCTATAAATTTATTCCTTCTATATCACAATAACTGTGGGACAGCGTTTATATGAGTAAAGTATTCATGATGTATTAAAAATACAAAAAATCAGTTTTTCTGCTAATAACATTGTTGAAAAATCTACAACGTTACTTCAAAATTAAATTTTGAATAACATGGAAACAATAACAAAATATAGTGTTTTTGAAACTTTAATTTCCTGTAAAACCTCATAAAAGTACATTATTTCTTTTTGGATTCCTGGTGGCTTGATATAATAAATATTATATTGACAGTACTAAGGTAGAGTATAACTCTGTCTCTGTAAAATGTGCAATTTTAGAAAAAATGTTATAAAATTGATGCTACAATAATTACGATGATTATAAATACTTACCTCGATCACAACCTCAAAATAAAACCCTACCTTCCCGACTATTATCATAACCAAGCAAGATTCAAGCAATCAGAGAATTATGCACTCACCTGTGTTTGAAGAGTGGGGGAAGAAAATAACATTCGCACAGGTAAATAAATGAACTCGAGCTTAGTATACAGTTAAGCCACGCGAGTGTTGGACGCTAAATTCATACGTTTTTTGTTTTGTTTTGTTTTTTTTTTTAATAATTTTTGTATCTATCAAAAATTGAATTATTATTAACACTTCGTTTCGGTATTTTGATTTAATATCGCAGCTCATACTTATCTTAAAGCTTTCACTTAGACCAAAATGTTTATATGAACTGCAATCTTAAATAGCTTCAATTTGACCTTCAGTTAAATGTGTATCTGAATTAACAACAAAAAGTACTCGTATATCCATAAAAATAATAACATCAAAACAAAGCTCGAAGCTTGAAAATACCAAAAATAAAAACACCATGGATAACGCTTGGACGCTTCGCATTATGTTATTCGCTGCATTGGCCTTGGTAATTTTCGGTGACTTCTTCGGCTATGGCAGCATAAGGGGAGTCAAGTCTGCCTCAAATCAAGGATCCTCCTCAAAATTTCAACAGAAACAAACTGAATTCGAATTAACTGATGACGGTAAGCATTATAAAAAACCTCCTATACCAACGACGACCAAGACGCACGTAACGCATCGTTATTGCAGAGAAACCGTTAACAAACAAATCTAACAAAAATCTTGCGGTTTATAAATATTTATCTTTAACTAACGCAACTCAACTCAACATTATGCGCTTATGCAACTGGTTTTCAATTTTTCTTCTTGTTTTGTGTCTTTTTCGAAACCCGTTTTAAGTTTTATTTTTGTTTAGTTTAAGTTTTTTCTTTAAACCCCTTTCGCTTTTTCGTTTTTTATTATTTATAAAATATTTAGCTATAGTTTTTGTGTTCATCTGTGATTTGTGGAATTTATTGTTTGTTCGAAAATAATGTGCTCTGTGGTCATTAGCATAGGAGAAGGTGAAAGTGAAATTCGTGCAAATTAACGCGATCGACTTTTTTTTGTTAGTACGTTTGTTTATAAATAATATTTACTAACAAACCTACTAACATTTTTGTAGAGAGAAGATCGTATGAAAAATGAAATTGAAATTTTATAAAAATTGTTTATAATTCGAATAACTTAGTTTTTCTTGCTTCTCTAGTTCAAAACGTGTGTGTGGAGAATAATGAAAGTCTATCATAATGAGTTTTATTTTAGTTGTTGTTGCGATTTTAATTTTAATTTCAATTCAAGAATTAAATTAGTTTTTAATGAATGCAATATTTTTTTTGTATATGGCTAAATCGTTTAAGTTTATGCATGCGAAATAATTGTTTTCTTTGTGAACATTAGAGTTTGATATTGTGTGTTTATTATGTTTGAATATTTGTGAGACTTATTATGTAGTGTAGCTATTTAAATGTTGAAGTGATTGAATGGTGTTTGAGTTTGTTCATGGTATTTAAACAAATGGAAGGTTTTCTATTGAATTGATATACTTATTCAAACAGTGTGTGTCGCATAATTAATAAGTTGTTTTTTCTTTATTTTACAACAAGAAATTTGTTCAGCTGCTAATTTTGCAAATACTGAAATTACACAGTAGAAAGGTAGTATATTGGGTTAGTAACCAAAATACTAAATGTCAAAATCTGTATTTCAGAGTTTTATAGGCACGAAATATCGTATGATCAAAATAGTATGTTTCAAAATTCTAGCTGTCCAATGTTCTGTAAAAGAAAAATCGTGTTGACAATGTCAAGCTGAATTTTTACGAACTGATGCAGAATTTTTAAAACAAACAAATTTTGTTACTACTACTGTTCTGTTTGGAGTTAGTTACTCTCAAAATACTTAGAACTTGTTCGTCAAAAATGTATGCATTAACGTTTTATGTGTATTATATTTCTCTGCAATGCTAAGATAATTTCAATATTCAAATGATAAGTTACTTTATTTACTTTCCATAGTAAGTTATTGTAATCCGATTTGTCTAATTGAAAATGTTGCAAATTTCAAGGTCCCTAGAATCTAAATAAAAGATTTTTAGAGAGTTGTCTCTGTGTTGTGCATATTCGTAAGTCCGTACATTCGGGAAGCTTGTTTTGTCGTGCATATCTCAAAAACCAGCACAGATATCAACTTGAAACAAACTTTTTCATACGAGTACAGATAATAACACAAAAAGATGCAATGGGTGTTTATATTTAGTGGTTCTTTACTTTTTTTCGTTAACCTAAAATATCTCAAGAACCAATAATTCTGGCGACTTAGTTGTTATTAGCTATTGTCCCCTCGAATATGTCACGAACAGGAAACAACTTCATCTCAGAAACGTTTTTGACATCTAGTACAATTTTGAGACAAATCGAATGGACAGTTTTTGTTTTACAATTTTTTTTTTTTTTTTTTTTTTTATCTAAAAGAACACTCGGTAAGAATCGGTACCGAGTAGTGTGGGACTCTTACCGCACTAAAACCACCGGTGAATCAGGACCAATCTATGAAAGATCGACAAATGATTTTTATTTCTTAATTTTTAAATCGCATTGGGGGAAGTTTAAGGTTATAACACTTTCCCGTAGCTTTTAGCACATCAGCTCATGAGGCTTGGTTCTTCTTAATCTCCGAACATTGTCTCGTACATTTAATACGGTCTCCATTTCAGAGTTAGTATGACTTTGCAGTCGCTGATTGTGTGATACATCGGGTTTCATAACCACTTCTGTAACCATTTCAATTTGAAGGTCACGATGTAGATCGCTATTTCTTATATACCAAGGGGTATTTATTATTCCACGAAGGACCTTGCTTTGGAATTTTTGGATGGGTTCAGCATTTGTTTTCTTTGTACAGCCCCATAGTTGGATGCCATATGTCCAAACGGGTTTCAATACTTGCTTATATAACATTAGTTTGTTCTGGATAGATAGGTCAGAGTTCTTTCCTATTAACCAGTACATTTTTCTTATTAAGCTTTGCATCCAAATTCATTCCAAGGTATTTGGCGGTATTGGAGTAAGGTACTTCTGTACTGTTTATAAAAATTGGAACATTGTTTATGTTTTTGTTTGTAAAGTTTACATGTGTTGATTTTGTTTCGTTTAATTTGATACGCCATTTGTGCGTCCAATCACTTACTTTATCGACTGCATTTTGCAATTTTTGTGTAGCCTTCGTAACGGATTTATCTGGCACCAATATTGCAGTATCATCAGCAAAGGTGGCCATGATAGCGTTGATGTCCACTGGAATATCCCTTGTATATAACAGATACAGGGTTGGTCCTAGGACACTTCCTTGTGGTCACCGGTTTCAATTTTAAGTTCCAAGTAATTTTGGTCGTACCGTACTCTAAAGAGTCGGTTCGTAACGTAGGATTTCAGTATTTCGTAGTAAAAAAAAAAAAAAGCTTGAGCAACATCTAAGAATACAGACGAGCATACTTGTTTTTCTTCAAGTGCCTTTTCCACAACATCCGTAATTCGATGCACTTGGTCTATCGTGGAATGTTTATTTCTAAATTCAAACTGATGGCTCGGAATTAGTCTTCTTTCTTCAATTATTTTGCTAAGCCTTTTCAGTAGCAGTTTTTCAAAAACTTTTGCCATGATTGGTATAAGCAATATTGGTCTGTAAGATGTAACTTCTGTTGGTGGCTTACCTTGTTTAGTTATAACAATGACTTCCGCAATTTTCCAATGATGTGGCACATATCTTAGTTTAAGGCATGCGTTTATTATAAATTGGAGTTTCTTGAAGGCTATAAGAGGCATTTCTTTCAGAACCTGAGCAGTTATAAGATCGTACCCTGGTGATTTTTTGTTTGACAACTTATGTTGACACATGCTTCTTACTTCTTTGAGCGTGACATTCGTCGTTTCTGTCAACAAACTGTAAGGGATCTGTAGCTGTGCTTGTTGGGAATGGCTTGAAAACATTCGCGAGATGTTCAGCGAAGAGATCAGCCTTTTGTTTCGGGCTTCGGATCCATTTACCATCTTGAGATTTTATCGGCGGGTTTTGTGTCTGAGGTCTTTTTAGGCGCTTAGCTGCTTTCCATAAGGAGTATTCTATTTTCAGGAATTTACTTAGTGAATCATTTTTATTGCTGCACATCAGCAATAAATTGTTCTACTTCATGATCAATTTGTTCAATTGTTTGCATAGGGGATCTTAGGTTTATAAAATTTTCAAGTTTGTCTCTGAATTCGTTCCAGTTTGTTCTGTTATTCACGAGCTTGGGATTACTTGTTTCTATTATTTCTGTTTCGCTCAGGGATAAAATTACTGGAGTATGATCTGATAATAAATCGTAATTACCTTCGACACTTATATGATTTCGTTTAATACCATTAACTACGAAAAAGTCTATAAGGTCTGGTATTTTGTTAGTATCAGATGGATGTTGGCGAACCAGAAGAATAAAATTCGCAGTTGTATTTTCGGCCTGCTTGGTATAGCCGTTTACCTTTTGTTGTCATGAGCCTAGATCCCCATTGGGTGTGTTTAGCATTGAAGTCGTCACCAACAAGGAAGTTATGCCCTAACAAATGTAGGAGTTCTGAATAGTCTTCTTCAGTTGGAGAGCGCCTCGGAGGGCAGTATATAGCTGTTATTTTGAATTCTTTCCTTTTTATACCAATACTAATTGTTGTTACTTGCATGTTTTCTTTAGTTAACTTTGGTTCTTCATAGTGTGTTAAGCACTTTTTTATAAGTATTGCTGATCCTCCCCTAGCTTTGTCAGCTGGGTGCGGAGCGTGATAACATGTATAGTTTGGTAATTTATTATCAAGACTTTGTTCAATAGCGAGGTGGGTTTCGGACACCAAACAAATGTCTATATGCTCTATATCTAAAAATATGTTTAGTTCTGATACATGCTGTAAAAGACCGTTTGCATTAAATGTTGCGATTTTGAGTGTTCTGTCCATCATTGTTTTTTAAGAGCGACTTCTTCGCTTAGCTGTTTTATGTTTACAAAAAATAAAAATCTAAAAAAACATCACTAAGACTTGGTAAAAATTCATTTTCAACTCAAATAAAGGGTGAATTTTTAGCTATTATCTTTTTGGGAACACTGGTTTAAGCAGCTGGCGCAAGTTTCGCAAGTTTGTTTCACTGGTAACCATCTTCAGTTTGGTCTATAATCAAACCATGAATCGTCTTACAAACGAACAAGGCTTGCAAATTATGAAAATTGGTATAAGAATTTAGCAAAGTTTTTTATAAAAAACCATTCAGTTTTTTCATAAAAATTAAAATATACCTAGGTACAAAAAACTGTAGGCAAAATTGGTTAAATTGATTTCTAGTGTATTTTAACAAAACACGAAAACGAAAAAACAAAACAAAATGGTTTTCGACTCAAGTATTAGGAGAACAAGAATAAATATTGACTTCAAATTATTTATCTCACAAAAAATATCTATATGAATATTTTGTTAACGTTTTAAACAAGACTAATCGACAGACGGGATGTTAAGTTATCAGTGTGGGTCGCTTCCCAGCTTTTTTTTTTGTTAAGTATAAGAATGTTAGTGAAAACTGTTCGCAAACAAAAATTTGCTTTTTCATACTCTTCCTCTAAAATGTTTTTGAAAAAATCATCTAAGCTCAAACACTTAGATTTCTTAACAATGAACATTTATTAACTTCCAAGAAGCCCGGCTTCCATATGAAAAAAAGTTATATTACAACTTTAATAAGTGTCGCAGGGGATCTTCAGTACATAACATTTTTATTGCTTTTGGGCTTTTCAAAGACCTTTGACATGGTAAACCATTCTTCAATTTGTGAAAAACTCTCAAACTCGTTTTACTTTTATTCTAGTGCAGTCCAAATAATAAACTCTTACTTAACCAATGTACTACAAGCTGTAGATCTCAGTAAAGCTCTTTTGGAATTTTTATTAAATATAGAAGTGGAGTACCACAGAGATCTATTCTCGGTCCCCTGCTATTTTCAATTTATGGCGATGAACTTACTTCTATTGTAAAATGCTGCACAGTTCTTTTATACACTGGTGATGCTTAGTTATACATAAGTTGTCCATTGGGACTTATCGAACATACTGCAAAAAGTCGAGGTGTAGTTTTAAACCGAACATTTACTTGGAAAAATCAGATTGATTATATTGTTGGCAAGACATTAATTGTGAAGACACTTGTATTACCTTAAGCTACTTATGTCAGTGAAATTTTTAGCAATTCTGGCTACAAAAGTGAGTACCATCTATGGGCTACAGCATTTTAATCGAGAATCACAGTCACAGCATCTAAAAAACCTGTTGGATATGTCCCTTAAAAGTCTTACTGTTTTCGATCCTTACATTTATTTTCGGATATATTTCTAACCCATCAAACATTTTATTTTTAATGAAATAACGTATCGCTGGCAAAACCACTGCGTAAACTTTTCCATCTTTCCTACTCTACAGGTCTTTTTCCGAGCGGATGGAAAATAGCAAATAGTCCCTAAAAAAGGCGAATCCTCCTCTCCCTCTAACTATCGTCCAATAGCACTCACGTCCCTTCTTTCCAAGGTCATGGAAACGCTGATTAATTATTAGCTCAAGAAATATCTCGAAAAACGGAAGCTTCTTAATGACCGACAGTATGGTTTTCGTAGCAATCGGTCCACTGGTGATCTCATGGTCCATCTCACCGAACAGTGGAACAAATCTTTACATCGTTTTGGAGAAAGTAAGATTATTGCACTTGATATTTCAAAAGCATTTGATAGAGTTTGGCACCAAGCTCTCTTATCGAAAATGCGTGCTTTTGGTATTGATGAATCTCTTCTTCGTTGGATTAGAAATTACCTTTCTAACCGTTCAATACAAGTTGTATTGGATGGTTACAAGTCTGAAATTCTTAAAATAAATGCTGGTGTTCCCCAGGGCTCCGTTTTGTCTCCGACACTCTTTCTTATATTCATAAATGATCTTATGTCTGCCACTTCTAATCCATTAACCTGTTTCGCCGACGACAGTACCCTCAGCTTCTCATACTCGTTTATAGATTCACATCCTTGTCCTTCGGATGTGGAACTTCAACGGCAGCGTATGATAAGCTCATTAAATTCTGATCTTGACAGCATTGTACAATGGGGAATCAAAAACCGTGTAGAATTTAATGCTTCGAAAACTCAATGCTGTCTCCTGTCGTTAAAGCGTAACATACCCCCGATGCCACTATCTATGAGTGGCACTTGCATCCAAGAAACTAATCAACTGTCAGTACTTGGTGTGTGTATCACAGATCACCTTTTATGGAACGATCATATATTTGATATTGCCAAAAATGCTGCCAGGTGCTTAGGATTTCTCCGACGGTGCAAGAAATTTTTCACCCCTTCTGATCTGGCTGTAATTTACAAAGCCTTCATCCGTCCAAAGCTTGAATATAATTCGTATATCTGGGCAGGTGCCCCCAAAACAAGTTTAAATCTCTTGGATAGAATACAAAAAAGGGCTTTAAAAATGATAGGCGATAGAACTATAATTGAAACATTTACATCGCTAGAACACCGCCGCAATGTTTCATGCCTTTCGTTGTTTTATCGATATTTTTACAAACAATGTTCTGTTGAACTAGCCAGTTGCATTCCACCCCTTAAACAATTCAGCCGTAATACTCGCACTTCCAGGAATGCTCATCAGTTTACCCTTGAGCTCAATTTTGGGCGTACTGTCAAGTATAGAGATTCTTTCTTAAATCGCACATCGAGAATGTGGAATGCTTTAGCCAACTCTGTTTTTCCTTCCCATTTTGATGTTCAGAACTTTAAGACCAATGTGCACCGGTATCTCCTTTGTAATCCTTCCCTATTTTCCTAATGCTCGCACTGTGTTTAAATATAAACATATAAAGGGTACTAATAACCCCTTGAGTGCCTGCATATTATAAAAAAAAAAAAATCTGAATACATATAAGGTGCCGGTGTAAATTGATTTTGAATTCGTGAAAATTTAAATGATGAGTAAAAGATAGAGCGTGACAAGGCATTCCACATTCGCGTAGTACGGCCAAAAAATGAATATCTGTAATTCATATTACGGTCAATGGTAAACTGATGGGCATTCCTAGAAGCGCGGATATTACGTTTAAATAGTTTAAGGGTTGGAATGCAACTGGCTATTTCACTAGAGAAATGTCCGTTAAAATAACGGTAAAAAACTGTAAGACAACAAACTTTACGACTATGTTTAGGTGACGTAATCGTGATGATGATGTTAATGTCATCAATAATTTGTATGGGTTCCAGACTCAAATCTGTCCAAAACAACTTGTATTGAACGGTTCGAAAGAAAATTTCTAACCCAACGAAGAAGAGATTCGTCAATACCGAAAGCACGCATTTTCGATAAGAGAACAAGATGCCAAACTTTATCAAATGCAATAATCTTTCTTTCTCCAAAACGGTGTAAAGATTTGTTCCACTGTTCGGTGAGATGAACCATGAGATTACCAGTGGACCTATTGCTACGAAAACCGTATTGCCAGTCTTACGAAAATTTCGTTCCTCAAAATATTTCTTAAGCTAGGAAATAATCAACGTTTTCATGACCTTAAAAAGAAGGGACGTTAGTGCTATCGGTCGATAATTTGCGGGGAAAAAGATTTTTTTGGGATTGGCTGAACAAATGCAGTTTTCCAACAACTCGGAATTTGGGAAAATGTTCCTTAAATCCAAACATATGTACATCCCTCTGTCTCAGTCTAGACTACATTCTTACTCAGGTCTATAATAATAATATTTTAGGATGATGAGAATTTACCTTTTTGAACAAATTTTTCTGCCTTGATGGAACTAATAGTAAACAAACAATTATTTCTAAAGGTTAGAACAAGTTTAGATTTATGCAACTAAGACCAACAATACACAAAAAAAACTGACTTATGTCCAAAAAGCGCGATGGATAGACAAAATCTTTCCTAATAACGCTTATCACAAGACCTTGTTAAATCAAACATTCGGATTCGGCACAGAATTTGTTAATCACTGTCATCTTCACGTTACTCACATTTTTTAGAGTCGTGAATTATAAGGCGTGGTATTCTTAAGAGCCTCATTTTTAAAGCACAAATAATAAATACGTATTCTCCAACATAATATTTTTAAAATAAAAAATGAAATTATTTCTTCTTTTCCAAATAAGCACATTTCTACATGTGTACTTAATTGTTTGTATATTTTTTGTAAATTTTGTTATTTTAAATCAATCACCCGCGTGTATCGCATTTTTGGCAGTAAAATTCAATTCAAATGTTAATTTAAACTTGCATTTTTCAAAAAACAACCGGTATAACCAAAAACTACCAAAATTAAATCCAAATAAAGAATTCCTGTTTTATTAATTTGGATTTATGAGTTCATTCTCTTTTGTTTTTTCGATGTATAAATCTGTTTTTCGCGGAAATTGAAATTCTATTTGTTATATTAAAAATAATAAACTGAATTTGCGTCTTATTGAAGATTTTGCTAGAAAAAAAATCAAGAATATTTTCTTTGTTTTGTTAGCACTTAACATTAACCCATATATGGTAATTTATTATAAAGATTAACAATTATGGAATACTATGATTAACAAAAACTTAAGATAAAAGATTTAATTCGCTAAAAATAGAAAAATCAATATATGAGTATTGTTGAACTACGGGTGTCTTCTAAATGATTACCTAAGCTTACGTAATTATGTAAATTAAGTTATCCAAGAATAAACACATTTTTTTTGTTGTAAAAATTTATTAAAAATGCAAGTTACTGAAGCAATAAATCTTTAATATTTGTGTTTTTAAATAAAATTTAAACTGTCAACTGTAAGACGCAAGCATTTCATTTGCTTTGTCAACCAAATTTCACTTTTTATACAAAAAGTAAATTTTGAAAATCAGTTACATAAGAACATTAAAAATTCCCAATAAACAAAATAGCATGTTTTTAGACAATAAAATAAATTTAAAGGTAATTGATTAGTTGTTTTATTGTGGGTAATAAGTTAAACATTGAACATGCTACATATAATTAGGCAAGGTATTTTTTTATTTACTTGAATACTTTGTGAAAAAACACAAAGTTCCATTAGTGAATATTTATATTTCCATTTAAAATAATTAGAATTATTTTCTATTGTTTTGACCTTGAACATTTAAAAATCAAAACATATAAAAAAAATTACTTTGTAAATGCGGAAGTACACATACATGTACTTAAATATTTGCTTGTTTCCACGAGTTAAGTTAACTAGGGTCATATTCTCAACACCATATTATGTAGCATAGGATTTTATGCGACAACAGTCGACGAACCATTGAATTATTCATGATGAATTTATCTATTATCTGAACTCTATTATAATTCTGCAAAAATAATTAAAAGTGTTTTGAAAAAAAAACTTTAAAAAATAAACTTTGCACGAAATAAAAAAGACATTTTTTAAAGTTGGAATTTCTTAGCATTTTCCAGTTCAGCTATTTAACTTCCTAATTAACGCACGTGCTAATGTTTGTTGGCATGTTTGTAATGTTTGTATACGTTTCATCTGATAAAAGTCAATTTTGTCATTATAAAATAAAAAAGTATTAACACAGTTTTTGTTTTAACATTATTTTAAATTTGTTTTAAACTATTTGTTTAATTTTTTTGCGAAACAAGGTTACACCACATCGTTTTTACATAAAACAATGTCTATAGACATCATTAGCACTTTAGTTGAATTTAAGGTAAATAATCAGATATTTTCCGACCACATGCCCCTGATCACAACTAAGCGCTGAAAATGAAGTTATAGAACAGCAATCCGAAAATTCTTTCCCTCCTAAAATTAAATGGTATAAAATTTATTAAGAACAATTGTTACAAAAGATCTTAAGTAGAGAATTGTCAAACCGCCTTTTATCTGAAAGAAGGCTAACTAAATAACTTTTGAAGGAAATTATAAATTCAGTCTTCTATTACATAAAACCGTCTATACAGATGATCCATTCAGTCGGGTACGATAACGAATGAAAGTCTGTGAGGACAAAATCTTTTAAATTTCTAAAATTAAACCAAAATTTTAACTGTGAATTGATAAAATAAGATTACACGATAGCAGACAAAAACTATCGGGTTTTTCAATAAGAGCGCTATAAAACAAGTACGTTCGATACCATTATGTTTAGAACTCGATTTCTTTGGCATAGCTACCATGGCCAGGCTTGCAGAAGTCCAGACACTGAACCCAATTTTCGCCGGTTTTCAAGAATAAATCGGCCTATACTGTTGTAATTTCACGTTCGATATTCGTACGTAGCTCCACAGGAAAATGACTAACGGTGTCAAATCGTACGACCGAGGCGGCCAAGCGGCTGGACCATTTCGTGAGATAACACTTTCTTTAAACTTGGTTTCCAATAAATTGATTGTGACATTTGCTATGTCACTTGTGGGGCCTTCCTGTTGGAACCACATGTACTCCAAGTCCATATCATCCATTTTGGGGCCAAAAATATTCGGTTATCATTGCACGGTCCCCATTCATTATAACGTGCCAGTCTTGATCATCATGGAAGGAGTACGGCCAAATGACGCCACCGGTCCATAAACCACACCGAATTGTAATTTTTTCGCTGAAGATGATTTTTTAGTGAAAATTTGAATCATTTTCAAATTGTTGCTCAGCCCAATTCAACATGCTTCAGTTCTTGCGTCAATTTAATTTTGTAGGATGTAGGCCAAGATATTTTCGCAAAATTTTCCACAAAGATGTCACAGAGATACCCAACGCTTGAGAACAACGTGTGAGAGACACATTTGGGCTTTCTGCAAATGAAGCCTCAGCGTCAGCAATATTCCTTGTCTCACTGGCACGAACACATTTTGTACTGTGCCTATGTATTAAAATTTTTCCACTAGCCGCTAATTGTTGATCTGCTATAGGACGATTGTGATGACCAAAAATTCGATGTAGCGCTCTTAATGTTGAGGCCACTGAATCCGAATTTCGGTAGTAAATTTTAATAATTTCAGTTCGTTGTTGGCTCATATATCTTTTCATCATTAAATGGCAAACTTTACTGAAGAAAAATTTCAAAAGAACGGCAAGAAATATGGCGTCGTCTACTTTTGTAGCGTATCTGTTGAAAAACTCTGTATTAGAACTTATGAAAATATTTTAGAAATTTTTAAGAAATATAGAGGCAAAACTTTTGCGAAGTCAAAGCCTCATTTAAAGACATCAACACCTAATAATCACTTTCAGAGACAAAAGAACGTTGAACTTCCCACTGTTCCCATACAATACGCTCACCCAAATTTCGAAAATCTCTTCTACGAAAGCGAAATATCAGATTTTGAAGTGAAGTCAGTAATAGTGAAATGAAACTTTGAAGAACGCCACAACTGAATTCTTAGAAAGTCTCTTACTAGCCTACAATGGCATATTAAGCTAAGGTGAAGCTCCTTTGGAAAATCAATAACATACCCATATTTCAAGAAGAAGATAAAAAGGATCCAGCAAACTACCGCAGTATTGCATTTCCAAACACAGCACTCAAATTTTGTATTGAAATCCTGAGATGTAGTTTCTCCAAATGGATCGAGAAGAACCAACTTTTAAGCGAATTCCACGTTGAATTCAGAAAGGGTTACTCCACAGTAGACCAAAAATTCAGTCTGACCAATATTGCAGAGTTATATCTACGTAGATGGAAGAAACTATACGTTCTTTTTTATAAACCTTCGAACTGATTTTGATTCCGTAGATCGCAAGTCTCTCATCTTTAAGCTTTTTCGAGGTGGAATGTCTCTTAAATTCGGAAAGATGATTGAAGACATATACGAGTACTTTAAGCTTCCTTGCCATGGTAGGACTAAAACAAGTGTGCAATTTCTGCACCTGATAGGAACAGCACACTTAACTGCAAATGATAAATGGGTTTTTGGAGAGGACACCATCGAAACAATAAAAGAATACCAATACTTAGGTTTCACTAGTACAAGCAACCTTAATATTTAAAAACAGCTTTTAAGAAAATTATCTGCTTCGCAGAACGCTATTGGGACTGTTTATGGCACAGTGTTTATAGAAACATAGATCTCTCATTAAGCTCAAAATATCGAGTATTTCTCGTAACTTTTGAAACAATTATGCTGTACGCTGCAGTCAATTTGGCACGGCCGAAAAACTCCTGAAGAAATTCTTAAAACGTCAATTTATGCTGCCGAACACAAATCCAAACTACATGCTTCTTAAAACTGGGGTGAAATCGGCTAAGGTGATTGTTGATATATGACAATCAAAATGATCGAATTTATTCTACATAAGGTGATAGTCAAATTGATACCTAAAAAGCTATCACAAAAAAATGTGATAGTCGTTTTCAAACAAATTTGTTTATTCCGAATAGCGCTACCAGACGCTTATACAAACGACTGGAAAATTTTCTTAGTTCACTTTGTTTCTTTTAAAAAACACATTCCTGTGACCTACAAAGCTTACGACATTCGAAAAAAAGCAAGAAAAGTAAGAATTTTATTCAAAATCAGCCAATTTGAGACTTTTATTTGGTTATTTATAAGAATCAATTTAAAATTTCAACAAGGCAACAACGAATTTTGACAATTTGAATCTGAAATTGTTCAATCGAATTGAATTGAGTTGAATCATCTTACACAGACGGAATGAAAATGATAGTCAATTTGACTATCAAAAAATTGATAGTCAACAATCACCTTAGCCGATTCCACCCCTGGACTTTCACCACTATACCTTTCATCTCTTAAACTTAATTTTAACTTATTTGTTAAACTTATGTTAAGCTACACTGAAAAAATAGATGGACTTATTGTATTGTCAATAGTAAAATCTAGAGCATCGTGGTTTGAAGAATTGTTGAAGTTAGCTAAAATGTTTGAGCTTCGTTTCGACCTTACTTAGCAAAACATGGCAGAATGGAAACCATTTTAAAACAACCGTCTCAGCTGGATTTTAAGCTTGGAAACGATTATGTGGACAAAGCAAGAACATATTCAAACCTTTTATATGGTCTAGGCGAAATCGATTACTTCAAAGATAGTTTCAAAACGGACACAATAGCCGCGTTTTATTATCAACACGATCTGATCAGGATCAGATCATGTTAATAAAACAGCATTGGATCATCATATTTTTTATTATATAAAGTTTGGTACCAGTGTCAAATTCGTTCTTTCAAAAGTGACATTTCAAAATAAAGCAAAAAAGGAGAACTATTGTCCCTAAATTTCATACAGCTTCATAAAGACTTGAAACTGTATTGCTTTTCATGCAACACCAGTAAAATAGAACACTTGACTCATTTCATTGCACGATGTCCAATCCTGGCAGAGATACGGCTACAAATTTATTGTTGTTTTATTTGGTTTTTCTTCTTCACAAATTAACGCTAGGAATTAAATTTCTAGATTTGTGTAAATGGAAGAAATGTTTAATTTTAGAAGAAAAAAGCTAGAAACTGCGCAATTTTGTAAGAAATATTTAGTTTTTTTTCTTAAGAAAAATGTCGGAATTTTGTACGAAGACTTACTTGGCTTTTTTGCAAAACAAAAAATGATGCGTAATTTCTTCCGTCGCAACTACTAAGAGCCGATTTGATAATTTTTGCTATTTATTCTGTATAAATTTGATAACGATTCAATATTCTATTTTTCTGTTATTCTACATTTCTTAAGTGAATTTGTCCACTATTTTAATAACTGCTGTATTATTTGGTGGAAAGACGATTATAACAAACTTAACATCATAAGAATCGGTCGAGTGGTTTTTGAGTTATGAATGGCTTAAATAACCTGGCTTTCGTATTTTATATACATTTCTGATAATTGGCTATTAAGACTCATGGGTTGAGTTTTTCGGAATATCAAATTTTCAGAAAAGTAGCAACTAATTTTATTTTATCTATACTTAAATTAATTTATTATATTTTAACTTTATCAGTACTCATTTCCATACAATTTACTTATGTTTTCTATTTTACTTTTAATTTCAGAGCAATCAGATTTGCAGGATCTTTCACCAGCTGAATTCAAAAAGCAACGACTTCTAGCAAAATCGCAACTCACAGACGCTATTAGAGACTCTTGTTTACCAAAGATGCTGTGCGAAATGGCCTCTAAGCCAGAATATGTTCTCTCAGAAAAAGAAAAGGACTTGCTTCATATGATTCGGTACATAAATAATTCAAAGATTAGTCATTCAATCTTAAGCCACTGACCAAATTATTATAATTGTCACAAGTTCATTTGCGATAGAATTAATAATAATTACTTAATAATTGTAAACTAGTTCAATACCTTGAGTTATTTTTTTTTTAATATCACAACTTGAAAACTAGATTCAAATAATTACAGGTTTTGTACCTGCATACATTCGTTGCAATTAACAATAATTTAAAATTAACTATTTTAATTTAATTAAAGTTCAATGTTTAATTGTTTGCTTTTATTTGTATTCCATTCACAGCTCATCAACTATGTCATTAGCTATGAATAGTCCACCAAGTAAATGGCACTTTGCAGCTCACATGGGTGAATTACTTAAACACACTGCCGCTGACAATTTAAGCGGACCAATGGGATGTGCGAATCTTTGGCCACACTGTCCAATAAGTTCGAAAAAACTTATGAAACTTTCTTATAAAGTTAATTTAAAATAAAAATCACCAAATTTTATATTTATCTATTAAGGAAAACATAATATTTATTTAATAATTGTGATTTACTTGAAATTTTGTAAATATTGTACTAAAACAAAAATTTTATAGTGATAATGACTGAATTTGTATATAGTTTATAAGAATTATTTGCTAGTCTTTTGTTGAAAAAATAATAAAATTATATAAAATGTGTTGCTAATATGTAAAGTATATTTTTAGGATTAAAAGTTTTTATTAATTTAAATTTTCTTGTGTGACTTCAAACTATAATATTATTTTGATTGTTAACTCATGAGTTAAGATTAAAAAAGTGCAATACAAATTTAGAAATAAATCTATTTGTTTTTTATTGCCGTATGTATAAATAGGGTGACAAGTAGTTACTGATTTAATTTATTAAAAAGTTTTGATAACTAAGAACCATTAAATAACAAAAGTCTTCTATCTATGGGGTCAGTAAGACCTATCATTGAAATCGATCCGAGAAAAATTTAGAATCCATATTTGACGTTGTTTTAAGTGTCCGACTGAAGCTACAGCTTCGCCTTTCGACTGGGCCGAAATTCGACCAAAAAAACATCATTCGGCCAAACCTACGGCTTCGGCCTAAAATGGACGAAGCTGTTTATTATGTCGAACATCGCACTGCCCGCAGGAAAAAAAATCAATTTTTGACATTTTCGAATACCGAAGAAAAGATTGCAATCTATTTTTCGGTAGTTATTCAAAAACTTGTAGTACCCGTGGCATGATGGTTAGTGCGTTGGACTGTCATGCAGGGGGTCTTGGGTTCAATCCCTGCCTGTGCCAACTTAATTAAAAAAAAAAAAAAAAATAATTTTCGCTGGTACTGCCTCTTGCGAGGAATTGACAAATCCTTCAAGAGTAATTCTTGTCATGAAAAAGTGCTTTCTCAAACTAGCCGTTCGGATTCGGCCTAAAATTGTAGGTCCCTTCCATTCCTGACAACAGTACTCGCACACAGGAATGGTTGAGAGTTGTAAGTCACTAGGCCCTGGTTCACAACGGACTGTTGCGCCACCCCATTTGATTTTGATTCAAAAACTTCAAAGCGCAGAATAATATTTCCAATTGGAAAAAGAATTCTTGACTTTGGTCAACCTTAGGCTTCGGTTTCGGCTTCGGCCGAAGATTTTCTTTCAGGCTTACAATTCGGCATCGGCTTCCGCTGTAATTCGACCTTTGGTCGGACAGGGACACTAGTTGTTTCCTTTCGATTAGAAATGAAAATAATATACTGATCAATCGGAAATCACACAAAGAATATGTTTTGAGAAAAAAGAAAGTTTAATTTCGCGTAGTTATTTTTCTCTAAAAATATA
Organism: Eupeodes corollae; assembly: GCF_945859685.1. Classification (NCBI taxonomy): domain Eukaryota; kingdom Metazoa; phylum Arthropoda; class Insecta; order Diptera; family Syrphidae; genus Eupeodes; species Eupeodes corollae. The sequence continues at coordinate 269,403,454 of NC_079147.1, forward strand.
TTTTTCTATTTTCCGGGCGGAAATTCATTTTCCTGAACACCTGACATTCTTATGCTCAAAATTGAAACTAATTTGTGTTCCAATTTCACACAATTCCAATGACAAATTTCTGTCAGTAAAATTTTTTCGGTGGGTTTCAATCTCGAATTTTTTTTCAATGACAGTAATGTTGAAATATAGTTATAAACGATTTGTCAAAAATATTTCAATGTTTGTTTTCAATAATTAAAACCAATGATAGCTATAACTGGTGTGAAAAGGTACACATTTAATTGAAGCTTGCATGGGCGATTCCTGATACATTTTTGTAATCATTTTAGCCAAATAACTTTTATATTTCAGTTACGGTCCTCCAATTTTTCTTTGGAAAGTAAAATATGCCTTGAATTGGTAAAAGTAGGAATCCATATAGTTTAAACCCAGCTTATTGGTAAATTGTAGCATCTTACTAGGCTAATGAGTTACACAGTACCTACACACATATAAATATTAACAAATGATATGAAAACAAAACATCAAGAAACATGAATATTACTTTAAGTATTCAAAGTCTTCACGTATAATTTTGTTTCTATAGGCAAGTGCTATAGTTTTAATAAACTGTGCCAATTTAAGGCAATCGTTTCCGTTCAAGATTGCTGTTATTTCCTTTCTTAGGGGCATGTCTCCCTAAAAAATGGGTTTCTTCCTTAGTCCACATAATTGTTTCAAAGCTTAAAATCCAGCCTTTGTTCAAAGGTTTTGCAAGGAAAGTAAGATTGAAACGAAGCTCACATATTTTCGCTAACTTCATTTATTCTTTAAACCTCGAAGTTCTAGGTTTTACTATGGAGACTGCAATTCTTCTAGCTATAGCTATTATTTCACTGACGCTAAACATAAGTTTAACAATATAGTTAAAATGAAGTTTTAGAGATGAAAGGTACAGTGGTAAATAAGGAGAATGTAGTTTGGAGTTGTGTTTGGCAGCCGAAATTGATGTTTTAAGAAGTACATCAGGAGTCAGTTTCAAATCGACGCCAGCCATCAGGATTCTTAAACGTATGGCATTATTTCTCCGGAAGTTGCGATAAATACTCAATATTTTGAGCTAATTGAGAGACCTTTGTTTCCATAAACGTTGTGCCTAATAGTCCCAATCTCATTTTTCGAAGCAGATAGTTTCTTTAATCGGTATTTTCCATATTAATGTTGCTTTCAATTATGATATCTCTCCAAAAGCCCATTTCTCATTTGTAGCTAAGCGCCCTGTTCTTTTTCGAAGAACCAGTGCTTTTGATTTGTATAGATTCACGTAAGCCTATTTATCACAACCTGAAGCGACTCGGGTCATTCTGCTAATAACGAGAGGTCCTCCGCATATACAAGACTTTCAATCACCAGTCCATTTATCACTACGCCACAAGGCATGTCTTTTAGAGACATAAAGCAAGGAGGCTGAAATTGCGTCTTGTTTTGTCCATCCCAAGCTCTGTGTTCGAATTTTTCCGAACTTAGGAGACATTCCATATCGAAAAATCTTAAGATGAGCGAAATTAAAAGTAGCTCAAAAGTCTATAAAAAAGTGTATAGTTATTCTTCCGTCTACGTACATAAATATATGTCTGCAATATTGATGGGACTGAATTTTTGGTCTACTGCAGAGTAACCCTCTCTGAAACCGATTTGGAATTAGCTAAGAAGATAGTTCTTCTCGATCCATATGGTGAGACGACATCTCAGCGTTTTAATACCAATTTTAAGTGCTGTGTTGCTAAATGCAATTCCGAGGTAATTTGTTGGATCCTTTCGAACTCCTTTTATAAATATAGGGTATATTATTGATTTTCTAAAAGGGTACCTTCACCTGATCTGAATATATTGTAGGCTAATGTGAGATTTTCTAGGAATTCAGTTGTGGTGTTCTTGAAAAATTCATTTGAGATCCGATCGACACTAGGTGCTTTGCTGTCTTTCAACTGGTTTTCGAATTTTGGTTGAGCGTATTTGGGATCAGTGAAATGTTCAACGTTCGTCTGTCTCTGAAATTATAAGTGTTGATGATTTTATACATTTCCAAAATTTAGAGGAGTATTTGCAGGATATTAAGATTTTTGCTTGATGTTCACTGAAAATTGACTTCTTTGAATTTACATATATAAGTTCTTATAGTGTTTGTTCGCTCTCAGGTAGTCTTGTTGTATCAACTCACAGCTTAAACTTTGGTTTAATCTTAAAAATTTAAAACATTTTTATCTTGCAGACTCACATTCCTTAATGTAGCAGGCTGTATGGATCTTTTGTATAGCTGGTTTTATGGGACAGGAGACTACTGATTCTTTTATTTATTTCCTGCAAAAGTTCTATAGTTGGATCAAATATATGATTGGCCAAAGCCCTTTCGTTTCAAGGCTATTATTTGCATATTTGATAAATTTTATTAGAAAAAATAATAGTCTTGAAAACAAATTTTTGTTAGACACTTATAAATAATTAAAACAATTTGTTATTCACCTAATGGATACTTTTCAATACTTTAATTTTTAAAATTCTTAAAAATGTTCAAACTGATGTTTACTGATAAGATTCTGAGATTTTTATTGTATATTATATTTTCTGAATAATTTTAATCCACACCATTTTCTTGTTAAATAATTAATCGATTAGGGCCACACTGTTAAAAGAATTCTACCCTTGAACTTAACCTACAACCTAACACCTAACATTTTAATGTCTTGAAGGATAGTTTTCTGGTACAAGACTGAACATTAATTTCATTTCAGTGTTGCAATACAGTCGTTGAAATTAGTCATCAAGTCAGCGATGGTTTTTATAAATAATTTTGTTTCGAAAAGTTGGATATTTCAAAATGTGATTTTGTTACAAAATTGTAAATAATTTAAAATTCAAATCACATTATGAACCCAGTTAAATTATTTTGTTTGGCAGAAATTTACCTTTTTTTTGTTGCATCTGGTAATAATTGGGTTTTATATAAAAATGTAATTGACATTTTTTCTTAGTAATGCAATAAAACTCAATTGGAATTACTAAATGTTTCTTTTATTTGTGTATATTTTCATGCGTATTATTAGAACAGTTTGGTTTATGAATTGGAATTTTTTCCGATGCACTTTTAAATGAGATAAATAGATTGTTGTCGGCCAAAACAAAAAGTTAAATATGTTTCAAAATGGGAATCAAATTCATGACTATAAAGTACGAATTCTTTAACATTTGTTATAACTGTGGTAGTTTCTGAAAACTAAAAATAAATTGTATGGGTATAGTGCAAAAAAAAAACAAAAATATGCATAGACCAAGAAAGACGGCCAAACTTTACCATTTGAAAGATCATATGTTTTGAAATTGGTGGCAAATGACGATTCCGGAGACGCTATAATCGTAAAGTTCACGTTATCTATTGTGAGAAAAATAAAGTTTGGTAGATTTTGGTGAAAAGGTCAACTAAGCGATATATAGGGATATGATCAACAATTCTCAGCTCCTAGTGCGTGGTTCCGTCTAACAGGACAATGCTTAAGGGACCACAATTGGATAGAACAGTGTTTTTGCGAATCATATTCAAGAAGTTTGAACAAACGTCATGTAAATCGATTGGGTCACGTAAGGATTAGAAAATTCTTTGGACCATATTTAAACAAAACCTTGAAAAATTGTCGAGATCTGTTTAAAGGAGAGATACGTCTTCTTATTTTGCAATGATTTTCGAAAATTTTGCATCTAAGTGCTACGAAATATTTGACAAAATTGTAATGACAATGTCATTAATTTTAAGGATAAAGAATAGAAGCCCTAAATGACTACCTTGCGGAACACCAGAAGTGGATAAAATAGGATTGAAACGAATTGATTTAAATCGGACATAATATTTACGATTTTCAAAGTAAGAAGTAATTCATTTCAGTAAAAAAGGTTCAAAATTTAAGAAGGAGAGTTTGAAGGCCATAAGATTATGAGAAATTAAGTCAGAAGAGACCATATCAACTTCATTTTCGATTTCTAAGGCTTTTAGAGTGAATGGAACGAATTATATAAGGTTAGATATATTCTTTAAAAAGTCGTGCTGTAATGGGGAAGTATGCAACGAAAGCTGAGGAGTTTATATAGAATTCTGTCAAAAATATTAGCGGTATCAGAAAGTTTACCACCCCCCTCTGGATTCCTTCTCTGTATTGGACTTATAAAAGATGTTTTCTACAATTTAGTAAATGTTCTTTGATATAAGAATAAATACAAAATTTAAGACAGATAAATTGAAAGTTTTTTAGGAAAATCACAGGAAGACCATCAGGGCCCGGAGTGAATTCATAATTAAGTTGTGAAAATTTGTTCCTAGCCACTAACCTTCAAGGCACGGATACTAGTTCCGAGTATTAATTAATTACTTTTGGCTGAGGTATATTTTATCTGAGAAACAAATAATAAATTAAGGCTTAAACGCACTTATTTCTTTATATTAATTTATTCCCTGCCATTTTTCCGATATCAACAATTTATGGTAATTCTTGTTACCTGTCAAAAGATTTTAACGGAATGTAGATACATTTTTCGTTTTTTTACAAGTATTGGAATAAATCGCCAAGAAAATTCATATTGTTGCATATATAGTAATTGAGTACAATAATGCTTAATTGGTGTGTTTATGTTTCTCTATGAATTCTGATATAACCTTATGCCTATAAATTAAAAGTACATGACCCTCCATATTTTTTTGTTTCAACATCTAGCTCAAGTTACGAAGTGCAAGGTCTTTAGTATTACATTTACGCACTCAAGCATCATCTAAACATACCAATCTTTCTCAATTGGAGTTATTATCTCATAGATGTTTACACTTTAAACCATTTATATATACAAAACAATCATTATGACCAAAGAGTGACTAATGGTTTAAAACCACTATACTATAATTAGTCACTGTTAAGATGAAAACTTAATGTACTTCAGATCAAGGACAAAGATTTCATAGAATTTCAATGCCAAAAATACTTCCAGGAAAAAAAAGTGAGTCGTCCTCAAGGAAGTGAAGTCTAAATTAAGGAAGCATACAAAAAATTATATTTCCAAACTCCTTTTATACCAAATGCATGCCTTAAAAGACTTCCTTTTTATACCATCAGGAAATCAAAAACTATGGAATTTCCAATGTCTATGTTAACCCACCAAAAAAGTATAAATTTCAAAACAACTTAGATTCACAAAATTGGTTTATTCCGCACACAATAAATAAAACACAACCTGTATAAATTGTATAGCCTACTCCACTTCACGTCTGCGCAACTAACCAAAGACCTGCATTTTAACTCGACTCACTTAACAACATAATTTCCATAAAAAAAATAAAAATGGATTATGTAACACAATTCAGTGACTGTGATGTTTTTAGTTACAAATTCGCAACAAAAATTATATCCGTTGAGCCTTTTTGCAAAAGCTATAAAGCAAAGCAGGTATACCTGATGACCGACTACTTGTATTCAACCTGACAAGTTACAATCTCTATAAAAGATACACAACACAGGTTTAGTGTAATCCAAAAAGTACTACAATAACAACTTGACTTGCTTTTTGTTTTTCTTTCTCGGTTTGTGGATCAAGACAATTTCACAAAATTTCAACGTCAAATTCATCAGCTTTGGAAAAGAAACCTCTTTTGGTGTACGTGTACCAATCCGCATTATCAACCTACCTACCATCGCATCGTCACCACCACCAAACGACCGGGAAAAAGTCAGGAAATAGAGGTTTTGGCATACCACATGACAACGTAGCTTAAGCCACAGTAAAGCCACTTAGTCTGTGTTTTCTTTAACACAATGATAACTAGGTATAACCGACAGTCAACTTCATCCAAGACACACATTAATGGCTGCCTCACAAAAACTGTTAATTTCGTAACACCTTTAACTTTAAATGGCTGCCTTCGATGATGGAAGAATTCATTTGTGTATCTTCAAGCTCACTTTCACTACTCACAGATATTCCATCCATATAGTCGTATCGTATAGTGACCGATAGAAGATACTTTTTGTTTAGCCAAGTTGTCGTAGTCTCAGAGTCTTTTGTCCCCCCCACCTTGGCCTAAAGCGCACTTTTGAAGTTAGCCTCCGTTGTAAAATTGGTTTTAGTCAATAACGATATCGCAAGTGAGAACGAACAACTTGTGCAGTGTAAGAGTTTCTGAGTCGTATAAAAATTAATAATTTGAAATTTCGGAAAAAAAACAGCCGTGAATTTTTATCAAACGTTAATTTAAAATCACTCACCGCAGTGTCAATACTTTGTGATGCAAATTAGATTTTCGAAAAGAAGAGTTTTTCTGTGATGAAAAATAAATAAATATCCTTCATATGAACCTAACGTAAAAAAGCCAATTAACACACCGTCATCAGTTCAAGTGTGGAAATAAAAAATAAAACCTACACCAACCGCCAAAATAAATTTACATATCCTAATAGCAGTGAATTTATAATTTTTATTTTGTTTAATTTATTTTGTAACCAAAAATCGAAATAAAAATGAGGATGTCAACGATTCTATCACTTTCACTCCCTGCCATAGTGATTTTACTCATATTCTTCCTCGACATGATGGATGAAGTGTTTGCTCAGCAACCGGATCCACTGTTTGAACTTCCGGTTCAGTTAATTGGATTTCCAGTGATAGTACTTTCGGTGCGGTTGTCACAATTTGCCAAGAAGTTGGCATACTCTTTGAATCCAGGTTAGTACTTATAAGACCTAACAATTATTTTTATTGTTTTGTTGTTGGGAAACGAAAACAATTGAAACTTGGTGCATTTTATGTCGAACGTGTGTTATTATCTTTTTATTGTTTTATAATGTGACGGAATAAAATAAGAAGTAAAACCATGACCTCAATTCAATATCTGTAAAAGAGTGCAATGTCCAAACTATATTGTGGACAATAAATTGAACTGGTTAGGTAGCGGTAGGTCGGTCAGTTTTTATATTTTGGTTGCTGTTGTAAAATTGACTTTCAAAAATTTAAATATTGCTGGCCTTTTGTTGGCCAGTTAAGTTAATATTTATGCAGAATTATTTATTCGATTCGAAATTGCGGTGACTAAAGAATATGAATTTATATAAATTTTATATACAAATCTAGGTGCGATGTACGTGAGTGGCTTACGAAATGTAAACATATACGGGGCGTTCGTTGGTGTGTCAAACGTCGTCGTTGTGCCTTCATTTATCGTGTCGTTTTGAATGAAATTCCTGAGGTGAAAAAGAAAAATAATTTAGAAAATACGAGTTATTCAGTTGTAAATGGATAATTTCTATCAGATATGTAAAATGCTAATGAAAAAGTACTTAGACCATAATATGTATGTTTATATATTCAGTTTTTTGTTTATCTTTATTAATTAAAAAATACTGGTTTATAGTTTAGTTAATTTTTGGAATTAATATATTTCAATAATTTCGTCACTTTATCCTTCAAAAGTCACTAAACAAAATTATTTTATTTGAATTTCAAATAGAACTGACCTACAAAACATCTTAAAATGTTTACATATATGTATTTATATTTACATTAAAACTATTGGTCGTATAGAAGATTTTTGACAAGAGATCAAATATTTTATTCATTCGAATGCCATTGTGGCGTATATGAAATATTTCTTCTTTGTTTGACCAAGAATCTAAATAAAAGATATTTAGGGAGATATGTCTGTGTATGCATGAAAGTACGTTCGTAAGTTCGTAGGACTTCATATACATTTTGTTATACAGATGTTAACATAAGAAGATACAGAAGGAACTTTCAAAAAGATTGAAAGGAGGCTTTTTTAATTGATCTATTGGATTATAACCTAGAGATTCAAATCAAATCTGACCTTAGTCAAAATGTATATCTCCCGATTATGTCGTTCATGTGTGTGTCTATCCAAGCCCATACATTCAAAACATTTATTCGATTGAATTCAAACTTGGGAATTATGGTTTTGAGTCGATTTGCGTGAGGCACTTTTTCTATTTTCTTCAAGCCTAAAAATAACTGTGTACCAATTTATTTGTCAAAACTCGAAAATTCGAATTTTATCAAAAACTAACCGATAGATTTTTATTAAATTTTCTCTATTTTTTTTCTGAGCTTAAATTTTTTGCAATTCAAAATAATAATTTTGTATTGCTGCAGAAAGAAACTTTATTTCGTTTTCTTAAGAATTATTCAACCGATTTCAATAATATTTTTACTTCACATTTGGCTTGCAGCACTGTTGGCGTCATGACTATCATGATTATACCTTTACTTGAAAGCGTAAGTGATTATATGGGGGGAATCTGCTTTTGATCTTGACATACACAAATCCGCTGGCCCAGATAGTATTCCTGCATTTTTTCCGAAGAGGTGGTCTTGAACGCTGGCAAAACCACTAATTATGCTTTTCCATCTGTCCAATTTTACAGGCCTATGTTTAAGTGGATGGAAAACAGCATTTATCCATACTGTACCTTAGAAAGGTGAATCCTATTCCCCACTCTAACTAACATCAAATTGCCTCTCGTCTTATCTTTCCAAGGTCATGTAAACGATGATCAATTTTCAGCTCAAGAAATATCTGGAAGAATGAAAGCTGCTAAAGATTCGGCAGTAAGGCTTTCGTAGCAATAGGTCCACTGATCTCATGATATTTCATACTGAACAGTGAAATAAATCCTTACATCGTTTTGGAGAAAGTAACATTAATGCACTTGATATTTCAAGACATTTGATAGACTTGGGCATCAAGCTCTCTTATCAAAAATGTGTGTATTTGGTATTGATGAATCTCTTCTTTATTAAATTAGAAACTACCTTTCGAAGGTTCAATTTAAACAGTGTTGCACTGGTTCAAATTTGATATCTACAAATTAAACGCGGGTGTGCCCAAGGGCTCCCTTTTTTCTCCGAAATTCTTCCTTATTTCCATAAATGATCTTTTGCCTGAAACTTCTAACTCACTTAATTGTTTAGCTGATGACAGTACCTTCAGCTTTTCATATTCGTTTTAAAATTCTCATCCTTTCATCGGATGTGGACTGCCAACGGTAGCTTATTATAAGCTCATTAAATTCTAAATTTGACAGCATTGTCCAACGTCGTATCAAAAACCGTGTAGAATTGAATGCCTCAAAAACTCAAACCTACTGTCTCAAAAGCTTAATTCTTTCCCAATGTCACTATCAATGAGTGGCACTTGCATCGAGGGCACTGAACAGCTTTCAGTTCTAGGTATGTGCATCACTAACCACTTGTTGTGGACTGATCACATATTTGACATCGTCAAAAATGCTGATAAATGGTCAGGGTAATTCGAAAGATGGAAAAATTTGTGTACCCCTTTTGATTTAGTTAAAATGTATAAAGCCTTTGTTCGTTCCAAACTCAAGTACAATTCGCATACATGGGCAGGCGTACCCAAAACTTACTTAGGCCTCTTGGACAGAATTCAAAAGAGAGCTCTAAAAAGGTATCAATATTTTCGTAAGCAATTCTCTAGTGAAATAGCCAGTTGCATTCCTCCCTTCAACAATTAAACTCAAATGCTCATCAGTTTAACCTCTAGACCAATTTAAGATGTACTGTTAAGTACAATTATTCTTTCTTTATCTGCACTTCACGTTTTTTTCTTCAAAAATTAATGTTTTTTTTCAGAAATTAAAGTTTCGAAGGCTGCTGGTATATTTTTAAAGCTTAAATTATACGTACTCGTACAATTTTAAAACAAACTCTTTGGAGGCAGGACTAATTTCATGCGACCCAGTCATGCATTTTATTTTAATTCAATTTTACATCAAATTCAATTAAATTTGTTTGAAAAATCAAGCTCATGTGTTCCTACAAAAATTGTTTCATAATCCAAAGTTGAAGATCAATTGTTCTATACAATTAACAGCAAAAATTCAGGTGTTAGAATGAATATTAAATGAAAGTCTGATTGAACTTTTGAGGTTTGTATTCTTTTATTTAAAAGAATTTTGTTTTTATTAGTTTTAGCTTGCAAAACCACTGCGTAAGCTTTTTCATCTTTTCTACTCCTCAGATCTCGTTTCGAGAGGATGGAAAACTGCATTTTTCCAGCTCATCCCCAAAAAAATGCGAATGTTCATCGCCCTATAATTACCAACCGATTGCACTTAATTATCAGCTCAAGAAATATCTTGAAGATCGAAAGCTCCTTTATGACCGACAACGCGGCTTTCGAAGCAATGGGTCCAATATTGATCACATGGTTCATCTCACCGAACAGTGGAGCAAATCTTTATATCGCTTTTGAGAAAGTATGATTATTGGACTAGATATTTCAAAAGAATTTGATAGGGTTGGCATCAGGCTCTCTTTTCGAAAATGCGTGCTTTGGGTTTTCATGAATCTCTGCTTCATTGGATTAGAAATTACACTTCAATACAAGTAGTATTGGATGGATTCAAGTCTGAAACCCATAAAATAAATGTTGGTGTGCCCCAGGGTTTTGCTCTATCTCCAACACTCTTTTTCATTTTTGTTAATGATCTCCTATATCTGCAAAATCTAATCCAATACATTGTTTCGCTAACGAAAGTACTCTTAGAGCCCGTTCACACGGTTTGATATTTTCACTGTATTGGATATTTTCTCGATTCGGTGTCTTTCGGTTGGAGTGTTCAGACGGTACGGTAATTTTACCGAACAACGTACTCAACCCTACGCCCACTACGACTGTATACTACCAATAAATTATTTGACACTAGCCCAGACGAAAAATGACGCACTATTGGTCAAAATATCGAATCGTCTGAACGCACTGTCTATAAATACATTGCCACGATGCGATGAGCCGAATCGTTTTTTTTACCGTACGACCGAAAACGATTTGCAGAAACAAAACCGAATGACAAAATCGACCTAATCGGTAATTTTACCGTATACAGTTAAACGCCGTATCGTCTGAATATACCTACTCATTTAAATTATATTGACACTGGCTTATACAGTTAAATCGACGATACGGCAAAACCGCTGATTCGGGATCGTGTAAACTGGCTCTTAGATTTTCATATTCGTTTTCAGACTCACATTCCTCTTCTTCGGAACGGAACTGCAACGACAAAATATGATAAGCACATTAAATTCCGACCTAAACAGAATTGTGCAATAGGGATTGAAAAATGGCGTGGAATTTAATGCTTTCAAAACCCAATACTGTCTTCTATCGTTAAAGCGAGATATACCCCCCCATGAGACAGAACACCTCGATATTTTCGGTATGTGTGTCACCAACCACGTCTTGTGGAACGATAACACACGCGATGTCGCCAAAAATGTTTGGTTTTCGTTAGGCGATGCAAGAATTATTTCACCCCTTCTGATCTAGCTGTTATCTACAAAACTTAACTCCCATGGCTGGGCTGGTGCTCCTGCAACTTACTAAAGCTTCTTGGATAGATAGTTTTGAACGTAGACCATTTAAATTGATAGATGATACTATCATCAAAAGATCATTTACTTCGCTTAAACATCGTCTTAAGATTTCTTGTCTGACCGTCTTTTAGCGTTATTTTAACGGATTATGCTCTAGTGATATAGCCAGTTGCATTCCCTAAACAGAACACCCGTAATACTCGCGCTTATAGGAATCAGTATACCCTTGAGTCCAACTTCAGCGGCACTGTTAAATACAG